>NC_086097.1:141816546-142467796 GCF_963921235.1 Mobula hypostoma
TTATTACATATTTTCTATTCTCTGCGTTGTCTGCCCCAGCCTTCACAGATGAAGGTTTAACATGTGCAGTTTGACTATAGATACTTATGAAAAATTTGCATGCTTTCCCTTTTACTATTATTTTGGCCAAATTTGAGAAATTCTCATCAGAAACATTGACTGGTTTTCAACTAATTTAGTTTTGACACAAGCATTGTTTCTTTACCACATTTGAAGCAGAACAAGGAAGGGAAATGTGTCCAATATGTTCAAACTTTCACATTTTAAACAGTAAGAAGTAGTAGAAGTTAATTTACAAAGTTATTAAATGCATTTGTTTTGAAACAGTTGTACTACTTGACCTTAATAAAGAGATGCACTGAACAATGCTTGCTTGCAAATAGGCAGTACAGTGGTTTTTTTGGCAAAAAGTTGTTTATTTTGATTACTTTTGTCATCAGACTGTTTAAAAATTCTTTCTTTTTAAATCTTTTTATTGAATAAGTATGCAAAGGGTAAACCATAAAGGCACTAATACACTGTTAGAAATTACAGAAGATATTAATACAGAAGAAAAAATTGATACAAACAGTGCAATTTAAACATAAAATAATATGGTAAAATAATAGTATACTAATTTTTATTTTTATATATTATATATGTATATATGTGTGTATATGTATGTGTATATATGTATATGATTTTGAGTTCTTTAACTCTACCTGTTTCCAAGTTAGCCCATTGCTTTGCTTTTAGTTTAGTTGCACGGTGGATCTTTTTGGGTTTTTTTTTCCTTTTCTCTATTGATATATACATACATATATATATACACACACACACACACACACACACACACACACACGTATATATGTGTATATATATATGTGTGTGTATATGTGTGTGTGTATACTATATATCAATAGAGAAAAGGAAAACCCCCCCAAAAAAAGACCCCCCAAAAAAATCCACCGTGCAACTAAACTAAAAGCAAAGCAAAACAATGGGCTAACCTGGAAACAGGTAGAGTTAAAGAACTTAAAATCACGTCCTCAAACCCGACCTCCATTAAAAACAGTTTAAAAAAAAAGGCAAGAAGGGAATATAAATATGGAACAAAAGAGAAAAAAAATTACATTAAATGAAAATATTGAATAAAAAATCTCCAGGTCTGTTCAAATTTAAGTGAGGAATCATAAAGATTACTCCTAATTTTCTCCAAATTTAAGCATAATATCGTCTGGCAAAACCAAAAAAAGGTAGTTGGAGCATTAGGCTCTTTCCAATGTTGTAAGATACATCTTTTCGCCATTAAAGTAAGAAATGCAATCATTCTACGGGCTGAAGGGGAAAGATTACTGGAAATTTTAGGTAATCCAAAGATAGCAGTAATAGGATGAGGAGAGATATCTATATTCAATACCTTTGAGATAATATTAAAAATGTCTCTCCAAAAAGTTTCCAGAGTAGGACAAGACCAAAACATATGAGTTAAAGAGGCTATCTGCCCCGGACATCTATCACAAAAAGGATTAATATGAGAATAAAAGCGAGCTAATTTATCTTTGGACATATGAGCTCTATGAACAAATTTAAATTGAATTAGGGAATGTTTAGCACAGATAGAGGAAGTATTGACTAATTGTAAAATCTGCCCCCAGTCATCCACGGAAATAATAGAACCCAATTCTTGTTCCCAATCTGACCTAATCTTATCAAATGGAGCTTTCCTAAGTTTCATAATAATATTATAAATAATAGCCGTTGCACCTTTCTGATATGGATTAAGGTTAATTATAATATCTAAAATATATGTAGGAGGGAGCATTGGAAAGGAAGAAAGTATAGTACTTCGGAAATTTCTAACTTGAAGATATCTAAAGAAGTGTATTCTTGGTAAACTATATTTATTAGATAATTGTTCAAAAGAAATAAGGGAACCATCTAAAAATAAATCCAAAAACAGTGAAATACCCTTAGTCTTCCAAATTTGAAACGCACGATCCGTGAAAGAGGGAGGAAAAAATGTTACCTAAAATAGGGATCACTAGCCCAAATTGGTTGAGATCAAAACATTTTCTGAATTGAAACAGACTGTTTAAAAATTCCATAGTTTCTGGAGTGGGGAGTATTCTGAACTGTTGTTGAACAGGACAAAGGAAGTGGTTATGCGTTTAATAAAGTAGTTGGAGCTCCCTGTATTTAAGACTAAAATGCAGCACCTGCACATGAAATTATTTGAGAAATTTATAATTATTTTCAGAAACTAGTATTGAATAAAGAAATTGTCTTCTAATTTACAGTAAATAAACATTTTTTTCCCATTTGACAGTCCTATGAGCAAGTTATCTGTTGGTCTTGGTGGCAGCAATTAGCTGTTCAGACTGACTTTGGGCAGCTGTTTTCTGCTTCTATTGAAGTTCAAATATTGGTGACATTCAGTGATCGTATTAAGCCTGCTTGTATTTCATCGGCTGTTTTGAAAGTTTTTCTTTTCAGTTGAAGATTTTTCTTACGGTTTTCATTTTTTTTTCAGTGTGAAGATATCTAAGCTATAACTTGTTTTTCATTGAGAACCTACTTCATTTTAGAACATTGTCTTCTGTTATAGGCAGCTTTTAATCAAGTTTTCTTTGTCAGATAGTTGCTGTGCCTTCAGTCCCATTTGTTTAGTTGAAGCAATTGAAAGAATAAAAGGAAGCAGGGATGTGTTCAACGCTGACTAGAAACAAGTCTTTAAATGGTTTTAGCAGATAATGTAATATTACTTTAGTCTTTGATTAATAACAAACTAAGTGTATAAAGTGCCTGCAACTGAAGCAGGGTTTGGTTGCAAATGCCCTCCAAAAAAAAATTGCATTGTTAGTAAGCTTATTGGCTGTCAGTAGTCTTTTTGAATGTCAGTAAAAGTCTCATCTACAAACACTGAAAAAGTATTCCAAAACAAACTGTAATGCTGTTATTTTTTATAAAGTACTATTTCATTTATAACAGCATAATGCAGATTGCATTAATTCATAACTTGGTCTGCTTCCTACCATTGAAATCTGTTGCTGAACTTTTTCCATGTCCAAGTAAAGAAATAAGTCCAAGTAAGAAATGAATGCCAAGAGAAGCAATATTTAACTGTGATCAAAAACTTAGCCAGAATGATGGGGTTTAAAAAGATATACATTTGGAGCTGAGTGAGCAAGCTTCAGAAATAAATTGAATTGTGGTACATGTGGTAGAGGTATAGATATATGCCCATGGTTTCACACAACTATTAAAAAGAATATATATGTAATAAAGAGGTTGCTAGTGTTGCATTGTTCCATGTGTAGACATGCTGGTGGGCAGTTACATTACTTTGATTGAAAATGGCTAACTGTACATGTGCTAGTGATGTATGCTATAATTTGATAGCCCCATAGTTTATGATTTCTGCTTCAGTTTTGTACCTTCTGAGGGGACTGCTGAGATGATTGTTGGCTTGCAAGCTGCACCACATGGGTTGAAATTCATCAGTGACAATCTAAATAAACGTTCTTTTCTCCATTTTGATAGGTAGTATGTTAGATTCCTAGTAGTCTTGGGATGTTGTACTTTATCAAGGGGGTTTTGACAAGGTGGCCGGCTGGTGGCGTAGTAGCATCAGCACTGGACTTTGGAGCAAAGGCTCCGGAGTTCGAATCCAGCTGGCTCCCTTGCACGCTTTCCATCCGTGCTGGGTTGAGCGTTGCGCTAGCAACTCGACCTCATAAAAATAAGAAAGCCTGCTTTTTAAAAAAAAAAAAAGTCGTCACGACAGCGTCCCGATGACTCCACTCGGAGTTAAGGTTCTTCGTCCTCCTCCTTGTCCTCCTCTCATCCTCCTCTTTTCCTCTGTTCACTTGGTAAGGTGATAAGACAAGCTAATATGTTCCCTTGATAGTTGGAATAATGTGTATGTTGTGTGTAAGTTGCCAAGTTTCAGATTAGTACAGGATGGCAGGTATCTTACGATCACACATAATAGGAGAGACTAAAAGAAGCCTGACTGGTTTGCAAAGTTTTCATTAAATTTTCAAACACGACCCTGAGCTTCTATGTTCCATACCCACTCTGAATTTGTTCTGTTGTTTCATGCATTGCTCCAGTGAAATCAATGTAAATTTGAGGAACTGCAACACCTCATCATCCAGTTAAGTCATTGTAATCATCTCAATGGTCGTTGGGCATTTTGGACTGATAATGATGCCCTGTGATGGAAGACTGGCACCCTGACTCCTCCTTTGACATGGACCCTTAAGCTTGCCTGCCTGGATTAAACATACTATGCCTTTAACTGTTTCTGGAGCTGTTAAGGCCCTTTGTTCACAATTGGTAAAATATAACCACTCATTTGCATGATGACGTTCCTTTTGGAGGGGCTCACTTCTTTTGGAGAGGCTTGTAGATTCCACAAATAATCCAAAATGAGGTGTTTTATGTTTAACAAAACCTGTAACACATTTTGTTGAACTCCAAAACCTACACAACAAAAGCGAGCTTAAAACTTTTTATGTAATAACGTCCTCATGTCAGACCAACCCCTTAAAGCAAAACCTATGTCGGTGGTTGTGAAATATGTTCATTTCTCCCAATTACGCTACCATGCACAGTCCCCCCGCCCCCAGAATTCATTAACTGGCATCGTGAGCCTGTCTGGAGCTCGAATGAGCCTCCTGGCTCAGGTCCTGTGTTCCATGGATGGAGGAACTGTAGGTGTTTCTGGCTTGTCCAGAGGTGCCTTGATATGCTCATGGTCATGTTGTGACGCCAGGGGCATGACAGCTTAATACTCCAAGTCTTGGTAGGCTGGTTTAAGGTAGTCTACCAAAATATGTTCATGCAACACACATCAAAGTTGCTGGTGAACGCAGCAGGCCAGGCAGCATCTCTAGGAAGAGGTACAGTCGACGTTTCGGGCCGAGACCCTTCATCAGGACTAACTGAAGTACGAGCTAATAAGAGATTTGAGAGGGGGAGGGGGAGATCCAAAATGATAGGAGAAGACAGGAGGGGGAGGGATGGAGCCAACAGCTGGACAGGTGATATGAGAGGATCGTGGGACAGGATGCCCAGAGAGAAGGGAAAGGGGGAGGAGGGGAAAACCCCAGAGGATAGGCAAGGGGTATAGTGAGAGGGACAGAGGGAGAAAAAGGAGAGAGGGAGAGAAAGGATGTGTGTGTATAAATAAATAACGGATGGGGTACGAGGGGGAAGTGGGGCATTAGCGGAAGTTAGCGAAGTCAGTGTTCATGCCGTCAGGTTGGAGGCTACCCAGATGGAATATAAGGTGTTGTTCCTCCAACCTGAGTGTGGCTTCATCTTTACAGTAGAGGAGGCCGTGGATAGACATATCAGATTGGAATGGGATGTGGAATTAAAATGTGTGGCCACTAGGAGATCCTGCTTTCTCTGGCGGACAGAGCGTAAGTGTTCAGCGAAATGATCTCCCAGTCTGCGTCGGGTCTCGCCAATATATAGAAGGCCACATCGGGAGCACCGGACGCAATATATCACCCCAGTCGACTCACAGGTGAAGTGTCGCCTCACCTGGAAGGACTGTCTGGGGCACTGAATGGTGGTAAGGGAGGAAGTGTAAGGGCATGTGTAGCACTTGTTCCGCTTACAAGGATAAGTGCCAGGAGGGAGATCAGTGGGGAGGGATGGGGGGGATGAATGGACAAGGGAGTCGCGTAGGGAGCGATCCCTGTGTAAAGCAGAGAGGGGGAGGGAAAGATGTGCTTAGTGGTCATGTTTGCCTCTTTTATCTATGATTAAAGTTTTTACTCCCCTTTCCAAAATGTGGAACGGACCATCGTAAGGGGCCTGAGTGGATGTTGGCGTACATCATGGCAGATGAAAACAGACGAGGTGGAATGTAGATCAGTGGCCTCGGTATTTACTAACAACCAAAGATCCCCCTTTTTTCATTTATTCCGTGGTACTAGGCAGGGTTGCCCTCTTAGTCTATTACTATTTGATATTGCCTTGGAACCGTTAGCTATTGCCATTCGTGACTCCCCTAATATATTTGGTATTACCCGTGGAAATGAGACTCATAAATTATCACTATATGCAGATGATCTACTATTATATATTTCTAACCCAGGAAAATCTATTCTGGCAGTATTATCTTTGCTTGCTCAGTTTAGTAGCTTTTCTGGTTATAAACTGAACCTAAGTAAGAGTGAACTCTTTCCATTAAATATGCAGGTTCCTATTTATAGAAACTCTCCATTTAGACTGATTACTGATTATTTTACTTGGGAGTTAAAATTACTAAGAGATATAAGGATCTCTTCAATTTCAACCTTTTACTATTAGTTAATCAGGTTAAAACAACTGATTACTGAATGGTCCCCTTTGTCTCTATCATTGATTGGCTGTATTAATGCTTTTAAAATGATTAATTTACCCAAATTTTTATATTTATTTCAACCGATACTGATTTTTATTCCTAAATCTTTTTTTGGTACTATTGACTCTAAAATTTCCTCTTATATATGGCAAAATAGAAATCCCGGATTAAGTAAAAAAATACTTACAGAAATCTAAGAAAGAGGGTGGTTTGGCATTGCCTGTCCTAAGATTTTACTACTGGGCAATTAATATCCGATACTTAATATTTTGGACACAAGATTGGAATATAACTCCAAGCCCACATTGGGTAAACCTTGAAGGCCATTCTGTACAAGGGTTTTCTTTAGCCTCCATTTTAGGAACTTCACTGCCTTTTCCACTATCTAAATTGAATAAACAAATTTTCAACCCTATAGTTAAACATACATTGTGAATATGGTTTCAATTTCGTAAATTTTTTGGCCTGAATGAATTCATGTTATCAAGTCCTATTATATCTGATTTCTTTTTCCACCCCTCAGTAATGGACCAAGCCTTTTTGATATGGAAAATGAAAGGCATAATATGCTTTCATGATCTATTTCTGGATAACTGCTTTGTCTTTTGAGCAGTTATCTGAGAAATTTGATTTGCCTAAATCCCATTTTTTTAGATACTTACAAATAAGAAATTTTTAAAATACTACGTTGCCTACCTTTCCAACTTCAAATCCTTCTGGCATTTTTGATAAATTTTAGGTGTTAATCCTTTGCAGAAGGGATTAATAGCAATAATTTATGATATAATTATGAAATTACAGCCAGATATATCTGATAAAATTAAAAATGAATGGGAAAGGGAACTTCAACTTTCCCTACCCACAGAGAAATGGGATAAAATTTTTCAATTAGTTAGTACTACTTCCATATGTGCTAAACATACTTTAATACAATTTAAAGTAGTACACAGAGCTCATATGTCCAAAGATAAACTAGCTCGTTTTTATTCCCATATAAACTCTACTTGTGATAGATGTCACTCTGAAGTGGCTTCTTTAACTCATATGTTTTGGTCCTGTCCTCTTTTGGAAAAATATTGGAAAGACATTTTTGATATTATTTCAACAGTTCTATGCTTTGATTTAAAACCCCATCCTATTACGGCAATCTTTGGATTGCCAATGGTAGAACATAGATCTTTATCTTCTTCAGCCTCTCGAATGATAGCTTTTGTTACTTTAATGGCGAGAAGATCTATTTTGTTGAACTGGAAGGAAATTAATCCTCCAACTACATTCCAATGGTTTTCTCAAACCATATTAAGTTTAAAATTAGAAAAAATTAGAGGTGATATTTTTGACCCTTCGATTAAATTTGAAGATACCTGGAAACCTTTTATGCAACATTTTCATATGATGTAATCTGACCTTTCCAAATCTTTTTTCTAAAATTATATGATGAGAGGAACGGAGTTAGCGACATTATGGATCATGTCTGATACAAGTTGTTGGTCCAGCCCTGTTTTGCCTTTTTTTGTTTTTTTTTCTCTTTTTTCTTTTGGGTTTTTTTTTGTTTATATATTATTTTTCTTTTTATTTTGTTAATGTTTAATCTCATTGAGTTTGGAAGTCTTTTATTTCTATGTTACTTAAAATTCATTTTATATATGCTGATGAACATTTTTCCAATCTCTTTGTACCAACTTTGTTACTGAGTTTATAATTTTGAAAAATTAATAAAAAGATTTTAAAAAAAAAGGAATGTAGATCAGTAGGTACCCAAGAGTTCTGTGTGCCATAACGAAAGGTACGAATAGATGACAAGGAATTGAATTTACTGAGGAGGGTGGAACGCTGTTGAGAGGCCGACCAGGCGGCTGCGGTGTTAGGTATGCAATGACCTGGCACTTGTACCAACTCAACTGTAGACACCTGGTCCTCCTTTGAAGCAGTTTGGAGCCCCAGCAGGACCCATGGGCGCCAATCACACCACCACGCATCGGTCCGGGAAGTCCTCAGAGCACCTTTTAATGAAACTGCTCGCATAGGCCATTGGACTGTGGGTGATATGCCGTGATGTATCCTAACATTGAGGTTCTGAGCCATTGTAGCCCAGAGGTCTGAAATGAATTGGGGCTGGGATCAGAGGAGATGTCAGATGGGGTGCCAAACCGAGCAACCCAGATGCATACGAACGCCGGAGTCACGTCGGCGGCCATTGTTGATGCTGGAGGGATGACCTCTGCCCACCTAGTGGTACAGTCCACCATGGTAAGAAAATGAGTGAAACCACAGAATGGGGGGAGGAGGAGGAAGGGGACCAACGATATCCACATTACCATGGTCAAACAGTCACACAGGGACCTCAAAAGGTGCCAATGATGTCTGAACATGACAGTTAATTTCTGCCCACTGACACTCCACCAAAGCTGTAGTTCAATCCTTTCTGAGGCCATGCCAAACAAACTTCAGTGCAACCAGTTTTGTGAGGCCTTCTGGCATGATTAGAGATTGGTCGATATGACATTGTGGGCATCACTGAGCCGTGGCTGAAAGAAGGCCATAGTTGAAAGCTTAATATCAAAGGATTGTATTGAAAGGACAGGCAGGGAGGCATAGGCAGTGGTGTGGCTCTATTGGTAAGAGATGGAATTACAGCTTTAGAAAAGAGGTGACATAGGGTCAGAGAAGGTTGAATCTTTGTGGGTGGAGTTAAGCTGCAAGGGTAAAAAGACCATTATGGGAATTGTATATAAGCCTCCATATAGTAAATAAGCTATGGGGTTGAAATTGCAAAGGGAGCTGGAAAAGGCATGTAATAAGGGTAATGGTGCAATTGTATTGGGGGGGGCACTATTGTAGATTGGGTGTTGTGTAATAACCCAGATCATATTTGGGAGCTTAATGTAAAGGAACCCTTAGGAGGCAGTGATCATAATATGATTGAATTCGTACAGTAATTTGACTGGGAGAAGCATGTCACATATATCAGTATCACAATGGAATGAACGAAATTACAGAGGCATGAGAGAGGAGCTTGCCCAGGTGGATCGGAGGAGGATACTGGCAGGGATGATGGCAGAGCAGAGATGGCTGAAGTTTCTGGGAACACTTCATAAGGTGCAGGATAAATATGTCCCACAGAGGAAGAAGTTCACCAGTGGTGGGGGTAGGCAACCATGGCTGATAAAGGAAGTTAAGGACTGCATAGAAGCCAAGGAAACGGCATATAAGGAAGCAAAAGTGAGTGAAAAGCTTTTAAAACCCAACAAAAGGCAACTACAAAAGCTGTAAGAAGGGAAAAGATGAAATATGAGGATAGACTAGCCAATAATATAAATCAAGATACCAAAAGTTGTTTTCAGTTATATAAAGACTATAAGATATGGGAGCAGAATTAGGCCATCTGGCCCATCGAGTCTGCACTGCTGTTCAACAACGGCTGATCCTTTTCTTCCTCCTCCCAGCCACAGTTTCTGGCCTTCTCCCTGTAACCTTTCATGCTATGTCCAATCAAGAACCTCTCAATCTCTGCCTTACACCCAACAACCTGGCCTCCACAGCTGCATGTGGCAACAAATTACACAAATTCACCACTAAAGAAATTTCTCCGCATCTCTGTTTTGAACGGGCGCCCTTCTATCCTGAGGCTGTGCCCTCTTGTCTTAGACTCTCCTACCATGGGAAACATCCTTTCCCCATCTACTCTGTCTAGGACTTTCAACATTTGAAAGGTTTCAATGAGATTGCACCCCCCCCCCCATGCTTCTGAATTCCAGCAAGTACAGACACAGTGCCATCAAACGTTCCTCATATGATAACCCTTCCATACCTGGAATCATCCTTGTGAACCCCCTCTGGACCCTCTCCAATGCCAGCACATCTTTTCACAACACTCAAGGTGAGACCTCATCAGTGCCTTAAAGCCTCAGCATCACATCTTTGCTCTTGTGTTCTAGACCTCTTGAAATGAATGGTATCATGGTATTTGCTTTCATCACCACTGACTCAACCTGCAAGTTTAGGGTGTTCTGCAAAAGGACTTCCAAGTCCCTTTGCATCTCAGATTTTCTCCCCGTTTAGAAAATAGCCCGCACATTTATTTCTACCGAAGTGCATGATCATGCATTTTCCAACATTGTATTTCATTTGCCATTTGCCCATTCTCCTAATCTGTCTAAGTCCTTCTGCACCCTACCTCTTTCCTCAACACTACTTGCACTTCCACCAATCTTTGTATCATCTGCAAATTTGGCAGCAAAACCAACTACTCCATCATCTAAATCATTTAGATACAGCATAAAAAGAAGTGGTCCCAACACCGATTCCTGCGGAACCCCACTAGTCACTGGCAGCCAGCCAGAAAAGGATCCTTTTATTCCCACTCGCTGCCTCCTACCAATCAGCCAAAGCTCTAACCATGTTAGTAACTTTCCTGTAATACCATGGGCTCTTAATTTGGTAAGCAGCCTCATGTGTGGCACCTTGTCAAAGGCCTTCTGAAAGTCCAAGTATACAACATCCACTTCATCCCCTTATCTATCCTACTTGTAATCTCCTCAGAGAATTCCAACAGGTTCATCAGGAACCTGAAGGAAACCATGCTGACTTTGTACTATCTTGTCCTGTGTCACCAAGTACTCCTTCAGCTCAGCTTTAACAATTGACTCTCACATCTTCCCAACCCCCGAGGTCAGGCTAACTTGTCTACAATTTCCTTTCTGCTGTCTTCCTCCTTTCTTAAAAAGTGGAGTAACATTTGCAATTTTCCAGTCCTCTGGCAGCATGCCAGAGTCCAGTGATTTTTGAAAGATCATTTCTAATACCACCACAACCTCTAACGCTATCTCTTTGCAGTAACCTGCATATTAAAATCTCACATGACTACCATAACATTGCTCTTTTAACTCGCCTTTTCTATTTCCTGTTGTAATCTGCGGTCTACCTCCTAGCCACTGTTGGGAGGCCTGTATCTAACTACCATCAACATCCTTTTACCCTTGCAGTTTCGTAACTGAACCAACAAGGATTCAACATCTTCGGAACCTTTGTCACTTCTACTGATTCGATGCCGTTCTTTACCAGAAGAGTCACACCACCCCCTGTGCTTACATTCCTATCCCTCTGATATAACATGTAAGCTTGGACATTCAGCTCCCAACTACAACTGTCCTTCAGCTACAATTCAGTGATGGCCACAACATCATACCTGCCAATCTGTAATATTGCAACAGAATCATCCACCTTTTTTCTTATACTGTACACCTTGAGTACCGTATTTGTTATCCTTTCTGATTCGGTATCCTTAATGATTTGATACTCAGCCTGCTGGCTGCAACTAAGTCCCATCACCTGCCTGCCCTTCCTGACAATCTGACTGCATGCTATCTTTATTTTTTTTTAAATCATCTGCCCTATCCTGAGTCCCTTCACTCTGGTTCCCACCCCCCGTCAAGTTAGTTTAAACCCTCCTCAACATCTCTAACAAACGTGCCTGCAAGCATACTGGTCCCTCTCAGGTTCAGGTGCAACCCATCACTTTTGAACAGGTCATACCTCCCCCAGCAAAGATCCCAATTATCCCGAGAATGGCTGCTCCACTTATCCCATCTGTACTTTTATTTAGTTCGTAGAGCTCTGTTGATGCCGCTGATAGGCCATGTACAATGGACAAACGCCCTCGAAGCTCCCTTTTTAAATAACCACTGCCGACCTGCAAGAAATACCTCTTGGTAGAGCTCTGTTGATGCTGCCGATAGGCCACGTACAGTGGATGCATTGGTCGTGATCTTTCAAGAATCACTTGATTCTGGCATGGAGGACTGGAAGACTTCAAATGTCACTCCGTTCTTTAAGAAGGGAGGAAGGCAAAAGAAAGGAAATATAGGCTAGCTGACTTAACCTCAGTGGTTGGGAAGGTGTTGGAGTCCAATATTAAGGATGAGGTTTCGAGGTATTTGGAGACTAATGATAAAGTAAGTCAAAGTCATGGTTTCTGTGAAGTGAAATCTTGCCTGACAAATCTTTTAAGAGTTCGAGGAAGTAACAAGCAGGGTGGGTAAAAGAGAGGCAGTTGATGTAATTTGCTTTGATTTTCAGAAGGCTTTTTGATAAGGTGCCACACATGAGGCTGCTTAACAAGATAAAATCCTATGGCATCACAGGAACTTAATGGGTACTTTGCATCTGTCTACACTGTGGAAGACACCAGCAGCGTGCCAGAGATCCATGAGTGTCAGGGAGCAGGAGTGAGTGCCATTGCTATTACAAAGGAAAAACTGCTAGGCAAACTCAAAAGGTCTTCAGGTGGATAAGTCACTTGGACCAGATGGACTACATTCCAGAGTCCTGAGAGAGGTTGCTGAATGGATAATGGATGCATTGGTCATGATCTTTCAAGAATCGCTCGATTCTGGCATGATCCTGAAGGACTGGAAGATTGCAAATGTCACTCCACTCTTTAAGAAGGGAGGAAGGCAAAAGAAAGAAATTGTAGGCCAGAGTAGTTGGGAAAATGTTGGAGTCTATCATTAAGGATGAGGTTTCAAGGTATTTGGAGACTAATGATATAATAAGTCAAGTCACCTTTGTTTCTGTAAAGGGAGATCTTGCCTGACAAATCTGTTAGAGTTCTTCGAGAAAGGTAACAGGCAGGGTGAACAAAGGAGAGGCAGTGGATGTCATTTACAGGTGTCCCCTGCTTTTTGAATGTTAGCTTTATGACACCTCGCTGTTACGAAAGACCTACGTTAGTTACCTGTTTTCGCTAACAAAGTGTTTTCACTGTTACGAGAAAAGGCAGTGTGCGCCCCGAGCAGCCAAGCTCCTCCCCCGGAACTGCATTCTAGCCAGCATTGCTTAAACACGTGCCTGTGAGCATCTGTGCTTTATGTCGATTTATTTTGAGCATCCGTTAGCAAGATGAGTTCTAAGGTATCAGAAAAGCCTAAAAGAACTCATAGGGGTGTTACACTTAGCATAAAACTAGACATAACTAAGGGTTTTGATCATGGTGAACGAAGTAAGAACAAAATGACTTTGGCTTGTGGAAGTTGACGAAGATGATGTTGAAGAGGTTTTGGCATCCCATGGCCAAGAACTGATAGATGAAGAGCTGATGCAATTGGAAGAGGAAAGGATAACAATTGAAACCTAATGAAGTAGTGAACGGACCAAAAGTGAAGTTGTCCAAGAACTGAACGTGAAGCAACTGCGTGAGATTTTCACTGCAATTGACAACAATGCTGAAAAGTATGACTTAAATTATGAAAGAGTACGTAGGTTTAAGGCATATTTGCAGGATGGTTTGTGTGCTTACAAAGAACTGTATGGTAGAAAAATGCGCGAGGCCAAGCAGTCAAGCATACTGTCGTTTTTCAAGCCTTTCACATCAACCACAGCAGATGACGAACCTTGACCTTCGACATCGAGGCAGGCAGACATAGAGGAAGATGACCTGCCTGTCCTGATGGAAACAGACGATGATGAGATGACACCCCAGTGTCCCACCATCCCAACCTCCGACGACTCAGCCTAACACACTATCATCAGTGTGCTCGCTGTCTTCCCGATTCCAGTAAGTGATACTACACTGTACATACATTATTTCTACTTTATATAGGCTGTGTATTTTTGTGTTATTTGGTATGATTTGGCAGCTTCATAGCTTAAAGGTTACTGGAGAGAGCATTTCTGCGGAGAGTGCTTGCGCCATGTGTTTCTGCCGAGAGTGCTTGCATGAGATTTTCGCTACAGTGGACAGTGCAATGATTGCAGAAAAGAATTTCTACTTTATACACGCTGTGTATTTATCATATCATTCCTGCTTTTATTATATGTTACTGTTATTTTAGGTTTTATATGTTATTTGGCTTGATTTGGTAGGTTATTTTTTGGGTCTGCGAATGCTCACAAATTTTTCACATATAAGTAAATGGTAATTGCTTCTTCACTTTACAACATTCCGGCTTATGAACTGTTTCATAGGAACGCTCTACCTTCGGATGGCGGGGGAAGCCTGCACTTGGAATTTCAGAAGGCCTTTGATAAGGTGCCACACATGAGACTGCTTAACACGATAAAATCCTATGGCGTCGCAGGAGAGATACTGGCATGGATAGAGGAATGGCTGATGGGCAGGAGGCAGCGAGTGGGAATGAAAGAGGCCTTTGGCTGCTGGTGACTAGTGGTGTTCCTCAGAAGTCAGTATTGGACTGTTGGTTTTCACATTGTCAGTGATTTGGATAATAGGTAATGGAATTGATAGCTTCGTGCCAAAGTTTGCAGATGATACAAAGATAGGTGGAGGGGTAGCTAGTGCTGAGGAAGCAATGCGATTGCAACAGGACTTAAACAAATTGTAAGAATGGGCAAAAAAAGTGGCAGATGGAGTACAGTGTTGGGAAATGTAAGATGATGCATTTTGGTGAAAGAACAACAGCGCAGACTTATCTAAATGGGGAGAAGGTCAAACATCAGATGTCCTCGTGCAAGATTCTCAAGGTTAATTTACAGATTGAGTCTGGTAAAGAAGGCAAATGGAATGTTGGCTTTAAAGCAAGGAGATAATGAGCTTTTAGAAGACACTAGTCAGACTGCACTTGGAGTATTGTCGACAGTTTTGGATCTTGTATCTCAGAAAGGATGTGTTGTCATTAGAGTGAGTCCAGAGGAGGCTCATGAGGATGATTCCAGAAGTGAAGGGGTTAACATCAGTGTACAGCAGTTTTGGGCCTGTACTGTCTGGAATTTAGAAGAATGAGTGGGGACCTCATTGAAACCTACTGAATGTTGAAAGGACTTGATAAGCTGGATGTGGAGAGGATGTTTCCTATGGTGAGGATATCCAGAACTAGAGAGGACAGCCTCAAAATTGACGGGCGACCCTTCGGAACAGAGGTAAGGAGGAAATGTTTTAGAGTACATCTGTGGAATGCTCTGCTACAGACTGTGGTGGAGGCCAAATCAGTCTGTATAGTTGATTGTTGATTTTTTTCCCGATCGGTCAGGGCATCAAAACATGTGGCGAAAAGGCAGGTGTATGGGGTTGAGTGGGATTCGGGAACAGCCGTGATGAAATGGCGGTGCAGACTCGATTGGCTGAATAGCCTAATTCTGCTCCTATGTCTTATGGTATTATGAATGCAAGAGGCCACATATGGAGTTGAGAACAACCCAGCTCCGGTTTGTGGGCATGGCGGGGCGAAGGAGACCACTTAAGACATTGCACAGGAGAGAAATGACCGCTTCCCCGAACTTTGTCAGCCAACTGCATGCCCATTAATGCTGTTCGGTAAGCCTGGACCTCTAGGTCAGTGAATTGGTTAACTGCTATGCTGATGTAAACAACCCTGATGTGTATGGTCTCAGTGTCTGGCTGTTAGAGGCAATTGGCCACAGTGTTATTTTTCCCCTTGATATGTTGTATATCCATTGTGAACTCGGATATGTAGGCCCAATGGGGTTGCTGCTGTACAGACCAAGGGTCTGATATTTTGGCCATCTTGTGCACGAGGGGTTTGTGGTCACTGAACGCTGTGAAATGGCAACCCACGAGAAGAAAATGAAAATGGCGGACAGCGAGATAACAGACTGAGAAGCCCACGATCAAATGTGCTGTACTTCCTTTCGGGGGGGGGGGGGAGAGATGGAGCTGCGGACAGAAGAACGCAAGCGGTTAGCACATGCCTTTGACCAGCTTTTAGTGCACGACACCTACAGTATAGTCTGAGGCATCGGTTGTAATGGTAATAGGCACATTGAAGAACAGTTGCGCCAGTAGGGTCGCATTAGAAAGAGCTCATCTGGGATTATCAAATGCCCTGGTCTTGTCCGTTGACTAGTCATGCACTTGATTAGGGTTATTGCCTTTTAGTGCACTATCCAGGGGAGCATAAGTTCAGCAGCTTGTGGAATGAGGTGGTGATAGAAACTTTGCTGGCTTTTCTATGTCCAGTCTACATGCATGGGCGTGGACGAGCAGGCCAGTTGTGGGAATGCAGAGATTGACCCCATGTTTTGTGACTGTAGTGGATAATGAGGGCTTGGAGAGGCCTGGGAATTTGCCTAGCAGTTGAGTAAACTCACATGTGGTGCATGCCCTTGAGAGTTGTTGTGGGGAAGTTACTGAGGGAGCTGAGTAATGACCCAAAGTCCTTGGCATCCATAAGCTGGCAGTTCTTGAGATCGACTAAAAGTCCTTGGGCACACAGGAAAACTGTACTGAGCAGAGGTCTAGCCGCTTTAGCCAGGACAAAGTCCCATGTGTAACGTCCCCCTCTGAAGCAGAGCGTCATCTGTCATGTCCTGTTAGTGAGGTTTCGTTGCTCTTTGCCTCCCCATCAATAGGTGATGCCCCAGACACATTTGAACACCCATGTCACACAGGAAACATCACCTTGAAAGGATGCCTATGATGAATGGTAGACGACCTTGGCAGCTGGAACCCATGGTGTTTTCCGACCTCTGATGTCTCAGTGTGCTGGCAATGTCGAAGCTGCAAGGCGGTTGACACTTCCTAGTGTTCCTACCAAAGCAAGCACGATAAAAGCACAGGCCCGGTGTCATCTGTTTCGCAGCCATGGGCTTAGTGAGATAGAGAAAGGACAAGGAATGATGAACCATTACTGAGCCTAGTGTAGACAATCGGCCATTTTAGCACGCACCCTAGAGGTGCTTTAGCAAGGGCTATGCGGACTGGATCAGGCAGTTCCTGCAGGAAGAGTTCTTTACAAAAATAAAACAAGGATGATGATTTCCTTGGAGAGACAGCATGTAGTCCATTTGCTCCAATTGCTTACTATTGCTCAGACTGGGTAAGGAGAGCAACTGTTTAGTGCACTCAGACTTAGTGAAAAAGTCTGTAAACGGTGAGTTTGCAGTGATCGGTATTTATCATGTGCAGGTAGGTGTTCAAGCAGACTTGCCTCTCTTGCTGCTATGGGATTGCTGAGCAATGCTACCACATAGAAATATTTGATGTTGTCAGTGGAGATTTCTTGCAGGGAAAAACTGGGCCTTCAGTGATGGCAGTTTGCTCCCAAGACTCTGTCAGTTTCAAAGCGACTGTATTGGCTGACATATTCAATCACTGTGGAATCTTAGAGCATCGTGGTCACCAATGTAGATTTTCGCAAATAAAATGAAATGAGGCATTTTATATTTAAGGAAATCCCTAATGTTTTCTTGAACTCCAAAACCTACCCAAGAAAAATACACTAAGAACCTTTTACTTAATAATGACATCACGGCAGACCAACCTCTTAAAGCAAAACCCCAACTCAGTGTCGGTGGTTGTGAATTATGTGCATTTCTCTAAATTAAGTTTCTGTACAGGCTTGATCCTTTTGGACGAGATAAATTCCCAGGGATGTATTGCAGCTTCAGGATAAGGAGTGCTTTTTGTGTGAAATGGTAGCGAAGCAGTTCACCTTGTGCTATTACAGCTCTGGGTGTTGGAGTTCAGTTCTAGTACTGTCTGTAAGGAGTTTGCATGTTCTGTCTGTCACCATGTGGTTTCCTTCTGGGTGCCCTGGTTTCCTCTCGCTGTCTAAATTGTCCTGCGATTAGGCAAGTGTTAAATAGGTGGTTTGCTGGGTGGAGTGGCTCTTCAGGGTGAAGGGCCTGTCCTGTGTTGCATTTCTGAATGAGAAAATGAATACAGCAAAAAGCAATGCACAAAATGCTGGAGGAACTCAGCAAGTCGGTCAGCATCTATGGAAATGGATAGATAGTTGACGTCTTGAGCCGAAAAGGAAGGCAGAACATACCAGAATAAAAAGTTTAGGGAGGGGTAGGAGGCTAGCTGGAAGATGATCAGTGAAGCCAGGTGGGTGAGAAAGATCAGGGGCTGGAAAAGAATGAATCTGATAGGAGAAGTTGGTAGGCCAGAAGAGAAAGGGAAGGAGGAGAGGATCCAGGGGGAAGTAATAGGCAGGTGAGAAGAGGTAAAAGGTCAGAGTGGGGAATAGAGGAAGGGGGGGGATAACTTTTTTTTAACTTGGGTACTTCATGGGCCTCATGGACACTGTCATTTTCAGTGTCTTCCCTGAGGTGTTGAGGGACTTGAACATTTGGATTGACAACCATGGTTCTTGATTCTATTTGTGATACAGACCAGCCCATAGATGATGTTGTTGATGTGAAGCTTGTGACAAAATTCATTGGTGAAGACTGACTGGAAATTGGGACACCCGGGATGTTGCCTCCTAGGTGCTAGGGTCAGGAATGTCTCAGATCACGTCCACAACATTTTGGAGAGGGAGGGGGAGTAGCCAGATGTCTTGGTACATATTGGTACCAATGACATAGGAAGGAAAAAAAATGAGGTCCTGAAAAGAGAATTTAGAGAATTAAATAGAAAGCTGAGAAGCGGGACCTCCTGGGTAGTAATTTCTGGATTGCTGCCTGTGCCATGCGCCAATGAGGGTAGAAACAGGATGACTTGGCAGATAAATGTATGGCTGAGAAACTGGTGCAGGGGGCAGGGCTTCAGGTTCTTGGATCTGCTGGAGGAGATGTTACCTGTTCAAAAGTGACGGGTTGCACCTAAACCCGAAGGGGACCTATATTCTCGCGGGCAAGTTTGTTAGAGCTGTTGGGGAGGGTTTAAACTAATTTGGTGGGGGGGGGGGGCTGGGAACCAGAGTGAAGGGTCTCAGGATAGGACAGATGGTAAAAAAGTAAAGATATCGTGTAGTCAGATTGTCAGGAAGGGCAGGCAGGTGATGGGACTGTGCAGCCGCCCGACTGAGTATCAAATCATTAGGTATGCAGAATTAGAAACGATAGTAAATACGGTACTCAAGGTATGGTATCTAAATGTGTGTAGTATAAGAAATAAGGTGGAAGATCTTGTTGCAGTATTACAGATTGACATACAATGTTGTAGCCATCACTGAATCATGGCTGAAGGATGGTTGTAGTTGGGAGCTGAATGTCCAAGGTTACACGTTATATCGGAAGGATAGGAAGGTAGGCAGAGGGGATGGTGTGGCTCTGCTGATGAAGAATGACATCGAATCAGTAGAAAGATGTAACATAGGATTGAAAGATGTTGAATCCTTGTGGGTTGAGTTTAAGAAACTGCAAGGGTAAAAGAAAGTTGATGGCAGTTATATACTGCCAGATCAGACTCCCAGCAGTGGCTGGGAGGTGGACTGCAGGTTACAACAGGAAATAGAAAAGGTGAGTCAAAAGGGCAATGTCATGGGAGATTTTAACATGCAGGTCGATTTGGTAAGATTAGGTTGGTAATGGATCTCAAGAGAGTGAGTTTGTTAGATGCCTAAGCGATGGCTTTTTAGAGCAGTTTGTCATTGAGCCTACTAGGGGATCAGCTATACTGGATTGGGTGTTACGTCATGAACCGCAGGCAATTAGGGAGCTTAAGGTAAAAGAACCCTTGGGAACCAGTGATCACAATATGATTGTGTTCAACTTGAAATTTCATAAAGAGAAAGTAAAGTCTTATGTAGCAGTATTTCAGTGGAGTAAGGGAAATTACTGTGATATGAGAGAGGAGTTGGAAGTAAATTGGAAGGAGCTGCTGGCAGGGATGTCAGCGTTGCAGCAATGGTGTGCGTTTCTGGGAAAATGAGGAAGGTGCAGGACGTGTGTATTCCAAAAATGAAGAAATACTCAAATGGTAAAATGGTACAACCATGGCTGACAAGCAAAGTCAAATCTATTGTAAAAAGCAAAAGGAAGGGCATACAATAAAGCAAAAATTAGTGGGAAGATAGAGGATTGGGAATTTCTTAAAAACCTACAGAGAGCAACTAAAAAATCATTAGAAGGGAAAAGATGAAAAATTAAAGCAAGCTAGCAAATAATATCAAAGTGGATAGTGAAAGTTTTTTTTCCAAGTATCTTAAAAATAAAAGATAAATGAGAGTGGATATAGGACTGCTGGAAAATAGAGCAGGAGAAATAATACCGGGGGACAAGGAGATGGCTGATGAACTAAATGAGTATTTTGCACCAGTCTTCACTGTGAAAGACACTAGCGGTATGCTTAATGTTCTCATGTGTGAAGGAAGAGAAGTGGGTGCAGTTAACTATTGCAAGAGAGAAAGTGCTCAAAAAGCTAAAAGACCTAAAGGTATCCAAGTCACCCGGACCAGATGAACTGCACCCTAGTGTTCGGAAAGAGGTAGTGTTAGAGATTGTGGTGGTATTAGAAATGATCTTTCAAAAATCATTGGACTCTGGCATGGTGCCAGAGGACTGGAAAATTACAAATGTCAATCCAGTCTTTAACAAAGGAGGAAGGCAGCAGAAAGAAAATTGTAGACCAGTTAGCCTGATCTCAGGGGTTGGGAAGATATGAGAGTCAATTGTTAAGGATGAGCTGATGGAGTACTTGGTGACACAGGACAAGATAGTACAAAGTCAGCATGGTTTCCTTCAGGGAAAATCCTGTCTGATGAACCTGTTGAAATTCTTTGAGGAAATTACAAGTAGGATAGATAAAGGGGATGCAGTGGATGTTGTATATTTGGACTTTCAGAGGCCTTTGACAAGGTGCCACACATGAGGCTGCTTACCAAGTTAAGAACCCATGGCATTAAAGGAAAGTTACTAACATGGTTAGAGCTTTGGCTGATTCGTAGGAGGCAGTGAGCGGAAATGAAAGGATCCTTTTCTGGCTGGCTACCAGTGACTAGTGGTGTTCTGCAGGGATTGGTGTTGGGACCACTTCTTTTTATGCTGTATCTAAATGATTTAGATGATGGAATAGATGGCTTTCTCTGCCACGTTTGCAGATGATACAAAGATTGGTGGAGGTGCAAGTAGTGTTGAGGAAACAGGTAGGGTGCAGAAGGACTTAGACAGATTAGGAGAATGGGCAAGAAAGCGGCAAATCAAATGCAATGTTGGAAAATGCATGGTCATGCACTTTGGTAGAAATAAATGTGCGGGCTATTTTCTAAATGGGGAGAAGATCCAAAAATCTGAGATGCAAAGGGACTTGGGAGTTCTTGTGCAGAATAGCCTAAAGGTTAACTTGCAGGTTGAGTCAGTGGTGAGGAAGGCAAATGCCATGTTAGCATTTATATCAAGAAGTCTAGAATACAAGAATCAAGGATGTGATGCTGAGGCTTTATAAGGCACTGGTGAGGCCTCACCTTGAGTACTGTGAACAGTTTTGGTCACCTCTTCTTAGAAAAGATGTGCTGACATTGGAGAGGGTCCAGAGGAGGTTCACAAAGATGATTCCAGGAATGAAAGCGTTATCATATGAGGAACGTTTGACAGCTGTAGGTCTGTACTCACTGGAATTCAGAAGGATGGGGGGGGGGGGGGAGGATCTCATTGAAACCTTTCGAATGTTGAAAGGCCTAGACAGAGTAGATGTGGAAAGGATGTTTCCTATGGTGAGAGGGTCTGGGACAAGAGGGCACAGACTTGATGGGCCAGATGGCCTAATTTGGCTCCTGTGTCTTATGGTCTTATGGTAAATGTTGCTGCATTGGTTTGGTAATCAGAAACAATAATAAAACAAAATGCTTCTTGTTTTGACATTTAAGTTCTGGGTTTTAGATAGGATTTAAAAATTTTTTTTTTCTGGCATTTTCACTTTTTCACCATCAAGGGTGCTTTTCTATATCTGTTTCAGGTAAGGCTTCTGCTTCTCTTACTTTGAACTCTTGAATCCTCTGTACTTTGTGTCCCACTATTACCCATTTTCACTTAGAACCTCTTATTGTAATTAATTTTTATTGCCTTCTATCCTTATCTAAACCAGCCCATTTCCTGGTTCAAATCTTCCTTGGTTTTCTCTGCATCTTAAAACCATGGAATCATATGGTATGGAAATAGGCCATCCTGCTTAATTCACTATGACCAATGAGCACTCTTCCATCTTAACCATTGAGTTTTATCAAGTGCATCCAGGAGGGATTCCTGAAACAATGTGGAACTCTTTCTCCCCACCCCCACCCCATCTAAAGCCTCCATCTGGCATGAAAGCAGTCTCAGTTAATGCTGGGGAAATTAAAATCACCCCACTGCGAACTGTTTTTACATTTCTCCTCCTATGATTTGACTGCATATCTGCTGCTTCCAGCTTTAATTGCAGCCATAGGTCCCACAAAAACCTTGCATCCTTTTTGTGGAATGGTAGACTTGTAGTAGCACATTTGGAGAGTTTTCTCATCTTGAAATGTTTTAATTGTTTTGCTATTTCCTATGCCCCAAGTGCTTTCAGTTTCAACCATTTATACAATTATGAAACATTTTGTTACTGTAATGAAGATGGGAATGGGAAGTATTTTTAATTCTCAGTTCACAACCATCAGGGAAACCTTAATTAGAGTGTGAAAGAGCAGCAGTAAGTTGTGTTTTTCAAAGTGAAGGGAGACAAAGGCAGAAAACCAGAGGTCAGTTAACTGAACATTTGCCAATGGGAAAGAAGTTAAACCATGTCATTAAAGCAAAATCCAGAGTAATTGGCAATGAATTGGCACTATCGCCCAGTAGCATTCACATCTACAGTGATAAAATGTTTTGAGAGGTTGGTCATGAGTAAACTGAACTCCTGCATCAGCAAGGACCTGGAGCCATTGCAATTTGCTTATCACCACAATAGATCAACGGCAGATGCGATCTCAATGGCTCTTCACACGGCTTTAGACCACCTGGACAACACAAACACCTATGTCAGGATGCTGTTCATCGACTATAGCTCGGCACTTAATACCATCATTCCCACAATCCTGATTGAGAAGTTACAGAACCTGGGCCTCTGTACCTCCCTCTGCAATTGGATCCTCGACTTCCTAACAGGAAGACCACAGTTTGGTGATAATATCTCCTCGCTGACTATCAGCACTGATGCACCTCGAGGGTGTGTGCTTAGCCCACTGCTCTACTTTCTCTATATCCATGACTGTGTGACTGGATATGGCTCAAAAACCATCTATAAATCTCCTTATAAATAAGGAGGGAGGAGAAGATGGCGGCGCGACGCAGTGCGTGCGGCCGTTCCGAATGAATATCGATATGTGTAACTAGGGGGCCGTGCACAATCCAGATTTGATGGGGACAGCTGTGAGAAGCGCAGAGGAACATCTGGAGTAACTTCTGAAATGCCTGCTTCACTGCTGCTGCTACTGTGCGATCGAGAATCTCCAGAGATGAAGGCCCCAAATCCTCGGCTTTGCGTATCGCCTGTTGCTGGGACCAGGGCCGAAACGCTCCGAAGAGATGGTGCTCGGTGTCGAATGGGTGGTCGGAGGCTTGGAGTTTTTCGGATGGACTTGGAGTCGGACTGTGGTTGGATGCTTCCGGGATGCTGCATCTGCAAAGTTGGCGGAGCTGGAGGTTCACCGTCTGCGTGAGATGATGGGACTTTCGAGAGACGCTGAGACTTTTACTGTGCCATGATCTGTTCTTATCAAATTACGGTATTGCTTTGCACTGTTGTAACTATGTTATAATTATGTGGTTTTTGTTAGTTTTAAAGTCAGTTTGTCAGGTGTTTTCGTGATAGCATTCTGGAAAAACATTTTTATCATTTCTTGATGCATGCATTACTAAATGACAATAAAAGGGGACTGCGTGTCCTCATAATCATAATCATAAATTTGCTGATGATACAACCATTGTTGGTAAAATCTCAGATGGTGACGAGAGGACATACAGGAGCGAGATATATGTGGTGTTGCAGCAACAACCTGGCACTCAACATCAGTAAGATGAAAGAGCTGATTGTGGACTTCAGGAAAGGTAAGACAAAGGAGCACATACCAATCCTCATAGAGGGATCAGAAGTGGAGAGAGTGAGCAGTTTCAAGTTCTTGGGTGTTAAGATCTCTGAAGATCTAACCTGGTCCCAACACACCGATGCAGTTATAAAGAAGGCAAGACAGCAACTATACTTCATTAAAGAGTTTGAAGAGATTTGGTATGTCAACAAATACACTCAAAAAATTTATACAGATGTACCCTGGAGAGCATTTTGACAGGCTGCATCAGTGTCTGGTATAGGGGCTTACTGCACAGGACCGGAAAAAGCTGCAGAGGGTTGTAAATTTAGTCAGCTCCATCTTGGGCACTAGCAAAGTACACAGGACATCTTCAAGGAGCAGTGTATCAGAAAGGCGGTGTCCATTATTAAGGACCTCCAGCACTAGGTAGGAGGTACAAAAGCCTTGAAGGCACGCACTCAGCAATTCAGGAGCAGCTGCTTCCCCTCTGCCATTCGATTCCTAAGTGGACATTGAACCCTTGAACACTACCTCACTTTTTAAATATATTATTTGTTTTTTTTGTACTATTTTTAAACTATTCAATATACGTATCTTATAATTGATTTAATTATTATTTTATTTTTTTCTTTCTTCTATATTATGTATGCATTGAACTGCTGCTGCTAAGTTAACAAATTTCATGACACATGCCGGTAATAATAAACCTGATTCTGAATCTTGATTTATGCAAGGGAATTAATTTTAACCCATTTAGCAGTTTTTAGAAGCAGTAAATTGTAGATAAAGGAGAACCAGTCAAAGTACTGCAATTTTCAGAAGCCATTCAGTAAGGAGCTGCATCAAAAATAATCGTAGGAAATGAACAGGAGATGACGTGTTGCAGTGGACAGACAATCGCCTGACAGTTTGCCATTTTAAAAAAAGATTCCGCCCCCCCCCTCCCCCAACCGGTTAGAAGGATCTGACAATTCTTGGTCTTTTATTATTCCAAATAAAAGATAAAATAATAAAATCAATCGGATCAAAAAACTTCCTAGTGAAAAAAAAGGAATATTCTGAAATAAATATCAAAATTTTGGTAAAATCATCATTTTAACTATATGAATATGACCAGCAAGTGAAAATGTAAGTGGACTCCATCTACTAAATAAATACTTCATAGAGTCTACTAAAGGAACAAAATTGGCTTTATAAAGATCCTTATATTTTTTAGTAATTATAATACCCAAATATCTAAAAGAGTCCGTGACTTTAATAGGAGTATTACCATATATAGAGACAGAATCATTTAAAGGAAACAATTCACTTTTACTGAAATTCATTTTATATCCTGAAAAGCCTCCAAATTCATTAAATAATTTTGGCAAGGCAGGAATAGATTCGTCAGGATTAGATATATAAACCAATAAATCATCAGCGTAAAGAGAGATCTTATGCATGGTCTTATTCACAAAAATCCCATGGGTATTTTTAGCCTCGCGAAGAGCAATAACAAGGGGTTCTAATATTAAATTAAACAACAAAGGATTTAATGAACAGCCTTTCCTTGTCCCCTGTGAAAGCTGAAAAAAAGGAGACCTACAATTGTTAGTGACAACAGTAGCAATAGGAGCTTTATATATCATTTAAATCCAGTTATTAAAATTAGCACCAAAGCCAAATTTCTCTAAAACATTAAATAAATATTTCCATTCAACTCGATCGAATGCTTTTTCAGCATCCAAAGATACAACACATTGTGGAGTTTTAAAAGAGGACGAATATATAATGTTAAATGGTCTCCGAACGTTTGAAAAAGAATAGCAACCCTTTATAAATCCTGTTTGATCTTTGAAAATAATTTTACCCAAAATATTCTCCAACCGATTGGCCGTTATCTTTGACAGAATCTTAGCATCGACATTCAGTAATGAAATATTTAAGTAATTTTCCTTACATATTGGAGGCTGACCTGTTAGATACTGTTATGAGTACGAATCCTTTGATCAAGGGTTCTATTGGAAGAATTTATAATTTATTATTACAATGGGATAAGCGTCCTTTATCTAAGATTAAACAGGATTGGGAAAAGGAACTCAATTTG
The DNA here is from genome assembly GCF_963921235.1 of Mobula hypostoma. Lineage (NCBI taxonomy): Eukaryota > Metazoa > Chordata > Chondrichthyes > Myliobatiformes > Myliobatidae > Mobula > Mobula hypostoma. Next base: position 141,842,666 of record NC_086097.1, read on the forward strand.
ACTTTTATGACAGAGGATTGGATGCGGATTTTGAAGTTGGTTAACTCTTCAATTTGTGCTAGCCATTCATTGATTCAATTTAAAATTGTACATCGTCATCATTTGACGAAGGAGAGACTTTCTAAAATCTTTTCTAATGTTGATAGTCATTGTGATAGATGTAAAACTGAGATAGCTACACTGTCACGTTTTGGTCTTGTTCTATATTGGAACAGTTCTGGAAGTCTGTTTTTTTCAACAATTTCTAAAGTACTTAAAATTAATCTACAACCTAATAAATTAACTGTGCTTTTTGGAATAATTCCTCAAAATATTCATGGTATTTCTGTGTCTGACCAAGATGTTATTGCATTTGTTACATTGATAGCTAGGAGGGCCATTTTGTTGAAGTGGAAGGATACATCAGCTCCCACTTTGTCACAATGGTTCTCTCAAGTGATGTCTTAGTTTGGAGAAAATTAGAAGTTGAACCTTTATTTGATTTTGAGAAAAGATGGGGCTCATTTGCTCGTTATTATCATTTGAGCTAATTGATAGGTTTTTTCCACAATCTAATTGTAAATTTTTTGGTATATTTTCTTTTCTTGCTGGCGGTTTGATGTTTATTTTCAGAAGCTTTTTGTATGACGCATGGCTCCGGGGTTGTACAATGGTTCTTTTTTTTCTCTCACTTTTTCTGCTTTGTAGGGTTTCTTGTTATCATAAATTTTTTTTCAATCTTTAAGATAATGTCTTTTTTGAGACATTGTATGTGTTGTTACTTCAATGTACTTGTGTTATTTCTTTTGTATAATATAATAATAAAAAGATTTGATAGGAAAGAAGGATCTAACAAGTGGTTTATCATGGGGATTGTTGAGATTTTCATGTTTTTACACTGAATAAATTTGTGAATTGGTAAGATCAGAGTTCGAGGCTCAGTGTTTGTAGGTCCATCATCGGTGAGGCCTAGTGTTTAGTGATCAATGTGTCCTGGGGTTGATGCTGAGGATCGAGGCCCTAGGGATGAATTGGAAGTTGAGGCCCATTGGCTGGAGCAGAGTCTGCACACCTCTGCAAGACTGCTTAGGAGGTTGAGGGAGGCCTAGGTCAGTGTCCTGGAGGCCTGTCCTGGGGTTAAAGTATTGTTTATGCAAGGGTGGGAGAGAGGAAAGGTGCTTGTTTTGTTGCTTATTGCACTCTTGTTTTTCAGCTGAGCATTGTGACTCTGCTGTTTTGCTGATGAAATGTGTGACACATTTCACTATGTTCAATGTATGTGTGGCAAATACACCTTATTCATAAATCTCAGAATCACTATAAAGATTCATTAAAATTTGAGCATAGATCATTCAGCATCTTAGAATTGCTTTAGTCATAGATCGGATAAGATGAGTAATGAACTTATTAAATGGTGAAGTAGGCTCGACAGGCCGGATGGCCTACTCCTGCTCCTATCTTTTTTCATGTTCTTATCCTTGGTGGTTAATTTGCTTGTGATCTTTGTGAATTTTTTTACTTTTAATACTTCTGATAGTGTCAATATTGATTGTTTCTTTCCGTGAATCTGTGCTCCTCAGTGTCTCCCAGGTCTAAACTTCTTGCCATTGTCCATTGGACCACTCCCTCTCCAGCTCTTATATTTGTACTGCTGGTATCTCTTACATTTGGTCCCTGCATTCTTGACTGCGGTGCGCACTGATTTTCCCCTTCTGCAGACTTTTTCTCTCTGCCAAGATAGCTCTCTCCAGTAAACACGTTCATGTGCCTTCCTTTGTTCTCTCGACTTGTGAAAGGATCAAGTGGAAGATGGAAGGTAGGGAGAGACAAAGGGATCTTACAGTGGACAGGGCATCTGTGTCTGAGCCCTAAGCAAACTGGGATCAGTGTTCAGCCTCTTGAGCTTGGTCCACCAGTTGTGGCTGATCCTTTATCAAAAAATTGTATTTCTGCTTTATCCTCATACTATTGATACACCTTGCATGTAGAAATTAATCTGTTTCCTTGATTAAATTCAGCAACCTTTCCTTCATAGCCTTGTGACAATTCCACAAATTTATTTTTAAGGAGTATCAGCTCATCTCTGACCTGAATACATTGCAACGTGTCCTGGAGTTCCCAGCCTGTCCTCTTTGCATCCAGGCTATTGAGCCCTGACAGAACTGTGTCTTTTTCATCTACTTGCTTCACGTTTATCAAAACTTACTGAATAGTGGGTGAGTTGATATCTGTTCTAGTAAACCAACTCTCCATGTCAGAAACTGATTGCTCTCCTTGATGTTTATCATTTTTATTGAGCGAAGGGGCCAAATCTGCACATGATATTCAAGAGGTTGTCTCACGAATGTATAATTGTGGTGTAGCATTTCTACACATGCTGCGTTCAAAATCTGTGGCGATAAAATACCATTTTGCCTCTTAATTGCTTACGCATACCAGAATGTTTGCTTTGAGAGACTGTTGTATAGGACATCCAATTCCCTTGTTATATTAAGATTACAAGTCAGAGAATCACAGAAATATATGGCATGGAGATGGTCATTCTGCTCAATTCACATTGATCAGTGAGCACCCTTCCATATTAACCCCATTATCCAAAACATGGCCCCTAGCTCTCTATGTATGTCTAAGAAATTCAAGTATTCATCCAGACACTCCTTAAGTATTATTGGCGACCTAGTTTCAACCACTATCTCTTACCATTTTCTGAGCAAAGAAAGTATGTCTCATCTCCTTTTTCCTCTTGCCCTAAAGTATTGTTCTCTTGTTTTATCTCCCTCTTAAGGGGAAAGGTTTCCTGCAGTCTAACCTCTCTATACCCTTCATAATTTAATATATTTCAATCATGTCTCCTTTTTATATCCTCTACTCCAGGGAGCACAGAACTAGCTTCTCAGATCTCTTCTCAGAATTGAGCTGCTTATCCCAGGCAACATCCTGGTGAGCCAACCCTGCACTGTCTCTGATGCTATCACATCCTTCCTCTACTTTGGTTGACCAGAATGTGTGCAATATCCAACTGAGATGTGTCTAAAATGTTCTAAGGTTGAAGCATAACATCCCTAATTCTGTATTCTATGCTTTGAACAATGAAAGCTAATATCCCATATTACTACCTGCTATGCCACGTCAAGGATCTGTAGACTTGTACTCCAAGAAACTTCTGTTCCTCACTATTCTAAGACCTTATTATTCATAGTGTTTAACTTTGCCATATTGTTACACCCAAAATGCATCACCTTATATTTGCCTGGATTAAGTTGTCTCCCATTTTTCAACCCATTTCACCAAGACATCAGTATTACTTTGTACCTTAAGATGACCCTTCACACTGTCACAGCTCAGCCAACCTTTGTGTTATCCATGAACTTGCTGATCTTGCCTCCCACATCGACATCATGCATGTATATTGCAAACAACAAGAGTCCCAACAACAATTCCTATGGGGCATCATTAGTAACAGATGCCTCGTGACAAAACAACCCTTTACCATCACCCTCTGTCTCATTTTGTCAAACCTATTTTGGATCTGTTTTCCCAACTTAACCAGGATCCCATGGTCCCAACCTGCCTTGGTGCAGTGTGGCAAGCCTGTCTTAAGACAGTAAAACATAGGAGTAGAATTAGGCCATTCAGCCCATCAAGTCCACTTTACCATTCCATCATGGCTGATCCTGGATCCCTCTCAACCTCATACACCTGTCTTTTCAACATATCCTTTGATGCTCTGACCAATCTGGAGTAATCAACTTCTGCCTTAAATTTATACAGGAACATGACGTCCACTGCAGTCTGTGCCAGAGTATTCCAAGGATTTGCAGCTCTCTGGCTAAAAAAAAATCCTTCTTTCCTCTATTCTAAAGGATTACTCCTCAATTTTGAGGCTGTGCCCTCTAGTCCTTTCAATATTTGGTAGGAGATATGAGATCCCCATGCCGCCTTCTAAATTCCGGTGAGTACAGGCCCAAAGCAGCCAAGCACTTCTCGTGTTAACCCCTTCATCCTCGTTAACCTCCTCCAGACACTCCAATGATACATCCTTTCTGAGATATGGGGCCCAAAACTGTTGACAGTACTCCAAGTGCAGTCTGACCAGTGTCTTCTAAAGGCTCAGCATTATCTCCTTGCTTTTATATTCTATTCCCCTTGAAATAAATGTCAACATTGCATTTGTCTTTAACACAGACTCAACCTGTAAATTAACCTTCTGGGAGTCTTGCATCTGATGTTTGAACCTTCTCTCCATCTAGATAATAGTCTGTATTATTGTTCTTTTACCAAAATGTATTACCATACATTTCCCAACACTGTATTTCATCTGCCACTTTTGTGCCCATTCTTCCAATTTGTCTAAGTCCTGTTGCAATCACATTGTTTGTTCAGCACTACCTACCCCTCCATCCATCTTCATTGCATCTGCAAACTTTATCACAAAGCCATCAATTCCATTATCCAAATCATTGACAAATAATGTTAAATATTGCAGTCCCAGTACTGACTTTTGAGGAACGCCACTGGTCACTGTCAGCCAAGCAGTCTAATATTCCCACTTGCTGCCTCCTGCCTGTTAGCCATTCCTCTATCCATGCCAATATCTCTCCTGTGATACCATAGGATTTTATCTTGTTAAGCAGTCTCATGTGTGGCACCTTATCAAACGCCTTCTGAAAATCCAAGTAAATGATATCCATTGCCTCTCTTTTTCCCAACTTGCCTGTTACTTCCTTGAAGAACTCTTAACAGATTTGTTAGTCCTAAGGTGACTTTGACTTATTACATCATTAATCTCCAAATACCTTGAAACCTCATCCTTAATGATAGACTCCAACACTATCCCAATTACTCTGGCCTACAATTCCGTTTCTTTTGCTTTCCTCCCTTCTTAAAGAGTAGAGTGACATTTACGATCTTCCAGTCCTCCAGGACCATGCCAGAATCGAGTGATTTTTGAAAGATCATGACCACTGCATCCATTATCCGTTCAGCAACCTCTCTCAGGACTCTGGAATGTAGTCCATCTGGTCCAAGTGACTTATCCACCTGAAGACCTTTGAGTTTGCCTAGCAGTCTTTCCTTTGTAATAGCAATGGCACTCACTCCTGCTCCCTGACACTCATGGATCTCTGGCACGCTGCTGCTGTCTTCCACAGTGTAGACAGATGCAAAGCCACCCATAAGTTCATCTGCCATTTTTTGTCCCCCAGTACTACCTCACCAGCATCATTTTCCAATTGTTCAATATCAATTTACCTCCCTTTTACTCTGTATATAACTGAAAAAAAACTTTTAGTATCCTGCTTTATATTATTGGCTAGTCTGCCCTCCATATTTCATCTTTTCCCTTTGTAGCTTTTTCAGTTGCCTTTTATTGGATTTTAAATGCTTCCCATTCACTTTTGCTACCTTGTATGTCCTTTCCTTGGCTTTTATGCAGTCCTAAACTTCCCTTGTCAGCCTTGGTTGCCTACCCCTCCCCCTGCCATTTGAGAACAACGACTTCTGTGGTACATATCTATTCTGCACCTTGTGAACTATCCCCAGAATCTTCAGCCATCTCTGCTCTGCCATCATCCCCCCCAATATCCTCCTCCGATCCACCTGGGCAAGCTCCTCTCTCATGCCTCTGTAATTCCCTTTGTTCCATTGTGATGCTGATACGTGTCACTTGTGTTTCTCCCTCTCAAATTGTTGTATGAATTCAATCATATTATGATCACTGCCTCCTAAGGATTCTTTTATCTTAAGCTCCCTAATAAAATCTGGGTTATTACACAATACCCAATCTAAGATGGCCTTCCTCGAGTAGACTCAAGCACCAGCTGCTCTAAAAAGCCATCTCATACGCATTCAACAAATTCCCCCTCTTGTGATCCGACGCCAATATGATCTTTCCAATCCTCTTGCATATTGAAGTTCCCCATTACAAATGGGTCATTACCCTAATTATATGCCTTTTCCAGTTCCCTTTGCAATCTCAAACCCATGTCTTTACAAATATTTGGAGGCCTATATATGATTCCTGTAATTTTTTTTGACCCTTGCAGTTTCTTAACTCCATCCACAGATATTCAACATTAGCTGACCCTATGTTGCCTCTTTCTAAAGATGTAATTCCACCACTTATCAAGAGAGCCACACCACTGCCTATGCCTTCCTGCCTGTCCTTTCGATATAAAGTATGTCTTTTGATGTTAAGCTTCCAACTATGACCGTCTTTCAGCAACGACTGAGATATGCCCACAATGTCATACCGACCAATTTCTAATTGTGCCACAAGTTTGTCTATCTTCCGAAAGCTACACACATTTAAATACACATCTTCAGTCCTGCATTTCTTTGCCCTTTTAAATTTTGCCTCTGTGGTACAATTTAACTCTTTGCTCTGGCTACATTTGTACCCGATCATCGATGGTCGTTCCTTACATTCATGTTGCACCCATCATCTACTTGTAAACCTGCTGGCTCATCCTCAGCTCTATCATACTGGTTTGCATTCCCCTGCCATATCAGTTTAAACCAACCCTTAAGAGGGTTGCTGTTGGATAAGCAGGGTTGAATGGTATAGTTGCCCACTACCAAGATGTGAAACTTGGACCAGAGGTGCACTGAGCTTTGAAGCATTGCTTGGGATTGGTAATGGCTGCTCTGTGTTGACAGGTTGTCCAAATTCTGTGGCTTTTATCATTATCTGTTTGATCTGATGGAAGCTTCTGTTAAGTTGCATATCTCTCTTCAGCTCAGTGTCAATGTGCTCAGCAGTTAAGAACCATTGTGAACTTGCACCAGTTTTCCTGCAGAGTACTTCTGATAGTAATATCTCTTACATATAGCTGGAAAGAACCATTGGGAGGTCCTTAATTTTGAATATCACCTTTTTGAGGCACCACTCCTTGAATATGTCGTGGATACAATGGAGGCTAATGTGCATGATGGAGCTGACTAATTTTACAACACTCTGCACCTTACTTCAATCCTGTGCAGTGCCTTTGCATACTGGGCGGAGACGCAGCCAGTTAGAATGCTCTCCATGATATGTCTGTAGAAATTTGCAAGTTGTTTTTGATGATATACAAACTCCTAATGAAATATAGATGCTGTCTTGCCTTTATTACTGCGACAGCATTCAGCTAGCTAGTATATCTTGCTCCTGTGCACGCTCTCATCACCATCTGAGATTCTGCCAGCAGTGGTTGGATCGTCAGCATTTGAGCTGTGCCTAGCCACACAGTCATGGGTGTAGAAAGAGTAGTGCAGTGGGCTAAGCACTCATCCCTGAGATATGCTAGTGTAACTAGGTCTTGGTTACACTGGCTGCTGAGGTGTCTAAAATGGCTTCTTTGTATGTTATATAAAATGGTTTTCCTGTAATAATAACTGCGATGTAAGGAGTTCTCTCTCCCTGCTTGTTTGGGTTATATTATTGATAAGGGAGGGAACGAACCAATGAGTGTCCATGTTATTCTATCTGTATGTGTGGGAACCTGGGTGAGTGCACGGGTTTTTCGGGAGGAGAACCAAAGAGGAAGGATGTGCTGGACGCGCTCTGGTCGACCACTGTAGTTGGTCCCAGGCAGCGGGTTGAGGGGGTCGGAGAAGATTGAATGGTGGACAGAAGACCCTGTTAATTGAGCTCCAACAGTTGTGCATGAAGTGGTTGAACTCTGATAAGTTTGGCACCTTTTACTTTCCTTTTATATTGTATCTCTATTAATAACATAGTTCCAGTAAGATCTATAAAGTGTAATCTGTAAATCGTACTTTGTGTGCTGTCTGATATTTGATGTGTGAGTTTGAACCAGGGTGCATTATACAGCAACTACGCAAACGTGAGACACGGTTTGGCAGACGGGTGGGGTTTCCCCTAGATAAACACGAGCTGATAGTCCTGAGCGTTACACTAGTGTGGATTGTCAGCGAGGTGGAGATGTTATTTCAATCAGCACAGGCTGTGGTCTCCTAGTTAGGAAGTTAAGGGTCTAGTTGCAGAGGGAGATACAGAGACCCAGGTTCTGGAGCTTTCTGATCAGAACTGCAAGAATGATGGTGTTAAGCACTGAGTTGTAGTCAATAAAAAGCATCCTGACATAGGTATTTGCATTGTTCAGGTGATCCACGGCTGCGTGGAGAGCCAGTGAGATCATGTGTGCTGTGGACCTGTTGTGATAGGCAGTGGGTCCAGGTCGTTGCTGAAGCAGGAGTTGGATGATGGTCGTTAAGGCAGTGAATTCTGCTCTTCTTGGGCATTGGTACAATTGTTGCCCTTTTAAAGCAGGTGGAAACTTCCATCTGTAGCAATGAGAAATAGAAAATATCACCCCCACCAGTTGGTTGGCATAGGTTTTCATTGCCTTGCCAGGTACTGCATCTCACTGCAGATGGGTGTTCAATTTACTGCATAATTCTAGTAATCTAGTATCACGTGCTGAACCGGCAGATTTTCCAAATTTTTGGATATTCCTATCAATAACCAATGCAAATTATATTCACTCTTGTTTCTTTAAGGTATTACACAATAGTAAAAATTTCCACCATAAAGAGAATGCAGAAATTGGAGGCTGCAGAGAATTTGAAGGGAGCTTGGGAAACAGGGCCCTGATCGCAGGCCTCTAATTTGGAAAAACAATCCTTCACTACCATCCTCTGACTCCTTCCACCAAGCCAATTTTGTATTAGTTGACCGGTTTACTACGGATCTGATGTTTCTCCCCCTCTGGGCCAGCTTACCATGTGGTATCTTCTCAAAGGTCTGCTGCCCTGCCTTTGCCAATCCTCTTTTTAAAAAACACACATAATAAAATTTATTAAAAGTGATTTGGGTTCCACAAAGCCAAAGTGAATATTCTTATCATTCTTTGCCATTTTGGATTGATCCTATCTGACAATCTCTCTAATACCTTTCTTCCCACTACTAGACCTCCTTCTGGGGAATGAGATAGGACAAGTGGCAAAATTATCTGTTGGGTTCAGTGACCTTAATTCTATTAATGTTAAAATAGTTATGGAGGATACAGCTGGTTCACAAATTAAAATCCTGAAATGGGGCAGAGCAAATTTTAGGACCATTAAGTGATATCTGGCAGAAGGTAATGTCCCTGCAAATGGGAGGCATTTAAAAATGTGATGTCAAAAGTTCAGGACCTGCATGTTTTTGTTAGGGAGAATAGCAAAGCTGGTAGGTTTTGGAAAATACTGAGGCTCACTTAAAGGAGTCATATGCTGTACTTTAAAAGTTGGGAACTAGTGAAACTCTTGATGACAAGAAGTTCGGGAGTGGACCTGAGAAAAAAAGTTGTGGGCTGGGTGGGCGGGGTTTAAAGTGAGGAATTGAGAGGATTATGTAAAATTCCAAGAGATTATTGAGTGAAAGGGTAGCTAGAGTGTGAGTAGTTCCCATTAAAGATCAGCATGGATGAGTATCTGTTGAACCAGGAAACAGGAGAGATCTTTACAGTATTTCTTCAGTTTGGGAAAAAAAAATGAAGCTAAGGAAATGTGGGAAATAAGTGGTGATGTCTTGGACCCCATGAATTAACAGGGAGGAAGAATTGGGGGCATTAAAAGTCCATTAAGGTGGATAAATCTCCAGGGCTTTCTCAGACCTTGTGGGAAGGTTAGAGAAGAAATTGCTGTCCATGGTACACCTGTAGAAATTTGTGTGTGTTTTTGGTGACATACCAAATATCCTCAAGCTCCTATTGAAATATCGCCACTGTCTTGCCTCTTTTATTGCTACATCGATATGTTGGGTCAAGGTTAAGCCCTCAGCGATATTGACACTCAGGAACGTGAAATTGCTCACTCTCTCCACACCCATACAGAGAGGCTTGCATCATCTATGGCCACTGGTGAGATTCCGGAGAGTAGTTCATGTACTGTTTAAAAATAATCAAAAACAAGATGGGTCGCCAGTCAGTCTGACATTGGTGGGTAAATTGCTGGAGAGGATTCTGAAGGGTATGATCTGTCAACATTTATAGAGGATCTGATTCAGGACAGTCAGCATGGAGAGTTGTGTCTGACAAACTTGGAATTCTAGGAGGTGACGAAGAGGATAGATGAGGGATGTTGTTTGCATGGACTTCAGCAAAGTCTTTGACAAGCTCCTTCATGGCAAAGTAATCTGGATCTTTAGATCACATGGGATCCAGAGGTTTGATAGCAGATTGGATTTATAATTGGCTCAGTGATAGGGTAGGAAGCAGAAGGTGATGGTCAATGATTGTTTCTTGGCTGAAGGCCTGCGTTTAAATGGTGTGCCCCAGGGTTTGGTGCTGCCAACTTTGTTGTTTGTAATTTATATAAATTATTTGGATGGTGAATTTACAAGAGATGGTGGATACTAAAATGGGTGATAAATCACAAATGCGAGAAAATCTGCAGATGCTGGAAATCCAAAGTAAAGCACCCAAAATGTTGGAGGAACTCAGCAGGTAACATTTATTGGTGGGGGTGGGGGGGGAGCAAACAGTTGATGTTTTGGGCCAAGTCCCTTCACCAGAACTGGAAAGGAAGGGGAAAGCAGTGAGAATAAGGTGGTGGGGGGGAGTAGAAGAAGTAGTACAAGGTGGCAGGTGATAGGTGGTGGTGTCTACAGTGTAAAAGGTTATGAATCTTGATCATTTGGCATTTGGGCTGAGGATTGCTAAATGGCTTTCAATTCGCATAAATGTGAGGTATTGCATTTTGGGAGATCGCATCAGGTTAGGATCTATACAGTAAATGGTATGAGCTTGGAGAACATTATGGAACAGAGGAACCTGGAATTGCAGGTGTGTAATTTGCTGTAAGCAGCATTACAAATAGATAGGCAGATAATTAGGGTGTCTGGCATACAGGGCTTCACCAGTCAGGGCATTGAGTGCAGGAATTTGGAAGTTGTGTTGCAGTTATATAAGGTACTGGTGAGAGTATAATGTGCAATTTTGGTCACCTGTTATATAAAATATGTTAGTAAACTAGGAAGAGTGCAGAAAATATTTACCAGGATGTTGCATAAAATTGGGGGTAGGGAGTGTGCCTGAGTTACCAGGAGAGGTTGCATAGACTAGTACTTTATACCCTGGATTGTAGGAGATTGAGAGGTGACCTGATAGAAGTATATAAGATACTGGGATCAGAGGTGAGAGATTTAAAAGGGACATCAGGGTTGCTGTTTCATTTAAAGAGTGGTGCGTATTTGGAATGTACTGCCAGAGATGGTGGTTGAGGAGGGCACATTGGCAACATTTAGAGCTATTTAGATAGTGCATGGATTGGACAGATTTTGGAGAGCTGTGGGCTAAACACAGTCAGATTGGATCAGCTTGTTGGAAAACACATTTGGTATGGATGAATTGGGCTGAAGGGCTTGTTCCCATACTGAAGACTGCAGCACTAGTGATGAGGTCTGTGAAGATAATTGTCAACAGAGGCAGAAGAATGTTTACAGGATTCCTTTGAATCAGTGGACGGCATTATTCAGGGATTCATTTTCAGATTTGAATGAATATGCCACCATTGTCACCAATTTCATCAGAACCTGCCTGGATGGAATATACGGACATACCCAAATAAGCCATGGGTAAACCAGGAGATTTGTAGTCTGCTGAGGGTGAGATCTGTGGCATTCAAGGCTGGCGATCCAGAACCCTACTGGAAGTCAGGGTGTGACCTATAGAAGGCCACTGTGAGACCAAAAAGGCATGCCAGTGGCAATAGTTCATTAGGAGTTTGGACCTGTGCTCGATGGAGTTTAGAAGAATGAAGGGGGATCTCATTGAAACTTATCGAATGTTGAAAGGTTTAGATAGAGTGGATATGGAGAGAATGTTTTCTGTAGTGGGTAAGTCTAGGACGAGAGGGCACCGCCTTAGAATAGGGGGATGTTTCTTTAGAACAGATGAGGAATTTCTTTAGTTAGAGGATGGTGAATTTGTCGAATTTGTTGCAACAGAGGGCTGTGGATGCCAAGCCATTAGATATATTTAAAGTGGGTGTTGATAGGTTCCTGATTAGTAGTAGAGGCATTAAAAGTTATGGGAAGAATGCAGGATAATAGGGTTAATAAAGTAGCCACAATGGAATGGTGGAGCAAACTAGATGGGCCAAATGGCCTAATTGTGCTCTAATGCCTTACAGGCTTGTGATACGGAGGCTTCAATGTGTAGGATCAAAAGAGGCTAATGCAGGTTGTATTGTCAGCCAGCTTAATCATGAGCAGAACCCCTCACCGTTGACATCTTCAAAAGGTAGTGCCTTAAGAAGACAACCTCTATTATTATGGACCCTCGCCATTTCTTGGGATGCCCTCTTCTCAGTGCTACCATTGGGGAAGGAAGTACAGGAGCTTGAAGACACACACTCCACATTTTAGGAATAACTTCTTCCCCTCTGCTATCAGATTTCTGAATGGTCCTTGAGTAGATAGATACTTTATTGTTCTCAAAGGAAATTAGTGACACAGTAGCATCACAAGTGCAGAGATATACAGATATACAAATATTTGAAGATACATATTAGAAGTACTGCATTGCTGTTCTTATTTTACAGTAACTGTTCATGAATCCATCCGTCTGCTTAGCCATGTGATCTTCATGTCTTGCAATGCGCTGCCTCTATAAAACAAATTTCATGACATGTCAGTGATCATAATTCTGGTTCTGACTCTACCTGTTTCCATGACTTTACTGTTGGACTCACCAGCCTGTTGCTTCCTGGCATGTCTTGCGACTTTCCTTAAATAAAGGTACAACTTCAGCTATCTCCAATCTTCTAGTACGTCAACTGTGGCTAAAGAAGAACCTCAGCAATTTCATCTAAGACCTTGCCTATCTCCTGTTGTTTCATACATAGATCCATGCATAAGGGGATTCTCTTGTCTGGGTTGCCTTTTTGCTCTATTATATACTTGTAAAATCTCCTGGGGTTCCCAATCCTCTTTGTCAAGGATATGTCCTGTCTCCTTTTGCTTTCCTTCCTGATTTCATTCTTACTTGTACTCCTACATCCATTATACTTAGTTTCCTCTACCAGCCATGTTTTTTTGCCTGATCGGAGTCTCAATATCCCTGGAGCCAAGGTTCCAGGTTCCAGGGTTCCATAACACTTAACAGAAATGTATTTGCCCTGAACTTCTCGCTATCTTATTTTTAAAATTTCTCATACTTGCCAGACATCCCTTTAACTACTAACTTGAAAGTTTATTTGGGAAGGCTGTTACCAAAATCAGCTTTGATCCTATTTATTATTAAGCCAGCCAGTGGTGATGTGGCATCTGCTCTGGACTTCTAGATGAGTGGTCCCGGGTTTGAATCTTGCCAGCTCCTTGCATGCTTTCCATTCATGCTGGGTTGAGCATTGAGCTAGCATCTCAGCCTTTTTTTTTAAAAAAGAGAAAAATACTAAAGAAACTGCAGGGTTACCATCCTTTCAACAAAAAGGAACAACACACAATTTATTATCACTAGGTTCAAAGTGCTCCACAGGAGTATTCTGTTTTAGGTCCTACCTAATTAATAGTACAACTCTGCCTTCTCTCGTACCTCCACCTCTTACACATATAGAATCTGTATCCCAGAATACTGAGCTGCCTATCCTGCTATTGATTCTGTAATAGCTATAATATCACCATCCCATGTACTTATCTATACCTTGAGCTCATCTGTCATATCAGTCTGCTTCTTGCTCAGATGTGGTTTGCTCTCTGTCCTGCCTCGTGCTTGCTTTAATTTAACAACAACAACTTATTCAATTTTCTCATCTACCATGCTACTGATTTGGCTCCTATCCTTCTGCCAGACTGGTTTAAACCTTCCTGAGTTGCCCAAGCAAATCTCAGGTTTTAATTCATGAAAAGCCGTTTTTTCCAGTATTCATTATTAAAAGCCAGCTTCTCCAATATTCAGCAGCGAGAACCAGTTGCAGATCATGATGCACCAGAAGGAACTCCTGTACTGGCAACCTGATCTGCCTTGTAATAATCCTTTATCTTTCTCTCAGCATCAGAACTGTGGGACTTCTGGCACTCATCTAATGCCTTGCCAATTATTTTCATAATTGACCCTATTTTAACATCGCAGCTTTACTGTATCTCCCTCCCCCCTCAACCAACGAAGTTTTGACCTCTCCTCTGCAACCAACAGCAGACGAAGAAATCCCATTGTTCTCCACTGCAACTATACAACTTTAGCTGATGTTCAGTTGGTAGACATAATTTTATCAGAAGATGATAAACTCGAAAATTGAGGCTGACGCTTAAGGACAGTATTGCAGGAAAATGAGATGGAGAAAGATGATTTGGTTTTTAAATTTTGTGATTCCACTTAAGAATTTTGGACCCAGACACTTCTAATTTATTACTTTCTTCTGCTTATTTAGTATACTGGCAGAGGTTACATGGAAGCTAAATACTTGTGCTCAAGATTCACAGTTCAAAAGAGAAATAAGCTTATGCTCTTTAGCACACTTTGGCCACCGAGGCTGTCAGTCATCAGTCATTTATTTATGCTAATCCTACGTTAACCTTTTTTTTTGCTCTCTACGTTCTCATCAAATTGCACCACGTTCTGCCATTCACCTGCACACTAGGGGAAACTTGCAGTGGGCAAATCTGAACTGCTTGATAGGAGGAAACCCATGAGGATAGAGGGATAATACATTTAGCACTTGAGGTTAGGATTTAATCTGGCTCTGGCACTCTGAGACTGGTGTATTACCAGCTGTGTTACTATACTTCCCTGCCAGCAAAGTTTGAGTTGAAGGAATTGACAATGTTACAGATCTGAAAATAAATAGTTTTAGGGAAGATAAGAACATATCTGAAACACATTGGCAAGGACTTAAATCATTGCCTGTTTCAAGTTGTCCAGTTAATTTTCAGATTCAAGCGTGGTAGAGTAATATATTGACAATGAAAGTATTTTTTTGACAGTGAATAGCTTTGGCTAACTATGTACAGTAGCATGCAAAAGTTTGGGCACCCCAGTCAAAATTTCTGTTACTGTGAATAGTTAAGTGAGCAGAAGATGAATTGATCTCCAAAGGTCATAAAGTTAAAGGTGAAACATTCTTTTCAACATTTTAAGCAAGATTTGTGTATTATTTTTGTTTTGTATAATTTTAGAGTGAAAAAAGGAAAGGAGCACCATGCAAAAGTTTGGGCACCCCAAGAGATTTGAGCTCTCAGATAACTTTTACAAAGGTCTCAGACCTTAATTAGCTTGTTAGGGCTATGGCTTGTTCACAGATGTTGTTAGGAAAGGCCAGGTGATGCAAATTTCAAAGCTTTATAAATACCCTGACTCCTCAAACCTTGTGCCAACAATCAGCAGCCATGGGTTCCTCTAAGCAGCTGCCCAGCACTCTGAAAATTAAAATAAATGATGCCCACAAGGCAGGAGAAGGCTATAGGAAGATAGCAAAGCGGTTTCAGGTAGCCGTTTCCTCAGTTCGTAATGTAATTCAGAAATGGCAGTTAACAGGAACGGTGGAGGTCAAGTTGAGGTCTGGAAGACCAAGAAAACTTTGAGAGAACTGCTCATAGGATTGCTAGAAAGGCAAATCAAAACCCCCATTTGACTGCAAAAGACCTTCAGGAAGATTTAGCAGACTTTGGAGTGGTGGTGCACTGTTCTACTGTGCAGTGACACCTGCACAAATATGACCTTCATGGAAGAGTGATTAGAAGAAAACCTTTCCTGCTTCCTTACCACAAAATTCAGTGTCAGAAGTTTGCAGAGGAACATCTAAACAAGCCTGATGCATTTTGGAAACAAGTCCTGTGGACTATGAAGTTAAAATAGAACTTTTTGGCCACAATGAGCAAAGGTACGTTTGGAGAAAAAAAGAGTGCAGAATTTCATGAAAAGAACACCTCTCCAACTGTTAAGCACAGGGGTGGATCGATCATGCTTTAAGCTTGTGTTGCAGCCAGTGGCACGGGGAACATTTCACTGGTAGAGGAAAGAATGAATTCAATTAAATACCAGCAAATTCTGGAAGCAAACATCACACCGTCTGTAAAAAAAAATGCTGAAGATGAAAAGAGGATGGCTTCTACAACAGGATAATGATCCTACACACACCTCAAAATCCACAATGGACTACCTCAAGAGGCGCAAGCTGAAGGTTTTGCCATGGCCCTCACAGTCTCCCAACCCAAACATCATCAAAAATCTGTGGGTAGACCTCAGAAGATCAGTGTATGCAAGACGGCCCAAGAATCTCACAGAACTAGAAGCCTTTTGCCAGGAAGAATGGGTGAAAACCCCCCCAAACAAGAATTGAAAGACTCTTAGCTGGCTACAGAAAGTGTTTACAAGCTGTGATACTTGCCAAAGGGGGTGTTACTAAGTACTGCCATGCAGGGTGCCCAAACTTTTGCTTTGGGCTCTTTTCCTTTTTTGTTATTTTGAAACTGTAAAAGATGGAAATAAAAAAAGTAATCTTGCTTAAAATATTAAAGAAATGTGTCATCTTTAACATTATGCCTTTTGGAAATCAGTTCATCTTTTACTCACTTAACTATTCACAGTAACAGAAATTTTGACCAGGGGTGCCCAAACTTTTGCATGCCACTGTATGCTTGTAAGAGATTCTGAAGATGCTGGAAATCCAGAATAACATACAAAATGCTGGAGGAAATCATCAGGTTAGGCAGCATCTATGGAAAGGAATAAGCATTTGAGATTTTGGGCTGAGATCCTTTATCGGGACAGGAAAGGAAGGAGAGAAGCCAGAATAAGAAAATGGTGAGGGCGGGGTGGTGTTGGTGGAAGGAGTACAAGCTTCCTGTACCAGCCAAGCTTGGGCGGTACAGTAGCATAGTGGTTAGCACAATGCTTTACAGTACCAGTGACCCAGATTCAATCTCCACAGCTGCCAGTAAGGAGTTTGTGTGTTTTCTGTGTGGATTTCCTCCGGGTTCTCCAGTTTTCTCCCACATCCCAAAGACATAATGGGTGGTAGATTAATTGCTCATTGTAAATTGTCCCATGGTTAGGCTTGGATTAAATTGGGGAATTGCTGGGCAGTGCAGCTCAAAGGGCCTACTCTGTGCTGTATCTCATTAAATAAGTGAAAGGTGACAGGTGAGTGGGAGAGAGAGGATGAAGTGAGAAGCTGGGAAGTGATGGGTGGAAAAGATAAAGGGCTGAAAAAGAATCTAATAGAAGAGGAAAGTGGACCATGGGAAAAAGGGAAGGAGGAGGGCCCCCCACGGGGAGGTGATAGGCAGGTATGGAGAAGAGGTAAGGGGGAGTCAAGTTGCGGAATGGAAGAACAGGGAGGGGGACCTACATCTTTGTTCTCTACCCACTTGCTCTCTTATCAGATTCCTCCTCCTTTAGCCCTTTTCCTTTTCCAGCTGGCATCTTCTAGTTTATTTTCCTTCCCTTCCCCCACCACCTTAATCTGGTTTCTTTCTTACCCCATCCTTTCCAGTCCAGATTACTGGTCTCAGCCGAAAATATTGACTGTCTAAATTCCTTCCCCCAGGTGCTATCTGACCTGCATTTCTTTTTGTATTCTTACTGTTATGCATTACACCTAGCTTCAATGTTTATGAATCTTTTTTTCCTTCAACTTTTGCAGCAAATTTTGATGTGATCTAGTTGTCCCAGAGTGTCCAGTCTCTGCCCTGCTTCTGCATTCCCTGTGCTTACCTGCTTAATTGAATCAAGATTTTGGTTAGTTTCAGCTCTAGCAATTGTGTTGAAGAGGAGTAGGATTTTGAAAGTTGACGAGTGGTCAACTTGCTTTTAAATTTTTATCCCTGTCCGTTGTAAATTGGTATGAATTGTTTGATTCTGAAAATAGCTGTAAATGCCATCTGACCTATTCACACCATATGTTGCAAAGTTTCTCATTTGTGTAAACGGACGTTACTTTTATTGAAGGGAAAAGTGATAGTTTGTACCAGTGAAAATTGTTAATTTAAGAAACATGATTTCAAGCACTCAAAGGTTAGCCAGCTGGGTTTTTTGTTAGAGGGAAAGGAAGTCAACGATCTGTGAGTTCCATTAGGTTAGAGCAGGGGTTCCCAAAGTGGGCTCCACAGGTCCCTCTGTTAATTGTAGGGTTCTATGCCATAAAAAAGGTTGGGTACCACTGGATTAGAGGGTAATTGAGACTGGGGGTCTTTTACCTTTACACTGATAAACAGCAGTATCAACTGCCAGTTTGTGCTATTTGTCATTCCAACAACATAATAAATGAAAATTTATAAACAAAACCACAATTGCTCAAAATTTGAAAGAAAACAAAATGCTGGAAACATCTGAGCACTGTTGAGTCATCACCAACTCATGGTGACCCTATGGCTAGTGTAGCTGTCCGTACGGTTTTCGTGGCAAGATATGGAAGCAAATTGCCAGGCCTTTCTTCTGATAGATAGTGCCAGTTGCGATCCACCTGGTTTGGAACCCGGGACCATCCACCTCAGAAGTTCAGTGCTGGCGACACTACAGTATTCTGAAATTTGTCTTCTCCAGATAGCCATGAAACAAAGAAAGAACATGAAAGTTATTCAGAGAGAAACACCCACCCCACCCCCCACACACAAAAGAGTGGCATCCTGATCATCATGGAATAGGAATATTGACCCCTGAAAAAACAAACCCTCCCCCACCAAAAAGCTAACAGAACATCAATCCACAAACACCCTCCCCTCGCACAACAAAGCAAGAAAGGAATGAGCGATTTAAAAAAAACACAATATAAAAACCACAAGTCTGAACAACACCACACAGCAACAACAACAGTGCTTCTACTTTCTTAGAAATTTGTGCAGATGTGGTATGTCTAAAACTTCGGCAAACTTCTATAGATGCACAATGGCTGACTGGTTGCATCACGGTCTGGTATGGAAACCCTAGTGCCCAAGAACAGAAAAGCCCTCAAAAAGTGGTGGATACATCATAGTCCATCACAAGCAAAGCATGCCCCACTAATGAGCACAACTACAAGGAATGCTGCTACAAGAAAGGAGCATCCATTTCTCAAAGACTCCTACCATCCAGACCATGGTCTCTTCTTGCTGCTGCCATTGGGAAGGAGAGACAGGAGCTTTAGCTCCCATGCCACGAGGTTCAGGAACAGTTATTATACTTCAATTATCGGGTTCCTGAATCATCTGAACTGATTTCATGAGCTATAGACTAACTTTCAAGGAGTGTACAACTCATATTCACAACATTGTTTCTTTATCTATCCATCTATTTATCTTTATTACTTATTTGCAGTTTGTCTTTTGCACATTGGTCATTTGTCATTGATTATTATTTTTTTTCTACTGTGAATGCCTGCAAGAAAATGAATCTCAAAGTAGTATATGGTGACATATACATACTTTGATAATAAATTCACTTTGAACTTGGAACTTTGAGCCCTAAACATGTCTCTGTTGTCATCTGCAAACTTACTAATCATGCTAGCTACGTGCTCATCCAAATTGTTAATATATGTGTTAAACGACAGTGTTAGAAGCATGAGAAATTTTGCAGATGCTGAAAATCTAAAGCAACACACAAAAAGTGTTGGAGGAACTCAACAGGTCAGACAGCATCTATGGAAATTAATAAGCAGTCGTCTTTTGGGCAGAGACCCTTCTTCAGGACCAGAACGGAAGGGGGGAAGATGCCAGAGTAAAAAGGTGAGAAGAGGGGAAAGGAGGATAGCTGGAAGGTGGAGCCAGGTGGGTAGGAAAGGTAAAGGGCTGGTGAGGAAGGAATCTGATAGAGTAGAGTAGACCAAAGGAGAAAGGGAAGAAGGAGGGGACCCAAGGGGAGGTGATTGACAGGTGAGAAGTTAAAGGCCAGAGTGGGGAATAGAAGAAGAGGGGAGTGGGAGGAAAAGTGTTTTTACCAGAGGAAGAAATTGATATTATGCTATCCAGTTAGAAGCTACCCAGATGGAATATAAGGTGTTGCTCCTCCATCCTAAGGGTGTCCACATCATGGCTTAAGAAGAGACCATGGACCAACATGTCAGAACAAGAATGGGAATTAGAATTAAAGTGTTTGGCTACCAAGAAACTCCACTTTTGGTGGATGGAGCAGAGAAGTGGCCCCTCAGTTTATGACTACTCTTACCAATGTACAGGAGACTGCATCGGGAGCACCAGACACAATAGATGACCACAGCAGATTCGCAGGTGAAGTGTTGCCTACCCTGGAAGGACTGTTTGGGGTCCTGAACGGAGGTAAGGGAGGAGCTGAATGGGCAGGTGTGGCACTTTGGCCCCTTTCAGGAATGAGTGCCGGGAGGAAGATTAATGGGGAGGGACGAATGGACGGGGGAATAACAGAGGGAGCAATCCCTGAGGAGAGAGGGAGGGGAGGTAAAGATGTGTTTGGTGGAAGGGTCCCTTTGGAGATGGTGAAAGTTGTGGAGAATGATGTGTTGGATGTGGAGGCTCATGGAGTGGTAGATAAGGACAAGAGGAACTCTTATCACTGTTTAGGCGGGAAGGCGGTGGGAAGATGGGGTGAGCGTGGATGTTGAGGAAATGGAGGAGATGCAGGTAAGGGCAGCATCAATGATGCTGTTAGATCTGGAGATGTCATTATCCAAAAGATTCTTCAGAGGTCAAGAACAAGGTGCATATGTTATGGTTAATGCTGTTTTATTTGATATTAACTTGAATCAGCAAGCAAGGCAGAAAAGTAACAAATGAATCTGAACACAGACTTCAATTTTGTGCTGCAAAACTGGTCAGAATGGTTCTAGATAAGCCTATGAGTAGTGACTGATTCACACTTCAGCTTTACAGACAAGGACACTGGAAGTACTGAACCATATGCAAGATTAAGATTAGTTTTTTTTTTGTCACATCAACGCATACAGTGAAATGCATCTTTCTTGTGTCAATGACCAAACCAGTCCGAGGACTGTGCTATGTTTCTATGTTGCTATGCTTCTGGCACCAATATAGCATGCAAACAACTAACTAACCCTAATTCGTATGTGTTTTTGAATGTGGAATGGAACCTGTACTATGCATCTATCTTCAGTGTGGAAGACACTAGCAATGTGTCTTAGGTCTGTTAGTGTTACGGAGCAGGAGTGGGTGCCATAGGAAAAAGTGCTAGGCAAATTCAAAGGTCTTAAGGTAGATAAGTTAGCTGGATCTTTCAAGAGGACTGGAAGATTGCAAATGTCACTCCATTCTTTAAGAAGGAAGGGAAAAAAAAAGAAATTATAGGCCAATTAGCCTAACCTCAGTGGTTGGGAAGTGTTGGAGGATAAGGTTTAAGGATGAAGTTTTGAGGTACTTGGAGACTAATGATAAAGTAAGTCAAAGTCAGCTTTGTTTCTGTGAAGGGAAATCTTGCTTGACAAATCTGTTAGCATTCTTCAAGGAAGTAACAAGCAGGGTGGATAACGGAGAGGGAGGCGGTGGATGTCAATTACTTGGATTTTCAGAAGGCGTTTGATAAGGTGCCACATATGAGACTGCTTAACAAGATAAAATCCTATGGTGTCACAGGAGAGATACTGGCATGGATAGAGGAATAGCTGACAGGCAAGAGGCAGCGAGTGGGAATAAAAGGGGCTTTTTCTGGTTGGCTGCTGGTGACCAGTGGTGTTCCTTGGGGTCAGTATTTCACATTATTTGTCAGTGATTTGGATAATGGAATTGATGGTTTTGTGGCAAAATTTGAGGATAATGTGCAGATAGTGGAGGGGTAGTAGTGCTGAGGAAATAATGCAATTGTAGCAGGACTTCGACATATTGTATGAATGGGCACAGAAGTGGCAGATGGAATACAATGTTGGGAAATGTATGATAATACATTTTGGTAAAGGAACAATAGTGCAGACTATTATCTAAATGGGCAGAAGGGTCAAACATCAGAGGTGCAGGGGGACTTGGGAGTCCTCGTGCAAGACTCCCAGAAGGTTAATTTACAGATTGAGTCTGTGTTAAAGAAGGCAAATGCAGTGTTGGCATTTATTTCAAGGGGAATAGCATATAAAAGCAAGGAGATAATGCTGAGCCTTTAGAAGACATTAGTCAGACTGCACTTGGAGTATTGTCAACAGTTTTGGGCCCCATAGCTCAGAAAGGATGTGTCATTGGAGAGGGTCCAGAGGAGGTTAACGAGGATGAAGGGGTTAACAAATGGGGAGTGTTTGGCTGCTTTGGGCCTGTACTCACCGGAATTTAGAAGAATGCATGGATATCTCATTGAACCCTACCGAATGTTAAAAGGACTAGATAAGGTGAATATGGAGAGGATATTTCCTGTGGTGGAGGAGAGGCCTTTTAGAACGGAGATAAGGAGGATTTTTTTTTTTAGCCAGAGAGTAGTGAATCTGTGGAGTGCTCTACCACAGTCTGCGGTGGAGGCAGAGTCCATGGGTATATTTTAAGGCGGATGTTGATAGTTTCCTGATTAGTCAGGGCATCAACGGATATGACAAGAAGGCAGGTGTATAGGGTTGAGTGGGACCCAAAATCAACCATGATGGAACGGCGGAGCAGACTTGGTGGTCTGAATGGCTTAATTCTGTTCCTATGTCATGGTCTTACAAAAATTCAGTATGTGACTGCAGTATTTATTCATTCGGTGATGATGTTATCAAATACATAGCTGGTAGTTCACTGGTGTTTTAATTTTCTGGCTAATTTTAATCAAGATGTTTTAAGCTTTCTGATGGATGTAGAAACAAGAATGTACTGTGTGTAAAGGTAATTACTGGAGGCAAAATAAATTGTAATATTTTCCAGAATATTGTAGAGAATGATTTGAAATAAATTCCTTTTCAGATAATTATGATCTTTTTTAGATCTGTGTATGTGTGTGTGTGTGTGTGTGTGTGTGTGTGTGTGTGTGTGTGGGTATATGTGTGTGTGGGTATATGTGTGTGTGGGTATATGTGTGTGTGTGTATATATGTGTGTGTGTGTGTGTGTATATATATAGTACTACTGGTGGGCAGCCTTGTACTTGGCATCTCGCTTTTGCTAATTTACTTTTCTGATGCAATTCATTTTGTGCTGGTATGTTGCCCTCTGAAAACAGAACCTTGACAAATACATAGTACACATCAGAATTGAAAAATGGTGTTTGATTGTAAATTTGAGAATGGAGATCATACATAGGAAAGGGTTTCTTGAGTTGATGTATATTTTAAAAGTTAAACTAGACTGAAATGTCGAGAGAAAGTAGGCAGCTGCGTACATACATCTATTGATGCTTCTGGACACATCTTCAGTGATGTTCCTGGAATCATCGAATGTTTCGGGTTTTTCAACATCATACAACCTCCTCCAGGTGACCCAGCCGGGGCTGATCAGACCCCAGCTTGTGTCCAGATGGCTAGCTACTTATGACTCCATGGCTCCCCTCTTTTGAGCCACAGCCATCTTCAGGCCCTCTCTGCCGCATCGGTGGTACTGCAGATGGCTCTCCTCTTCCTCTCTCCCTCGATGCCCAAAATGCTGAAGGCTCTAAGTAAAGAATGGGCTACGAATCCCCTACAACCAACTTCCACTGGGAGACACCTCGCTCTCCATCCAGCCTGCTGACAGTTGCTGACCAGTCCTGCATACTTGGAGAGCTTCCTTTCAAAGGCCTCTTCCAAGCTATCTTCCCATGGGACTGTCAGCTCCAGCAGCACCACTTGCTTAGTCGACTCAGACACTAGGACAATGTCTGATTGCAGGATGGTGGCTGCAATATGGTTGGGGAACTTCAGCTGCCCTTCGAGGTCCACCAACAGCTGCCAGTCCCTTGCAGAGGTCAGAATGCCTGCAGATGTTCTTTTGGCAGGTATTGGCTGCTCCCCAGCTCTGACAAAGGCAATGGTCTGCTTGGAGGGTCGGGACTACTTCGCCGACTCAACTGCTGTGCTGACGGCTTCAGTGATGGTCTTCAGGACCTGATCATGCCTGTACCATCCCTCACCAAGTGCCCTTGCACAGCCGCTGAGGATGTGCTCCAGGGTTCCTCGCTTGGAGCACAGTGGGCACTCAGATGACTGTGCCTTGCCCCATGTGTGCAGGTTTGATGGGCTTGGAAGCACATCGTACATTGCCTGGATGAGAAATTGGATGCGGTGTGGTTGGGCTTTCCAAAGATCAGCCCAGGTCACTTTCCTCTCAACTGCATTCTCCCATCTTGTCCAAGCTCCCTGTTGCTTCATTCCCACCGCCTTGCAGGCTCTCATCTCCTCCACGACTACTGTCACCTCCTCCTGAACTAGACGACGCCTTTCCTTCCCTCTGGTGTCCATTTGGGGAGTTGGAAAGGATCCTAGCCCAGCTCGGCCTCGTGTGACCACTCCCACCAGCCTCCTGTGACGCAGTCTTGCCTCTGCCTCCTGAACAGCTTCCTCTGCCCTCCACTTCCTGCCAGTACTTACTTGGATCCCTGCTCTAGCCACCTTCAGGTCACTTGAGTCCCTGTACTATAGCACTTCTCTGGCTCTTGTTACCTTGAATTCTTCCTCCAAGGATTTGAAGGGCAGTTGCAGTTTGTTGTGGTGTCCATAGAGTGTGATGCTGCTCAGGCTCTTTGGCAGCCCCAGCCATCTCCTGAGGTGGTTGCTGACCCTCCTCTCTAAGGTTTCGACTGTCGAGATCGGAACTGCATAGACGAGGAGGGGCCACAGGATTCTGGGAAGAATGCCATGCTGATACACCCAGGCTTTAAACATCCCAGCTAGGCCAGACTTGTCCACAGATTTCAGCCAGCCATCCAACTCGGTGCAGTTTGCCTGAATGGATGTTGTGTCCCTTAAAGAGCTGTCAAAAACTTTGCCTAAGCTCTTGACTGGCTTTTCTGTGATGGTTGGGATGGCTGTGCCTGCGATGCTGAACTGGATCTTGTGCTCCACCTTCTCTTTCCTCAGCACCATCGATCTTGATTTGGCAGGTTTGAAACGCATCCAGGCCCACTCCACCAGCTTTTTGAGCCCTTGCAGAATCCTCCGGCAGCCTGGGACTGATTCTGTGGTGAATGTGAGGTCATCCATGAATGCCCTGATAGGTGGTTGCCGTTGAGCGGAATTCTTTATGGGCCCTCTGCACTCTGGTTCAGCAGACTTAGTGAGCATGTTCATGGCTAGGGAGAACAGTGTCACTGAGATAGTGCACCCTGTGATGATGCCGATCTCCACCTTGTGCCAGGTTGATGTAATTGCTCCTGAAGAGACCCTCATCCTGAAGTTGCTGTAATAATCAGCAATAAAGTCTCTGATTCTGCTGGGGACGTGATATTTGGTCAGTGTGAGCTGCACCAGCTTGTGTGGAATGGAGCCATATGCATTTGCCAGGTCCAGCCACAACACTGAAGGTTGTCCTTGTTCTCTCTGGCCTCCCTGATGAGCTGTGTCACCACACTGATGTGCTCCAGACAGCCCGGCATCCCTGAAATGCCACCCTTCTGGACTAATGTATCAATATAGGTGTTCTTTGCTAGGTAGGTGCACAGCTGGTTAGAAACTGCACTGAAGAAGATCTTGGCCTCGACACACAGCAGGGAGGTGATGCGAAACTGACCTATCTGGGTGGCATTTTCCTCCTTCGGGATCCACACCCCTTCAGCCACTCTCCACTGTTCTGGGATTTTCCCCCTTCTCCAAAAGGTTCTCAGAATCTTCCGCAGACGCAGCAGGAGTTTGGGGCAATTTTTGTACACTTTGTACGAGGTGTTGCTTGGTCCTGGAGCCGAGCTTGCCCTTGCTTTGCGGACGACCTCTCTGACTTCCTCTAGTTGCAGCACTGACATGTCGAACTGCACATCCGGTTCAGGTGGGTCTATTAGGATGTCGCACTCTCCCAACTCCTGCTCTCTTTCAGGATCATTATATATCTTCTTCAGATGTTGGTCTTTGTCTTCATGCGAACAGGCCAGTTTCCCACTGCACTTCTCCTCCAGCAGCTCCTCCGTGAACTTGAAGGGGTCGGTGATAAAGGCAGCATGTTTTCGGGCCCTTTCACGACGCCACCTCTGATGCCACTCTGCCCGGCGGAGAGTATTATTGTATTTTTTTCCTAAGAAGAACAAGAACCCACATAAGGATATTGAAATGCTTTTTGTGAATTGGATTCAGGAAACACATCTTTCTTTTGTAGATTTAATTTAAGTCATTTAACTTTTTGCATTGTTTTCATGTCATTGCAAGTTCTAAGATTTTTTAAATATTCTTTGAATTTGATTGTTTTCTCAAGGGTTGCAAATAGCCCTTAAGAATTTGATGGTTGCAGTATACAAGTTGGGCATAAAGAATGGAGAAGTATGGTGGTCATGAAAAAGAAAGAACTTAAACTGTCCAAATACATCTTGTAGCAGGACTAGCTTAAAGGGCAAAGGGAAGGATTTATGAATTGTATTTATGAAAATTTTTCTAAAAGTATCAACATATACTTTTGTGCTGTAAAGATGGAAGCATTGCTAAATCCTGGATTAATGGACACAATGACTTTCAAATGGAACAAGCATTGTGGAGGTGTTTTGGGAAATAGGTTAGTTAATCTAGTCAAGGAATTTAAAGGATAAATTGCACTCAGTGGCCATTTTATTAGGTACACCTGCTCATTAACGCAAAGTAGTTCAGACCAAAGCATCAGAATGGAGAGGAAATGTGATCTTATTGACTTTAACTGTGGAATGATTGTTGCTGGTCGATGGGGAGATTTGAGTATCTCAGAAACTGCTGACTTCCCAGGGTTTTCACACACGGCTATCTCTAGTGTTTATAAAGAATGGTGCAAAAAAAAAACCACCCCAAAGATATCCAGTGAGCACCAGTTGTGTGAACGAAAACATACTGTTAATGAGAGGGGTTGGGGGAGAATGACAGACAGGTTCTGTGGAGGTTGCTGTAAGGCAAAGGCTAATGACAGTGTATATTCCAGGGCAGTTGTTGTCATGTTCAGACCTTTCAAGCGAGACCTCTGGAGATACCTCTGTTTACTACAGATGAGTTAGGCTGGGGTGACTGTGGCAGTCTGTATTGAAGCCAGGCGAGTGAGGCCTCTGCAGTGAGACTTTTCCAGAAAGGTCTTAGTAAAACGTAGTGTCCCTTTAGATAATAGAGGTGGCGGAGATAGATGAGTTGAGGATAACAGAAGGATGTGAAACATACTCGACAACTAAGGCAACTGATATCATCATCTGGCTAAGTAAAATATCATCCACTGCTTTCAGTTTTGATTGTATATTGTGAATGGCAGTTGATCCTGTAAGCAAGGAATTCAACATGTATAATTTACCAGATGGTCACTATTGATAACTGATAAGCCAATTCTGTATAAAAACAGCAAAGTTTTCAATCCTGTCTTCAGAACCGTGTGGGTGACAGGGGCCATGCTGTTCTCCTTGTACACAAATAAAATAAAAGGAATGCCTGAGCAATAAGAGTGTGTATGTGTCTTGGGCCCAGTTACTTTAGTTAATTTATTATTGGCAATGGCATTTCAAACTGACAGAAAGGCCACAGTAACTCAAAATAACAATGGGTTGCAATAGTGGCGTTTGGAAGTGTATTTCTGAATGCACAGCCCGTTGAGTCTTGAAGTGGATGGGCTATGGCAACAGAAGAGCACGAACATACACTTTGGCCACTCTACACGAGTTACCTAATAAAATGGCTATTCAATGTAAGTTCATGGACAATACTAATTTTATTAGTGTTATGTAATCTGGCCAGGGTAAATCAATGGAAAGATTGGAAGACAATATTGTAATTAGTTAAAAGACAACTATTGAAATAGAACATAAATTGGCTGCACTTCTATTAGACGGAAAGAAGAATAATTAGCCATGTTTTTAAAAAAAGATACTTCCTAATGAGGCTCATTAAGGGGGAATTTAGGATTATCCATTTTGTTCCAGTGATATCTTGGAACTAACTTTTATAATAATTGACCAGTTTGTTTCTGTTTACCAAACTCCACATCCAAAATATCCTTAAACACAAATCAAAATTGTTGGTGAACTTATGTTGTTATAGAATTGTACATTGTGGAAACAATCCCTATGGCACATGGTGTCTGCACTGACCTTAAGTGTCAATGAGAGGAAGGGCATAAAAGAAAGAAATTCATAGTTATAGATTGTTAAAATGCAAGTCCTAGATACATCTGTCCCTCCACATCCCCCTAACCCTCTTTACCTTTCTTGCTATTGTGCTTGCTTTTGGAGATCTAGTGATATGTCATACATCTGAGAAATAAACTCACTCACCCCCCCCCCCACAATGCTTTATGAATTTGATTATTTGCTGTATTTTTTTATTTCTTTCCAGCAGATCTTTTTTATTCTGCAGGAAGCATGTAAGTAAAGGTAAAATATTTTCCATATTGCATCTTCAGCTTGGAAAATTATCTACACCTTTCAGGAAAAAATGTAGAAAAATAGATTTAGTTCCAGAAGGAAATGTAGGGAAAATGGTCATAAACATCAATGAATTTTGCTTTATTAAGCAAAAAGGATGTTTGGAGAGCTGAATCCTTATGGGAAGTGATTTCAGGAGTAGAGGAGGTTGTCAAATGAAGTAGGAAGAAATTCAGTTTTGTTGGTCTTTTAGCCTTCATAGACGCACGGATTTTTATTTTTTATATATATATATATATATATACACACACACACACACACACACACACATATATATATATAACACCCAGTTAGGTATGGTAGTAGTTCTTTTAAGACCACAAAGAATTGTAGAGAATTGTGCCCTCAATTTCCCGGACAGCCGTCAGCCGTGCTCACATCATCCTACGCAGCTTCTGCCATCTTCAAAGGGGTTCTACCACTAAACACAGCTTTACTTTACCCCCCCCCCACACTCTGTTTTCCACTGGGATTGATCCCCTCCATGATTCCCTTGTCCATTTGTCCCTCCCCACTGATGGAGTGAAATGCTACAGCTGGCCATTCACTTCCTCCCTCACCTTCATTCAGGGTTCAAACAGTCCTTCCACGTGAGGCAACACTTTGCTTTTGAATCTGTTGGGGTCATCCAATGTATCCAGTGCACCTGATATGGCCTCACCTACATTGGTGAGACCTGACATAAATTAGGGGACTGCTTTGTCAATCACCTCTGCTCCATCTACCAAAAGTGGAATTTTGAGGTGCCCAACGATTTTAAATTCCTATCTCCAGTTCCATTCCGATATGTTGGTCCATGGCCTCCTCTTCTGCCATGATGAGGCTACTTTCGCGGTGGAGGAGCAGCATCTTGTATTCTGGCTAAGTACCCTCCAACCCAATGGCATAAACATTGATTTCTCCTAGATTTTTTCTTTAAAAAAATCCCTCCCCTTTCTCTCTTCTATTCCCCACTCTGGCCTCTTACCTCCTCTCCTCACCTGCCTATCACCGTCTGCTGTTGCTGCTCTGCTACTGAACAGAAAGTACAAAAGCTTGAGGAAATGTACCACCAGGGTCAAGAACATATGTCCCGCTGTTACAAGACTCTTGAATGGACCTCTTACACAATACAGCTGAACTGTTGTCCTCCCAATTTAGCTTGTTATCGCCCTTGCACTTTATTTGTCTACCTGCACTGTACAGTCTCTGTAACTGGAATGCTATATTCTGCATTTTGTGTTTTTTTTTCTTTTGGTGCTTTCGCAATATACATGTGTATGGAATCCTCTCCACATCCACTCTGTCAAAGCCTTTCAACATTTAACAGGTTTCAATGAGATCTTTCCCCCACCGTCCCCCCCCCCATTCTTCTGAATTCCAAAATTCCAATGAGTAGAGGCCCAGAGCCATTAAACACTTTCCTTATAAACCTTTCAATCTGGGAATCATGTTTGTGAACACCCTTTCTTAAAAAGAAAAGGGGCTCAAAATTATTCATAATACGCTCCAAGTGAGGCCCCATCAGTGCCTTATAAAGCCTCAACATTACATCCTTGTTTTTGTATTCTAGTCTTCTTAAAATGAATGCTAACATTGCATTTGTCTTCCTCACCATCAACTACTTGCAAATCAACATTTGGGGAATCCTGCATGAGGACTCCCAAGTCCCTTGGCACCTTAGTTTTTGAATTTTCTCTTCATTTAGGAAATGGCCTACACTTTTATTTCTTCTGTCAAAGTATATGCCCATACACTTCCTAACACTGTATTCCATCTGCCACTTCTTTGCCCATTCTTTGAATCTGTCTTAGTCCTTCTGTAGCCTCTGTACTTCCTCAGAACTACTTGCCCCTCCACCTGTCTTTGTATCATCCACAAATTTGGCCACAAAGCCATCACTTCTGTTGTCCAAATCATTGAAATGTAACATGAGAAGAAGTGGTCTCAACACAGACCATTGTGGATAACAAGTGACTGGCAGTCAACCAGTAAAGGCTCCCTTTATTCCCACTCTTTTCTCCCTGCCAGTCAGCCACTGCTTTATCCATGCTAGTATCTTTCCTCCTGTATCATGGACTCCTAACTTGTTAACCAGTTTCATGTATGGCACCTTGTCAAAGGCCTTCTGAAAATCCAAGTACACAACATCAACGGATTCTCCTTTGTCTATCCTGCTTGTTATTTTTTCAAAGAATTCCAAAAGATTTGCCAGGCAAGAATTTCCCTCAAGGAAACTATGCTGATTGGCCTATTTTATCATGTGCCTCCAAGTACCCAAAAACACATCCTTAACAATTGACTGCAACTTCATCTCAACTACTAAGGTCAGACTAACTGGCCTATAACTTCCTTTCTTCTCCCTGTCTTCTTTCTTGAAGAGTGAAGTGGCATTTACAAATTTCCATTCCTCTGGAACCATGGCAGAATCTATTAATTCTTGAATGATAATTTCTAATGCCTCCACAATCTCTTCAGCCACCTCTATTAGAACAGCTGGGCATAGACCATCTGATGATGATGAATCTACCTTCAGGCTTTTTCAGTTTCCCAAGCACTTTCTTCTAGTAATGGTAACTTCATTCATTTTTGCCCCCTTACACACTTGAACTTTTGGCATACAGCTAGTGTCTTTCACAGTGAAGACTGATGCAATATACTTATTTAGTTTGTCTGGCATATCCTTGCCCCCTGTTACTACCTCTCCAGCATCGTTCTCCAGTGGTTTGATACTTACTCTCCCCTCTCTTTTACACTTACTATCTTTGAAGAACCTTTTAGTATCTTCTTTAATATTATTGGCTAGCTTACTTTGGTATTCCATCTTTTCCTTTATGAATTTTTAGTTGCATTCTGGTGGCTTTTAAAAGCTTCCCAATTGTCTAATGTCCACCAATTTTTGCTCTATTATATGCTCTCTCATTGGCTTTTATGTTGGCTTTGACTATTGAGTGCAGTTTTGCCCTCTTTGCTAGCAGTCTCACTGCACACTGCCTCTGTTTGTAAACCAATTACCCCAACCTCAGGCCTATCAGTCGGTTTCCATCCCCCTGCCAAATTAGTTTAAACCCTCCTGAACAGCTCTCGCAAACCTGCCCACAAGGATATTGGTCTCCCTCGGGTTCAGTTGAAACTGTCCTTTTTGTACCTTGCCCAGGAGAGTTTCCAGTGTTCCAGAAACTGAACCCCTGTCTCCTGCACTAGTTCCTCAGCCACACATTCAATTGCCAAATATCACTGTATTCTTATCCACAATGGCATATGGCTACTACCCTGATTACTCCTCTGGAGTTCTTTTCAGCTTTCTAATTGGCTCCCTGGAATCTCTCCAGAGAGGTTCAGCTTTCTAAATCCCCCTTGTAGGTTGTACTGCACAACAGTATCCAAAGTGGTATATTTATTACTGAGGGGAATGGCCATGGGAGTACTCTGCATTGGTTGCCCATTTCCATCTTTCTCATGACAGTCACCTAGTTACCTGCTGCCTCCTTTAGCTCCTATCTATCACTTCCTCGATCTCTCACATGAGCTGAAGGTCATAGAACACATTCTCTGGGGAGTTGCCTTTTGCTGCACCTGTTTCAGATGTGGTTATCCGGGAGGCTGAAGATCTCCCAGAATTCCCACATCTCACACAAAATTGTTCTTGGAGCTATTCCCACTGTGCTAATTTTGACTTAAACAGATGAAGAATGAAAAATAAAGAGGACGAAGGAACTTTCCAGATACTTGCCTCGCCCAAGCCTGACGAACAAAAACCACTCCAACACTTGGCCACTCTGTTTGCCTCTGCCTTATTTTTATTCGTTCTTCCTGAGAATCTTGTTCACTGGGTGCAGTTCAGCTTCAAAAACTACTGCAAAGTGCTGCCTTTTTAAATATCAATCACGGGCCTGTGTAAAATTGCTGCTTCTTTCTTGTGCTCCTGTTCACAGTAATCACCATAACTGTGATATTTTGGTGGCCTGGATAAACATTTCATTTGATCTTGACAGTTTTAAACGTTGAAATTTGATTTCAAGTCGAACTCTGTCAGATGTATGCAATTTCAACTGGTTTTGTGCAAACAAGCTATGTTTGTATGTGACTGCAATTCCTCTAAAGCAAGATTGATATAGTCATCCATCAAAATGATTTTTAAAAAATATATGGTTTACCAATTCTAAAGGAGCAAGACTAAAAGTTGTGAAGCTGATTTCCCCATCGATCTGTAAAGCTGTTAGGCATTGAATTGATTTTTCCCAAATTTTTTTGTTTTTTTTTTAAATTGACAACCTCTATTGTGTCTTGTACTAAACTGTAAATATATAATGCTTTCAGATTTTGAAGATGAGAATCGACTATAAACTAGGATTTTGGATGGATAACTCAATTTGGTCTGATTTTTCATTGAAATGAATACTCAGTTATGGATTATAAATCATTGTGCCTGATACTGTAATAAATATGGTGAGATTACATCAAGTTGTGTATTTATGGTTGTGGTATTAAATGGAAGTGAAACAAGAAGTTCGATGAAACTTGCCTTAGTCTGTCACAAAATGCTGTTAAGGCGATCAAATAAAGAAAGTGGAATATCTGAACATTTAAATTCAGTATTCTGGTTTCAGTTCTTGCATCATTCAAGTGTAGACTGCTACAAATTAATTTAGTAAGGTTGGAAGGTTTTTTTGATATCCCATCAGAGCATTGGTCTCAAGATCATGCAGTCCAGGTTTTGGCATATTGTGGCTTTGCCAATCACCAGTTGATAACAGTACATTGAGACAGTACATAATCAGGTTCTGACAAAATTGTTTTAAAGGATAGATATTCATCTTAGTTGTTCAGAAGAGCCACTTTTAACTTTTCTGGTGAATTCCTTGTTCTTTTCTGAAATTGGTTTTCTGTGCGGGAAGCTGCAGTTTTTACCGACAGCGTTTGTAGCCTTCAAAGCATTTGAGCCTTTGAAATATCTAAGGTGGATTTCCATATTGATCATAAGGTGTGCACGCACAAAGTACAATTTCCTTTGCCCACCCCACTTCTTGTTCTTTATAACCTCATTGTTTCAAGACCGCACATCAATAATCATTAAATAAACTGGTGGAAGGAACAAGCTTCGGTAACTAAATTACTTCATCTGTACCTCCACTTCGCAGACCACTTTCATAAAAACGGAATTTTAAGTTGTTTGGTTTCTGTGAGCTCAGAGGCAGATTTACTCATCAGCCATTAGTGGTGAAAGAAATGGAAGGGTGAAACAAATATTTTTGTAATAACCAGGGAAGTCATCGTGACAACATATTCTGTTACAGTCTCAGTATACTCAATGAAATATATTTGTTTGTATTTGTGTGTGTTATATATGTGTGTATATATTTCATTTGTATATTTCAATAGTACTTCAATTTTGTGTTTAAGGGGTTGACTAAAAGTTGACTATTTCCAGATAACTTTGCTTAATGGACAATACTGAAACCTCAGCACATTGTACTTCGCTAAAGATTGCTAGCAAGTTGATTTTATGTCTGATTTGATTTCTTATCATATCTCCCATTTCCTGAAATTAAACATCCCTGCTCTGATTCCTGTGTACTCCACTCGAACATAGAGAACAGCACAGGAATGGACTTTACGCCTATGATGTTGTGGCAAACTAATTAAACACCTAATTAAATTTATCCCTTCTGCCTACACAAAGTCAGCAGTCTTCTACTCTGCATGTTTGTGTGCTGAAAAAGCATGTCTTAAATAACTATTGTATTTAAGACATACTTTTTATAACTACTATTGTATAACTACCTCTCCAGAAGTACATCACAGGCAGCCACACACAAAAAAAGATCTTGTTCCATACATCTCCTTGGCACTTGTCCTTTCTCACCTTGAATGCATGCTCTCTAGTATTGGACATTTTATCTCCGGTTGGGTGGATGGGGGCAAGCAGGGGGAATAATACCCACTGACTACTCATCTATGTCTTTCATAGGTTTATAAAGTCCTATCAGGTTTCTCCTCCATCTCTACCACGCCAGAGGAAAAATTCCCAAGTTTTGTCCAACCTCGCAAAGTACATGCTCTCTAATCTCAACAGCATCCAGATGAACAACTTCTGTGTCTTCTCCAAAGATTTTGCATCTTTCCTATAACAGGGTGTCTGGAATTGAATGCAGTGTACCAGTTGCTGCCTAAACAGATTTTTTATACAACTGCAACATAATTTCCTGACTCCTGAGTTGAAGCCTCAACTAATAAAGGCAAGCATGCCATATGCCACCTTCACCAACCTATCAGCTTGTGAAGCCACTTTCAAAGAGCTATGATTCCTCTATAGCAATGCTGTTAAGGGTCTTGTCATTAACTTTGTATTTCCCTTTGATCTCCCAAAATTCAACACCTCACATTTGACAGGATTAAACTCCATCTGCCGTTTCTCTATCCATATCTGCAACTGATCTATAATCTCACTATATCCTTTGGCATCTCACTATCTTTTACACTTGGATCTTGACCTGAAACATTGCATCTTGACCTGAAACATTGCATCAGGCAATATATGTGGAGGGAAAAGGCAATATATCTGGAGGGAAAAGGGCAGTCAGAGTTCCTCCAGCAGTTTGCATCAGATTCCAGCTTCTGCAGTTTTTCTGCCTGGAAAATTCCCCATTTCTGCCATGTTTACAAAAAATCCAGTTTGGCTAACTGTTGCCAGCAAATGTGTTCTCATTCAGTAGCAAAGTAATGAAAAGTGTTACTTATCCTCTTTACTGACGCCCAGTTTGGCTTTCACAATGATCATATAAGCAGGCCTCATGACAGTCTTCATTCAAACATGAACCAGAGTTGAATTTCAGAGCTGAGTTAAGAGTGATAAGTATTTTACATCAAGATAGCTTTTGACTAGGTGTGACCTCAAGAAGTCTTGTCAATGGGTATCCAAAAGAAACCCCTTCATTTGTGGACATAATACCATTGCACAGAGGAAGATTGTTGTTGGGGTTGTTGGAGGTCATTCGTTGTAGGCTTATGGCATCATTGTATAAGTTCTAAGATCTAGGCAACTTTTAAAGGCTGTGGGGTGGCAACCAGCATACGTGCAAAAATACTGGACAATAACTAATCAATCAACTCATAAAATTTAAGCTAATCTACCCAACTATCCCTGGCATTCAATGGCCTTCCCATTACATATCCCAGAGATCACTGTTGACCAGAAATTGAACTGTCCACAGAAACACCATGACTACAATAGGAGTCAGTACCTCAGTGTCCTCCAGCTGATGACATGCCCCCTGATACCCCAAAACTTTACAACACCTATAAAGTACAAGTTAGGAGTGTGATGGAGTGTTCTCCACTTGCCTGGAGAATTGCTGCTGAAACAACTGTGGCAAAACTGATTACAATTAAAACGAAATAAGTACTTGTTTACAAACAAGAGAAAATCTGCAGATGCTGGAAATCCAAGCAACACACACAAAATGCTGGAGGAACTGAGCAGGCCAGGCCGCATCTATGGAAAGGAGTACAGTTGACAGTCGGCAGGACTGGAGAAAAAAGGTTAGGAGCAGGTACTTGTTTAATGTATCCTGTCACTACAGCACAGATGTTGCAATATGTTTCATCTACAAAATGGTCAATATTAACTTGGTTGCTGCTCTGACAGTATTTCACAGGCCTCCACTGTGACCATCCAGGAGGCTAGAAGATGAGCTGTATGAAAACGTCATTACCATCACGCAACCTTCCGTTTTTCTCTCCATCTTGATTTGAAGATATATTGCCAACCCTAAATCCTGGAACTCTGGGTCCCTTACCAATCAGTACTGTGGGCCTATCTTCAAGCACCAGTCTCCAGTGGTTGAAGTAGTATGGGCAATAAATACTGATCTTGGCAGAAATGTACAGGTCACACAAAATGAATTGGTAATAGTCCGAAAGTAATATATTGTGGTGAGCATTTGGTCCATAATGACAGACGAGGAAGCTCTTTAACTCAGCAACAGTTTTATTGTCATAGACACAAACAGACCAGGCACCATGACCCGGAGAGTGAACCCAACCAGTCTCACACCGACAGGGGAGGTAACCATCACACACCTCAGTTACGGTTAGGGTGACCCACAAATACACAAGCAAATAACTGTATAACTCAAACTAAAATGTAACAATAAATGAACTGGAACTTCCCACTGGTCATTAGAAATGCAGAGACAGGCTGTTGACCATGCCCTCACCCAGAACGTCACAATTTTTTTGCCATTCGCTTTCCTCACTAATTATCTACTATGTTACAAAGCTCAGATAAGTACAACTAATTTATGAGCTTTATGAAATGTCTGTTTTGCAAGGCTAACTTTACTAGAACAAAAATAGAGACCGGAACTATTCAGCAGATTGGGTAGCTCTGTGAAGAGAACAAGTTGACAGTTCAGGTTATGGACGCTTTGTAACTGAAAAAGTGAAAGGATGAGCACGTGAAATTGCAAACAAAAAGGGAGGTGAGAGAATAAAGGCCATGTTTGTAATAGGGTGTCTTCCAAAGTTGTTAAAGTAGTGTACTTAAAACAAATGTTGGCTTTATTTTCTGTTTCTAGTGCTGCCTGAATTGCTGACTCTTCCAGCTTTGCTTTCAGTTCAAAATTGTAGTATGCACTGATTACTGGTTGGTTAGCTGTCTCTCCTGGGAGCCACGAGTAGGCCCTTTCCCCGCAAACCCATTGAGTTCCATTCAGGGGGTGCGGTGGTTCAGTTGTTGTATAAATAGCACAAGTAAGTCCACTTGCCTTCGAAATTACAGTAGGAGATAGTATTTGCTGGTTGGTCAGATCTGACAATGATGGAGGGCCATGATGTCTGACCCTCCCATTGGATGGATTTTTTCTGGGGTGGGGGGGGGGTGTGAACGAATGTACC
The DNA here is from genome assembly GCF_963921235.1 of Mobula hypostoma. Classification (NCBI taxonomy): domain Eukaryota; kingdom Metazoa; phylum Chordata; class Chondrichthyes; order Myliobatiformes; family Myliobatidae; genus Mobula; species Mobula hypostoma. The sequence goes on from NC_086097.1 coordinate 141,879,843, forward strand.
AACCATCAAAGCAGTGGCATCCACACTCTCCAGCTGCATCACTGGTCTGATTGTCATTAAAAAAAAAGGCCAAGACTGACCATTGTTCACTGCTGTTCAGAGGATTTGCTATCAGGGGAACCCCTTTTTCCCCATGGGGAGGAATCACTGCACACACCCAGCAGGCAGGTGAGTTAGTTTTCCTAGCATAACCATAGCAGTGACGGGAAGGTGTTTGACTTGGGAGCTACAATACAAGTGCTTAAGGTCAAGCATCTGTGGCTTGGTTTGTCTGGTTGCAATTGATTGGTCATAGTTGCCATATCTGAGCTAAATGGTGAATCGTGTCTGATCAGTAGGAGTAAGGGTGGCTATAGCCAGAGGAAACAAATCTCGGGAATTAACGGAATAAATAGTTAAGACAGTTCTTAAATAATTACAAAATCCCTGGGGATTGACCTTTTTGTCAGGGGTGGCATATTGAGTCTGTATTGGTTCCAGTAAGACCAATGGCCCTTGTTTGGGTCTCCAGACAAGGAGAGGTCCAATCTGACTGCAGGCAGAAACAGGTATTGGGCTTCCCAACTGTTCCGGAAGAATTACATCAGTCAGTGGCAATGCAAAGACTGTTGAGTTGGCAACTGAGGCACCAGGGTGAGAATCATAAGGGGGTGGGGAACCACAGCGTGGTAAAACAGGTGCTGACACAGTTGTGGGTAGTACAGCAGGATTATTAGGTCACCTTACCCATTCCCAATCATCATCAGTATCGTTTGGGAAATTGGTCGATATGTCTAGATAGAGGCGGGGTACCCCAGAATTATTTTTATTTTCTGTTTCCCTTTTTCCTTTATTCATTCTTCCATGGTCAGTATGTTTTGTCAACTGATACAATTTCTTCCACGTCTTCGTCTGTTTCTGTCCCTTATCCCAATCTTCACTAATCATTCTTAACTCTTGCCAACTCTTAGGATTGCCTCTTTTTGTCACATACGTCTATCCCTCTTCGCTTGGTGTTATCGGTCCAACAATTTAATTTATGTCTTTGTTCTTTTATTTCTGCCTCTTGTCAATCAGGTGGCTATACTCTCTTCCTGTTCTGCCTGCCGAATTAAATTTAAATCAAATGTACCTCCTGCAGGCCAATTGTCTTTTCTCAAACGTTTAGACAATTGGAACAACATTTGTCCCAGTTTCTTTTCATTGTCTAGCTATTTGTCTATTATTTTCTGTAATGGACTACTCCCCCCCACCTCCCTTGTCTAAGTGCACACCCATGGTATTGACTTACTAGAAGACTCAAATTTCTCAATTATTCTGGGGGCCACGAACCAGCCACCTCCTCTTCCCTTTGTTTGTTCCCTCATTTTGACAGGGGAAATCCACTGATGGGACCCAGAGTCATCAGAGAGTAGAGAGGAACCAAGGTTAAAGCTTACCCTAACGTTCTGTCTGTCCACTTCTTCAGTTTTGGTGAGGGGCTACCACTGACTGGGACCCTGCTCACTGCACCAAGAAGTTGATCTGCCTCTCTACCAGAGGACTTTAGGTTCAGACCACGGAATAAAAGTCAAAGACAGTTTACTTAAAATTACATACTGTTTATTTACAAACTTGCATCATGTAATTGATGTACAGAGTCCCATTCATGGAACCTAGATATCTGTAACCAAGTGAGCCCCGAGCACTGTCCGGGGCTGCTTGTTAAATATACATTATCACATAGTACTCTGAGCATTGCCAGACATCTTTGATTAGTGGTTACACAAAGCAGCTGTCTCATGCAACAAGCACTTTGTTTGTTGCATCTGCCTTTCAAGTAACCCTACGGTTCGCAGTTCAGTAAGGCACGATTAGTTATCTTGCAGCATTATTCTCACAGCGCGACTAGTCAAGATGCAAACCAGTCAGTCAGGTTTTAACCCTTTTAATTCTATATATAATTCCTCCGGTCCTTTTGTTGTTTGTCATCTATATCAATGATCTGGATGCTAATGTAGTTAACTGGATCAACAAATTTGCAGATGTCACCAAGATTGGGGGTGTAAAGGACAGTGAGGAAGGCTATTATGGCTTGCAGAGGGATCTAGATCACCAGGAAGAATTTAATGCAGACAACAGTGAGGTTTTGAACTTCGGTAGGACCAACCAGGTGTGGCGCTTGGCCAGGTGATCAGGGCTTTGGACCAACGATCTGAATGTCGTGGATTCGAGCTTCGGCCAAGGCAGCGTGTGTCTCCTTGAGCAAGGCACTTAACCACACAATGCTCCAGTCTATCCAGCTGAGAATGAGTACTGGCAAAAATGCTGGGGGTTAACTGGCGTCCTATTTTGGGGGTGGTGGTAAGGGGGGAAGAGTTTCGTACTCTCAGTCGCTCCACACCACGGAAACTGGCATAAGCATTGGCCTGATGGGCCAGAAGGCTGTGATAGACTTTAACCTTTTAAATCTTGGACCAACCAGGGTAGGTCTTGCACAGTGAACGGTTGAGCATTGAGAAGTAAAATAAAGAGATCTGGGAATACAGGTACATAATTCTTTGGAAGTGGTGTTGTCGTAAACTTCTTTCGATCTACCCGATGCAAAGACCACCACATGCTACGGTGAATATAACTTTAACTCTTTATTAGCAAGTTACCAGACAGAACCCTCCTTAAGCAATCTTTTGGGCTGCTCCGGGCATCTCTGGCTTCTGAAGCAAATACAGTGCTTTTTATACATATGCAGTCACATACATAGATGCTGGTGGGTTCACCCCCTTAGTTTCTGTACAGATGAGTATTGTTTAACTTACAGCCATAAATTGTTCGTGTAACAGCTTAACTACCCTTATGTCTAGGAACAGCCAGACATAAACTTACCCCTCAGAGCTTCCCACCCTTGAAACAGGCATTCCTTATAATGCTTATCTAGCAAGCGCTATGTTTCTTGCAGCAGTTAATCAAACAATGGAACAGGTTGTTCTTAAACAAGGACTGAAGTTACACGGGTTGCATACCAAGAATAATATCACCTGCTCAGCTTATTTTGTGAGAAACACTTGTGCTTCTATGCTTTTTGTCAAAGTCTTAGCCGCTATGATCCTTACAAAATAGCCAAGGTCACAAGAGGCCTGCGAGATGCTAACTTCTTAACATTATATTACAGTGTCACAGGTAGATAGGGTCATAAGGAAAGTGTTTGGCACACTGGCCTTCATAAAACAATGTATTGAGTACTAGGAGATGGGATTTTATGTTAAAGTTGTATAAGGTGTTGGTAAGGCTAAATTTGGAGTTTTGTGGGCAGTTTTGGTCACCTACCTACAGAAAAGATGTAAACAGGGTTGAAAGAGTGCAGAGAAAATTTGAGGATGTTGCCGGGTCTGAATGATCAGAGTTATAAGGATGGATTGAATAGGTTGGGACTTAATTCTTCCTCCTGGACACGGGCTGATTAAATTTAATTTATGCTTCAATTTCTTTTTAATTTTACACATTTCCATCATCTGTATCTTTCCTTGCTATCAGTGGATTTGTATACCTTGCATCCTACATTTTCCGCTGGGACTTTCAGTAGTTTATTAAAAGCTGCAAATCCAGGACTAAATCTCACGAAATCCTTCAAGTAACAGTGTTCAGACCGTGAGGATCTATTTATCATTGTTTTTTGTTTGTTAATGAAGCACTTACTGGCAACTCATATAATAAAAATTAATTAAAAGGCAATGGATTTCATAAGAACATTATATAAAAAAAAGGAAGATAATTAGGGCACCTGGTCCCTCAAGCCTGCCTACCTTCCCATTCAATGTAATCATGACTCATCTGCCCCAGCCTCCGCCTCTTAGTTCCCTATACTGCTCAATTCATTGATTTTCAAAAAAAAAAATTATGTCGGTGTAATCTGGCAAGTTTAGCAGACCCTGGCTGACAAGATATTGAGGCACTCGCCAAGAAAAAGAAGTAAAAACATTGTTCTAGTGAGTGAATCCCTTGATGACTAAAAAGATTAGGAAAATAGGAGGACAAAAAGAGGGTATGAGACGGATCTAGTAGGTAAGGTTAAGGAAAATCCCAAGAGGCCCTGTAGCTCTATTAAAAGGTTGTTAGGGGAGAATAGATCCTCTTCTAGCTAAGTATGGGCACCATGCCAGCGCAGCCATTAGCACAGTTGCTTTACAGCGCCAGTGATCACTGATCAGGATTCTATTCCCACTGCTGACTGTAAGGAGTTTGTATGTTTTCCCTTTGCAGCATGGGTTTCCTCCGATGCTCTGTTTTCTTCCCATGTTCCAGTGATGTATAGGTTAGGTTTAGTGAGTTGTGGATATGCTATGGTGATGTTGGAAGCATGGTGAGACTTGGTGGGCTGTCCCCAACATGATCTTTTGATTGTGCTGATTTGATTTGACTGAACAACATATTTCACTGTATGTTTTGATGTACTTATTACAGAAGGCAAATCTTGAATCATAATCCTTAATCTAGGTCTAGAGTTGCTGGAGATGGGTAGGATTTTTAATATTTCTCCTTGTTTACTGAGAAGAAAATCATTGCTCAAGAGATGAAAGAAAGAAGTGGAGATGTTTTGGAGGACATTAGTGTAGGTCTAGATGGTTTAGAGTTTGTAAAATGTGTTCAGGAAAGTTTTCTAAATCAATATATAGAGGGACCAACTAGAGGGGATGCAATGTTGGATCTCCTGTTAGGAAACGAGTTAGGACAAGTGACAGAAGTCTGTGTAGGGGAGCACTTTGGTTCCTGTGATCATAACACCATTAGTTTCAACTTGATCATGGACAAGGATAGATCTGGTCCTAGGGTTGAGGTTCTTAACTGGAAGAAGGCCAAATTTGAGGAAATGAGAAAGGATCTAAAAAGCATGAATTGGGACAGGTTGTTCTCTGACAAGGATGTGATCGGTAGGTGGGAAGCCTTCAAAGCAGAAATTTTGAGAGTGCAGAATTTGTATGTTCCTGTCAGGATTAAAGGCAAGGTGAATAGGAATAAGGAACCTTGGTTCTCAAGGGATATTGCAACTCTGATAAAGAAGAAGAGGGAGTTGTACGACGTGTATAGGAAGCAGGGAGTAAATAAGGTGCTTGAGAAGTATAAGAAGCGCAAGAAAATACTTAAGAAAGAAATCAGGAGGGCTAAAAGAAGACATGAGGTTGCCTTGGCAGTCAAAGTGAAGGATAATCCAAAGAGCTTTTACAGGTATATTAAGAGCAAAAGGATTGTAAGGGATAAAATTGGTCCTCTTGAAGATCAGAGTGGTTGGCTATGTGCGGAATCAAAGGAAATGGGGGAGATCTTAAATAGGTTTTTTGCGTCTGTGTTTACTAAGGAAACTGGCATGAAGTCTATGGAATTAAGGGAAACGAGTAGTGAGATCATGGAAACTGTACAGATCGAAAAGGAGGAGGTGCTTGCTGTCTTGAGGAAAATTAAAGTGGATAAATCCCCGGGACCTGACAGGGTGTTCCCTCGGATCTTGAAGGAGACTAGTGTTGAAATTGCAGGGGCCCTGGCTGAAATATTTAAAATGTTGCTGTCTACAGGTGAGGTGCCGGAGGATTGGAGAGTGGCTCATGTTGTTCCATTGTTTAAAAAAGGATTGAAAAGTAATCCGGGAAATTATAGGCCAGTAAGTTTAATGTCGGTAGTAGGTAAGTTATTGGAGGGAGTACTAAGAGACAGAATCTACAAGCATTTGGATAGACAGGGACTTATTAGGGAGAGTCAACATGGCTTTGTGCGTGGTAGGTCATGTTTGACCAATCTATTGGAGTTTTTCGAGGAGGTTACCAGGAAAGTGGATGAAGGGAAGGCAGTGGATGTTGTCTACATGGACTTCAGTAAGGCCTTTGACAAGGTCCTGCATGGGAGGTTAGTTAGGAAAATTCAGTCGCTAGGTATACATGGAGAGGTGGTAAATTGGATTAGACATTGGCTCGATGGAAGAAGCCAGAGAGTGGTGGTAGAGAATTGCTTCTCTGAGTGGAGGCCTGTGACTAGTGGTGTGCCACAGGGATCAGTGCTGGGTCCATTGTTATTTGTCATCTATATCAATGATCTGGATGATAATGTGGTAAATTGGATCAGCAAGTTTGCTGATGATCCAAAGATTGGAGGTGTAGTAGACAGTGAGGAAGGTTTTCAGAGCCTGCAGAGGGACTTGGACCAGCTGGAAAAATGGGCTAAAAAATGGCGAATGGAGTTTAATACTGACAAGTGTGAGGTATTGCACGTTGGAAGGACAAACCAACGTAGAACATACAGGGTTAATGGTAAGGCACTGAGGAGTGCAGTGGAGCAGAGGGATCTGGGAATACAGATACAAAATTCCCTAAAAGTGTCGTCACAGGTAGATAGGGTCGTAAAGAGAGCTTTTGGTACATTGGCCTTTATTAATCAAAATATTGAGTATAAGAGCTGGAATGTTATGATGAGGTTGTATAAGGCATTGATGAGGCCGAATCTGGAGTATTGTGTTCAGTTTTGGTCACCAAATTACAGGAAGGATATAAATAAGGTTGGAAGAGTGCAGAGAAGGTTTACAAGGATGTTGCCGGGACTTGAGGAACTCAGTTACAGAGAAAGGTTGAATAGGTTGGGACTTTATTCCCTGGAACGTAGAAGAATGAGGGGAGATTTGATAGAGGTATATAAAATAATGATGGGTATAGATAGAGTGAATGCAAGCAGGCTTTTTCCACTGAGGCAAGGGAGAAAAAAACCAGAGGACATGGGTTTAGGGTGAGGGGGGAAAAGTTTAAAGGGAACATTAGGGGGGCTTGAGAGAGTGGTGGGAATATGGAATGAACTGCCAGATGAGGTGGTAAATGCGGGTTCTTTTTTAACATTTAAGGATAAATTGGACAGATACATGGATGGGAGGTGTATGGAGGGATATGGTCCGTGTGCAGGTCAGTGGGACTAAGCAGAAAATGGTTCGGCACAGCCAAGAAGGGCTAAAAGGCCTATTTCTGTGCCGTAGTTTCTATGGTTTCTATTACTGGGATGCAGGTATTTACAACCTTACAGCACATTAAAGTGGACAAATCCTGACCAAGTGCATCTTTGAACTTTGTGAGAGTTTATAGAGAGTCGATTGCAGAGCTCTTGTTTGTTATATATTTAATTAGAGATGCAGAGTGGAACAGGCCCTTCTTACCCAGCAGGCTGCACCTATCCAGCACCCCACCTACTTAACACTGGACAATTTACAATGACCAATTAACTTTCTAATCAGTATGTCTTTGGACTTTGGGAGGAAACCAGAGCACCCAGAGGAAACCCAAGCTGTCACATGGAAAATGTGCAAACCCCTTGCAGGCGGTACTGGAATTGAACTCTGGAATGCCCCAAGATGTAACAGCATCGCCCTAACTGACTGCCATGCTGTCATTATGGAGGTAGTTACTTCATCTATAACTATGGTAGTGTAGTGGTTAGTGCGACACTATTACAACTGTGGGCGTTGGAGTTTGGAGTTCAATCCTGGCATCCTTTGAAAGTAATCTCTGTACGTCCTCCCTGTGAAATATGTGGGTTTTCTCTGGGTCCTCTGGTCCCCCACCACAGTCCAAAGACATACTGGGTAGGTTAATTGTAAATTGTTCTGTGATTAGGTTAGCATTAAATCAGGGTTGCTTGGCAGTGCGGCTTGAGTGTCTGGAAGGGCCTATTCCGTGCTTTATCCCTAAATAAGTAAATGCCACCAATGGAGTTCTTGAAGGCTGGAAGGTGGCTAATGTCATTCCAGTTTTTTAAGTGTTGCAAGGACAGTAGAGGGAACTATAGGCTGGTCAGCCTTATGTCAGTACTGGGACAGTTACTGGAGGCTATTTTGAGAATCAGGATCTACCAGATAGTCTGTTTCAGAGGAGTTAACGTGGCTTTGTGCTTAATGGAAATTGTTTGTAGTTTTTTTCTGAAGAAGTAACCAAAAAGATAGAAGAGGGTAAGGGCCTTGGATGTTGTCTAATTGAACTTTAGTAAGGCCTTTGACGAGGTCCCATGTGGAAGGCTGGTTTGTAAGGTTAGGTCCCCTGGAATCCTAATTAGGTGGATTCAAAATTTGCTCTGAGGTAGGAAACGGTGTGATAATTGTTTCTCGGAATGGAGTGTGATGACTAGTGGTATTCTGTGTGGGGTTGGCGTTGGGACCCATTTATTTTTTTTATTTATATAAGTGACTTGGATGTGAATGCAGAAGGCTTGATCAAGTTTGCAGATGACTTGAATTTAGTAGATGTTGATAATGAAGAAAGTCATTGTAGATTACAAAGAGATCTTGATCAGTTAAGGAACTGGGCTGAGTGGCAAATTAATTTCAATATAGATAAGTGTGAAGTAATGCATTTTGGAAAGTCAAAACTAGTACTATGAACTTGTACTATGAATAGGCACTAGGGAGTGTAATGGAACAGAGGTACTTAGTTCTAAGTGCATAGTCAGTTGAAAACTGCATTACAGATAGACAGTGTGGTGAAAAAATATTTTCAGCATGTTGACCTTTAGTCAGGGCACCATGTGAAATCAAGTTGAAAGAACTGGAAAATATGTAGATCTACATACCCAATCACAAACAAGAGAAAATCTGCAGATTATGGAAATCCAAGCAACACACAAAATGCTGGAGGAACTCAACAGGCCAAGCAGCATCTATGGAAAAGAGTACAGTGGACATTTTGGGCTGAGACCCTTCGGCAGGACTGGAGGGAAAAATGCTGAGTAGATTTTAAAAGGTGGGGTGGAGGAGAAGAGAGAAGCACAAGGTGATAGGTGAAACCTGAAGGAGGAAGGATGAAATAAAGACCTGGGAAGTTGATTGGTGAAAGAGATACAGGGGGAGAAGGGTGAGCCTGAGAGAAGAGGACAGAAGGCCCTGGGGGAAAGAAAACGTCAGAGGAGCTCCTGAGGGAGGTGATGCCTGGCCTGCTGAGTTCCTCCAGCATTTTGTGTGTGTTGCTTGAATCTTCTTGTTGTTCATCCATCATCGTCGTAGATGAAGACCTCGACACCATTAGTCACTTTGAGACTGGATGCGATGTGTTCGAAGGTGACTGGTCAGGCCAATTTGAGCATGAAATGTCCTGGCACATGTTGGGCAGACGTGTAGGTACTACAGTTGTTGCGCTGGTGGCTCTGGACTTGCGCAGCTCACGCTTATGTTATGCTTCAACAATGCACCTTGCTTTGTAAGGTTGACAGCTCTTGTGGATAAGGCCATGCCAGGTGGTGGAGTTTTGTGCCAGTGTTTCCCAGATGGTCGTGTCTATGTCAAGTGACTTCAGGGAAGCCTTTAGTGTGTCTTTGTAACGTTTCCTCTGCCCTCCATGCGAGCGTCTTCCAGCAGAGAGAGCCCCAAAAGGAGCTGCTTGGGTATGCGCTCGTCCGGCATGCGGATGATATGACCTGCCCACCGGGTCTGTGCTCTCATCAGCAGTGTGTGGACTGATGGTCGACTTCCTCTAGAGAGAACTTCAGTGTCTGGTACTTTGTCTTGCCATCTGCTGCCTAATATTCTGTGAAGACAAGTCATGTGGAAATGGTTGAGCTGTCCTGCATGCCTTCGATACACAGTCCACGTTTCACAGTCGTAAAGGAGGGTAGTGAGTACCATGGCTCTGTAGACCTTCAGTTTTGTTGCTGGACTGATTCATCAGCGTTCCTATACAGTGGGGCGCAGTCTACCGAAAGCAGAACTTGCCTTTGCTATTCTGCAGTTAACTTCTGTATCAATAGTCACTGTTCGGGAGAGGGTGCTACTAAGGTAAGTAAACTGGTCAACTGCCTGTAGTTTCTGTCCTTTGATTGTCATTTTCGATTCTGTGTGCAGTGCATGAGGGGCAGGCTGGTACATGACCTAATAGCTTGAAGTCTCCTCAGGTTGAAGAGCTTCCCATCCACTCTGTACTTGAGGCTGATTCCAGCATCACTGTCCTGGAAGACATCATCCAGCATGGCAGAAAACATCATGCTGAACAGTGTGGGTGCAAGCACACAGCCCTGTTTGACACCATTGGTGACTGGGAACGCTGTAAAGGATTCTCTGCCGTCCAGCACTCTGGCCATCATGCCATCATGGAACTGGCGTACCATCTGAATGAATTTGGCGGGGCAGCCAAACTTTGACACAGGCCTTGTCGGCAGACAGTGTCGAAAGCTTTCGTGAAGTCAACAGAAGTTGTGTAGAGTTCGAGATTCTGCTCCTGACACTTCTCCTGAAGTTGGTGCGCGGCAAAAATCATGTCAATGGACCCACGACCTTTGCAAAAGCCACACTGTGACTCTGGCAGCAGGCCCAGCTCCAGATGAGTGACCAGACGATTTAGCAGGACTATTGCAAGGGTTTTTCCTGCGATAGAGAGCACGGGGTTCCTCGGTGGTTGTCGCATACTTGTCGATTTCCCTTCCTCTTGTAGAGGTGTACGATGGATGCATCTTTAAGTTTCTGAGGAATGGATCCTTGCTTCCAAAAAGACTGGAACAACTCGGTGAACTTCTCTATAAGTCCAGGACCACCGGCTTTGTAAGTCTCTGCAGGTATGGTATCTGTCCCTGGGGCTTTGCCACTGGATAGCTGGCTGACAGCTTTTGTGACTTTGGCTACTACCGGTGGGTCATCCATGGCGCTGTTGGTGTCAACCTGGGGAATCCTGTCTATCGCCTCATCATTAATAGATGACGGTCTGTTGGGGATGGCTTCAAAGTGTTCAGTCCACCTCTGCAGGTTCTGAGCCTTCTCTGTAATGAGAGCTGTACTATCTATACTCAGGAGGGGGGAGCTCCCGAGGGACTGAGGTCCGTAGAGAGTGTTAAGGGCTTCATAGAATTGTTTCAAGTCGTTTCTGTCAGTGTATCCCTGTATTTCGTCTGCCTTAGCACTCAGCAATCTACAAATCTAAGTGACTCTGGAACTCTTTACGTGCTTAGATCTCAATTCTGGCCAGAGTGTGCAACAAATAAATTATTTATTCATCTTTTTTGGCTAAAAAAAACTTGCTCTTTTCCAGGAAGTGACTAAAATGTCTTGTTTCTATCTGTACCTCCTGTCTTCTAATGAGGATTGGCTCATAGACCTCCAGCTCTCTGGCTTCTTCCTCCTATAGTTGATAATTAGCTTTTTGTTTTGCTGACTTTGAATGAGTGGTTTTCTTTACAAACCTTTGATGTCCCTTGACATCCATATTTTCTTGGTTTTGCTGTCCTTGGTTTTTTTTAGCTCACACAAGAACATGTTGGCCCTGAACTCTGTTTTCCAGTTTTGAATAACCCCCATAAATACCACAGAGAAATGAAGTAACAGCATTGACTAGTTTTTTTTCATATATCCCTGAATACTTTATACTTTATTGTCGCCAAACAATTGATACTAGAACGTACAATCATCACAGCGATATTTGATTTTGTGCTTCCCGCTCCCTAGATTACAAATCGATAGTAAATATTAAAAATTTAAATTATAAATCATAAATAGAAAATAGAAAAATGCAAAGTAAGGTAGTGCAAAAAAGCTGAGAGGCAGATCCGGATATTTGGAGTGTACAGCCCATATCTGGGTCAGGATCCGTTTAGCAGTCTTATAGTTGGAAAGAAGCTGTTCCCAAATCTGGCTGTATGAGTTAGTCTTCAAGCTCCTGAGCCTTCTCCCAGAGGGAAGAGGGACGAAAAGTGTGTTGGCTGGGTGGGTCATGCCCTTGATTATCCTGGCAGCACTGCTCTGACAGCGTGCGGTGTAAAGTGAGTCCAAGGATGGAAGATTGGTTTGTGTGATGTGCTGCGCCGTGTTCCCGATTTTCTGCAGCTTCTTCCGGTCTTGGACAGGAACTTCCATACCAGGTTGTGATGCACCCTAGAAGAAAGCTTTCTACGGTGCATCTATAAAAATTAGTGAGGGTTTTAGGCGACAGGCCAAATTTCTTTAGTTTTCTCAGAAAGTAAAGGCACTGGTGGGCCTTCTTGGCAGTGGATTCTGCTTGGTTGGACCAAGTCAGGTCATTTGTGATATTGACCCTGAGGAACTTAAAGCTTTTGACCTGTTCCACTTGCGCACCACCGATGTAAATTGGGTCGTGTGGTCTGCTACTCCTTCTGAAGTCAACAACCAATTCCTTCGTCTTGCTGACGTTGAGGGATAGGTTATTGTCTTCGCACCATGCCACCAGGTTCTTAATTTCCTCTCTGTACTCAAACTCATCATTACCCGAGATACGGCCTACAATTGTTGTGTTATCAGGAAACTTATATATTGAGTTTGATGGAAACTTGGCTGCACAATTGTGGGTGTACAGTGAGTACAGCAGGGGGCTGAGTACACAGCCTTGTGGGGCACCAGTGCTCAGAGTGATTGTAGAGGAGGGCTCATCCCTATTTTTACAGCCTGGGTCCTGTCTGTGAGGAAGTTGAAGATCCAGCTGCAGATCTGAGTGCTAAGACCCAGGTTCTGGAGTGAAGGATCACAGAATCAAACCTATTGCTGCTTTGTTCTGCCCATATCACAAGTTTAAATCTGTGACTCAAGTGGTTGCAGATGCTGGAGCAGCACACTAAAAGCTGGAGGAACTCGGCAGGTCTACAGAAGAAATGTGCTGTGCCGAGACCCGTCAACTGGACTGAGAGAAAGGGGCCAGTATAAAAAGATGTAGTTAAAGGGGTGGAGTTAGAGTTGGTTGGTGATAGTAGATTCAGGTGAGGTGGTTGATAGGCAGATGGAGGCACAGAGAATGGGAATAACGTCAGAATCTGGGAGCACTTCTCTCCCTTTATTCTATGCTGTGTCTTCCTCTGCTTTCACATTCCATTATCATTAGCCTTTTGTCGCTTTTACCCATCACCTCTCAGCTAAGATATCATTTCGTATATTTATCTACATTTCACTGTCAAAAGTTTGTGATTTCAGCCTTAATTGGAATCCAGAAGGAATTCTGTTTCTCTTCATAGGGCTGCCAGAATATGGTTATCATTAGATTATTTGTTTATTAAAGATGTAATAACTTTTTCTGCAGTAATAATATATGCACTTTTGTTATAGTTATTGTTGAATCCTTGTGGGACTAAATTTGATATCTGCCTGATTTTGTAAAATAACTTTTTTCTCTAGTGTGCGTCATTGGATAGGTTAAACATGGCATTGCCAGAGCAACTTGCATTCAGTAAATACGGGGGCAAGTGTTATCTTCTCTGGTGTGTCTGTTTTTTTGTGTTAGCAGCTTTCATTGTCTCCATGGATCATCTATTTTGAAACTCTTAGACAATAATGAAATATATTTTGACACTATGGAATTTTATTCCAAGTCCATTTGTGGCTCTGTTTCAGAGCTGTGATGTCATTTTGATTGTGTATTGATTGCTTCGATGATTTTGAATACCTAAATTTTTGTTGTAAGGAAACTCCACTATAAAAATGATTCAAGATTGTTGTTGCATGAATGAACAACATGAGAGAATTAATGGTAGATACAAAGCAGTTTCTTTCTTCAACTAAACAAGGTACAGCAGGCATTATATGGAAACACTCGGTGGAAAGGTCTGCAGGCTCAACATGGGGCTCGATATTTATTTGCTAAACACAAAGGACAATTCCATATTTACGAAGTATAGACAATGCTTTCTTTTGAAGCTGCATACAAACTTCACACCTTCTGATTCGCATCCATCCCACAGATGCCAGCAGCGTCTGGACTGGGATCCACAGCTTTTAGCACTGCATTGTCCCAAACTGAATCCACTACATTATCAAGGAACAGAAGACTGGTAGCCAAAGCCATTTGCTAAATGTAAATTACCTAAACCCAAAAATCACTCTAACAGTCCCTCCTCTTGGCCCTCCTGGACAAAAATAAATTTGTTCCAGAAAAGTACAATCTAGCAGGATCTACTCTTATAGGGCAGCAAAAATGCCCTGCCTTGAAGTTCCCTCCAATTTTGTGTGCCTTGATATCTACCCTAGCATTCCCTAATCACTACCTACCAAATATTAAGCAGAGAGGTTGTTCCAGAAATTTGAACAAGTCTTTAGAAATGCTGCTGCTTTTGTGTGCCTGTCGGCTCTTTCCCAGCAGGCTGATTGCAGCGTAATCACATTCCTTGTCTTCACCCCTTCATTCTCTGGTCACTGAAACTCTCCGTCCAGGAGCACCCACAGGCCCGCTCATCGATGTACAGGAAGGGGTTGGGGTGGTCTCTTTGTAAGTATCTACAAGGATCTTTCCCCGGTGGCACCCCCTTCTGAACTGTCCAGTCAATCACTGGGCCAACTGCTGAAAAGGCCCCAGTTCCTCATTCAGACTGGGGGTGACTGCTTTAACTTCAGAATCCCTCCCCATCTATTTTTCAATATCTTTCCTATTCTATGCTATTAAACTAATCATCTACCTTCAGCAACCAGCCTTCATTACAGAGTACCATCATCATCACATTTTAGCATTTTCTGTCCCGCTCTCTGTGTCTTCTGCCATGCTCTTGTTTTGCGTTTCCTCCAGGTATGTTTTCATCAGCTATGGTCAGGTCTGGTATGGCCGGCTGGTGTTCCTCTCTTAGGTTCTCTGTAATTACATGGTATTGGGTACACTTGATCCCCCGCTCTGACTGCGGGAGCAACAAGAAGGTGAGTCATATGCTTTAAGCCAAGTCCAGTGTTTCCACTGGCTGCCTCGCCGAGTCTGTACGCAGTCACAAGTATCATTGGTTAAGAGTACCATCTGTGGTCCTATCCACCTAGGGGCAAACCCTGGCCTTTCCAGCAGCACCCTCACCATGACCTCGTTGCCGGGCTGTGGAAGGACCATCTTTCCCTCTGGCTGTCTCTGATCTGCGATTCACTGCTGTTGTTTCACTAGATCCTTCAACACTTTAACTTGATTATAAAGGTCTTTCACGTACTGCGTTGTTCTATCCCTATAAGCCCCAGGGTCCCTGCAAATCGTAATTACCCCATGATATAATTATAGTAGTATCTTCTGGGCGGGAGGAGAGAGAGCAGCGTGCTGCACGTGCATAGCCCTCCAATGAAATATGATATTGTATCCATTAAATAGGGGCCGTGGACAATTCTGATTTGATGGAGACAGACGTGAAAGCACAGAGGAACATCTGGAGAAATTTCTGAAACACCAGTTCACTGCTGTTGTTACTGTGCGATCGGGAATCTTCCGGAGGGAAGGCCTCAAAATCCCCGGCTTTGCCTGCTGTTGGCGACCGAGATTGAGGTTGAATTGTTCGGATAGAGATGGCGCTCAGTACTCGGTGTCGGAGGGCTGATCAGAGGCTCGAAGTTTTCTGATAACTCAGAGTCGGATTGTGGTCAGGAAGGGGGAGTTTTTCTTCCTTCTCCCGTCTGCATGAGATGTGGGACATTTGAGGGGCTTTGAACTTTTTACTGTGCTCATAGACTGTTCTTCATCAAGTTGTGGTATTGTTGCACTGTTGTAACTAAGTATATGTTATAATTATGTGGTTTTGTTAGTTTTTTCAGTCTTGGTCTGTCCTGTGTTTTGTGATATAACACCGGAGGAAATATTGTATCATTTCTTAATGCATGCATTACTAAATGACAATAAAAGAGGACTGTGTGTCTTCATAATCTAATCTGCCTAATACATGGTGGGCCACTGCAACTCTTTTCACCCCTGTGTGCCCAGCTCCCACCTGGTCCTTCCTTTGCTCCCTTTCTCCGCCACCTCTCCTTTTCTTCTGCCTCCACCTCTTCGTATAATTTTACTAAACTGGTTTCTGTTGTTTCTTCCTGCGCACTTGCAATTTCAATTGCCTCTTGTTCCTCTGCTGCCTTATTTGCAGTAATGTCTGCCCTCGGAAGGACTGGAAAAACTTTATGTTCTGGAGACAAGCCATTCAGGATTGTTGTAGGGCCTGCCACTGTGGAATGCAGTCTCAGCATGGTCTTAAGGGCGGTATAGCCTGTTGTTAATGGATATGATCCACTGGGCTTAATTGGCTATATAGGCGAGTTAGCAGTGGCTGCAGTCTCTCTGAGTGTCCCCTGATGTTTTTGTTCCTTCACTATACCCTGGACAGCTGTCAGTGTGTCAGATTTTATAGGCTACTGCTTATGGGGTTTATGCAGGTCCCCATTTATTTTAATTGTGTTTATGTTTACTTCACTACAATATTGCTTGTGTCTAGCCCACACAACTGGGAACTGCTGGTTCCACCACAATCTTGGTGATTGGGGCAGCTGCGACTATGCTAGTCAGGTTGTGTATTCTGTTGGTTGTACCCGTTCGCTGCCCCTGACTGTCCATGTTATTTCTCCCTTTCCCAAATCGATTACGGCCCCTGCTTCCCTTAGGATGTCAATTCCAAGGATGGTGCCCTCATTATTTGGACATACCCAGAAATACACTGGAAGCTGCACTCCCCCAATTTTGAGTATTTGCGACTTGCTTCTTTCTGCTTTTCACTTTTTCCTCCCACACCCCTAATAAAAATGGCCTGTCCGGTTATTGGCAAGGGTAGGTCTGCTATTGATACCGATGCCCCTGTGTCCACTAACATACTGCATTGCCCGCCCCCCCCCAACAATGCTGTTGTGTACATCTGTGGGTCACCAGCGCTGGCAGTGGAGCTTGCCGCCACATCGTTTTCCTGTCCTAGGAGCCATCTTTTCTAGCTCTATAATCTGATCAGCAGCCAGATTGTTCAGACTGGGCACCGGTGGGGTGGGAGATTGTGTGTCTGCTGTGATGTTCACCTGTTTTTCTTTCCTCTTTTTTTTTGGACAGTGCCTCCAACCATGTCCCAATAGGATGCACCTGTAGCATATCAACTCCTTGACCCTCCCACGTCTATTTCAGCAGTTCCTTGCTTCGAGCCTTGGTCGCCGGCAAACAAAACGAACTGTCTGGGACATCACAGATGCTGCATCCACTATGGCCACATTGTGATCTCTCTTGTACTTTCTTTGGGTCTACCTCACTGGCCCACGAAACTATCGAAGAGTAGTTCGACCCCACTGTTATGCCTAAATCTAAAACTTCCTGGTGGGCTGAGCTCAGACCTTCCTTAAGCATTTTCAGGAAGACTTGGTCATCCCTCCCTGGATCATCCAACCTGGAAGACTCTTCATACACTCTGTTTATGTTCTGCATAATCCATGGCTGTCTCATTAGCTTTTTGAATCACTACCCAGTTACTCTCGTCTCCCCCCCCCACCCCCATCGCTGCTTCACTTCCCCTTTAAAAAAGCAATATCTTTCTTCATTGCTGGCTTTCCCGGTAGTTGCCCAGGTACCATTCCGTGCCCCTTGGGCCATCCTGTCCCACATATTCCTCGGGCACTTTGCTTTTGCATACACATGTATATCTTTAGGGTGCATCTGGTGAATTTCAACCATTTCTTCAAGCTTATGCCAGAATTCTGAATTACCACATGCGACTTTAAGTGAGGGCAACTCTGACAAAGTGCTCTGTTTCTTCCCGGGGGCGAAGGGCTTAAGAATAGTTGTAATCATTGTCAAGGGCTGGCTTGGATCATCAGGGTTCTCAGCCTGACGTTTCTTGATCTCAATAGGTGCCATCCTGACAGATATATCTGGGTAAAACCTCTCCCTGAAATACCTCCACATTAATTCCCACACTACGCAAAATACCAGTTAAACAGCACATACTTAAAACGGCAGAGTATGTACTCCGCAATCTGCCACTTTTGAGCACCTGAACTCATGATGCCTGCAGTATTCCTTTGCATCACACTTGCAAAATGTATATACTAAAATGCAGCTCCCCGAATGAGTATACATGCCCCACTCTGGCGTCCCGAACCGTGTTTACGGTAAGCACCCTTTGCAACTGGTGGCTTCGTCTCACCCAATTAACACGTTTCCTTTTTTTACATAAACACATACATGCACACACACTACTTTTATATCTACCAGTACAGCTGTCTGCGTTTGTGATACCTCATGTTCCCGTGTACCACCGATCTGAACAGATCCAAGTGTGAGTGCTATTTTAGAAAATACTCACCCACTTAGACTGAAAATCACTGGCCACACAATGGGTCACGAAGGTATCCCACTTCTGACACCAAATGTTGTGACGTGAATGAATTGCTGGAGAGAATTACTGGTAGATACAAAGCAGCTTCTTTATTCGACAAAACAAGGTACAGCAGGCATCGTATGGAGAGGCTTTCGGTGGAAAGGTCTGCAGGCCCAACGCGGGGGTCGATATTTATTTGCTAAGACACAAAGGACAATTCCATATTTACAAAGTATAAACAATGCTTTCTTTTGAAGCTACATATAAACTTCATACCTTCTGATTTGCATCCATCCCACAGATGCCAGCAGCGTCTGGAGTAGGATCCACAGCTTTTAGCAATGCATTGTCCCAAACCAAATCCTCAATATTTTATTGAGGAACAGAAGACTGGTAGCCAAAGCCATTTGCTAAATGTAGATGACTTAAACCCAAAAATCACTCTAACAAAGATTATTTTCATATTAAAGCAAATTAACAATTTAGATAATTTCAGTAGCTGTATGTTTACAATTTCAGAGACGCTTTTGACAACCCATGTTCAGAACTAACTTTTATTTTCTAAGAATTCTAATCTTCCTTAGAAATCCACTCAAAGTAAGTATTTTTTTGTTGCAGTTCTAGAGATGTTCTTTATCTGGTGCAAAGTCCATTTCTAGTGATAAAATGTCCTGCTGTATCAATGCAACATTGATTGTATTAATCAATGTCTTATTCAAGTTCATTATTGACAACAAATTGTCTTAATTTTTAGTGCAGGCTTTAGTGTAGTATAAAGCAGACTTTATATTGCTTTATTCATATAATATTCCTGCTCTATCTTGTTGATCAAAATGAAAATGATAAAAAAAAACTGTTGGAAATCTGGTAATGGAAACAGAAAATTCTTTTTAAGTATTCAGCAGGTTAGGCAACATCTATAGAAAAAGAAATGTATTATTTTTGGCAGTAGACTCTTGGGGGGGAGATTTTAAAAATAAGATTGTGAGTTGCAGAGAAGCTGGCAGGAGAGATGGATAGGATAAAGTGAATATCTATGCTAAACTGAGAACAGCATCGCTCGGGATAAGTTTTTGGGGATGTCCACTCAGCTGGAAGTTAAGGATCTTAACACAGAGGGCACAATTTTAAGGTGCTTGGAAGTAGGTATAGAGGAGATGTCGGGTAAGTTTTTTTACGCAGAGTGGTGAGTGTGTGGAATGGGCTGCCGGCAACAGTGGTGGCGGCAGATACGATAGGCTCTTTTAAGAGACTCCTGGATAGGTACATGGAGCTTAGAAAAATAGAGGGCTATGGGTAACCTTAGGTAATTTCTAAATAAGTACATGTTCAGCACAACACTGTGGGCCGAAGGACCTGTATTGTGCTGTAGGTTTTTTATGTTTCTATGATTTGATGGTAGCTGGACTATGTGATGCATCCAGTAGATCAGGCTGTATTAATGGAAAGGGAATAATTCAGCAAGATGGATGACTGCAACAGAACTGCTAATACTGTTACAGGCATTGAATGAGAGAATGCTGATTTGAAGAATGTGATATTGAATCCAGATTGCTGCAGCATGTCTGGTCAAAATGAGGTATTGCTTGTGTTTCCCTGATTTTAGCAGTTTATTTTGTCACAAATTGGGATGGAAGATTAAAATGATAGGCAATACAAAGCTCATGCTCCCTTCTTCTTACTGAGCATAGGTGCTCTGCAAAGGAGCTACTTCATCTAAATTTTGGTTTCTCCAGCTTACTACAGACAATACTGAGAATACACTGAATAGAAAGAAATGCAAGTGAATTGTAACTTCATCTGGAAAAATTTGTGGGACCGTAAATGGTGGGAAGAAAGAGATAAATAAGCTGATGTTGCATCTTCTTTTGGGATTGCATGGGAATATACTGTAATGGCTAGCACGAGAGGGCATAGTTTTAAGGTGCTTGGAAGTAGCTACAGAGGAGATGTCAGGGGTAAGTGTTTTTACGCAGCGAGTGGTGAGTGCGTGGAATGGGCTGCTGGTGGTGGTGGAGGCGGAAGCGATGGGGTCTTTTTAGAAACTCCTGGATAGGTGCATGGAGCTTAGTAAAATAGAGGGGTGTGGGTAAGCCTAGGTAGTTCTCAACTAAGGACATTATTGGCATAGCTTTGTGGGCCAAAAGGCCTGTATTGTGCTGCAAGTTTTCTACGTTTCTATGAAAGGAGTTGCAATTGGAGAAAGAAAGCAATTAAAAGCTGGAGTCATAAAGGGAGTGGTTTGAGAATGTCCAAAAAGGAGGAGAGGGGAATATTTGGTAGAATCGTGTTGGATCTGGCAGCAATTGTTTATTCCTTGAATGTGTTCAAAGATGAGAAGCAAAGGACCTCTGACTGGGAGAAGAGGAGTTAAGTGCATAGTTGTGAAATACATGAGATGCAATCCACCCACGGTGTTAGAAGGGCAGCTGTGGTTCAGGAAGGAGGAAGACATTTCAGAGGAAAGTCTGGTCATTGAAACAAAAATGACAGACAAAAAGGAACTGGGTGAATGGATTGGTCTTTACGGGAGACAGGGTGGGAGTAAATATCTCTATGATATCTGTGGACCAATACGGTTTAATGTTGTAGTTTTATCATTTAAGTCTGGCAGATTTTTTTTTTTCTTTTGCCCTTTTACTTGGCATTTTCATTTGTTAAACAAAATGATGCACACTTTCACTTCACTGTTAACTCAATATGGAATTGGATTTTTCTGCTGCATGGCACAATGTTACTTATCTTAACTGTTCCTTTAGTTTTTGATAGGATTATTCATGCATTGTAGAATATGGAATGCACTGACGTTGTAGACAGCGAAACTCCAAATACCTTACATGCTCAAAGTTTTCGTGCCAACTGGCAAATTTTTTTGGAATTATTGGATGTAATTCCTATTAATAAAGCAGCACACTTGTGATTTTTTAAAACATGTACAGTACATAGTTTTATAATAAATTTTCCAGTCAACTGAGTAAGGTTAAAATTGCACATGAACTGGGTCACTTGTGAGTTCTAGAGGAGTATGTTGAATTGGACACAATGAATATCAGGTGAGCACAGGGATTAGTACCCTGATGAGTCTTGGGGATAGCATGGGAACCATGACCTGGTAAGCCAGATGCTGAACCATAGGAATCTTGAAGTAATCAGATCATGTATTACTGGAGTTTTGTTGTATGTTTGATGTCTAATCTTAAAATTCAAAATCCTAGTAATATTCTACAAATGAATTCAGATGATGGGGAATAAAATCAATCAAATCAGCCACTTCAGATATTTGAAGCAAGTCTCTGCTGCTGTTTACATCAGAATCTGGTTTATTATCAGTGGCATATATCATGAAATTTATTGACAGTAAGAAATATATTAAAAAAATGGTGCAAATGAGAGCAAAATTGTGACAGTATTCATGGATCATGCAGAAATTGATGGCGGAGGGAGAAAAACTGTTCCTAAAAAACATTTGAGTGTGCGTTTTCAGGCTCTTGTATCTCCTCCCTGATGGTAGTAATGAACATAGGGCAGGTCTGGATGTTGAGGGTTCTTAATGATTGATATTGTCTTCCTGAGGCACCACCTTTTGAAGATGTGCTCAATGGTGGGAGGCTAGTGCCCAAGAGCTAGCTAAGTCAACAAACCTTGGCAGTTTTTTTTTGGTCCTCTGCATTGGAGCCTCAATACCAGGTTGTGATGTAACCAGTCAGAATGCTTTTCACAGTATATCTGTAGAAATTTGCTGGAGTCTTTGATGACATACCAAATCTCCTGAATTCCTAATAAAGTATAGCTGCTTCTATGCCATCTTTGTGACTGTATCACTATGTTGGGTCCAGGATAGATCATCTGAGATATTGAATCCTTGGAACTTGAAACTGTTCACCCTTTCCACTCCTGACCCCTTGATGATTGGTGTGTCTTCCCAATTTCCCCTTTCATAATCAATCCTTGCTCTTACTGATGTTGTGTGTAATATTGCTTAACCATCCTATCCATTTCACTCCTATTCACCTCCTTGTCACCATCTGAGATTCTGCCAACAACAGTTATGTCAGTGATGAATTTATAGATGGTGTTGTGCCTAGCCACGCAGTCATCAGTTTAGAAGGGGTAGAGCAGTGCATTGTTGAGCCTGTGTTGATTGTCAGCGAGGAGGAGACATTACTTCTGATCTGTAATGACTGTATGTCAGTATAACTGTTGGCCTTATTTGTGTCATTGTGCCTCACTCACTATCTTTGGGAAGTACAGTTGAGTTTTCTCTCTGGAAAAAGGTGGTCAATTTTTCATGACTCACTACTTTAAAAGATTTAATCGTGCTGAGGGTTGATAGAGTATAGGACTGGTACTCTATGGTCTGTACAGTTTAATTGCATGCTTTGTGGTTTGTTTATGTTAATAATGGGTATTGTTGATAGTTGTAACTTTTTTTGTCTCGTGTTATGATTTAAGAGTTATGAAATTGTACACTTATGCTTTCATTTTACTTGGCTTATTGCATTCCCCGGTATTTAATTTTTGAGCGTTTTCCTTGGGAAACAAAATACTCAGGTTTCAAAATTTGGATCAGTGAATTTATACAGCTATTAGGCCTTTTGAAAGACATGATGGAATTTTTTTATTTGTTTATGGGATATGAGTTTTGATGGCAAGTTCAGCATATGGCAACAAACTCAATGTGATGAGCCACCTCCCTGAATCACTGTGGTTTTTCTGATGCTGGTCCTCCATTAGTGTTGGTTAGCAACTTCCAAGTTCTACTTCAGTGATAAAGAATAGTGCTATATTTCCAGATGCTACTATCCAAATATGAATTTATCAGTGGTGGTTTTTGCTACCGTTGTCCTCAATCGGTAAAATGTTTCCTGTCCGAGTAACCCAGTGAGTAACTTTATTTGCTTAGGGGTATGATAGTTAGATGTTGATTTATTAGATGTTGAGAGGACATAGTTTTGAGAGAAGGAAGTGGTCATTTTAAATTAAAGCTTAGAGTAATGTCTTCTGTCTGGTAAATTTGCAAATGACCCTGAAATTCGTGGTATAGTGAACAGTGAAGAAAGTTGTCAAATGTTACAACAGGATACAGACCAGCTGAGAAAACAGCCAGGTGGAATTTAGCTTGGGTCAGTGCAAAGAGTTGCATTTTGAGAAGGTAGACCAGACAAGGACAAGTACAGTGAATGCAGAACCCTGGGGAGTGTTAAAACAGAAAGGCCCTGGGGTAAAAAGTACATTATTTTTCTTTAAACTGGAGAAAAGGTACACATGATGGCTTTGAAAGCCATATGGTATGCTTGCTTTCATCAGCTGAAGCATTAAATATTACATAGCATTGGGAATTACACTGGAAAGAGTATGAAGGAGATTTATGAGATGTTGCCAGGACTCTGTTACGGAGAAAGGTTGAGCAGGTTTGGACTTGTTTTAATGGAGCATCGTAGAATGAGGGTGATTTTGTAGAAGGTTTATAAAATTGTGATTGGCATAGATAGGGTTAACGTGCAATGTCTTTTTCCCAGGGTTGGAGAATCAAGTAATAGAGGGCATAAGTTTAAGGTGAAAGGGGGAAGATTTAATAAGAAACTGAGGGGCAACTTTTTAAATCCTGAGGGTAGTCAGCATATGGAATGAGTTGACAGAGGAAGTGGTTAAGGCAGGTGCATTAACAACATTTAAAAGGCACTCAAACAAGTACATGGATAGAAAAAGTATAGAGCAGGGGTTCCAAACGTGGGGTCCACAGACTCCTTGGTGAATGGTAGGGGATCATGGCATAAAAAAAGCTTGGTAACCCCAGGTTTAGAGGGATATTGGCCAAATGTGGGCAAATTGGATTAACTTGATAGGAATTTTGGTTGGTGTGGAGCAGTATTTTGAAGGGCTTATTTCCATACTGTATGACTATAACTATTCATGTTACAGTGGTACAAAACGGGCTGCACTTGGAGTATTGTGTGCAGTTCTGCTCACCTTTCTATGGAAGGATGTGATGAAGCTGGAAAGGGAGAGCTGCTTGGATCAGAAGGCATGATTTGTAAGTACAGGTTGGATAGGCAAGGTTCTTTTGCCCCAGAGTAAAGAATGCTGAGAGCTGACATGATAGATATCTATAAAGTTATGAAAAGCCTAGCTTGGGTAGATAGCCAGTGGTAGGGTTGTCTAAAGCGAGAGGGCACAGATTTAAAATGAGAATGAGGAGATTTAAAGGGGATCTGAGGGGTAAATTTTTCACACTGTATCTGGTATTTGTAATGTGCTGCCAGAGGAGATAGTGAAGGCAGGAACAATAACAAGATTTACAAGGCACCTTGATGGGTACTTGGATGACCAAGGCATGGAGAGATTATGGACTTAATGCAAGCAAGTGAAATTAGTATTGCGAGACATGCTGGTTGACATAGGCACAGTAAGCTGTGGGACCTATTTCCATGCTGTACAATTCTAGGGTGGGGAGTTTCTGCAATTCCCTACCACTTAAGATTGTGACGATTAGATCATTGGAGGTATTTATGAGGAGGTAGATTAATTAATGATTCAAATAATGTAGAATTGAGGGCTTTGTGTAATGGGCAGAAAGGAGGAATTTAGAAGTGGGGCCTATCAGCTATTTTCCAGGGGAATCTTGAAAGGTTAGGTTAGGTGTCTGACATCTGTTCCTTTTTTGTTCTGTTATTTATTCAACCTAAAGGCTTTGCCACTGGAATGTGAGAGAGTTGGGTGAGATTGTACTTCATGTTGTTTGGACCATGTAAATGCAGAATTGCCACTTGATAAGCTATCCAGTGAATCAAATCAGTGAACTGGACTTGGACAGTTCGTACAATCTTTTCCTTTCACTTGAAAAGCTGAAATTATTTAAGTTTGTTGCTTTATTTGGGAAATGATGTAAAACTAGATATCTATTTGCATAGTTCTAGTTCCCTGTGCAAATGTGCATTATTTCCTTGTTCCTCATACATTAATTGTTTAAAAGTATGCAGAATCTCCCAGCGTATGCGTGTCTCAGGTATGGGAACTGCAGTCAGTTCCATTATTGGAGTAGATGAATGAATCTTCCAAACTGCAATTAATAAGATTTGAGCTAATTGAGGTGACACAAGCAATTTTTTTCATAGTACCTGGATAATGCAGTTCAATATCTTGCTGCAGTGGGCCTTTATAATAAATATATATTTTTAATCTATTTTAAACAGAGGTTAAAATAGGCAATCGATTCATTCTCCAGAAATCCTCATATTAGTATTTGTTCACAGACACCGTCGCTTGGAGTGGAAATGGGCTGTGGAAAGGGCAGCAATTGTCAACCGCTGGACATGGTTGCAAGCTCAGGTGTCTGACCTAGAATACCGAATACGGCAGCAGACAGACATATACAGACAGATCCGTGCAAACAAGGTAAGTGCAGAGATTGACACGGGGCCAGAAGGTGTTTTTCTGCTTAAGTGTAGGACAATGTCATCTATTTACACATCATGCACTATTAATTCAAAATTTAGAAATGTTGTAGATCAAGGGGATGTGTTGTTATTTTAGCAACGTTTTCCAACTGGGACGTTTATTTTGTTCTTTGATGACACTAATATTTTTGCACGGGAGGGATAGTAATACATTATTACATTACTTTAAATATTAAACACCTCCAATTACATTCAACTTAGTGAATTTTGTGTCTACCAGAGAAAGTATTCAGATTTAGTAACAAATGAAAGTTCAGAACTATAAAAAGAAAACCATATGCTGTTAAGTGTTTTCAGTTATTACATCATAGTAACTTTCTCGGGTATCAAAATGATCTTAGCCTTTTTCAGTGCCAAGTTTGCATTTTGATTGCTAAAGTGGAGATAACTGGAATGAATTACAAACATTAGGGCGAATTTCTCCAATGATTTTAATCCCCATCTCAGTTTTCTATGTTAATGCAATTTGGCTTGATATTAAATCTTTGGTACTTGTAGAATAACATCTTTTCAAACTGAAGTTTTAAGTTTCAGAACTGCCTTATCAAATGCCTCCCAATGTAAAACAAAATTTAAAAATCACTTATTTCTGCTTACATAACATTCATTAAATTGCTGACCTTCACTAACTTTTGGTTTTACTTCTTCTTGACTGTATTCTCAAATATTTCCTTGGCCTAGTCCTATATCATTCCTCCAACTTATTAGTCATAGTCATACTTTATTATTGAATGTGTTCCTTCTCTAGTTCTGCTGTTTTGGAATTGAACTTATTTGCCGTTGTGAAGGTCTGTAACATTAGAATTCTGTTTATAAATTCCTTTTCACAGTGACTTTTTCCTCTGTTAAGGCATTCTTAAATATATCATCTTGATCAAGGTGTGTATAGCTGCCTTGATATAGTATGACCTTAATTTTGACAAAATTGCTTTAAAAAAGAGCCTTGTAATAATTTAGTCTGTTAGAATTAAAATATTTTTGTTTCAAGAGCAATCATTCAGCCTTAGTACCCCTGATACCAAGATTTTTCCATATTTAAATAATTTCCCATAATTAAATTTGTTTGTGCTTGATGTATATTATATAATGTTGCAGTTGCATTTAATCTCTGTTTACATGATCCTTTCAAACTGGCCAATAAGTCTGTAAACCTTAAGTTACTATTTTTGTCAATTTTCATGTATTTAGCCAGCTACCTTTTGAATATATTGTTGAATCTCCCTCAATTTTTATTCCTGATGATGCATTTCAAGCAAGAACCACTTTCTGTGTGACGAAGTATCTTCTCATCTCTGTTTAGTACCCTGCCGACAAATGTGTTTGTCTTTTCATATTAACTCTTTAGCTTTCTTAAAAAAAGGATTTAGATATGCATAATGCTTACATGATTACCTAAATAATGGCCTAGAATTTTTCAACTACTGCAGAGGTAATGTGATTTAACTTTATTACAAAATAATGTTTTGAAGGGAATTGGAGTTTTAAGAATTCCACGAAGACTATGATAGACTTCTGTGCCTAGTGTGTTCTTATTGTGGACATGGGGATTTGATAGGAGAAAAACATGCAGCATATGCCTAGCTGCTACTTCTGTCACTTGGATCTTGGCATGTTGTCACAGCACTCGCTTGTTTCATTTTCTCCTGTCCTACTTTTCACACCAGAGCTGAAATTATTGTTTATAGCTTTAATACAAAGAAAAGGCCTTGTCCTACAGGAATGCCTTGGTTCCTGTTTGCTCTAGAGTTTTGCCTCATGACTAAACCTCTAAAGCATTAGCTGACTGGCAGAAGACAAACAGTGGAAATAAAGAGAGCCTTGTTCTTATTTGCTGCTGGTGACAAGTGTCCCATATGGGTCAGTGTTGGGATGGTTTCTTTTTACCTTGCATGTCAGTGATCTGGATGGCAGAATTGATGGCTTTGTGGCTAAGCTTATGGACAATACCAAGATGGGTGGAGGGGCAGGTAGTGCTGAGAAAAAAGGGGAAGCTGCAGAAGGTCTTGGACAGACTAGAAGAATGGGCAAAGAAGTGGCAGGTGGAATATACTGTTGGGAAGTATACGGTCATGCACTTTAGTAGAAGAAATAGAAGCGTATACTATTTTCTAAATGGAGAGAAAATTCAAAAATCTGAGGTGCAGTGGGACTTGGGAGTCCCCGTGCAGGATTCCCTAAAGGTTAACTTGCGGGTTGAGTCGGTGATGAGAAACATAAATGCAATGTTAGCATTTGTTTTGAGGGGACCAGAATATAAAAATAAGGATGTAATGAGGCTTTATAAGGCACTGGTGAGGCCTCATTTGAAGTATTGGGAGTAAATTTTGGTCCCTATTTAAGAAAGGATATGCTGACATTGGAGAGGGTTCAAAGCAGATTAATGAAAATGATTCCAGGAATGAAAGACTTGTCATATGAGGAACATTTAATGATGTTATGTTTTATAGCTTCAAAACGTTAAACTAATTGAAAGGAAACCAAGAGTTGGGAGATGGGTCTTGCACTTTTTTTTTACTTTAAATGAGGTGCGTACCTATCACCATCATCACATATGCAATTCACTTATTTTTACATATAACCATAATGAATTATATAAACAAAGAATGCTTTATGAAACAATATATTTACAAGATTACTCAAATGTTACTTAAATATTAAATACACACCATCCCTGCTTAGCTATAGACTCCAACTCAATGTAGAATCATCTCAGCTCACATACATAATAGACAATATGATACAACTATTATATAGACTTCCACAGCATGGTAAATTTTAAATTGTCCCATTCATGCCTAAAGATTTAATTACTGTAAAAGATGCCTTATACCCATGGGATAATGCATTTTCTGATGAGGGAGGTCACTGTGCTTGGCAGGTGAGACTTGTGGCTGTGAATACAATCTCAATCCCTGGGCCTTCTCTGATGGTTGTAGGAGTTGACTCTGAGACCACAGGAAGTGGTTCTAACAGCTCTGGAAACCTTTCTTCTCATTTTCTCAGTTTTTCTCTCTCTGGGTTTACTTTGTTCCCTTTCTTTTCTTTCTCTCATTCCTTTTCTTTCACACCTTTCTCCTTCCAGCTCACATTCTTTATCTTTCTTCTCCCTTTTCTTTGAGTTTGTGCATCTTGATCTTGAGAAGGTCCACTTAGTTCACTGGAGTATTCTTAGTAATCCTTCCATTGCTCCTTTTCTAATCTGATCTCCCTTGGTTTCTTCATCTATAGCATTCTCTGTTGTCATTTCTCAATTGTTTCCTTTTTGGCCTTGCATTCATCCTGCTAGGCTTGGTCTTTGCATCTATTTTTGCAAGCAGCTCTTTGTCTCCCACTTGAAATTCATGCAATAACCTTAATGCACGCAGAGTAGATTGTGTTTATTTATACTCACAAAAGCTGAACGCATGCAACTTTCTGAAGCTTTGAACTCTTCCAGCTTAAAACCAAGCCACATTTCACAAACAACTGCCTGATTAACATATCAGAAGCTTTCTCAGATATGTTGCTCACAAAAACTATTGTGGTCGGATCATTGCTTTCATCAGTTTCATGATTCCTCTGAGCACCATGGTCCTCCTTCGGTCCAATATGCTTTCTAACCGGAAGCGCAGCGGTTGACACACATCTGTTTGCCCTTTGGGGAACAGTGCATGGTGTACAGCATGGAGACGGTTGTGGCATCATCCAGTACCTTAATTTACCTTTAGTTGATTCTATTGTAGGGGATGTGGCATGCAAATTGTCAATGGATATCCAATCAAGTTATAATTGTTTCAGCCAATTAGGGCCCCATAATACTGATCCTCCTGTTTTTCCCACATACAAGCCCAACGTGGCTTGTTGGTTGCTGTAATTCATTATTATGAATGTCACTCCCAGAGTTATCTTTTCCTCAGCATATGTTCTTTGTTAGATATCTAGCCCTAAGGCTTTAGTTTAGTGTTTTTGAAATACTGTTCAAACTTGTCTTGTGGAATGACCATAATAGCTGAGTCAGTGTCCAATTCCATTTTAATTCATTTGCTGTTAATTTTTGCTGTAAGCCGTAGTGCTTGTCTCCTGTTAGTTTTCACATTGTACGTTAATCTCAAGGCCGCCCTTTCCTGTGCCACATTCATCATTATCAGATTTTCCAGTAACGGCATGAAGATTAGTGCTCTTTTTGAAACTGCAACTTGACTTTTTATATTTTACTTTTCCCTGGGCAGTCTATTTATTTTTGTCTGTTGAACATGCTCTTTGTATGTGTCCTACTTTTTTGTATTTTCTGCTAGATTCGCCTTTAAACCTGCGTTGGTCAGCTGTATGTGAGCCCCTGCCACAACGGTAATGCAATTTGTTCAGCCAAGCAGACCTCCGTCTAGTTGCTGCAGATTTGTTCACACACACTTTCATTCCCGACTGCAATTCAATTGCGTCCCTCTGTTTCCGTTGAAACAGCAATTTCAACTGCTGTTTTAAATATGAGATGTGCTTCAGTTAGGAGCCACTTTTGATGCTTTCTTGTAAGGTTCTTAAAAAAAATAATAATAAATGATCTCTCGGTGTCTCACCCTCTCTCTCTGCTTTCCACAGGGATCGCTCCCTACACGACTCCCTTGTCTATTCGTTCCCCCCATCCCTCCCCACCGATCTCCCTCCTGGCACTTATCCTTGTAAGCGGTACAAGTGCTACACATCCTCCCTCAATACCATTCAGGGCCCCAGACAGTCCTTCCAGGTGAGGCGACACTTCACCTGTGAGTCAGCTGGAGTGACATACTGCGTCCAGTGCTCCCGTTGCGGCCTTCTATATACTGGTGAGACCCGATGCAGACTGGGAGATCGTTTCGCTGAACACCTACGCTCTGTCTGCCAGAGAAAGCAGGATCTCCCAGTGGCCACACATTTTAATTCCACGTCCCATTCCCATTCTGATATGTCTATCCACGGCCTCCTTTACTGTCAAGATGAAGCCACACTCAGGTTGGAGGAACAACACCTTATATTCTGTCTGGGTAGCCTCCAACCTGATGGCATGAACATTGACTTCTCAAACTTCCGTTAATGCCTCACCTCCCCCTTGTACCCCATCCGTTATTTATTTATTTATATACACACATTCTTTTTCTCTCTCCCCTTTTTCTCTTTCTGTCCCTCTCACTATACACCTTGCCCATCCTCTGGGCTTCCCTCCTCCCCTTCTTTCTTTCTCCCTAGGCCTCCTGTCCCATGATCCTCTCATATCCCTTTTGCCAATCAACTGTCCAGCTCTTGGCTCCATCCCTCTCCCTCCTGTCTTCTCCTATCATTTGGGATCTGTCCCTCCCCCTCCCACTTTCAAATCTCTTACTAGGTTTTCTTTCAGTTAGTCCTGACGAAGGGTCTCGGCCCAAAACGTTGACTGTTCCTCTTCCTAGAGATGCTGCCTGACCTGCTGCATTCACCAGCAACTTTTATGTGTGTTGCTTGAAATTCCAGCATCTGCAGATTTCCTCGTGTTTGTGTGATCTCTTGGTGCTCATTACCAAGCTGCCAATACTCAGACTTCTTCAATTTATCCATGTATGCTGAGATTGACTCCCCTTCCTTTTGGTTCCACTTATGACACCTGAAGTATTTTGCAATCAACAATGGATTCAGTTCCAGATGTTCCTGCATTACTTCTACTATATCAGCAAAGCTCATTTCAGCTGGTTTGGTTAGAGCAGTTAAACTTTGAAGCTAATTGTCTGCCTTTAAACCCAATACACTTGACAAAATTGGTACTCATTTCTCATTGGCTATTTCATTTGCTTCAAAATACTGTTCAATTAGCTCAGTATACATGAGCCAGTTACCGCAGTTGAGAGTTCAAACATGACTAATGTTTCAACATAGCCAGCCATTTCAGTTCTTTTTTAATGATTACTAGAAAACAGGGTGACCTGTTGGGGCACCCTTTGAGAGAAGGGTAGTGCAGTCTGATGTGACCAGAATGAACATTAAATTTTCCAGAATGCTATTGGTATCGCTTTGCTTTGGAAACTGTGTAGAAAACCTCAGTTTATTAAAGAAGAACGACGCGTAGCAAAGCAAATATCGCTCCTCCTCGTTTAACGAAGGACACTTTTGATGGCATCATTTCTGGTTTCGCTGTCACGCTTGTGCCTCTCGTTGTCATTCTGGAGACGTGCAGTCCTTTCATCCCCCGTCTCTTCATCTCTTCTGCTGTTTGTTCTTTTTCTCTGATTCTGGAGGTGTGCATTTCTCAGCCTCTTTGTCTCTTCCTCTCTCCTCCTTCTGTGCTTGTTTTTGTCATTCTGGAGACGTGCAGCCCTTTCATTTCCCATCTCTTCTGTTTGTTTGCCTCTGATCCTGGAGATGTGCATACTTCTCCTTCTCTATCTCTTCTTCTCTCATCTTTTTTTGTCCTGACTCTTTGATCCTGGAGTCGTGCATCCCTGGCCTCATCCGATTCTTGTCCTCTCCCTGTCCTTGCTGCTTCCCGATGATGTTTGGCATCATCTCGTGACCATAATGTCCCCCTTCCCTTCCCATGTGGCATAATTAGGCTGACTTTTTTTTTTAACCCTAGTGCTGGATAGAAGATACAAAGCAGTAACACCAAAAAGGATGCTGATTATTCTTGATGATGTGGTTGGCGCTGTCCTAAATGGACGTGATAATAGTCACCGCTGTTCTTTGACTGCAGCAAAGGGCTTTATGGGTGTCTCGAAGTACGTCATTACAATAAGATTTAATTATCTCTTATTGATGAGTGGCAGTTTGATCTGTTCCAATCCTGCACATGCTGATGATGATTAGCAGAATGTGACCCCTCGAAATAGAGCTGCCCTGCCTTTTTGCTCCGGTAGGTGTTGCTGCTGAGGCTGGCCATGCACATGTGTCGGGCTGTGGCGTCTCGATTTCCATGATGGCCGATCAGGTCTTGGGTGAAAGCTAGCCTGTTGATTTTTGGTGAATGAGCAATTTTATACGAATATATAACCCTGAACTTTGCCTGCATTCTGTCAGTTAGCGCATTTTAATTAGATGTAGCCAAAAATAAGTGCCGCTGTAATGCAGCATTTGTGCTGATTGGAGGTCACAAACAGACAGACAGAGCATGAGAGTTTTAGTAGTATACAGATCCCTGCAAAAGCATCATCCCAATTCACACCCGCAAGTTCTAGCCTTTTAGCCTCATAATTTGCCCTTCCCCAATTAAAAATTTTCGTGTCCTCTCTGATTCTATCCTTTTCCATGATAATGTTAAAGCCCAGGGAGCGTTGGTCACTGTCCCCCAGATGCTCACCCACTGAGAGATCTGTGACCTGACCCGGTTCGTTACCTAATACAAGATCTAGTATGGTATTCCCCCTAGTCAGCCTGACAACATACTGTGACAGGAATCCGTCCTGGACACACTTCGAACCATAGAAACTACAGCACAGAAACAGGCCTTTTGGCCCTTCTTGGCTGTGCCGAACCATTTTCTACCTAGTCCCACTGACCTGCCACGGACCATATCCCTCCATACACCTCCCATCCATGTATCTGTCCAATTTATTCTTAAATGTTAAAAAAGAACCCGCATTTACCACCTCGTCTGGCAGCTCATTCCATACTCCCACCACTCTCTGTGTGAAGAAGCCCCCCCCTAATGTTCCCTTTAAACTTTTCCCCCCTCACCCTTAACCCATGTCCTCTGGTTTTTTTCTCCCCTTGCCTCAGTGGAAAAAGCCTGCTTGCATTCACTCTATATATACGCATCATAATTTTATATACCTCTATCAAATCTCCCCTCATTCTTCTACGCTCCAGGGAATAAAGTCCCAACCTATTCAACCTTTCTCTGTAACTGAGTTTCTCAAGTCCCGGCAACATCCTTGTAAACCTTCTCTGCACTCTTTCAACCTTATTTATATCCTTCCTGTAATTTGGTGACCAAAACTGAACACAATACTCCAGACTGGGCCTCACCAATGCCTTATACAACCTCATCATAACATTCCAGCTCTTATACTCAATACTTTGATTAATAAAGGCCAATGTACCAAAAGCTCTCCTTACGACCCTATCTACCTGTAACGCCACTTTTAGGGAATTTTGTATCTGTATTCCCAGATCCCTCTGTTCCACTGCACTCCTCAGTGCCTTACCATTAACCCTGTATGTTCTACCTTGGTTTGTCCTTCCAACGTGCAATATCTCACACTTGTCTGTATTAAACTCCATCTGCCATTTTTCAGCCCATTTTTCCAGCTGGTCCAAGTCCCTCTGCAGGCTCTGAAAACCTTCCTCACTGTCTACTACACCTCCAATCTTTGTATCATCAGCAAACTTGCTGATCCAATTTACCACATTATCATCCAGATCATTGATATAGATGACAAATAACAATGGACCCAGCACTGATCCCTGTGGTACACCACTAGTCACAGGCCTCCACTCAGAGAAGCAATTCTCTACCACCACTCTCTGGCTTCTTCCATCGAGCCAATGTCTAATCTAATTTACCACCTCTCCATGTATACCTAGCGACTGAATTTTCCTAACTAACCTCCCATGCGGGACCTTGTCAAAGGCCTTACTGAAGTCCATGTAGACAATATCCACTGCCTTCCCTTCATCCACTTTCCTCGAAAAACTCCCAACAGATTGGTCAAACATGACCTACCACGCACAAAGCCATGTTGACGCTCCCTAATAAGCCCCTGTCTATCCAAATGCTTGTAGATTCTGTCTCTTAGTACTCCCTTCAATAACTTACCTACTACTGACGTTAAACTCACCGGCCTATAATTTCCCGGATTACTTTTCGATCCTTTTTTAAACAACGGAACAACATGAGCCACTCTCCAATCCTCCGGCACTTCATCCGTAGACAGTGACATCTTAAATATTTCTGCCAGGGCCCCTGCAATTTCAACACTAGTCTCCTTCAAGGTCCGAGGGAACACTCTGTCAGGTCCCGGGGATTTATCCACTTTAATTTTCCTCAAGACAGCAAGAACCTCCTCCTTTTCAATCTGTACAGTTTCCATGGTCTCACTACTTGATTCCCTCAACTCCATAGATTTCATGCTAGCTTCCTTAGTAAATACAGACGCAAAAAACCTATTTAAGATCTCCCCCATTTCCTTTGGTTCCGCACAAAGCCGACCACTCTGATCTTCAAGAGGACCAATTTTATCCCTTACAATCCTTTTGCTCTTAATATACTTGTAAAAGCTCTTTGGATTATCCTTCACTTTGACTGCCAAGGTAACCTCATGTCTTCTTTTAGCCCTCCTGATTTCTTTCTTAAGTATTTTCTTGCACTTCTTATACTCCTCAAGCACCTGATTTACCCCCCGTTTCCTATACATTTCATACAACTCCCTCTTCTTCTTTATCAGAGTTGCAATATCCCTTGAGAACCAAGGTTCCTTATTCTTATTCAATTTGCATTTAATCCTGACAGGAACATACAAACTCTGCACTCTCAAAATTTCCCCTTTGAAGGCTTCCCACCTACCAATCACATCTTTGCCAGAGAACAACCTGTCCCAATCCACGCTTTTTAGATCCTTTCTCATTTCTTCAAATTTGGCCTTCTTCCAGTTCAGAACCTCAACCCCAGGACCAGATCTATCCTTGTCCATGATCAAATTGAAACTAATGGTGTTATGATCACTGGAACCAAAGTGCTCCCCTACACAGACTTCTGTCACTTGCCCTAATTTGTTACCTAACAGGAGATCCAATATTGCATCCCCTCTAGTTGGTCCCTCTATATATTGATTTAGAAAACTTTCCTGAACACATTTTACAAACTCTAAACCATCTTGACCCCTAACAGTATGGGAGTCCCAATCAATGTATGGAAAATTAAAATCCCCTACCACCACAACTTTATGTTTCCTGCAGTTGCCTGCTATCTCTCTGCAGATTTGCTCTTCCAAGTCTCGTTGACTATTGGGTGGTCTGTAATACAATCCCACTAATGTGGCCATACCTTTCCTGTTTCTCAGCTCCACCCATAAGGACTCAGTAGACAAGCCCCCTAATCTGTCCTGCCTGAGCACTGCTGTAATATTTTCCCTAACAAGCAATGCTACTCCCCCACCTTTCATTCCTCTGCCTCGATCACATCTGAAACATCGGAACCCTGGAATATTAAGCTGCCAATCCTGCTCCTCCTGTAGCCAAGTTTCACTAATTGCTACAACATCATAATTCCACGTGTCAGTCCACGCCCTCAACTCATCTGCCTTCCCCGCAATACTCCTAGCATTGAAATATATACACCTCAGAAGATTTTTACCACCACTCACAACCTTTCTATCAGCAGATTTGCTTAAACTTGCAACATCATTTATTTTCACCCCATCCACACTGTCAGCTCTGGCACTCTGGTTCCCATCACCCTGCAAATTTAGTTTAAAGCCTCCCCAATAGCACTAACAAACCTCCCTGAAAGGATATTGGTCCCCCTGTGGTTCAAGTGTAACCCATCTCTCTTGTACAGGTCCCACCTGCCCCAGAAGAGGTCCCAATGATCCTGAAATCTGAAACCCTGCCCCCTACACCAGTTCCTCAGCCACTTGTTCCTCCTCCAGAGCATCCTATTCCTACCCTCACTGGCACCTAGCACAGGTAGCAATCCTGAGATTACCACCCTTGAGGTTCTGCTTTTCAACTTCCTACCAAGCTCTCTATACTCACTGTCCAGGACCTCTTCACTCTTCCTTGCTATGTCATTGGTACCAATGTGCACCACGACATCTGGCTGGTCACCCTCCCACTTCAGAATGTCATGCAATCGATCAGAAACTTAACAAACTCTGCCTCGTCTAAACCATTGGAACTAATCAGGTGCCAATCAATATTAGGGAAGTTAAAGTCACCCATGATAACAACCCTGTTATTTTTGCACCTTTCCAAAATCTGCCTCCCAATCTTCCCCTCTGTATCTCTGCTGCTACCACGGGGCCTATAGAATACTCCCAACAGAGTAACTGCTCCCTTCCTGTTCCTGACTTCTACCCATACTGACTCAAAAGAGGATCCTGCTACATTACCCACCCTTTCTGTAGCTGTAATAGTATCCCTGACCAGTAATGCTACCCCTTCCCCCCTTCCCTCCATCCCTTTTAAAGCACTGAAATCCAGGAATATTGAGAATCCATTCCTGCCCTGGTGCCAGCCAAGTCTCTGCATCATAATTCCATGTATGTATCGAAGTTCTCAGTTCATCACCTTTGTTCCTGATGCTTCTTGCATTGAAATAATGCACTTTTGCCTTTCTAGCGTACTACCTTTACACCCTTTATTCTGTTTCTCTTTCCTCAAAGCCTCTTTATATGTTAGATCTGGCTTTACTCCATGCTCTCCTCTGTGCCCCGTTATTTTGCCTTCTCCCCATAACCTTTCACACCTATCAACCTTAGCCTTAAATATACCTTCACAGCCACCCATGGCAACAAATTTTGTGGATTCATCACCCTCTGGCTAAAGAAATTCCTCCTCATCTAAATGGATGTCCTGTATTCTGAGGTTGTTCTCTCTGGTGCTAGACTCCCTCAGTATAGGAAACATCCTCTCCATACCCGCTCTATCTCGGCCTTTCAACATTCGATTGGTTTCAATGAATCCACTCCTCCCTTCATTCTTCTAAATTCTGACGAGTACAGGCTCAGTGACATCTGTTGTGCATTTAATATTTCAGTAATATCTGAGTAATCTTGTAAATATGTTGTTTCATTTAGCAATGAAATATAAAAGCCAGCAGCCACAAACCAGCACTTTGAATGAATATAATAGAAAATATGAATTTGTGAAGGTGGAAAATATTGAAAAGTTGAACAGTGTTTACACAATGTAATCCTGGAGAAATGAGGCAAGATTATTTCTTCATCCAGATGGTTGAAAAATATTTAAAAGCAAATATACAGATTGATAAAATGAAAGAGAATTAAACAATACTTACAGCAAGTTAGCAAAGGTTTGATGACTTGAATGCACCATTTTCAGGGATCTACAAATTAAATAATATTCCTACTCTTATGTCTAGCCTTCGGTTTCTTTTTCTTCTCTGCATTCTTTGCTCCAGCTGTTTTGATATTTTGTTTGGAATGCAAGTAATCGGTCCTGTTGGTGTTTCCAAAAGTCCCTTCTTCCCATTTAAAAAAAAAATAGGCTTTCTCAGTGTAAGACTAGTACAGGACAATCATCCTTTATGATGCTGTTAGCCAATTGACAGAGGCTGAGTCCTTAGCCTGGATTTAGCAGTCATGGAAAGACTACAAAATAAACTTAGTTTGTAGTAGTTCTCCCAGTGGGAATGTGGAAATAGATGGAGAATTATCAAAGTGAGGCTCAACCCCAACCCACAGCAACAAACATTCAAGGGAAGTTTTTGCAGTACTGTTGAGCTGCAGTAGCAGCTGTCAGCTGTCTCATATATGGATAGCTCATCTTGTTAGGGGTGTTGTTTGGCTGGCTGTCAGTGAACTGCCAGAAGGAGGGAAAGGGGAGAGGTCAGAATCTAAAAGGATTATCATTTAAGTAGGGAATTGAGAATTTCACTTTGGAGGGTTGTGAGTATGAACGGGAGGCAGTGAATAGAGCAAGTCTCATTGCGTATAAGTGTCACTGTGAAAGATTGAGAGTTAGAGCGAGTTCTGTGTGAGAACTGGAAAATTTGAAAAGAGCAAGTCTTGTTAATGAGTTTCACTGGGGCCAATAAAAAGAAGTTAGGCTTAAGTGGAGTGGTCATTGTTGGAGTGGAAGCAGAGATGCATTTTGGGTATGTTTCCTTCTCTTTATCATTGTTTGAGTTTCACTTGCATAAATCGGGACTTGGACCAAAGATAGAACTGAAAAGAGTTGAGTTTCACTTACAGGAACTTAGAGTAAAGTCAGCTAGCTTTTAGTTAATAGGTGATTGGCTAATTTGCTAAATATTAGCAGCCAGTAAAAAGAAACTGGGGCAAGTGGAGTGGCCATCTTGAGAGGGGTTGTTTTCTAGTCAAAATGCTGCAGGTTGTCAAAGTGCGGACTTTGGTGTAAAGGGGAAACAACACTAGTTAAGGTAAGGGTCTCCTTTTTCTCTCAAAGCGCTTTTAGACAATGACAGGTGAGTTCACTGATGGTATGCTCCTTTGCAATGTGGAATTGCGGGGATGCTGTCAGAGAGGCTCCTTATAGATCACATGATGGCCCTAGAGCTGCGTATAGATTCACTTTGGAGCATCTGCAATTCAGAATATTGTAGATATTACATTTAGTGAGGTGGTCACACTACAGTTTTAGGGAAAGAAAGGGTGACCCAACAGGCAGAGCAGTAGCAAGAAGATACTGTTAGGAGATCCTTGTGATCATCTTGCTTTGAAACAGATGTACTGCTTTGAATACTGTTGCAGTGATGGCTTATCAGGGAAGGTAGCAATAGGGAAATATTTCATGGTGAGGGAAATGGACAGGAGCTTCTGTAGTCACAAATGGGACTCCTGCATTGATGTGTTGACTCCCAAATACAAGGGTTAGGGATATCTCAGAGTGGCCGCAGGGCATTTACAGTCCTCAATAGGGAATGATTGTGAAGACCTTCCTGAATGTTGACATGAAAATTGCGATAATCATGGATTAGTTCTTTGACTAAATCCCTGTGCAGACTGGGGTCAATCAAGTTCTCTGCTATTGCACCTTCCCTCTTGATCTTTATTGTGCATTCTTGCCTGTTGGCTCTAATATGGTTCCCTCTCAAGGCTGTTAATTTGCATTTTGATTCTGAAAATTGTCAACCTTTGCAACATCAGAATCAGAATTACTCCAACTTTAAGTAATTGCCTCTGTACTATTCCAATGTGTTCTTGTAGCTACACTCCAATCCAGGCATATCCTGGTTAACCTCTTTCCTCATTCCCCCTGTAATGCACCAACCAAAAGTATACAATTCTCCCAAGCAACACACACAAAATGCTGGTGGAATGCAGCAGGCCAGGCAGCATCTATAGGAAGAAGTACAGTTGATGTTTCAGGTTGAAACCCTTCATCAAGACTCATGGAAAAAAGAAATAGAGATTTGAAAGTGGAAGGGGGAGGGATGAAGCGAAGAGCTGGGAAGTTGATTGGCAAAAGGGATACAAGGCTGGAGAAGGGGGAGTATCATGGGACAGAAGGCCTTGGAAGAAAGGAAGAGCGAGGGGAACACCAAAGGAAGATGGAGAACAGGCAAGGAGTTATTGTGAGAGGGAAAGAGAGAAAAAAAAATTAGGGGTGGGGTAAGAAGGGGAGGTGGGGCATTAACGGAAGTTAGAGAAGTCAATGTTCATGCCATCAGGTTGGAGGCTGCCCAGATGGACTATAAGGTGTTATTCCTCCAACCTGAGTGTGGCTTCATATTGACAGTAGAGGAGGCCATGGATTGACATATCGGAATGGGAATGGGATGTGGAATTAAAATGTGTGGCCACTGGGAGATCCTGCTTCCTCTGGCGGACAGAGCGTAGGTGTTCGGCAAAGCAGTGTCTCAATCTGCGTCGGGTCTCACCAATATATAGAAAGCCACACTGGGAGCACCGGGCACAGTATATCACACCAGCAGACTCACAGGTGAAGTGTTGCCTCACCCGGAAGGACTGTCTGGGGCCCTGAATGGTGGTGAGGGAGTAAGTGTAAGGGCAGGTGTAGCACTTGTTCTGCTTACAAGGATAAGTGCCAGGAGGGAGATCGGTGGACGGCAGATTGGGAGACCGCTTCACTGAACACTTATGCTCTGTCTGCCAGAGGAAGCAGGATCTCCCAGTGGCCACACATTTTAATTCCACGTCCCATTCCCATTCTGATATGTCAATCCATGGCTTCCTCTACTGTCAAGA
The DNA here is from genome assembly GCF_963921235.1 of Mobula hypostoma. Taxonomy (NCBI): domain Eukaryota; kingdom Metazoa; phylum Chordata; class Chondrichthyes; order Myliobatiformes; family Myliobatidae; genus Mobula; species Mobula hypostoma. The sequence goes on from NC_086097.1 coordinate 141,920,098, forward strand.
TGAAGCCACACTCAGGCTGGAGGAACAACACCTTGTATTCCATCTGGGTAGCCTCCAACCTGATAGCATAAACATTGATTTCTCTAACTTCCATTAATGCCCCTCCTCCCCTTCATATCTCATCCCTATTTTTTTCTCTCTCTCCCTCTCACAATAACTCCTTGCCTGTTCTCCATTTTCCTCTGGTGCTCCCCTCCCTCTTTCTTTCTTCCAAGGCCTTCTGTCCCATGATACTCCCCCTTCTCCAGCCTTGTATCCCTTTTGCCAGCTCTTCCCAGCTCTTGGCTTCATCCCTCCCCCTCCTGTCTTCTCCTATCATTTTGGGTCCCCCACCCCCTCCCATTTTCAAATCTCTTGCTGTCTCTTTTTTCCGTGAATCCTGACCAAGGGTCTCGACCCGAAACGTCGACTGTGCTTCTTCCTACAGATGCTGCCTGGCCTGCTGTGTTCCACCAGCATTTTGTGTGTGTTGCTTGAATTTCCAGCATCTGCAGATTTTCTCGTGTTTGCAATTCTCCCAAGTGTGGTCTAACAAAAGTTATATATAGCTGCAACTCGATTTTCCTAATTTTATACTTTAATGCATCCACTGATGAAGACAAATATTCTGAACATCATCTGTATCATGCTGTATACTTGTGTTATTGCTTTTTCAGGGAGCAAAGTGCAATACCTGCATGCTGCACTAATTATTGAAGTTGGGATGACCTTGATGCTAAACCTTAGGCAATATGATCATGTTTTCTGTTTTTACTATAAATTACTTCCAGTCTTAATTGGAAGTTTATTGGAGGCAAGGTGTAGCATCCCAGCAAGAAAGTTTGGAAAAATTTGTCAGGACATTAATTTATTATTTTTTGCACTAATCTTCACTGAAATGGCTTTACAGTTATGTTTACTTGGATCTGGGCTTGTATACCATTATGAAGCAAACATAAGGTGGAGCCATATTTCATAAGGCAATGAATTTGAAGGTGCAGTCAATTCTATTTAAAGTCAAGGGCTTTGCGAACAAAAGGGCCTCGTGTAATGGTTGGTGCTGCTCTGTGCCGCCTTCATGAAGTTGCTGTGCAGTGTAGATCATGCCTATTAAGTGTCTCCATGGATAGTATCACGAAGTGTACAAAAGTGTGTTTTAGTTGCTTTTGGCCTGTAGGGATAGTGTTGGGAACAGGAGAGTTAGGGGACTATATTTGAAGACAGAAATGTACTGGAGTCAGAGGTCAAACTGAAGTCTAGGCCTCCTCTCTGCACTTAAAGGCCAGCAATGTGGATGAGTGACAGAAGGACCGTGGTGGGATGTTGGTCTGCAGATCACTGAGGGTGAGGGCTGGTGGCCCCTCTCTCCAACCCAGTGAGTCATTGGCAAGTTCTGGGATTGGAGTTCTGTGTTGGCAGGAGGCATGAGAGATGGTGAGAGATAAGTTTGAGAATCGGTGTGTCCAGCGTTCAAGGACTGGAGTTTGGATCCTCATTCATCATTTCGGAGAGGCCTGAGGTTGATATCAAAGATGTAAGCTCGAACGTTGGTCTGAGTCTGTAAGTTGAAGCCTGATGGCTGGAGCTCTGAGTCTGCAAACCCACTGGGACAGTTGAAGCCCATTGTCTGTGAATCCACATCTACTGGAGATGACCAATCCTGGGGTTGGAGCAATGTCCATGTGTGGGTCAGTGGGAGGAGTGGGGCTTATTTTGGTGCTTGTTATATCCTGTTTTGTGTTGTTCTGCCAAGCAGTGTGGGCAAGCCTTATTGGCATCAGAATACATGGCAATACTTAAGAGATATCCCCAGCACATACTTAAATTTGTTGGTTGATAATGCAAATGATGTATTTCACTTTGTTTTGATGTACATGTGATAAATGCATTTAATCTAAATTTGGCCTGATGCTTGTTGGCCAGTCTGTGGGGGTGGTTGGGGAGGGGTGTGTATTGCCTTTGCAAGGACATTACTTGTTACATGGCCATTTCATAAGGTACACCTGTACATTTGTTTGATTAATACAAGTATCTAATCAGCGAATCATGTCAGCAATTGAATGAATAAAAGCATGCAGACATGGTCAAAAAGTTCTGATTTTGTTCAGACCAAGCATCAGATTGGGGAAGAAATGTGATCTAAGTGACTTTGACCATAGAATGATTAGTCCCAGATGGGGTGGTTTGAGTACCTCAGAAACTGCTGATCTGGGGTTTTCATGTGAAACAGTCTTTTAAAGTTTACAGAGAATGGTGCGAGAAACAAAAAAGAATCCAGTGAGCAGTGGTTCTGTAGGCAAAAACACCTTGTTAGTAAAAGGGGTCAGAGGAGAATAGTCAAATTGGTTCAAATGGACAGGAAGGTTACAATAACTCAAATAACCACATGTTGCTACAGTGGTGCACAGAAGAGCATCTCTGAGCACACAGTACATTGAACCTTGAAGTGGATGGACTATAGCAGCAGAAGACCACAAACACGCACGCTCAGTGGCCACTTTATTAGGTACAGGTGGTACCTAATACGAGTGATGATTTGCAGTGGCCAATTAATGTACCAACCTGCAAATCTTTGCGATGCACTGTAGTCACTGGAAGAAAATTCAAACTCCACATAGATAACCTATGGTCAAGACTGAACTGGGGTTCTCTTTGAGGGACAGAAAGCTAAGATGAAATTTTCTCAAAATGTTCAAAATTGTGTTTGGATTTAATTTAGTAAAGAAAATTCTTTCCACTCACAGTAGGTTAATTACCAAGAACACGGGTTTAAAAAACCAAAAGGCAACACATTCAGCTTTACTCTCAGGCCAGCACAGACACAAGTGGATCTCAAGACAAGGAATTTGAAGAATGCTTATGAGATTTTTTTTAGAGCAGCTGGTGGTCAAGCTCACCAGAGAGAAGGGTAATTCTGGATTTGGTGTTGTGTATTGAACCAGATTTGATTAGGGAGTTTACTAAGGAAACTTTAGGAGGCAAAGGTGGTAAAAGAACCCTTAATACAATAGAATGCACCCTGCAGTTTGAGAGGGAGAGAGAAGCTAAAATCAAATGTATCAGTGTTACAGTAGAGGAAGTGGAACTACAGAGGCATGGGAGAGGAGCTGGCATCCTGAATGGATGATGAGGCAACCATGGCTGACAAGGGAAGTCAAAGACAGCATTAAAGCAAACAAGAGGGCACACAATAGAGCAAAAATTAGTACAAAGCCAGAGGATTGGGATGCTTTTAAAAACCAACAAAAAGCAACTAAAACACAAGGGGGAAAAAAGGTGACATATGAAGCCAATAGTGTAAAATAGGATATCAAAAGTTTTTTTTCCAGATATATAAAGAGTAAAAGGCAAGAGTGGATATTGCACTGCTGGGAAATAATGCAGGAGACATGAGGGCAAATAAATGGTGGACAACTTCATGAAATATTTTGCTCAGTTTTCACTGTGGATGACACAAGCAGTGTACCTGAAATTTGAGTGTCTTGCGGCAGAATTGAGTGTAGTCACTATTGCAAAGGAGAAGGTGCTTGGAAGCTGAAAGATCAAAAGGTAGATAAGTCGTGCAGGATTCCCTAAAGGTTAACTTGCAGGTTGAGTCTGGTAAGGAAGGCAAGTGCAATGTTGGCATTAATTTCATGAAAATCACTCTCTATGGTTTTCTAGCTGATGTATCCTTCTGTATCTTCAGGCAACCATTCTTGCTTTCTACAACTGCACTGATCTTCCTATCATTAGGAAATTTACTAATCAGACCACAGACGTTCTTACGTCCAGTGCTATAGCTGAGATATTGTGCTTCTAGTTACGTAGTATTATTTGGTAGAATTGGATCAGTTAAGCATGTTGGCAGAAACCATGCTTCGTGCCAATTCTCCCAATTTGGGCAGGCTTCCTTATGTTTGAGGAGGACTTTGCAAGAATGATATTTGGCAAGTCTGAATATGATAGCTTGATTGCTTTCAGATGATCTGTCTGAAGTTTATTAGGATTCAGTAGGCCATTTCAGTGAGAAGTAAAATTAAATGCCCCACCTGCTATTAAAGATCCAGTATAACATTTTTCAGATCATTGGCCAAAGCCTCTGGATTACTTGCAACATAACTACTTTGCTACAGTTTCTTATGTTGGTGCTTATGGGATTTATTTTTAAACTTTTCCACTTCTCCATAAGCATTTGTGTTATTCTATGCCAATGCCATTTTTAAAAATCACCGGTGTTTTCCATTAATATGTCAGTGCAACTACTGCACTAAGTGAATGAGAAAAGCTAATTTCAAACTGAGCATACAGCCTTGCCCTTACTGTTTCACAGAAGAAAAACTCTCAATTCTATCATTGACTCTGATTCCATTAAAAAGGGAATTATTGAGTTTGTTTATGAATATTAGAAAAGTAAGAGAAAAATTAAGTGAAGGTTTTCAATTGCCACACATGACATCAGTTGAGTCATTGCACTTTAAATATTTGTTAATTAATTGTCTCTAATTTTCATCTCAAGCTTTCTTTATTTCTATGCTCCAAAATATGGGAGTTGCTGATGCATTTTGTATGGTCAGGTTCTTTTTATCTGCTGATGTTCTATGAACTAATTTAAAAGAATATAGATTAGGGGATAATTAATAGTTTTACATGGATATCTTGAAAAGCTGGGAGTGGGGGTATAATTTTCACAAGGGTCAAAATGTTTGTTTTATTGTTTATTCTGCTGTGTCGCACCAGATGTAAAGTGCTCTCTACAGAGAATTTTTTGAAATATTTGTTTAATTTTCAATTTTTTTATCAGGGTCCTGTTGTCCTTGGTGATGCTCAGTTGCCAGAAGATCTGCTGAAGCACCAGTGCCGGTTAGTAACACCATCCTCAGCTGCAGGCTTGCAGGGCCTAGAGATGCACTCCAGCTCAACAACCGATTCAAAGCTGTCTATTATGAATAACAAATGTGACCTCTCACCGTGCAGCCCATCTCTTCTCTTGAGGAACATTGATAAACAGGTGAGTAGTTATTAGTCTGAAGTGTCATTAGTCTAAACTTTTGCTACAGTTTTAAAAAGAAACGGTGTATAACACTGCGTTTCACATAATTGGTTGTATTGCACTAATGTCTGTCCAATTTCTGTGAACTTTATTGGCCAGTGCAAGGTACAGTAGTATAGTAGTTTAATACTTCATAGACTGTAAAACAGTAGAAGAACCTGAATTTAGTTAGATTATTACAACACATGTCCAAATGTATATTTGAAAGAATACTGTTTAAATTGACTTTCATAAGAGCAGACAGCAACAAAATGGAGTTAGAGAAAATATCTTGAGAGGACATGTATGGTTGAAGTTTCTTCCTAAGGCTAGGAGAGAGAAATAGTGTAGTGCATGGTGGAAGAGTAGAGGATTTGTGCTGAGATTTGGAGTATGAGGATAATGCGAAGGAACTTTTTGCATCACTGTATTTCTGCTGATGTGGTTTTCATGAGACATACTGTTAAGTGTTGTCTAAGCTCAGCAGCCTCTTTTATTTGTACCTAAATGGTCTAAGAGGGTAATAGGGAGCCTTGTTGATTCATTGTTTATCATTGTTGATTCATAGGTGGAGATGTATCTAGCAAATTGCCAACCCAGAGCAAATTCAGTTATGGTGTGCAAATGCTTGACAGTTCCCTTAGAACAACAACAAACACTTTGGAGATTCTTAGGAATGAATGTTACAGAATGATTGGCAGAATTTGACAAATTGTTCTGATAATAAGAATCCATACCCCAACTGACACTTCACCTCCCATTGAGGAAAGACATTGAGAAAAGATTGGGGAAGTATGTGGCTAGCATTTATTTAATTGGTCTTTATTATACTGACATCAAATATTCAAAGATGTTCTTTGTAGGGACAAAAGAAAGTGCAGTTCCTTTTATGTACGTACTGAAATGATGCATTCACTATTATATTACAACATAATAGACATGAGAAGGAAACTGTTCCAAATTCTAGACCTACTTCTCATGCATCTTCTTGGACTGCTGTAATTCTACTTCTTTCAATAGTTAATCTCATAGTAAGCTGAATCCCAGACTCTGTGTGAGTTGAAAATTTTCTTTATTTATGGTTAAATTCTCAGACTTAGTGGTGGAAAAAAATGAAGTGATACTTGAGTACCCTTTCTCATTATTTTGTAACTCTATATTTAAAAATCAGCTGCTTTTGGGGGCTTATTATTTGTTTTCTTATAATTTGTTTTCTTCTTCAGAGTTCTCGCCTTACACAGTCTTTGGGAAACCTTATTTGCCCTTCCAGCCCTTCTTGTAGTTCCCCTTCAAACTCTTCACTATTGCCTAAAGTGTGTACACCACCAAGGCAACTCAACGGGCTGTTGAATAGGTGAGTTATTTTATGTATGCATTCCCTCATATTTAAGGTAAAAGAATAACAAATAAGAACCTTATTTGATTTGTATGGTGCAGCCCTTTTGAATTCTACAGATTTTTATTAACTTTTGAAGTCTAGTTGGTTTTGCAGTGTAGGAAATGAGTTCTTACACACAGCACTGTGGTAATGATGAGGTAATGTCCCAGTATTGTTTGAGAGCTAAATACTAATTTGGTCATTTGCAATGACCTCACGACACTTCCTGGAATTAATGCAAAAGCCTCTTACGCTCCACTGAAATATTTCACGTGAAAGGGGGCATACCCGAAAGCTTTGACTGGATTGCCACATTCAATGTTTGTGGTTGTGTTTTTAGACCCACAACTCTTTAGGTCAGTTTTTGCCAGCTAGGTCATAAATGTTTCTAAAAATATATGTTGCAAAGTTGCTTCACTTAGCATTTAAGATTTGTCATCAATACAATTGCATAAATAACACAAGGTTGAAAAAAGGATTTGTAGTAATTTCATCATTTGATTCACTAACTTTCTTTTATCTGCTCCATGTATAACAGTTTGCATTCTAGTCCTTTGGATAGCAGCTCACTTGACAGTTCAGATACTGAGGAGATTCTGAGTAAAAAGCAACGGCTTGATGGACTCAATATCCCTCCATCACCACCAGACAACAGCTGTGTTGCTGCCAGAGTTCGACCTGTCCGGAGGTATAGGAAGCGGAGGCTGGTCCGATCTAATATAGCATGTTATCTTGGCAGAAAGGTATGCAAGATTTATTTTACTTACAAAGTTTTTCAAAGGTGGGCACCATAAAGTTCTCTTGAACTAATGCATGAATGCATGTATTACATGATATTTCAGTGAAGGTGCCTGCTCATGTGGTATTAGCAGAGAGGTATGGAAGCTTTGCACTTGGCTGTAGCACTCCAAGGCCAAAGAATAGTAAAGGCAGCTGAAAATATTATTTTTGTGTGCATTCTGGTAACTTCTACTGTAAGCGGCGTGCAAACTGGATTTATCTTGTTGACAACATACATCAAAGTTGCTGGTGAACGCAGCAGGCCAAGCAGCATCTATAGGAAGAGGCGCAGTCGACATTTCAGGCCGAGACCCTTCGTCAGGACGAAGGGTCTCGGCCTGAAACGTTGACTGCGCCTCTTCCTATACATGCTGCTTGACCTGCTGCGTTCACCAGCAACTTTGATGTATGTTGCTTGAATTTCCAGCATCTGCAGAATTCCTGTTGTTTTTATCTTGTTGACCATAGTTGCTTTTCCCCAGTAGTGATCAAAGGTTGCAATGATAGACTCATACTTGAAGGATGGTCACAGGCATTGAAATAAAGAAGTTTGTTCTTCTAAATTGTACAGAGTAGTTCTCATGCACATTTCAGCTATCCTCTCCTTTACCCCAATCAAGAGTAAAACTTAAGAATATATGTGGTAAGTTAATTGGTTGCAAAAATGACCTGCCTATTCAGAATAAACTTGGTTGTAGAAAAGCAAGAATGGAAAGGATCAGTCTAATGTTGGCTTCCATCCAATCCACTCATTGAGTGAGATTATAAATGTTCAACTTGTTTTGTTAACTTGCTATTGCAGTGCCTATAAAAAGTATTCACCCCCCCACCCCTGGAAGTTTTCATGTTTTATTGTTTTACAACATTGAATCGCAGTGGATTTAATTTGGCGCTTTTGACACCGATCAACAGAAAAAGACCCTTTCGTGTCAAAGAGAAAACTGATCTCTACAAAGTGGTCTAAATTAATTACAAATATAAAACACAAAATAATTGATTGCAAAAGTATTCATGCAGTGCCCCCCCCCCCCAAATCATCACTGGTGTGGCCAATTGGTTTTAAAAGTCACAAAATTAGTTAAATGGAGATCACCTGTGTTCAGTCAAGATGTTTCAATTGATTGTAAAAATACACCTATATCTGAAAGGTCCAACTGCTGGTGAGTCAGTATCCTGGTTAAAAACTAAACCATGAAGACAAAAGAACACTCCAAGCAACTCCGCAAATCAGTCTTTGAAAAGCACAAGTCAGGAGATAGATACAAGAAAATTTCCAAGTCACTGAATATCCCTTTGAGTACAGTTAAGTCAATCATCAAGAAATGGAAAGAATAAGGTACGGCTGTAAATCTGCCTAGAGCAGGCCGTTATCAAAAACTGAGTGACCGTGCATGAAGGAGACTAGTGAGGCAAGCCACCAAGAGACCTATGACAACTCTGGAGGAGTTGCAAGCTTCAGTGGCTGAGACGGGAGAGACTGCACATACAAATGTTGCCCGGGTGCTTCACCAGTTGCAGCTTTATGGGAGAGTGGCAAAGAGACTCTGAAGTCAGCTGAAAGAAGCCATACTGTGATGAAACCAAAACTGAGCTTCATAGCATCAGACTAAATGCTATACTTGGCGTAAGCTAAGCACCACACATCATCAGAAACAAGGCATTGTTACTGTGAATCATGGTGGTAGTGGCATCGTTACTGTGAAGCATGGAGGTAGCGGCTGTGGGGATGTTTCACTGTAGTAGACCCTGGAAGGTTTATGAAAGTGGAAGGTAAAATGAATGCAGCAAAATACAGGGTAATCTTGGAGGAAAACCTAATGCAATCTGCAAGAGAACTGCAACTTTGGAGAAGATTTGTTTTCCAGCAAGACAAGGAAAGGACCCCAAGCATAAAGCCAAAGCTACACAGGAATGGCTTAAGAACAACAAAGTTAATGTCCTGTAGTGGCCAAGTCAGGATCCAGACCTCAATCTTGATGTTGAAAGGCATGGACAGAGTGGAAGTGGCAAAGTTGTTTCCCATGATGGGGGAGTCTAGTACGAGAGGGCATGACATAAGGATTGAAGGGCGCCCATTCAGAACAGAAATGTGAAGAAATTTTTTTAGTCAGAGGGTGGTGAATCTATGGAATTTGTTGCCACAGGCAGCAGTGGAGGCCGAGTCATTAGGTGTATTTAAGGCAGAGATTGATAGGTACCTGAGTAGCAAGGGTATTAAAGGTTATGGTGAGAAGGTGGGGGAGTGGGACTAAATGGGAGAATGGATCAGCTCATGATAAAATGGCGGAGCAGACTCGATGGCCGAATGGCCGACTTCTGCTTTGTCTATGGTCTCAATCTAATTGAGAATTTGTGGCTGGACTTGAAAAGCGCTGTTCACTCACAATCCCCATGGAATCTGACAAAACTTGAGCAGTTTTACAAAGGAGAATGGGGAAAGATTGCAGTGTCCAGATGTGTGCAAAGCTGATGAAGACCGATCCACCCAGACGAAGCTGTAATTGCCGCCAAAGGTGTATCTACTAAATACTGACTTGAATGTGGATTCATCATGCCAGACCATTCTGTATAGGTGGTGACACAGGCTTCTCTAATAACCTAATATGGTTTTGGGCACCTGTGCACAATTTAACTCTATATTCAGACATGACATTCTTCCCTGCAAACGCTGCCAAATTTTAAGTGCGGCTTATGCCTGAATGCTATGTATGTACTATTTCCTGCAGGAATCGGCAAATAGATGAGTGCAACATAAAGTTTGAGCTGAGATCTTAAATTTTCAAAATAGCTTCAGGTTCTACTCTTGCATCTGAGGAGGAGCTGTCTTGTCAATAACTGTTGGCTATGAAAACAGACCCTAGGAAAGAAAGGGAGAGTGCAAGAAGTGCAGCCCGCAAGACGTAACGTTGTAGAAATTTTATTTTATTTGATATTACTAATTAATGTGTTCTTTGTATCATGCAGTTTCAATCTATAACAATATTTCTAATGAATATTTTACAGGCCCAACGCCCCCTCAGTATTAAATGTAGCTGTGACTGGCCTACCACATGTATTTTATGTGGTTCTAAAACCATGATGCAGACTATGGATCAGACCAATATGCCTCCGCAGGAACGTGTGGCTATAATAGAACCCTGCTACCACTCCATATTGTCACTTCCACAAGGTGAGTGTGATTCTGTGTCACATGTAACTTTAAAAGCAACTTTAGATTTCGGCTTGTAACACCCCTATATTGGAAAGTTTTGGACAACCTGTTATCTCTATTTCTCTTATCCTTTAAGTGGATGGATTGTACTTTTGTTTTGTAACCACACTGTTTCCTATAAAACTTCCATTGTGTTCTCCCAGGTTTTCTGGCTTCTTCATATGTTTCTACATTAATGCATTTTAATGCATTGGAGATAGTCTTTTTTTTTTGTTTACTCTACTTCCTGCTCTCACCCTTTCTCCTCTCGGCGAAAGCAAGGAATAGGGCTCCATGTGTCCTCTCCAGATCATTGCTTTTCTCTGTGGCTCCGGCAGAGCCTAACAAAAGCCTGAATACAGCATTTCATCTTCTGTTCAGGCATGTTGGAGACCTTTGAACTCAATGCTAAATTGAACAGTTTCAGGCAACCAGCTTTGTACAGTTGATGTCAGAATTGACCAGTTTTGATGTAAGGTCACTCATCCATAACATCTACTCAGTTTTTCTTTCTTCATATGTACTACCTATTACATATTTGTAATATGTTATTTATTATTTACAGAATTCTCTTGTTCCAGATTTCCAGCAACTGCTGTACACTTTATCCCACAGTTCCAGTTTGACTTTTTTTCCTTCGAATTTCCTTAATCTGTCCATTTCTATTTACATGGCTTCAGCCACTCTTGCTGTGATTTCATTTTGTTTTTAAGAGTCAGGAGGAGACCGTTTGACTCATGGTGTCAGTGCTGGTTCCAGAACATTCCTATCCATTCTATTCCACTACACCCTATCCTCGTTATATGCGACGGATACGTTCCTCGAAGTTGACGCATAATGTGAAATCACATAATATGAATAATTACTTAAATGGAGAAAATAGAGATGCGTTCCAGAGGGCTTCCTAAATATGTTTTATCTGTAACTTATTCACATTTTTATAACAATACGACACAAAATCAGAGCTACAAGACAACATTTGTATTATATTTAATCAATTTAAAGTAATATTCAATGTAATAAATCATAGAAAGTTAACATCCTCTGGTGTACAGTACTCACCAACAGTGGCAGGTGTGTTCGCTCCGGGAGATGAGTGGTTGTTGTGGTGTCGGGCAGCTTTACATAGATAAGGTGGATGGTTGTGGTCGTCAGGATAATATCAAGCACAGCAAGGGGTGAAAGAAGACTCACAGAACTCTTAGAACTGCCGGGAGCAGAAAGATTACAGCGATTTGCATAAAGTGGTGACGGTTGTTTGCTCAGCAGCATTTTGTTTTTCAGCATAAATTTGCTTGCAGGAAAGAAGGGTTGACGGCAGGGAACGACTGAAATGTTGACTCCGTTCTAAACTTGGGTCCATGTCCATCGCCATTTGTGTTCTGACTTCCACCTTTCCCTCACTGTTAGTAAACTCCCGGGATTTTCAAAATTGTCTGTTGCTTGCAGCATCTGAGAAATAGGTCGCCGTAAAAAAAAATACTTACGTCTTGAATGTGGATTACACCGGCCGAGTGGTTGAATCAGCGATGTTATGTTAGCCGGCAGGAAACGCACTGTATGTTAGGATGAATGCTGTCCAAATGTTTAGGATGGGCTGGCGCATTGTCAAGCAACAAAAGAACTGTAAAGGCAAGATTCTGTTCCCAGCAGTAGATGCCGTGCTGTTTATAATTTCCAATTTTTTTTCAAGTGTTAAAGCGGTTCTCTGCCGCTTAGTTGATGGCCCAAGACATGACATCGGATGCTTACAAGGCATAGTTAAATATTTCAAGCACAAAATCACTGCACCGTAGGTAAAACCAACAAAAGTTTAAGATCGCGCATCCACACCTTGCCAAAATCAATGCGAGAGTGGCGGGAGAGAGATTGTGAGGCGTGCGCACATGACTTGTATTGGCGGGAAGGCAGTGCTCCTCGCATAACTGTGAATTTTGGACGCATATAACGAGACCTTAGTAGAAATAGGTTCCTCACATAACTGTGAATACGCATAGTCTGCCAAGACGCATATAACGAGGATATGTGTATTTATTTCCCTGTAACCTACTGTCTTTCACATTGATTGGTAGTGCCTGCCCCATACGCCCCAAATCTCCAGCCTATATGGAGGTAATTTGTGGTGACCATTTGAATTACTACCAGCATATTTTGGAATATGGAGGAAACTGGAGTACCTGAGGGATGGCCATCGAATCATAGAGAAAAATGTAAGCTTCATGTGGACTGCACTGCAGGTCAGGATCAAAACTGGATCGCTAGAGTTCTGCAGCATTACCTGCTGCACTATGATGCCCCTTGTAATTAATAATCATCAAACTGTCATCAGTAGTATTTGCTGTATTTTAACTTTTCCAAGCTGAAACTTCTTTAACTTTTCCAGTTCTAATGAATAGTAATTGGCCTGAAATGTAACTATATGTCTCACTCCACAAATGCTTCCTGAGCAACTGCATTTACTGTTCTTACGTTTTGGTTGAATTGGCCAGATGAACTGGGTAGCCTTTATATGCCCTTACCTAACTTGGTTACTGTCAAACATTCTGCAGCAACCTTAGTCTTGGTTCATATTTGATGAGTAATCTGTTAGAGGAATCTCCCATCTAAAGAATGATTGACTAATACCCCACGGGACAAACTGTAGTTGCAAATTTTATTAAGCCATGTCAAATAATGTGAAGTTATAAATAACAAAATTAGCCTTTTGTTTTCACTGATGCTTCCTGTTTTTTTACGTTCATTACTCGTTTGTTAGTAATGAGGACATCACCGACAGCGTGGTATTTGTTGCTCATCCCTGGTTACAGCGTGGTATTTTTTGCTCACCCCTGGTTGTCTTAAAGATACTAACAAGTGGCCACATAATATAGGATTGGTGTTTTGTGCAGAAGTTTCCCTGCACTGAACAATATTTGTAAACTACTTGGGTCTATTTTGGCAACTTTCCGTCAGCCAACATACAAATAATTACATTTTTGGAGTTTATTTTCACCACCATGACCTTGTTGAATGCGGTCTTGGGTTGCAAACCAGTACCTTGGCCATGTGGCTAATGACTCTTATTGTATGTTAAGTGTAAAAGTTTATTTCTCAGTGATCTACATAAAGAGTAAGCATGTCAATGAACTTGATTATTGCTTTGTTTTTAGACACACCTCTTCATATGCACTTTGAAGGTTTACTCAAGCAGGAAGAACATCAAAAATGTCCACAGAAATTCAAGCCTTTGAGGTTGTTGTCACATGTGAAGCAGAGACCCCAAGATTCTGCAAAGAAAGTCTGTCAAAAGCTTGCCTCATCCCTTCTCTCATCAGCCAGTGAGTTTCATGCCTGTAGTTTTAATTAACACATGTAGGTCAGGGGCAAAGTGAAGCCACCATCAAGGTTAGAAAGTAAGAGCATATGCACTCTTGTGTTATGGTCTTTTCAGTTTTCAAAATACTTGTTTTGTGACTACTTCTGTTGGCACACAAAGTCCTACAAAATGCAAGTAAATATGAGCTGATAATCAGTTTTTGATATGTTGATTTGGAGCATGTTATAAATTTAAATATTAAAACATCTTTTTCTTCTCTTTGAAAAAGTATTGGTAGTTTGTATCTTAACTGAAGAAATGTAGAGCCACAATTTAATGTCTCTTGGAAGACTCATTTCTGACAGTGCAGCACTCTTCCAGTATTCGAGCACTATTTTGGATTATGCATTTGTAGCCTGTAATGGATTTGACCCCACAACTGCTTGGCAGGAATGTAAACAATAGAGGCTAGCTAACATGAGTCGAAAAGTCGTATCACTTCTTTGGCAGCTAAATAAGTTTCTTTACGGAGAAAGAGAATTAATGGAATGTTGATGGTGGCAAATAATTATACAATCAGTTTTGATATTCTTTTCATCTTAGTGCTTAGGGAGAACCTAAATCCATTCACCAGTCTTTGAGTGGTGATTTAAATATGACTTGCTGGGCTGTGTTAGAAAATAAGTAATCTGAACATGGATTTCTAAGCAACACACACAAGATGTTGGTGGAACACAGCAGGCCAGACAGCATCCATAGGAAGAAGCACAGTCGATGTTTTGGGCTGGGACCCTTCGTCAGGACTAACTGAAAGAAGAGCTAGTAAGAGATTTGAAAGTGAGAGGGGGAGGGAGAGATCCAGAATGATGATAGGAGGGGGAGGGATAGAGCTAAGAGCTGGAAAGTTGATTGGCAAAAGGATACAAGGCTGGAGAAGGGAGAGGATCATGGGATGGGAGGCCTAGGGAGAAAGAAAGGGGGAGGGGAGAGCCAGAGGAAGATGGAGAGCAGGCAAGGAGTTATTGTGAGTGGGACAGAGAGAGAAAAGGGGGGGTGGGAATAAATAAATAAGGGATGGGGTAAGAACGGGAGGAGGGGCATTAGCGGAAGTTTGAGAAGTCAGTGTTCATGCCATCAGGTTGGAGGCTACCCAGACTGAATATAAGGTGTTGTTCCTCCAACCTGAGTGTGGCTTCATCTTGACAGTAGAGGAGGCCGTGGATTGACATATTAATATGGTAATGGGACGTGGAATTAAAATATGTGGCCACTGGGAGATCCTGCTTTCTCTGGCGTTTCATCTTGACAGTAGAGGAGGAGGACTTCTCTAACTTCCGTTAATTCCCCCCCCCCCCCCGTTCTTACCCCATCCCTTATTTATTTATTATTTCCCCCTTTTTTTCCTTCTCTTTTTTCTCTCTCAGTCCCTCTCACAATCACTCCTTGCCCGCTCTCCATCTTCCTCTGGCTCTCCCCTCCCCCCTTCTCTCTCCCTAGGCCTCCCGTCCCATGATCCTCTCCCTTCTCTAGCTTTGTATCCCCTTTGCTAATCAACTTTCCAGCTCTTAGCTCTATCCTTCCCCCTCCTGTCTTCTCCCATCATTTCAGATCTCCCCCTCCCCCTCCCACTTTCTTACTATCTTCTTTCAGTTAGTCCTGACGAAGGGTCTCGGCCCAAAACATCGACTGTGCTTCTTCCTATGGATGCTGTCTGGCCTGCTGTGTTCCACCAGCATTTTGTGCGTGTTGTTTGAATTTCCAGCATCTGCAGATTTCCTCATGTTTATGGATTTCTAAGAATATTTTCTGTTGTAGACATCAAAGTTAAGAGTTAGAATTTGTAATCGAGCATTTCACATTAACCAATGTTGAGCAATACTCAATATGATTTGAGATTTGTTTGCCTTTTGAGGCTTGCCTTAATCCAACAAAGTAACCCCTCCACGTACATAGGTTTATATTTGTATTTTTATATATATCTTTACCCCTTATGATTTTATAAATCTCCATGAAATTACCACACAGCTTCCTTTTTTACCCATAGAAAGCAGTCTTGGCAATACCCTTGCATACCTTTTCTGCACCCTCTCCCAAACTGCTCACAGTAAACCAAGTGAAGTCTCACCAATGTCTTGTACACTAACATTTTGTAGTTAACCTCATCCAATGAAGACAAGCTTGCCATATGCTGTCTTCACCACCCTGTTTACCTATGTTACCACTTTTGGGGAACCATGTACTTATACCCTCTGGTATTTCCGTTCAACATCTCCCAGAGCCCTGGCATTCACAGTCCTGCCCTAGTTTAACTTCCCAAGATATTCTGCACAAGTCTGAGTTAAATTTCATCTGCCATTACTTTGCACATTTTCCCAGTTAGTCTATACCTGTTGTAACCTTAGCCGCCTTCAGTGTCCATGATACCACAAAATTTTGGTGTGTATATGGAGCTGTTAATCAATCCTCTACACCTTCATCCAAATCATTGGGATATGTGACAAACACAGGAGACCCAGCATCATCTCTGTGGCACAGCACTGGTCACAGGCCTCTGATCTTAAAAAAAAACACAACCATCTACTTAAGACCACAGACATAAGAACGGATTTAGGCCCTTCGGCCCGGCAATTCAGCTCTGATCGTGGTTGATTCATTTTCCCTCTCAACCTCATTCTCCGGCATTCTCCCTGTAACCTTATTCACCCTTACTAATCAAGAACCTATCAACCTTTGCTTTAAATATACTGAATGACTTGGCCTTAAGCTGCCTGTGGCATTGAATTCCACAGGTTTAACACCCTCTGGATAAAGAACTTCCACTTCTACCTTGTATTCTAAGGCTTTTGATTTGCTGCTTGGTCTGAATTTAAATAGTAAAATTGTTAATTGGAGCTGAATAATTAAGGAAAAGAACATTTGCCAGGCCTGAATTTTATTTATCCACTTCCTTTATCCCAACCATTTGCAGGAGTGCTGGGGCTTTTCTTGCCTTCCATCTCTAAAATTACCCTATCTTTTAAAGACCTATCTTTCATCCTGTAGCTTAGTCTTGATTTGTATCTGATAATGCTTCAGTGAAATACTCAAGACATACTATGCTTGACTTTCTATGTAAGTAGATGTGAGACCTTCAGTTCAGAAAATTTGAATCCTAGTTTGTGCTGAGTATACTGATTTTGCTGTAAAACACTGTTCTTTCGATTAATTTTCTGTACATCTCTCCATGTAATCACTGCACCGGTCATATCAGAACATTCAGTTGCTTGTGTCCTGCTGTCTGGAATTGTCTCTTAATATATTCATCCAATTTTTATTTAATCCTTAGCAACACTTCTTCAGCCAAGCTTTCAGTCACCCTCCCTAATTTTCCATTACGAGTTGTTTTTCTTGTATTTTTGAAGTACTGAGAAACATATTTCATATTAAAGGTGCTATGTAAGCACAAGTTATTAATTGAAGAAAGGGAAAGAAAATGACTTTTTTAAAAAAATCAACACTGCAAATTCTATGGATACATTTTCTGGAAACCGAGGAAAATCTTGTGATAAGTTTAGTCTTCATGTGACTGGAAAAGTTATGGATTTTTACAAAAGGGTGAGCTGGATGGATCGCTTGTTATATAAGAGACTTATTTTTTCACCTTCAGAATACGTACAAAGTGGAAATTCACCAGAAAAGATCTTCAAAAGGCGACCAGATCACTGGCAGCCATCTTCAAAATCAGACGTTGATCCTTTCACGGAAAAACTCAGCACACAGATAAAGAAGCAGAGAGCACCTGTACATTTAGGTAACAATAATTCAGAAATGCCCAATCTTGTGTTGTTCTTGCTAGGGTTTTGATGGCTGTCACTGATTAGGCAATAGTTTACTATTGCAAACTTTTTCTCAAATCATCTTTTACATTTGATAATAGCAGTTTACTGATTTTTCGAAGAAGAGTACTAAAACCATATGTGTAATTGAACTAAACTCTGTTACCATACCAAATGCTATGTCAAATGACTAGAAGGTAGTTTTCCAACTAGGCCTGAGATTTTCTGCTTGCTCTACTTGTATCCTTTAGTCTTGCACACTGAGCAATTTTGATTTTTAATACAAAACATTCTCAATTCCATAAAGTATATCTGAGAGCATTATGCATTACAATGTACTGCTGCTGCAAAACAACTTTCTCAATATATGCTAGTTATATGAACCTTGATTCTGAGAATTTTTTTTAAAGACTCGCATGTTCTTTATTAGCCTTATTCCCCTTTTGAACTCCCTTATTTCCTAACTAAGAACAGTACTAAAGGTGGTAATAGTGGGGGTTGGGGGGCATGGAATGATGGAAGTGTTTCACTAGAGCCTAATTATTTTGTTACGGATGTGGGATTGTACATTAGTACACCTCCTAATGTGAAATTAGGTTCTATAAGATATAAAATTTCAACCTGCCAGTTACAAGTTTGCTGTTTGCAGCCCTATCTGCCTGAGGGCATCTCCAAGGATTTATCCTGTGCTTAACACCTTGATGCAATCACGAAGAAGGCATGTCATTGACTCTTCATTAAGAGTTTGAGGTGATTAGGAATGTCTCCAAAGATGCTTGCAAATTTCTATAGATGTACAGTGATGAGCATTCTGACTGGTTGCATCATAGCTTGGATGAAGACTGCGATGAACAGGCAGCCAGCTCCATCACGGGTAAAACCTCTATGATTGAGGCCATCTTCAAGAAGGCAGCATCCATCAGCAGGGACTCTCACCAGCTAGGGCATGTCCTGTTCTTTGTTCTACAATCAGGGAGGAGTACAGGAGCCTGAAGATCCACGCTCACTGATTCCTTTGAAACATCAGATTTCTGGACAGTTCATGAACCCATGTGCACTACCTCACTTGTTTTTTTTTGCATTACTTGTTTATTTTGTAATATATAGTAATTTTATGTCTTCGCACTGTACTGCTTCAAGATAACAAATTTCACGTCATGAAAGAACAATGATGATAAATCTGATTCATTATGGAATATGAACATCAGTTAGATCTGAGGGGGAGTTGTAATCACCTCCTTGTCCATTTAAACCTGTTGCAGACACTGTTTTAATAAGGCACAGGGAGGGGAAATAGTGAAGAGAAAGATTATGAGAAGGGAAAGTTGGAACAGTTTAATTAAGGGAAGTGTGCTTGTCTTTCTGGATATTAGCTTCCACATGTTAACGTATATTCCTTTCCGATTCTAACACTCTGACAATAACCCTCTCATTGACTTAGCTTTTCAGTTTCTTTCTCATACTCATTTCATTTCCCTCTTTCATTCCTTCATCCTTGCATTCCATGTTCCCCTCTCTCATTCGGAGGACTGGGCTGAAGAAAGAGGAGTTAGGAGTTAAAAGAGCAAGGGAAAATTCAGGACGAAATAAAAAGCTCTTTTATTTACCAGTTCTCAAATCCAAGTGAGTGAAATAACCTTGACATTGTGAGGTCAAATCCTACGGAGGCAAGAATTCAGTAAGAAAATCAATTATTTTTCAGCGGCATTTTGACTTTTCTTTCTACTGTGGTCATTAGATTATCTAGAAAGGGAAGTAAATTCCACTGAAGAATCGATTTTATATCTTTCTACGATCCTTACTTGTGAGTTTGTGCATTCATGCACGTGTACAAAGTTAATTACAGTATTGGAAAGAAAGGAAATGGCAATAGCAAATTTTTATGGCAGCTCCTTTTGATGTAAGTTAACATATTGAGAGTTTTATAATCCCTTTCCCCTCATCTCCCAAGGTAATGAATGGAATAAATAAGATATTGAGCATTGTTAATCTCTTATTACTTTACTTCCATATAGCCTTCAGTAAGCGACACAAACCGGCTTCGGGTTCATACCCTCCATTGCTGAACCCCCAGACTCCAAAACCAAGTTCAGTGGTACACCAGTTGCCTTCGTATACAGATACCCCATCACTTTCAGCTGTACACAACCAGCCTGCAACGTCCAGTACTTCTACGCCAGTAAGTTATATCAAAGGTTGATTTGCAATGTATTTGCAGGGGATCACAGTTAAAATGGAAAGATTAGATAAAATGGGATTCTTCTTCTTGTACTTGAGTTTAGGGTGATTTAATGGAATTGATACAGGTTTAGTAAGAGTAATTGAGGAGCATCAATTTGACAGCAAGGTCATTGGCTGGATTTCAGATAATTGATAAAGGACCAGAGAGAAAATAAAGAAGAAATGTTTTTTAAGTGGATAGTTCATTCAAAAGGCCAGCACAGATACACAAGTTTAAAAGGTTTCTGTCAATGTTTTTCTTTTATCGTCTCAAATCCATCCCATATTACCAAGTTTTGATGGACCTTTATTTCCTTGAAGTAATGAGGGGTTGGAAGCTTCATGAAGCAGGAATAGAATTACATTACTACACTGTTTTCTCAGTTCTAAAATGCCATTTTCTGCACAATAAATAACTTTTATTTTGATTGGTTTGTATTGTATTGCAATATTCTAGTTTTTATGGTCCAAGGAAATGGTCTTGATTAGTTTCCAATTGGAATAGTTGATGTTGGAACTGAGGCACAATCACAATTGGACTGCTTTACAGTAAAATCATAAAGTAGAAGTGTTTGCTGTTGATTCAACCTGAGTGTGAATAGTTAATCCTGAAGAACTTTTTTTTGGCAAATACGGAATTGGAAATTGTGTGCTTTTTATTTCAGGGTGTCACATGCCTTCATATATAGATAAATATGATAGCTAGTACGTAAATAATATAGTTTCCTCAAGGATTAAATGTTTGGAGTCCATCTTAGCATGGTTGATCTTCATTTGATTATCTGTTCACTTACGTTTTGAATGAATTCAACAACTGAGCCTCCATAGCCCTCTGGGGTAGAGAATTCCAAGGATTCACCATCCATTGAAATTTATCTATTGCCGTCTTAAATGGCTGGCCCTTTATTCTGAGAATGTGACCCTTGATTCTGTAATACCACATGTTTGGGATTGGGATTGGCTCTAAATCTTCCTTTGTTGCTATTGAGTCTAAATGCTGGAACAATCTTCATAAAACATTATAGGAATGTGTGTGTATACCCCTTTCCCCCCCCACAATGATTTATGAAGATTGTCCCTAAGGCGGTCCTACATTGAATTCAATGCCGACTGGCAATTTCTGTGACACTGCTGGTATCAAACTATCATTAGTCTCTGCCATTCCTTTGGGTTCATCAGATGCATGGAGAGGGGGTGCTTGCTACATGGTCAACAGCTTGTTCTCCATATCATACTCCGCAGGTTTGCCTAAATAGCTAGGACACAATATCCATGGACAATTCTGACCAATGGAGGCCTCAGATACATACATGCGCGCACACAATAACTTTTAATGGAAACCATAAATATTCAAAAGAACCCTGATTTTTTTTAACAATTGTCCTGAATGCATTGATAATGGCTGCTTACAATCAATGTGCTGTGTTTGTTGTTTGAACCTCCAGAGCTCCATCTGGTGGACAAATTTGACAAAAAAGCATGTTTATTTATAACCAGTATTGAAATGATTTACTTGCTCAGAAGCTGAAAGTTGATGTCTTTACTTTGTATCCTTGCTTTTCTTATAGTATGCACGACGGAGAAGAGGTGAAAGTTCATTTGACATAAACAACATTGTTATTCCCATGTCAATGGCTGCAGCAGCTCGAGTGGAAAAACTTCAGTATAAAGAGATCCTAACACCAAGGTAACCCAGTCTAGTGCCATTGTGATATTGATAAAATGGAAAAATAAATGTATGGTGAAACACTTTTCTTTTCCCATTCTTCCCAGAGCCAAGAAAGAGTTCCTCTCGTTGTCACTTTCCACCCTTCCAGTTACGTATTCATAATCCTTTACAATTTTCAGTAGCTCCAGTGCAATGCTTCTACCTGGTATTTATGCCTGTCAGTATTCAGAAGGGACCATTTCCTCCAAGTTCACTCTTTCATCTTCAGCAACTTTCTGTGCAATCCCAGTAGTGCGTGTCCTGAAATTGTACTCTTCCGCAATCCAAGGTTTCAAAACACTTTCCACGAAAAGCAGTGATTACCTGTCCTTTGACGGTGAATTTGTTGATCATGATGTAATTGCGACTAAATTAATCTAAATGAATGTTGGGTGTCAGCAAATCCATTAGTCTTTCATTGTCTCTTCATGTTCTGTTGGAATTCCATTCTAACCCTATCCCTTGCATCTTTGGTAATTTTTAAGTACTTCAAGAATTATTTTTTCTGTTATTGATTTCTGTTTTGTTCTCTCGTGATTTTGCTGTCTCTCATCTTGCATTATATCCTCTGTCATTTATTGCTACTGCCTTTTGCGCTTTCATAAATTTCCCTTTTGTAGACCTTCCATTTATTTCTCCACTCTTCCTTTGTATCTTAAGATTCTCAAATCTCAAGATTGTATAATTAATATATTCTTTGATAGTAAATGTATTTTGAAGACTTATTTCTAATTTTTTCTTGTTTCGATGGAAGGTTATCAACCTGAAATGTTAGCAGTGCTTTTGTCCCTACGGCTGCCACCAGACTGACTGTCTTTACAGTATTTTCTATTTCAAATCATAGAAGACAATTATATGAGGAATGTTGGATGAGGATCCTCTTAAACTTCCCCAATTTTTATAAACACTTGGACGGACAGTGAATTCTCTCAATAGATACTAACTTTAACATCCCTTTGTAATGACAGTGCTTCAAACAAAGCTGAGGTGTCTTCATAGAATTAATGCTGAAGCCTGGATTTGACATGTCTGATGGCATCATTTACTGGTGCCAAGTGGTGGGTTTTTTTTTGAAGATGATTTCATGATGATGATCTTTCTGTGCCATGTACAACTGTCAGAACATTAACATTAATCTCCAAGTTCTTTCTGAATTAAGCAGTTAGTGATCGGATATTATGCTGATTTGGCAATTTTCTGAAGCTTCCCCTTCCAAGTACCTTCTCAGTGAAGTCCAACTGTTTCAATAGGAATTAGGTAACTTTTTTGTAGAATGAGAAATAATGAAAGGAAGCAATGGCAGGGGAATAGAAATGAGTAATTTGAGGATCATGATTATTTTCTGGTTCTGCAACATTACATGTGTTTGACTCAATGCAATTTCTTCTGCTTTCTTTAATAAGTCTCTGCCCTTTGCTTATTCCAGGAAAGGTAAGAAATTGCACGGAGGGCACAGTACTTTGTACTAAATCATTGGATTTGTAAGGTATTGCTTTAAATGACTACATTGTGATCATTTCCTGTTTTGGGCAGTTGGCGAATTGCAGATATCAAACAGTCCAAGCAGCAAAGTTGCATGTTGGAGGATGACCAGGTATTTGAAATTTTCATAAGTCCTTGTATTTCTGATTTTATTTTATTTTGCTGTAAACTTTTTAATTTAAACTCTTCTGTTATATACAGTATGAGGAGATGTCTGATGAGGCCTTTCTTAGTCGTCATTCCAAATGCGAAGAAATGGAACGTTCTAGATGGTGCCTGTGGTCATCATCCAGCTCTGTGAGGCGAGGAAGCAGGTAACCTTGATGTCAGAAGTTACGTTAATTCTTATTTATTAGTCATATTAAATTTGGGTTGCATGATAAATGCCCAATAAGAAGTGGGGAAAATTTTATTAAAATTGCTCCTCGGTAAAGCTGCCCATCATTTTTCTGCTCTCTCAACTATCTAACTGCTTTGTCAAAATTCCCATGGTTTCTGCCTCTGTGCACAATCCACGTCACTACATTCACCAGTAGACAAATCTAAACTACCTGTATACCATCAAACTATATGGTTTGCAACCTTCCTTTTTTAAAAAAATAGGTACAGAATCTATATTTTTGGCTTGTATAGAATATTTGGTTTATTTTTATATGGTTATATATGGTTAATGTTTTGAATTTCAATGATTCTAAATGATCATAATGATTCACCAGGCCACGACCTTTATTCAAGTTCCTTTGTAATTAGTTTATCAAGTTTCTCTTTTAATTTAGTGATTCAGAATCCTGATTTTTTTTTTTACATAGCCAATTTCCAAATCACATAGTATCTTATAACTGTTGATTACGTTTTGGCAATTTCCTTCCATTATTGTTAAACCTTGTAACTGTTGAGCTTCAATGTCATTTAATCAATCTAACAGAAGAACACACAAATAAAATAGAGGTAAGAGTAGGTCATTAAGCCTCCCAAGCCACTCAGTATGATTGTGGATGATCCAGCATTTTGCCAATGTTTGTGTACCAGGATCATTGTGATGGTATCTCCCTGTTCATCCCACGTCTACACATGGGTTCTTTTCTGTGGTTTGACTGGAATTCGGGCACAACTGAGGCACTGAATGAATACTGTACATTAGTCTTCAAGTGGAAGAGGCAAAATAATATGTATTTGTAATTCTGACAGGGTGAACATTGACCAGTGGTGGGGAGTAATATAAAGTTCAAAGTAAAATTTATTATTGAAGTACTTTGTTCCTTTCCACACCTTATGGCACATCGGGTGGCAACCTTGCTGATTTGTTAGCATTTTGCCTGTCTTTTTACGAGGCTGAGTTGCTAGCTTGACGCTCACCCCAGCATGGATGGTAAGTGTGCAAGGAGCTGGTCCAATTCAAACCCAGGACCACTCATCTCAAAGTGCGGTACAGATGCCATTACAACACTGGCCAACATATTGAAGTACATGTACAGTGGCATGCAAAAGTTTGGGCACCCCGGTCAAAATTTCTGTTACTGTGAATAGTTAAGTGAGTAGAAGATGAACTGATCTCCAAAAGTCATAAGGTTAAAAATGAGACATTCTTTTCAACATTTTAAGCAGGATTAGTGTATTATTTTTGTTTTGTACAATTTTGGGGTGGGGGGAGAAAGGAAAGGAGCACCATGCAAAAGTTTGGGCACCCCAAGAGATTTGAGCTCTCAGATAACTTTTACGGTACCAAGGTCTCAGACCTTAATTAGCTTGTTAGGGCTATGGCTTGTTCACAATCATCATTAGGAAAGGCCAGGTGATGCAAATTTCAAAGCTTTATAAATATCCTGACTCCTCAAACCTTGTCCCAACAATCAGCAGCCATGGGCTCCTCTAAGCAGCTGCCTTGCACTCTGAGAATTAAAATAAATGATGCCCACAAGGTAGGAGAAGGCTATAAGAAGATAACAAAGCGTTTTCAGGTAGCCGTTTCCTCAGTTCATAATGTAATTAAGAAATGGCAGTTAACAGGAACAGTGAAGGTCAAGTTGAGGTCTGGAAGACCAAGAAAACTTTCCCAGAGAACTGCTCATAGGATTGCTAGAAAGGCAAATCAAAACCCCCGTTTGATGGAAAAGACCTTCAGGAAGATTTAGCAGACCCTGGAGTGGTGGGTGCACTGTTCTACTGTGCAGCAACACCTGCACAAATATGACCTTCATGGAAGAGTCATCAGAAGAAAAGTTTTCCTGCGTCTTCACTACAAAATACAGCGTCAGAAGTTTGCAAAGGAACATTTAAGCAAGCCTGTTGCATTTTGGTAACAAGTCCTGTGAACTGATGAAGTTAAAATAGAACATTTTGGCTGCAATGAGCAAAGGTATGTTTGGAGAAAAAAGGGTGCTGAATTTCGTGAAAAGAACACCTCTCCAACTGTTGAGCACGGGGGTGGATCGATCATGCTTTGGGCTTGTGTTGCAGCCAGTGGCACGGGGAACATTTCACTGGTAGAGGGAAAAATGAATTCAATTAAATACCAGCAAATTCTGGAAGCAAACATCACACTGTCTGTAAAAAAAAAAGCGCTGAAGGTGAAAAGAGGGTGGCTTCTACAACAGGATAATGAACCTAAAGACACCTCAAAGTCCACAATGGACTACTTCAAGAGGCGCAAGCTGAAGGTTTTGCCATGGCCCTCACAGTCCCCCGTCCTAAACATCATTGAAAATCTGGGGATAGACCTCGAGAGCAGTGCATGCAAGATGGCCCAAGAATCTCACAGAACTAGAAGCCTTTTGCAAGGAAGAATGGGTGAAAACAAAAATTGAAAACCTCTTAGCTGGCTACAGAAAGTGTTTACAAGCTGTGATACTTGCCAAAGGGGGTTTTACTGAGTACTGACCATGCAGGGTGCCCAAACTTTTGCTTCAGGCCCTTTTCCTTTTTTGTTATTTTGAAACTGTAAAAGATGGAAATAAAAAAGTAATCTTGCTTAAGACATTAAAGAAATGTGTCATCTTTAACTTTATGCCTTTTGGAAATCAGTTCATCCTTTACTTGCTTAGTTATTCACAGTAACAGAAATTTTGACCAGGGATGCCCAAACTTTTGCATGCCGCTGTATGTCACCAAATACTACTCTGAGATTCATAAAGGCTAGCAAGTGAAAGTGGATAAGTTGTCTGATCCAGATAGGATGCATACAAAGTTTCTGGGGGAAGTAAGGGAAAGAAATAGACTATAATTATCTGAATATCCTTAAATTTCACATCTGCTAAGAGCAAATTGTAATTGCTATACCCTTGATCAAAAAACAAGTCATTAAAGACCTGGTGATGGGGAAATTTCTAGGTCTTTTTTTAAAATATACATTAGGAAAGCATTTAGCCCATTCAGATGAATGCCAGGTTCCGACAGTGTAATTCCATCAGTACTTCCTCTTCCTTATTTCCCTTATGGCCCAAAACTTATTTGCTCTCAATTCCCCTGAATGGTTTGTAACCAGCTGGTAATTTACTTGCCAATTCGCCTGGAGTTGGAAGCAGCAGTGTCAACTTTATCACCATCTCTTGACCAGGGAGAAAAAAAGCAGTAACTTAGGTAAGTTTGGATTGATTGGAGAAAAACAACATGGATTTTTATTTTCAAGGGCAACTCAAATATGCCTGGCTGCAGTTTATTTTTTAATGAAATAACAGAGGGGATTAATGAGGGAAATGCATTGAGTCTTTGCTTGGGGTGCATTACTGTCTATCAAAGAATCAAAAGGAGAAAGAAAAGCATGTTGAGGCAAATATCAGAGACGTGCAATAAAAACAGCATTATTGTCATGAGGGAATTTTAGCTTTCCATATGGAGATTGTTGTAA
Source organism: Mobula hypostoma (assembly GCF_963921235.1). Classification (NCBI taxonomy): domain Eukaryota; kingdom Metazoa; phylum Chordata; class Chondrichthyes; order Myliobatiformes; family Myliobatidae; genus Mobula; species Mobula hypostoma. The sequence goes on from NC_086097.1 coordinate 141,946,800, forward strand.
TGTTAAAGGCTTAAGGGGGTGGAATTGTTAAGGTGTATCCAGAAAAGCCTATGACACGGTACAGGTAGTTCTGCTATAATGCATGTTTTGTACAAATTGGATGTAGTGCAATTAATGAATTAGAACAATATTTGAATTATGCTAGCCTATTTGGTTATAACGCCATTTTGATTGGAAATCAGAAAACTAAAGAGCCACTTTGGAAATTGACTAGTGGGGGTGGGGGGGGGTGTGGAAAGCTGATTTGAAAAATATTCTGGGGGTGGGGGAGGTCCTTTACATGTAACCTCAGACTTGTCTCTTAAGAGCAAAGACGTTAGTTTCATAAGTGAAAATTGACAAACAATCACTTCTGTTAATACTAGTGTAAGGATACTTTTTTGAACAATTAACATACAGGCTTTAGTATTCTTAATTTGCAATAACAGAATAAATTATAACTATTAAAAGTATATTTTTTTTAAATACTGCAGGACCCAGACCCCCATTTTCCAATTGACATAATTTTATAATGTGATCTGTAATGTAAAGTTTCTTACGAGTGCAGTTGTTATTTTATAGCAGAATTACATGCATTTAGATTGACCAATGGCCGGCTGGTGGCATAGTGGCATCAGCGCCGGACTTCGGAGCGAAGGCTCCCGAGTTCGAATCCAGCCGGCTCCCTTGCACGCTTTTCATCCATGCTGGGTTGAGCGTCGAACTAGCAACTCGGCCTTGTAAAAATAAGAAAGCCTACTAAAAAAAAACGGCGTCCCGATGACTCCACTCGGAGTTAAGGGCTTTCTTCTTCTTCTTCTTCTTCTTCTTCTTCTTCTAGATTGACCAATGAAAGGAAAAAGCATTACTAATTGTTTGGGAAATGTAGTTGGTCAAGTGATAGGAATGTCAATTGGGGGATCATTTTGGAGGTAGTGATCATAATCAGAATCAGGTTAATTATCACCAGCATGTGATGTGAAATTTGTTAACCTAGCAGCAGCAATTCAATGTAATACATAATCTAGCAGAGAGAGAGAAAAAATAATGAATAAAATAAAACAATAAATAAACAAGTAAATCAATTACGTGTATTGAATAGATTTTTAAAAATGTGCAAAAGCAGAAATACTGTATATTTTTTTAAAAAGTGAGTTAGTGTCCGAAGCTTCAATGTCCATTTAGAAATCGGATGGCAGAGGGGAAGAAGCTATTCCTGAATCACTGAGTGTGTTCCTTCAGGCTTTTGTATCTCCTACCTGATGGTAACAGTGAGAAAAGGGCATTCCCTGGACGTCCTTAATAATGGACACTGCCTTTCTGAGACACCGCTCCCTAAAGATATCCTGGGTACTTTGTAGGCTCGTGCCCAAGATGTAGCTGACTAGATTTACAACCTTCTGCAGCTTCTTTCAGTCCTTTTGCAGTAGCCCCTCCATACCAGACAGTGATGCAGCCTGTCAGAATGCTCTCCATGGTACATCTATAGAAGTTTTTGAGTGTATTTGATGACATGCCAAATCTCTTCAAACTCCTAATAAAGTATAGCCACTCTTTATATTTTAAAGTGAATATAAAAAAGGATGGGATGGGTCAGTAATAAAGGCATCCCTGAATTTAAGAACAATTTCAGTAGCATAATGAGGGCCTGACCTGGCTCGGGTATGTTTGAACTATCTATTTGCAAGTAAGTCCACATCTGCACTGCAGACTTGCACTTTGTGGACAGCATGCAAACAAGAAATAGCAAGAATTCAAGACTAACCTGTTCCTGAACATGTAAAAGCTAAGAACAACAAGTATAGTGAATCTTGCGCACTGAATGATGTTGAAAGTTGGTTTAAAAGAAACAAATGATTGGTATTGGAAGGTAGTGGCAAGTGAGTGGGTAGCATCAAGAATATAAAAAGTGTAGGGAGATGCTTAAAAAAGACATTGATAGGGCTAAAAGGGGTCTTAGGAAATCTCTAGCTGATGGGATTAAGATAAATCTGAAGGAATTCTAATTGTACATTAAAAGCAAAGGAATAACGATGGGGAAAAAGTAAGGCTCAATAGAGATGGTGAACAATCTGTGCATTGAGCCAGAAAATGTAGGTTAAGTCCTCAGTGGATTCATCTAATTAGTATTGTTGTCATTGGAGAATTCAATGAAGGGGTGAGGTGCAGATCTTGATAAATAGAAGTGGTGCAGTATGCCTTGGCAAGCTTACATGTGGATAAATCCCCCTAGACCAGATGGGATGCATCTCAGGCTTCTGTGGGAGGCAGGGGAAGAGACTGCTTGGGCTCTGGTTGAGACTTTCAATCAATTCTCCTTGCAGTAAACAATTACATTCTGTTAACTTTAATTACTTACTTACATCCTGGCCTCTAACAAATTGTGCCCTAAGATGCCCAGATCCCACTGCTGCTAGAGCTCTGCCATCTCTCAACATTTAGATATATTTCTTTATTAGTTTGTGGACTGAGTGAATGACCAATCTGCAAACAATTTATAACAGAATTGGGACCTCTACAATTAGTCTTGCAATGATTCTTGAACACATTTTGGTGACTACTGGGAAGAGAATGCATGCAGAGGCCATACTTGATATGAGACAACTGATTGAACCCTCACTCTTCTGGTTTACCTATAAATCAAAGTTCAAAGTAAATTTACTATCAAAGTACATGCATGTCGCTATTTACTACAATGAGATTCATTTTCTTGCAGGCTTTCACAGTAAATACAAACATAATAGAATAAATGGAAAACTGTACACAACAAAGATGGACCACTGCCAATGTGCAAAAGACAAACTGCAAACTCAAAAAAAATCCCAAAATAATATTAACAATTAAGCAATAAATATCAAAAACATGAGTTTGTAGAATCCTTGAAAAAAGAGTTTGTAGGTTGTGGTACCAGTTCAGTTTTGGGGTGAGTGATGGTTGAGGGGTAATAAATGTTCCTGAGCCTGCTGTTGTGGGCCTGAGACTCCTGTATCTCCTTCTTGATGACAGAGGCGAGAAAAGAGCATGTATGCTGGGGGTCCTTGATGATGAATACTGTTTTCAGGATATAGAGATATGGTTGGAGGCCAAGGATATGGATGAGGTCCTAAATGAGCATTTTGCATTAGTATTTACCTAGGAAATGGACATGGAATATAGGGAGATAAGGAAGGAGTGTACATTTTGAGATAAGGAGATACTGTGGTTTTGGGTTCCCTAAAGAAGAATAAAGTGGATAAATCCTCTTAGCCTGATGGGACATATACCAGGTTATTGAGGAAAGCAAGGGATCCTGTTAAGCCACAGGCAACGTCCTGGAAGACTGGCAAGTAGCTGATGTGGTTCCTTTATTCAACAAGAGAAACTGAGATAATCCTGGAGACTGGTGAGAATCATGTCAGTGCTAGGAAAGTTACTTGAGATATTCTGTGAGATATAATTTATGAGCAATTACAGTGTAATTAGGGCAACCAGCATGGCTTTGTGTGAGGCAAGTTATGTCTTATAATTTTTTTCAGGAGGTGAAGAAGGTACAGCTGTAGATGATGCCTACATAGATTTTAGTATGATATTTGACAAGGAGTCTCATCTAGATGATTAAGATTCTTGGGATCCATGATGAACTGGCTGTTCAGATTCAGAACTGACATAGCCATAGAAGAGAGAGAGTGGTCAGTAGCACTTATTCTGGCCAGAGGTCTTGACTAGTGGTTCTCAACAGGGATATGTACTTCTACCATTTATGGTTATATCTAAATGACCTGGATGAAAATCCAGTTAGTAAGTTTGGAAATTGTACTAACATTGATGTTATGGATGGTGTAGAAGACTGCTAAAGGATACAACAGGATATAAAACAGTTGCAGATACAGGTAGAGAAATGACAGATGGAACATAATCCAGCCAAATGTGAAGTGTTGCAATTTGGGAGATCAAATGTAAAGGGACAATATATTATTAATGACAAGACTCTTAACCATATTTGGGGTGTTTTTGATAGAGTGACTAGGAGGAAATCTGATTGAGGTTTATACGATTGAGAGGCTTAGAGAGGCAGTATGTTTCTTCCTGGTTGAAGTGATTAATGCCAGAGGGCGTCATTGAAGAAGAGAGGGGTTAAGTTCAAAAGAGATGTGTAGGGCAAGCTTTTTTGTTACACAAAGTTGGTGGTTGTCTGGTATGCACTGCCAAGGGTCGTGGTAGAAGCATCAAATAAGTTCCTAGATAGGCACGTGAATGTGCAGAAAATGAATGTTATGCACATTGTGTAGGCAGAAGGAATTAAGTTATACACTTGATTTCGAATTTAGTTTGGCACAATATTGTGGACCAAAGAGCCTGAGCCTGTACTGAACTGTTCTGTGTTCTAGGAATGAGATTGTGGCAAACAGCTACTGCTCAAATTCCTGGAATAAGTGGAGAGAATGTGAATCTGTATAGTGGTGAATGGTTTGAGGGTAATCACCAAAGAATGATCAGTATCCTAAAGTCAGCAGACGTGTCTTTTTATTCTTCTGTTTTCCAGATCTTCAAATAAAGCTGATGGCAGATCCACCCCACAACCGCAGCAGACAAACACACAGCCTGCATCACCTGACAGTGGATATCACCTCCTAAATGAGGCCTCATTTACTGGCCCTGTCAGTCCTGAAGCTTGCTCATCAGTCAGTTCCTTTTCCTCAAAAGATCGTACAAGAGTCTTGTCCTTCAGTGAGGATACACGATCATCAACACCTGAGGTCACAGATGAAGAAGTACAGGTATGTTTGAATAATCTGTATTGAATTCAGAATCTTGGATTTTCATAGTCTGTCATAACTTCATGTTAGCAGTTATGAGGGAATCTACCCAGTTCTATGTTACCCAAAATATCAATGATTGGCCTTTTTAACCAATTGAGATTTCATAATTCAATACATTTCTGGTAAATGAAAAGTTGTGGGCATTTGGTATCAAATACTTACAATGTACATGCATGCTTGAATCTTTTTGTGGAATCTGTAAATTTTCAGTTATTTTCTTCTCCCAGCCCACAAAACTATCAGATTTATTCAACTAATTTTATTAATTTGCTCTGTAGGATTTGAACTCATTAGCTGTGATGGTTTGTATTAGTAAATCTCCTATGGTGTCTCTTTTATATTGGAGTAAACTAAGATGGTATGGCAAGTTTTTGCACATTTTTGTTTCAATATTGCATTTATTTTAAATTCTTGTAGATGGTGCAACCATGGGAGCCAAGAATATTTCCCTTATCAGCTGAGGACTTGGAGGCGCTGAAAGGACATTGCAGTTCCCAGAGAGAAAACCGCTGTGAACGATCAAGAGACCTACACTGGTTGTCAGCTAACAAGTCGGGTGTGAGGACTGAAGCTGCTGCATGTGTCTCTTCGTTGACAGCAACTCCAAGTGCTCCCCCATTTTTACAAGATGACGATAGTACTGACTTGAAATTGACTCTGGCAATAGAAAATGATCAAAGTATTGCTAGGTGAAGATGATGCACCAGTAAATTAGCAACTAGGTGTATGTAGCTGACAGATCTTGTATATACATGCTGTATCTATATATAAATATATATAAAATACATCTGTACACAGATGCGCGCGTGCACACATGCACACACATTTTAGTGTATATACATATACGTATATGATATATAATGTATATATAAAATATATATAGTATATATGCATATGTGATATATGGTATATATACATATATATATAGAGAGAGAGAAACAACTGTTATTTTGTTTTTAATGTTTGATATTCAAACATCTATTTTTGAGAGAATGCATATATAACTTCTTTTCAGTGGGCTTTTTTCCATTTCTTTTCAAATTGATGTACTGTAAATTGTACCATGGGTTGGGGGGTGGGGGTGGGATATGACCATGGGAAATGGTCACAAATGTAAAGAATACAAGGTCCTGTATGTTAGAGTGATGTCAGTCTGTGCCAATTAATCAGGAAGAGAGAGTTTTAGAGATTGAAAACAAAGCTATTTAAAACAAAAAAAAATGGGAGCGGGATGGGGACAGGATTCCTCCCTGGAAAGAGTAGAAATAGTTTCTCCTGTTGCAGTAAATCCTTGGGCTTGTCTTCATTAACACTGCTGAATTCTAGAATACTTGTGCTGTTGTATAGCATGCCCGAGGAGTGGTTGACTGACTGTATTTGCCCTATATTAAATTACTACAGTTCTTGTTTACCATTTGTGTTTCTGCTGTAACTCTCTAAGTCATGGCCTTTCATACAAGGCTGCTCAGTAGTTTGCTTCATTGATTTTTTTCATATATGAGCAGGTAATATGAAAGAGAATCAAAAAGACATTTACTTGACAAATAATAAATGGGCTTTCAAAATTAGTGTCGGGCTAAATTTGGATTAAAAATGAATTAAAAATGTGGAGGGCGAAGGCAGTACAGTGACCTTAACTGGGTCTTCCTGCATCATTCTTCAGTAAAACAATGCATGCAGTCTATATCAGTGTAAAGGGGTGCTAGTAGATGAATTGGAAGGGTTGAAAATTAAACTAATACCAGTCACATCTAATATCACCTAAATGAAATACCCCAAATTTACTATCAAAGTGGAGATATTAGGGCCTTTTCACCACAATCATAAAGTTTTCATTAAATATTGAATGGTGTCATAGGATTAGGATTTAAATGCACATCAAAAAGTAATAAGGGGACTGAAGAACTGTCAGCCTATCATTGGTGGCAGGGAAACTATAATACAAAAATCTGCAACAAAGTTGTCAATTCAGAAATGTGGGTTAATAAATTGCGAGCAATAAGTTGTTACTTTCTGTGCATCCTGGAACAAATTTATCATTAACACTTTTCGATTCTGAGGAAAAGTTAAGCAACCTTAAACTATTTAGCTAGACACACTGCAGATGCTCACTAATCTGTTCTGAATCTGTGGAGTAACTAAAAGCTGATAGACTAAGTACTGATTTATTGCAGTTAGCAAGCAATCAAAATGTACTGGGAATCTAGGGATCATGGTATTGCTTTTTTCCCCCTTTGCTCCCACCTATTGTCCATCTGCCTCTATTTTCTAACTCCACCTCTCCCCCATTCTCCTCCCTTATGTGGCCTCATCTGCTCATAATTCTTCACCTTTCCTCTGTGTACTAATCATCTACTAGCTCCTATCTCATCCTTTTAGTATTTGTACTTGCTGTCTTTCCTCTTCACTCTGCCCTGTTGAAAGTTTGACAGAATTCACAACTCCTTCCCCACACAGATGGTGCTTGACCCGAATTCCTCCACCAGATTGTTGCTCCAGTGTCTTGTACCTTAATCTGACAAAGTTTGGAAATTAATAAATTATGATAGGAAGAAAAGTCTTTAAAAACACACTTGTTATTGCAGAAATAAAAGAACTTTAGGGATAAAGGCTATCTACAGATCTAATTACTGCATCTCTTACTTATGCTGTATTCTACAAAGTCACATAGAATGCCTCTTTAATGTAAGCACAAAAATAGAAAATCCTGGTGGTAGAAGCTATCATGTAGCATAGAGTCATTGAACATTACTGTACAGGCTCCTTGGCCCTTCTAGTTTGTCTGTTACTCAGCCTAGTCTCAGCGACCCTGCACCTAGATTTATAGCCCTTATGTCCATGTACTTATCCAAACTTCTTTTAAATGTTGAAATCAAACCCACTTCCAATGGCAGCTCTTTTCACACGTCCTCTTAAAAGGTGATACAAGTTCACTTGGGTTCCCCTTGAATCTTTCACCCTTAACCTATGACCTTTAATTCTAGTTTCACCCAAACTGTTGGAAAAGCCTGCTTGCATTAACCCTAGCTATACTCAATTTTGTGTACCTCTCAAATTTCTCTTCATTTTCTTTGTTCCAGGGAATAAAGTCCTAATCTATTCAAACTTTCCATAAGATATATGAGCAAAATTAGGTCATCTCGCCCTTAGAGTCTGCTCTATCATTTCATCATGGTGATCCATTTTCCTCATCTCCAATTTACTGTGTTCAACCCACAACCCTTCATGCCCTGACTAATCAGGAACCTATTAACCTCTGCCTTAAATATACCTAATGACCTGGCTTCCACAGTCATATGTGGCAATGAATTCCACAGATTCACCATTCCCTGGCTAAAATTCATCCTCAGCTGTTTCAAATGGACATCCATTTATTCTGAGGTTCTGTCCTCTGCTCTTACTCCCCCAACATAGGAAAAACCCTCTGCACATCCACTCCATTGAGGCCTCTCAGCATTTGCTAAGTTTGTGTGAGATCCCACTTGTACTTCAGATTTGTCATCCATACATCATTGACATATAACGTAAAAGGAGGTGGTCCCAACACAGACTCCTGTGGAACACCACTAGTCACCTGCAGCCAACCAGGAAAGGCCCCTTTAACACTCACTCTTTGCCTCCTGCCTATCAGCCATTGGTCTATCCATGCTAGTATCTTTTCTGTAATACCATGGGCTCTTAGCTCCATCCTAGCAACATCTTTGTAAATTTTCCCTGCACTCTTTCATTTTTCTTGGTATCTTTCCTGTAGGTAGGTGCCTAGAACTGCACACGATAGTCCAAATATGGTTTTACCAGCATCTTGTATAATTTCAACATAGTATTACAACTCCTGAACTCAATACTTAGATTTATGAAGGCCTATGTGCCAAGTGCCCTCTATTACACTGTCTAAGAATTGTGGAACTGTACTCTCAAATCCCTCTGTTATAGTGCAGTCCTCAGTACCTTACTATTCATTCTGTAAATCCTACCCTGGTTGTCCTCCCAAAGTGAAGAATCTCACACTTGTCAGCATTAAATTCCATCTGTCATTTTCAGCCCATTTTTCTAGCTAGTCCAGATAATCTTACAAGCTTTGATAGCTTTCCTTGCTATCCACTACACCCCCAATCTTGGTCTCATCTGCAAATTTGCTAACCTCATTATCATTTAGATCAGGGGTTCCCAACTTGGGGTCTATAGATGCCTTGCCTTAATGGTATTGGTCCACGGCATAAGAAAGGTTGGGAACCCCTGATTTAGATAATTGACCCTGCATCTATTCCTATGATGCACCACTAGCCACAAGCCTCCAATCAGAGAGACAACTATCTACTATCACTCTAGTTTGTCCTGCAAAACCAACTTCAAATCCAATTTACTACCTCATCCTGAATGCTAAGTGTTTGAACCTTCCTAACCAGCCTTACAAGTGGAACCTTGTCAAAGACCTTGCTGAAGTCCATGTAGACAACATATAATATTACTTTTCCTTCAACTTTCCTAGTAACATCTTTGAAAAACTCTTATAAGATTGGTTAGACACGATCTACCAGGCAGAAAACGATGTTGAATATACTTGTTCAGGCACTGTCTATTCAACTATTTTTTTTTACCAGTCCTTTACAATACCTTCCAATAATTTATCCACTACTGATATCAGATTCATCAACCTATAATTTCTTGGAACCTTTCTTGAACAATGGATCAACGCTATCTATCCTACAGTCCTTCAGCGCCTCACCTGGGACTAAAGATGTTTTAAATACCCATACTTGTGCCCTGCAAGGTATGAGGGGTCTCCTTGTCAAGTCCTAGGGTAGCAAGGGTTCCTAACTTGGGGTGCATGGATCCCTTCCTTAATGGTATGGGTCCAAGCCATAAAAGAGGTTGGGAACCCCTGCCCTATAAACTTATTGACTAATTTTCCTCGAGGCAGCAAAACCTCTTCTGTAATCTGTATCTGTGGAGTGAGAAAACAGCACAGAAAAATGAATGGTTTTGGATAAATGACCTTCCTTAGTTTCTGTGATCGTATTGTTCCCCATGGTGTTGACAGGTAAGGAGTTCCATAATGTCTCTTTGTGCCTGTGACAATAAAGGAGTGGTGTAAACATCCAAGTCTGGATGGCATGACTTGGCAGAAAAACAGCCAAACAAAGGAACTGGATGGTGGAGTTCATTTTTGGAAAGTAATGGAAAAAGGTTGGATGTGTTGCTGCAGTCATGTAATAATTGGCAGCACTGCCTTACAATGTACCAATGTGATAGGATACCAAACAGGTCAACTGCTTTTCTTTGGATGATGTGGAACCTCTTGAATGTTCTTGAGACTACACTCAGGTGTATGGAGAGCTGAAGTGATTCAGGAGGTGAGGTATTACAGAATATGTCTGCCTTTTCCTCCACAGTATTAGTGTCATGATCCAGTTAAGTTTCTGATCATAAGAAAAGAAAACTTAACCATTCTAATCACAAACGACAGAAGATCTGCAAATGCAGGAAATACAAGCAACACACCCACAATGCTGGAGGAACTCAGCAGGCCAAGCAGCATCTATTGAAAAGTGGAAGTTGACGTATCAGGTGGATACCCTTCATCAGGACTATTCTAAATTGCTTCAGTGAAGCCAAAGTGTTATGAGGACCATACACTTGTGGCACATTCCACATAGTTGACATTTAGTATCAAAGATTAAGTCTTTTGCAATGTAGTATCTGTCTTATTTTATGGCAGTTGGCACCCATTTTAATGTAGTATGTAATGCACCATTAAGCTGGGTGCTAACAGCCATAAAACAAGACGGAGAATGTAGTATCATGCTACACTTGTATGCCAGTATCATATAATTCTTTCAAACTAAAACAATTCTCATTTGTAGAAATTAATATACCACTTTCAAAGATGGATTAACTAGCAGATCGTATTTTGTAATTGAATACAAAAAATGCTGAAAGAGTCAGCAGTATGTGTAGAAGAGGAGGAAAGTGCCCATTTTCTTTATCTTTACTACATAGGAGGCTATTGGGCGTGCTGAGTCTGCCCCGCTCAGAATGATCTCAGTAGTTTTGTTCCTCCTCTTATTTCTCATAACGCACAATGTCTCGTGCCTATTAGCACTGCCCTAGACATGTGAGAAACTGTATGTTACAGCAAAATAAGTGGAAATTTGGAATTTAGGAGGAAAATGTCTCTCATGGGGAAATACGCGGTCACGGAAAGAATGTGGAAACTCCACACGGCACGGGAGATCTCGATCGAAGACCATTCTCAAGTTTTCCTCCATCTCACGGCAATCCTTTCGCTGGATATTACTCAATTCCCATAGATTATTATTGCACGGCATCTGGACACCTTCAAGTAGATTGCTATGGTTGCAACTATTAAAAGTCGTGAGTGATAATCATGAGGATTGTCATATATTTGTCAGTTTTATACAACATAATGCAACGACAGAGAATTATTAATATTCTTTTTGTTACAGCAATCATTTTCAGTGAGCTTTATATTATGTGGAGCAGTAAATTGATGCTCTGAAAAACCTTAACTATTTTCCTTTATGGCTTGCAGTTATTGACCTGATCTCCACTCACCAGCGGTACTGGTAATTTGTCTCAACACCTGCACCAAAGGCTGGATTGAGTCTCCTGCTTCCTGCCACTAGGGGCTCCATGAGCTCATTGTCATATTTGATCATGTCAGGACCATCTTGTCCGCACACAGCTCCTCGTTTCTCCGCGAAGTTTTTGGAGCCGGTTCCGGGTGATGTTTACTTCCAATATGGCAGCAGCGGTGCGGTCTTCGGGTTTGCTGCGGCTCATCACGAGGAAGCTCTGCCCGCTCAGGCATCCCGGCACCGGGCCATGGGGACGGACCGCAGCTTTGGTTTGGCACACGAAATGGGACTGTGGCCAGACTCGAGCAATGCACCGGTTGAAGTGCACCGCGAACCTGCGGACGCAGCAGCAGCGTGACACCGAGGGAGAGGAGCAAGAACTGGAGCGGTCATCAGGAGTAGGGCCGGGTAGGTAGCAAGGTGGGACTCAGGGACAAGTCTGATATACCTCATATATATATATATATATATAGTGTGTGTAATCATTTGTCCGGCGATGTTGAAATATGATCAAAAATGTACTTATAAATGTGAAGCACTGCAGCACTGTCATCACGTATTAACTGAAGCTTTCTATTCGCGATGTAGTTAATTATGTTTAAAATTGCAGATTGTAGGTCAACTTCACTTAAGTCAATATATATTCATTAGATTCAATGGACTATGGTGTATTTTGGGAGGGAAATTGTGATAAAGCATCTTAAGATCTAAACTAAATAAAGATTCGATTTGAAATGATGAAGATGTACTTTTAAAAAGTGTTGGAAACAGCAGTACTTGGAGGTGAGTAGGCAGGATTGGTTTCAGTATTTTAAAACGGTTAAGGGATCCTTGCCTTTATAACCCAAAGTACGAGTTTGCAAAAAAAAACGAAATTGAGCCAATTATGCTTTCAAGTGAAATAGGAATTGGTATGGGAGGTGAGGGGAGTAATGAATTAAAAGTATTATATATGAATGCATGGAGTATAAGAAATAAAGTGGATGAGCTTGAGGCACAGTTGGAAATTGGTAAGTATGATGTTGTGGGAATAACAGAGACATGGCTTCAAGTGGACAGGGCCTGGCAAATGAATATTCAAGGATATACGTCCTATCGAAAAGACACACTGATGGGCAGAGGGGATGGGGTGGCTGTGTTGGTGAGGAATGATATTCAGTCCCTTGCGAGGGGAGACATAGAATCAGGAGATGTAGAGTCAGTATGGATAGAACTGAGAAATTCTAAGGGTAGAAAGACCCTAATGGGAGTTATCTACAGGCCCCCAAACAATAGTCTGGATGTAGGGTGTAAGTTGAATCAAGAGTTAAAACTGGCATGTTGCAAAGGTAATGCTACAGTTGTTTTGGGGGATTTCAACATGCAGGTAGACTGGAGGAATCAGGTTGGTGCTGGACCCCAAGAAAGGGAGTTTGTGGAGTCCCTCCGAGATGGATTCTTAGATCAGCTTGTACTGGAACCTACCAGAGAGAACACAATTCTAGATTTAGTGTTGTGCAATGAACCAGATTTGATCAGGGACCTCGAGGTAAAGGAGCCATTAGGAGGTAGTGACCATAATATGATAAGTTTTAATCTACAATTTGAGAGGGAGAAGGGAAACTCAGAAGTGTCAGTATTACAGTTGAACAAAGGGAACTATGGTGCTATGAGGGAGGAGCTGGCCAAAGTTCAATGGAACAATACCCTAGCAGGGATGACAGGGGAACAGCAATGGCAAGTGTTTCTGGGAATAATGTGAAAAGTGCAGGATCAGTTCATTCCAAAGAGGAAGAAAGATCCTAAGGGGAGTAAGGGGAGGCCGTGGCTGACAAGGGAAGTAATGGACAGTATAAAAATAAAAGAGAAGAAGTATAACATAGCAAAGACGAGTGGGAAGCTTTTAAAGAGTAACAGAAGGTAATACGCAGAGAAAAAATGAGGTACGAAGGTAAACTAGCAAAGAATATAAAGGAGGATAGTAAAAGCTTCTTTAGGTATGTGAAAAGGAAAAAAATAGTTAAGACCAAAATTGGGCCCTTGAAGACAGAAACGGGTGAATTTGTTATGGGGAACAAGGAAATGGCAGACGAGTTGAACAGGTACTTTGGATCTGTCTTCACTAGGGAAGGCACAAACAATCTCCCAGATATAATAGTGGCCAAAGGACCTAAGGTAATGGATGAACTGAAGGAAATTTATATTAGGCAGGAAATGGTGTTGGACAGACTGTTGGGTCTGAAGGCTGTTAAGTCCCCAGAACCTGATGGTCTGCATCCCAGGGTACTTAAGGAGGTGGCTTTAGAAATCGTGGACGCATTGGTAATCATTTTCCAATGTTCTATAGATTCAGGATCAGTTCCTGTGGATTGGAGGGTGGCTAATGTTGTCCCTCTCTTCAAGAAGGGAGGAAGAGAGAACACAGGGAATTATAGACTGGTTAGCCTGACGTTGGTGGTGGGAAAGATGCTGGAGTCAATTATAAAAGATGAAATTACGACACATCTGGATAGCAGTAACAGGATTGGTCAGAGTCAGCATGAATTTACGAAGGGGAAATAGTGCTTGACTAATCTTCTGGAATTTTTTGAGGATGTAACTATGAAAATGGACAAGGGAGAGCCAGTGGATGTAGTGTACCTGGACTTTCAGAAAGCCTTTGATAAAGTCCCACATGGGAGATTAGTGGGCAACATTAGGGCACATGGTATTGGGGGCAGAGTACTGACATGGATTGAAAATTGGCTGGCTGACAGAAAACAAAGAGTAGCGATTAATGGGTCCCTTTCGGAATGGCAGGCGGTGACCAGTGGGGTACCACAGGGTTCAATGCTGGGACCGCAGCTGTTTACAATATATATTAATGACTTAGATGAGGGAATTATCAGTAACATTAGCAAATTTGCCGATGACACAAAGCTGGATGGCAGTGTGAAATGTGAGGAGGACATTATGAGAATGCAGGGTGACTTGGACAGGCTGTGAAGAAAGCTAATGGCATGCTGGCCTTCATAACAAGGGGAATTGAGTATAAGAGCAAAGAGGTCCTTCTGCAGCTGTACAGGGCCCTGGTGAGACCACACCTGGAGTACAGTGTGCAGTTTTGGTCTCCAAATTTGAGGAAGGACATTCTTGCTATTGAGGGAGTGCAGCGTAGGTTCACAAGGTTAATTACCGGGATGGCGGGACTGTCATATGTGGAAAGATTGGAGCGACTGGGCTTGTATACTCTGGAATTTAGAAGGCTGAGAGGGGATCTTATTGAAACATATAAGATTATTAAGGGATTGGACACGCTGGAGGCAGGAAGCATGTTCCTGCTGATGGGTGAGTCCAGAACCAGAGGCCACAGTTTAAGAATAAGGGGTAGGCCATTTAGAATGGAGCTGAGGAAAAACTTTTTCATCCAGAGAGTGGTGGATATATGGAATGCTCTGCCCCAGAAGGCTGTGGAGGCCAAGTCTCCGGATGCTTTCAAGAAAGAGATGGATAGAGCTCTTAAAGATAGCGGAATCAAAGGTTATGCGGATAAGGCAGGAACTGGATACTGATTGTGGATGATCAGCCATGATCACGGCGAATGGCGGTGCTGGCACGAAGGGCCGAATGGCCTACTCCTGCACCTATTGTCTATTGTGAAACTGGGCAACAGTTTTGGGAAGGATGTCAAGGCCTTGGAGGGTATGGAGTGAAGGCTCATCTAGACTGCTAACAGTTTGGAAAAATAAAATACGCTCTATTATTTCTCTTCGATGACATTTTATAAGTGGCTAAATCTTGAGGATTTCTGGTAGAGTAAGTAAAAAATATACTGACAAAGAATCAGTAACTGGAGAAAGCATTTAAGTTGCCTGCCAAACAATCTAGATGAGGAAGCATTTTTGTTTTATCTTGACATGTGAGCAGTGTTTAATGAAAACCTACTTAGTTACTGAAAGGCCTGGGCAGACTGGACATGGAGTGGATGTTTCTGTTAGTCGAGGATCCAAGGGTACAGCCTCAGAATAAAAAAGATGTCCCTTTAAAACAGAGATGAGGGTGTGACTTTGTTGCTACAGAAAGCCAAGTGTGTATTTAAGGCCGATATTGATTCGTTCTTGATTGGTAAAGAGGTTAAGTATTATATGGGGAAGACTAGATAATTGGATTAATAAAATAACAGCCATGATTGAATAGCAGACAGACTCAATAGGGCAAATGGCCTAATTCTGCTCCTGTATCTTATGATCTTTTGCAGAATTTGTAATTTGCTCATTTTCCCATTTGAGCATAGTGTTCTGGACTCTATAAACAGTTCTTACATTCCAATCAAAGTTCGAACTAGATTTGATACTTTAAATTGGATACTCGTTCCATTGAATTCCTTTACCATATTGTCTCATTTTGTGCATTTCACTTCAAAATGAAATACAGGTGCACATTCCTTTATCCGAAATTCTGAACTCCAAACAGCTCCGAAAACCGAAGTTTTTTTTTGCCAACAGCTGATGTCACTCAGGTGTGATGTGGCAGCGCTAGCAGAGGCCGCCAGACGTCAGTTGTGGCTCAGCACTCGTACTGGTTACACGTGCATTTGCAGTTCGCTGATATTTTGTGTTCACTGTTGACTTTGTGTTTAATTTCACTGTGAAAATGTCAGAAAGAGCTGCAGATACCCCTATGGGTAACAAAGAGAAAAAGAGAAGGAAGCAGCTATCATTATCAGTAACGCAGAAAGTGGAGTTATTGCAGAAGCTTGATCGTGGTGCGGCGTCTGACTGAAGAAAATAGTGTCAGAACTACCACTGTATATGATTTAAATAAACAGAAGGGCAAGTTACTGAAGTTTTATAGTGACAGTGACAGTGACGTTCTACATTTATTCCAATAAGTCATTTACCATATGTTTGATTCGGTTTGATTCAAGCTGTGTATTTTTATGTTTTATTGAATGTTTTTGCTGGAAATAATTTTTTTTGTCATTGTTCCTTAAACAATACAGTATAACAACTATTTACATAGCATTTACATTGCATGAGGTATTATAAGTAATCTAGAGATGATTTAAAGTATACAGGAGGATGTGCGTAGGTTTGGTGCGCTGCCGGGTCCTAAAGTTCACCGCACTGAAACAGGTTAAATAAGGGACTTGAGCATACATGTTTTTTGGTATCCGGCGGGGGGGGGGGGGGGGGCGTGGTCTGAAATCCGAAAAATTCTGAATTCCGAAATGCAACTGGCCCAAGGATTTCGGATAAGGGATTGTGGACCTGTATTTCATCGAGCTTCAAAATGTCTACTATCAACCAACATTTGTTTTCATCCATTTTTCTGTTTGATCTCTCTGGATTTGATGGCCTGATGTTGAGTGAATCTGAATTGTCTTTGTACTATGTTGGGTGGATCTGAATTGTCTTTTTTTAATTATTTGATTATGATGCTGCCTGCCAGTTACTGTTTCTAGTTTACCCAGGTTAGGTCTGTTTACTGCCTATCAAAATTGACCCTCTAATTTAGTGCTTTTAATCCAGGTTATTCTTAGTTCTTTTTCATTGCTAACCCAACGTGAGACTATTATTGTATCCCAAAAGTTCTCCCACTGGTAGCTCTAAATGATAAATTTTGCTGGATTTGTTCTGGGAAATGATGTCTCTTTCCACATGGGAAAGAGCACATTGATCAAGCACATTCTCTTGGACTCATCTCTGAAATCCTTTCTGTTCCTGTTTCATTGTTGCTATCCTAACCTATCTAACGATGTGGAAAGAGAAAGAATTGGCTAGTATTTCCATTACAGTAAATATCCAATGATCCCATTTGACAAATGTATTTTTCGTAGATGTAAAATGAAGCTGAATTGAATTTCTAATTCACAAGTGACCTTGCAATTGCTCACTGTCTATGGTCAGAGTATGCATTATGGCTTCTGGGTTAATAATTTGTATCTCTGATGGTTATCATATTGTGAAGGGAGAAAGTTGAACTTTTCACCAACCCCTCCCTTCCTCCCCACTTTCTTCTTCCCATCCTCCAGGTTTTATTGTTTGGACTTGCTGACTGGTGATATTTGTTGTTTAGATTTGCAGGCTCTACGACAAGAGTTTCCACAGCCAAAAGGCCTTCTGGCTCAGGTTATGCAGCGAGCTCTAAAAGTTTCTGATGTGAAGGATCACATTGTCTACAAATCATTCAATGGACCTATTAAAGTAAGGATTTCTTCCATCTATATTCACAGTACAGTTTTGGTTAATATTTCTGTCTCTCTGGACAAGGCACTTCTGTGATGGACCTTGGGAAGCTCCCTGATTTCACACTCCCTGCTCTGCATTCAGGCAATCTACAGATAAGTTACTGGACGTGTAATACATACAGTTGCAAGAAAAAATGTTTGTGAACCCTTTGCAATTACCTAGTTTTCTGCAGTAATTATTCATAAAATGTGGTCTGTCCTTCATCTAGGTCACAATAATAGACAAACGCAATCTGCCTAAATTTATAACACACAAATAAGTGTATTTCTTCTTGTCAACACTGAGTACTCCATTTAAACAATCACAGTTTAGGTTCAAAAGAGTATGTGACCCTCTTGGGTAGTGCCTTCTGCAAAAGCTATTTGGAGTCAGGTGTTCCAATCAATGAAATGAGATTGGAGGTGGGGGTCGTTGAGGTGCCCTGCTCTATAAAAAAGACACACAAAGGCAGGTTACTGACAAAGACTGTTCTTCTCAAGAACGATCTGTATGTGTGCGCCATGCCCTGATTAAAACAACTTTCAGTGGATCTTAAAAGAAGAATTGTAGAGATGCATGAAGCTAGAAAAGGCTACAAAAGCATTTCTAAACACTTGAGTGTTTATCAGTCCGCAGCAAGAGAAAACATTTACAAATGGAAGAAATTTGGTACTGTTGCTACTCTCCCTAGGAGTGGGCATCCTGCAAAGATCACATTAAGGGCACAACATGCAATGCTGAATGAGATGGAAAAGAACCCAAAGGTAACAGCAAAAGACCTGCAGAAATCTCTAGAACTGGTTAAAGTCTCTGTTCATTTGTCCACTATAAGGAAAACCTCTGAACAAGAATGGTGTTTATGGAAGGACACTATGGAGGAAACCACTACTCTCCAAAGAAAACATTGCTGCAGGTCTCAGATTTGCTAAAGACCACCTGGAAGTTCCGTGTTGCTTTTGAGACTGTGTTCTGTGGACATGAGGCAAAAGTTGAACTTTTTGGTAGAAATGCACACTGCTATGTTTGGAGGGAAAAGGACACTGCACACCAACACCAAAACCTCATCCCAAGCATGGTGGAAGGAGCATCATGGTGTGGGGATGCTTTGCCGCCTCAGGGCCTGGACAGCTTGCAATCGTTGAGGGAATAATGAATTCAAAATTGTATCAAGATATTTTATAGGAGAATGTCAGTGTGGCGGTCTATCACCTGAAGCTTAATAGAAGTTAGATGATGCAACAAGACAATGATCCACAGCACAAGAGTAAATCAACAACAGAATGGTTGAAAAAGAAGAAAATTTGTGTTTTGGAATGGCCAAGTCAGAGTCCTGATCTTGACCCAATTGAGATGCTGTGGCATGCCCTGAAAAGTGCTGTTCATGCAAGGTATCCCAGAAATATTGATGAACTGAAGTGGTTTCGTATGGAGAAATGGTCTAAAATTCCTCTTCGCCATTGTGCAAGTCTGATCAGTAGCTACAGGGACTGTTTGGTGGAGGTTATTCCTGCTAAAGGAGGTTCTACCAGTTATTAAATACAAGGGTTCATACACTTTTTCTAGCCTGGACTGAAATGATTAAACAATATGTTCAATAAAGACATGAAAAGTACAATTGTTTGTGTCATTAGTTAAGGCAGATTGAGTTTGTCTATTATTGTGACAGATGAAGATCAGACGTATATTATGAGTAATTAATGCAGAAAACCAGAAAATTGCAAAGGGTTCATAAACTTTATCTTGCAACTGTAAGTAATGCATTAAAGTAGAATAGCAATGTCTGCCAGTTACTTATCTCCATTGCTGGAGACTATTACTGGCAATGTTCCACGGTTGATGACATGAGACTTACCCCACATGACTCTTTTGGCTTGCATATGATGAACAGTCATTTGGGGTGCTTCTCATGTCAACCGTGGAACATTGCCAGTAAAAGTCTCCAGCAATGGAGATAAATAATTGAATGAGGCTATTACCACCAGTCCAGCATCATTTTCCAGTGGTCTGATATCTACTCTCATCTCTCTTTTACATTTTATGTATCTGAAGAAACTTTTCGTATCCCCGTTAATATTATTGGCTCGCTTACTTTCGTATTCCATCTTGACCTTCTTAATGACCTTTTTTTTAAAAGCTTCCCACCCTCTAACTTCCCACTTATTTTTGCTGTATTATATGCCCTCTCTTTGGCTTTTATGTTGGCTTTGACTTCTCTTGTTAGGCATGGCTGTGTCATCTTGCCTTTAGATTACTACTTCTTCCTTGGGATGTATATATCCTGTGCCTTCCGAATTGCTCCCAGAAATTCCAGCCGGTGCTATTTCTGTCGTCATCCCTGCAGTGTTCTTATTGCCATCAGTTTAAGCTAGCTCCTCTCTCATGCCTCTATAATTCCCTTTTCTCCACTGTAATACTGATGCATCCGACTTCAGCTTCATCTTCTCAAATGGCAAGGTGAATTCTATCATATTATAATCACTGCCCCTAAGGGTTCCTTTACCTTAAACTCTAATCAATTCCAGTTCATTGCACAACGCTCAATCCAGAATAGCTGATCCCCTAGTGGGCTCAACCACGAACAGCTCTGAAAAGCCATGTTGTAGGTGTAATGACCTGATTCATATTTTTCACTGTTATGCTGTTCTGGATTTCATTTTGTGCTGTTCAGTGGGAGCTGCTTGTTTTCTGCTTATGTTTGGGTTATTGTTGAAGATGAATATTGGATCTCCTGTTAGGAAACGAGTTAGGACAAGTGACGGAAGTCTGTGTAGGGGAGCACTTTGGTTCCAGTGATCATAACACCATTAGTTTCAACTTGATCATGGACAAGGATAGATCTGGTCCTAGGGTTGAGATTCTTAACTGAAAGAAGGCCAAATTTGAAGAAATGAGAAAGGATCTAAAAAGCGTGGATTGGGACAGGTTGTTCTCTGGCAAGGATGTGATCAGTAGGTGGGAAGCCTTCAAAGGAGAAATTTTGAGAGTGCAGAATTTGTATGTTCCTGTCAGGATTAAAGGCAGGTCAGTGGGACTAGGCAGAAAATGGTTCGGCACAGCCAAGAAGGGCCAAAAGGCCTGTTTCTGTGCTGTAGTTTTCTATGGTTCTATGGTTTCTATGAGAGGTAGGTGAATTGTATGCCATCCAATTAGGATGGTGAGATTAAGAGGAGGTTTCTCTGGTGAGGGACACAAAGGTTAGGCTTGGGGTTTTTGTGAGTGGGAGATGAAGATGGAAAATGCCAGAGAGAAGAGGTCGTAAGATTTGACCCGGAGCAGGGAGATTGATGGACGATCAGCAACGGGAAACCGTGAGCTCTAACTTGTGCACGTTAGACTGTTTCATTAAAATGGGCCCTTTTTTTGTTCTTTCTTTATTAACCCTTTAATCAAATTAAGAATTATAAAGCTAAATCTTTTAATTGTATACGGTGTGCTGTCTGTTGTTTCATGGCACTCATTTGTAACAGGGTAACAAATCACACAGCATCCACACAAACCAGGAGTTTGGGGTGGGCTCGTGCCTCAACCTGACACATTTGATGGGCCAGAGATTGTCTGCCTTAGAGTTACACAGCCGAAGAAACCAGAGTGTTTAATTGTGGGGGTATTGTCCGGGATCGAGTTAGTTGGATGCCACGTGATTGCCCTGAGCATTGATCCAGTGGGTTGTGTGTTTAAGTTTCTGCTAAGCTATTATCTGGTAAAGTGATTATGATACATAGTTATGGATGCTGCAGGGGTTGAGCGGTGGTGCGAATCCATAGGGTTACTGGTAACAAATGTGTGTGTGTTGAGTGGGCGGTCCGTACTTTCCGGGAAGAGGAGAGTGTAGGAGAGTGGGACGAATCGCAAGCCGGATCTCCCGTCGCTGGGGGCGGAGACTTCAAAGACAGGTTACTCTCGTTTCTGCAGCGCGAGGGAAAGGAGTGGTCTGATTTGGGATGTCTAATGAGTCCTCCAGTGAAGGGTGGGACTTCTGAGTTGGTATCAGCCCTTACCTTCCTGGCAAATAAATGGGCCAGTGCCCAAGCAGAGGGTCCTATCTATCGAAAGCTGAGAATATTCTCTGGAGTGAAGCCCACCCTTAAGGGGGAAGAGGAGTATGACACTTGGGTGGAGCAGACCTCTCAGTTGTTAGATGAGTGGCAGTGCTCTGATGACGTGAAAAGACAACAATTGGTTGAGAGTTTGAGGCTGGGCTGCTGACATAGTGAGGGCCGTAAAGACCCAGACCCCCTTTGTCACCTCTGCGGCCTACATGCAAGTGCTAGAAAAACTGCTTGTGTAACGGGAAGCCAAATGGAGCTCATGATGGGGTTTCAGAACGTGTCAGGAGAAGGGGAGAAGCTTTTTGCCTACATTTTTCGGCTAGAGAGGCAGCTAAATTGCTTGCGGCGTAGAGGGGCCATTCAGAGAGCTGAGGTGGATCAGTTAAGAACAGACCAAATAGCAAAAGGTACCTAGTCCCCAGACCTGATCACTTGGGGTCTACAACTGTCTCGTAAGATCCCCCCCCCCCCCTCGTTTTTGAGCTGATCAGAGAGGTATGAGAGGAGGAGAATGTGCCAGAGGCACGGCAGGGGCAGGGGGGGGGGCCTTGGTCAGCAGGGTGCAGATCTCTGTAGTAGCCCCCTAGATTGAAATGACCACGAATAGCCCACACCAAGGAGTGGTAAAGGAGATCATAGCCGAGTTGAGAACTGAGATGTCCAGTTGTTATCAGCAGGTCTCTCCCCCCCCCCCACTCCCCCTGTATGATGGAGCTGATAGGGAGATGAACCCCCTGAGGGGATGGACTATGCAGATGGCTGCTAGTGGCTGGGGTCCCGTGAGATGGGGAGCAGCTGGTATTGTCTGTTATAACTGTGGTGAAGAGGGACACTTCAGGCGGGAGTGTGAACGTTGGGAAACCCCTCGGAGAGTGAGCCCCCGGGTACTTAAGCAGAGATGGCCGTAGCACTCTGTTCCCCCAGTGCTACATAGGCCAGCCTATCTGGGGGGGTCTCCTGATTCTTTGAGACCTCATCATCTATTCCTTCAGTTTCAGACAATCCTTGGGACACTTCTGGCCTATATGGTGAGGCCTCTCCCGGTCTACCACTCGTGCCCTCCTGCAACTCGGATCTCTCTGCCACTTGGCTGAGCTCTGCTTCATCCCCTTCACAGTCCCACTGAAACCCAGTCTGTCCACAGATTGTACCCCGAATTTCATCTGCCTCGGCCTGGGAAAATTTGGGTATCTCTTCCTCAATCAGTGGGGAGTTAGCAAAAGGCAGCGTATATCACACCCCCATTTCCTCATCCTCCGAGTCCGTATCCCATTCAGGGGCGGGGACCGGTCTAATCTTTCCTGCTGCTGGTCCTTCAGTCTCTCCGTGTTGTTGCAGAGTCCTCTTACTCGCTGTAGGCTCCAGGTCAGGGTCTGGATCAACAAGCACCCCTTGTCCCAGAGGTAGAAGGTGGTTCTGATGGAGAATCTTGACAGGCCCATTCCCATCCTCTGGTTTCACCCAGAAAACTGGTACATTTGGCATCTGACTCTCCACTAGATAGGGCATAGCTGCCCAAGGTCAGCCAACTTATGCTTCCCAGGTAGCCCCGAATTCTTTATGATGTGGTCTCCCGACATGAGTTGGAAGAACCTAACCTTTTGATCATACCTCCTCTTATTTCCTTGATTCTGCTTGGCAGCTGCGACCTCAGCTAATTCATAAGCCTTTTTCAGCTCCCTTCTCATATCAGTCACATATTTCAAATAAGTCTTCAGTGGTAGATCTTCCTCACCCGTCCCAAAACAAAAGTTGATGGGCAACCTGGCCCAGCACCCAAACATCAGATAATATGGCGAGTACCCGGTAGCTTCATTTCATGTACAGTTGTAGCAGTGGACCAGATGTCCAATATGTTGACTCCACTTATTCTTTTTGCTGATCTCCAAGGTTCCGAGCATGTCTAGCAATGTCTGATTAAACCTCTCGGGCTGGTGATCACCCCGCAGGTGATAAGGTGTGGTCTTCGACTTCTTGCCTTCAAGCATGCTCAGTAACTCATGTATGAGCCTTCTCTTGAAATCCCGTCCCTGATCACTATTTATCCACGTGGAGAGGCCATAATAAATGAAGTACTTCTCCCATAACACTTTGGCCACCGTGGATGCCCTCTGGTTGTTGGTAGGGAAAGATTGCACATATCTGGTGTAGTGATCCGTAATGACCAAGACATTTGCCATGTTACTGGCTTTTGCCTCTATTGACAGGAAATCCATACACACCAGGTCAAGGGGCCTCGCACTCTGCAAGTGGGACAATGGAGCGGTCCTCGTAGGCAGCATTTCCCCTGTATTCATTGAATGCACAACTTGCAGGACTCTTCGACCTCCAGCTTCATTCGGGGCCAGTAGAACCGATGTCTGAGTAATCCATAGGTCTTTTCAACCCCCAAATGGCCAGAATCATCATAAAGTGACTTCAACATAATCCTCTGATCCTTCTCAGACAGAACCAGCTAGGAACACTTGAGGCCGGTCCGGAGGCGAGGTGACCCGGTATAGGATCTGGTGCCTCAATTCCAATTTAGGCCTTTCTTTCAGAAATTGAGACACCGCAGCGTGTTTCATCCTCTCGGTTTGAACCATGTCTCCCTTTTCGACCATTGATCAAATGGTATGGATGCCTCATCCTCTCGGTTTGAACCATGTCTCCCTTTTCGACCATTGATCAAATGGTATGGATGCCTCATCCTCTCGGTTTGAACCATGTCTCCCTTTTCGACCATTGATCAAATGGTATGGATGCCTCATCCTCTCGGTTTGAACCATGTCTCCCTTTTCGACCATTGATCAAATGGTATGGATGCCTGTGTCATCTTGCTGAGCAGCTGCCACTTCCCTAGGACTCAATTCTGGCAACTGATTTGTCTTCAGAGCAGTCAGATTACAGTAAGCTTGTGAAATTAGGCCATCAGAAACTCTCAGTTGATCTACCGCTCAATCCTGCCCTTGCCTTCACCGTGATGGCAAACTGGCACATGGCCTTCACTCCTGGAGCAGGAACGCTCTCCCACTTCTTGTCCCTGTTCAGCCCTTCATGCGCACGTTGGGACAAAGCTTCGGCGTCAATGTTCCTACTTCCCTGCCGGTACTTTAGGCTGAAGTCATAGGCAGACAGTGCCGCCAACCACTGATGGCCTGTGGCATCTAATTTTGCCAAGGTCAGGATATAAGTTAGGGGATTGTTGTCCGTCCTCACCACAAACTTGGCACCATAGAGGTAGTCACTCAACTTATCCACCATAGCCCATTTCAATGCCAGGAACTCAAACTTATGCGTGAGTTAGTTTTTCTCAGTGGGTGACAGACTCCGGCTGACTAACACAACAGGTCTCAACCCTGTGTCCTGATACAGGACATCCCCTAAGCCCTCTCTGCTGGCACCTGTATGCAGTACATATGGTAATCGGGAGTCTGCAAAAGCCAGCACAGGTGCTTGTGTCAGAGCTCCTTCAGCTACTGAAAGGCCTCTTTACATTTCGCATCCCATTTTGCTCCAAAAGGCTCCGAAGGGCGAAGATAATCTTTACCCTCCTTTTCTTTTGTCCTCCTACCTTTCTTCCCCAAGGGAGGGTAACCACACAGAAGCTGATTTAAAGGGTGACTCACTTTTGCATAGCCCTTCATGAACCTCTCAGTAACCGCAGGACCCAAGGAACGAGTGCAAAGTGCTCACGGTCTGGGGCCTTGGCCGTATGGTCACCGCCTCTAACTTAGATGGATCTATAACTACTCCATCCCGTGAGACTCTATGCCCAACATAGTTGACTGACATCTTGCAGAACTGGCACTTGTCCAGGGAAAGTTTTAACCCTTCAGCTTTCAGGCAGCCCAGCACCTTCAGTAGCCTCTCTTCATGTTCCTCCAAGGTGGACCCAAACACGATGAGGTCATCCAGATACACCAATATCTCAAACCGGCTCCTATCCCCCACCGTGTTCTTCATGACATGCTGGACAGTTGCAGGGGCTCCCGATATGCCATGGGACATCCTTTCGAACTGGAAGAATTAGATTAGATTAGATTCAACTTTATTGTCATTGTTGCTGAGTACAGATACAAAACCAAGGTAATGCAGTTAGCATCTGACCAGAAATGCAAAGAATGGTATTATTTACAAAATAACTGTGAATAAAAAGTAAATGCTACAGCACACAGATATAAAAGTACTGAGACAGTACAATATGGGTGCAATACTGCTTAGTGCTGTGATGTGAGGTTCAGCAGGGTCACAGGCTCAGAGAAGAAGCTCTTCCTGTGCCTGCTGGTGTGGGAGCGGAGGCTCCTGTAGCACCTACCAGATGGGAGGAGAGTAAAAAGTCCATGGTTAGAGTGAGATGCATCCCTGCCCAGGCAGCGTTTATGGTAGATGTTCTCAATGGTGGGCAATTGGGTGCCGATAGTCCGCTGGGCAGTTTTCACCACACACTGGAGTACTTTGCGGTCTGATATGGGACAATTGCCATACCACACTGAGATGCAGTTGGTGAGTATGCTCTCAATGGTACAGCGGTAAAAGTCCGACAGTATCCTAGGACCGAGGTGAGCTTTCTTGATGCTCTGCAGGAAATAAAGGTGCTGTTGCGCCTTTTTGATCAGGATGGAGGAGTTCAGGGACCAGGTGAGATGTGGACTCAAGGAATTTGAAGCTTGGTGCACACTCCACTACAGCTCTGTTGATGTAGATGGGGAGGAGGATGTGGCTCCTAGAATGCTTGAAGTCCACAATGATCTCCTTGGTCTGGGTGTTAAGGGCCAGGTTGTTGTCGGCACACCACATGGCCAGGTGCTGGACCTTGTCCCTGTAGGTCATCCCGTCATCCCCTCTGATCAGGCCAACCACCGTGGTGTCATCTGCGAACTTGATTATGGAGTTAGAACCATGTACAGGAACGCAGTCATAGGTGAAAAGGGAGTACAGAAGAGGGCTCAGAACACAGCCTTGAGGCACCTTGAGGCACGCCAGTGTTCAGGGTGAGAGTGGAGGAGGAGAGGTTGTCTAACTGAACTCATTAGGGTCTGTTAGTCAGAAAGTCCAAGGTCCAATTGCAGAGGGATGAGCTGATACCAAGCTGGCGAAGTTTGGCGATCAGCTTGGAGGGGATCACAGTATTGAATGCTGAACCAAAGTCAATGAACAGCATTCTGATGTAAGAGTTGAGGCTGTCCAGGTGGATCAGGGCAGAGTGAAGTGCCGTGGAGATGGCGTCCTCTGTTGACCTGTTGGTGCAATAGACAAATTGATGGGGGTCCAGGGTAGTGGGCAGACAGGATTTCAGATGTGATAGAACCAGTCTCTCAAAGCACTTTGCAATGATGGGGGTGAGTGCAACTGGGCAGAAGTCATTCAGGCCCGTGGCAGTGGAATGCTTTGGCACTGGCACGATGGTGGCGATCTTGAAGCTTGTGGCCAGGGTCAGATTAAAAATGTCCGTGAAGACCCCAGCCAATTGCCCTGCACAGACTCTGAGCACATGGCCAGGTATTCCATCCGGACCAGCTGCCTTCCGTACATTCACCCTGCTCAGGGTGGCGCAAACGTCGGAGGTGGAAAGTGAGAGAGGCAGTTATCCCAGGGGACATATAAATGCCGTCTTCTCTTTGTCAGCCTCACTCATGGGGATCTGGTAACACCCACTCCTCAAGTCCAGCACTCTGAACCACTTCACACCACTCAGACAGGCCAGCTCGTCTTCGATCCTTGGGACCGTATACTGGTCGGGAGCAGTACGCATGTTCAGAGTCCTATAGTCCACACACATTCTTCATCCTGGTCACAACTACTGGGGATGCATAGGGGCTTCTGGACTCAGTGATGATCCAAGCTTCCTTCAGCTTTCTACGTAGCTTCCTAAAATCTCTGACAAGTATTAAAAGAATTTTAGTATAAGGCAGATAAATTATCTGTGGAATTAAACTTAGGCTACTTAAATAAATTATTGAATTAAAATGGAAAAAAAAATAATTTCAGACATGTTAGCCATTAAACTACTGGATTGTCAATAACCAGATCCTTCATCTAGACAGTCCAGATGAAGGGGTTGACTTAAAATGTTGACTACCCATTTCCCCCTATAGGTACTACCTGGCCTGCTGAGTTCATTCAGCTTTTTGAGTGTTTCTCCAGATTTCTGCGTCTGCCACTCTCGTGTGCCCAGATTGTCATAAAAACCTACCCAATTGGCAGGTGTCCTTGGAAGGAAATCTGCCGATCTTAGCCAGTCAGTCCATTATGAGACTCCAGATATAATGGTATGATTGCCTCTTCAGTTGAGAGAGAATTTGGAATTGAAAAAACATGCCAATCATGTCTGCATGCCTACATCACTTAAAAGTACATTTCACTGGCAGGACAGACCCAGCAGATGAGATGGCACAATGGTATACAGGCAGGAGTAGATTGATATATGTATTGTTGAGCCAGTCGTTATCAAGTTCTCACACATTGTAGTTTGGCCTCCGTCCGTTGAATAAGGACAGGGCCTGTGTTTGTTCTTAATATTGACCTGGTCCTATTTTATAATATTTTGCTAGGCAAGTAGTTGTCATCTTTTGTAAGCTAAATGATATGTTTTTTATTTATTAAGTTTATGGCTTTCTCTTTCTTTACAAAGAAAACTCTCCTCTATGTATATTGGCCAAGAAAACTGGTGGTAGAGGGTTTCGGTGCTAAGAAGATTGATGCAGAGAAACATGCTGCAGCAGTAGCTTGTGGAATATTCAAGGTATGATTGAATTGTTTATTGAATGCAATTAATTCACAGTTAGGGCTGAGAGATGTAATACATCAGTTTGTTTTCCTGGGACCTGTGGGTATCTCAGCTGACAAGCCTCAGGAGTTGAGCAAGTTTCCTTATCAGTTAAAATGAGATGTTTTGATGCAGCTTCTGAGAACATGCTGCAATTTTATCTCTATGAACTAAGTGCAATATGGCCCTTTAATTAAGGGTAAGAGCACTGTGATTTTCTGTTTATTTATAGCTTTAACAATAAAAAGGCAAAAGTCAAAGGCTTAAACATTCTTACATATCTCTGATGTTATTTGTGCTTTTTTCACTTGTGGTTGACCTTTGCACATTAGCCTTACCAGTGCCAAAAAGCTGTTCTCAAGCAAGGAAGCACTGGTAATGTGGACGGAATAAATCTGGTGTCCTAAGATATTCCACTCTTACCAGTTCACCGCTGTCTGATTTGGAGAGAGGTTGACAACGTTTTTCAGACTATATTCTTGTTGGTTGTGTTTGTCAGCAATGGGGCCTTCTTGGGCCGAAAAACCAGCTCTTTCAAACTCAGGAGTACCAGCGGTTGGCTGCAAAGTTTGCTGATGGGCAACCACGGATGGGTCTGGTGGAGGAAAATGAAGAGATGGATGAGTTTGTGGAAGAAGAGATGATGGACTGTACAGATTTCCTCTCAATCACAGATAAAACATCTTTGGACAAGCCTTTTCCAAGGTAATAAAAATGCTTCTTTTAATCTGTTTTTGTATTAAGGTGGTTATCTTGCTAAACAGCCTCTAGCAAGATTGTGATTGATGTTTTAACAATGATGTGGATGGTCAATTTATAATAGGTTTTCTGATTCCATGCTCCTCAACAGAATTTGCTGCCTTATTTAGATGCTTATCTTTCAGTAGTTGAACTAGTCAGGAGGAAGAATCCACAAAAGTGACAATTGGTATTAACAATGGCCTTGATTTATCCAGCTGCTGAAGTTACTCAGAGGAATGAAAGTCATCTTTGACAGAATTGGTTCATCGGTAATGCCCTTTCCTTTGAGTTGGACTGTTATGAATTCTGTAGACTTGAGGATATAATCTAGACCAGCGGTCCACAACCACCGGGCCGCAAAGCATGTGCTACCGGGCCGCGCGGAAACGATATGATTTGGCGATATGAAACGATATGAGTCAGCTGCACCTTTCCTCATTCCCTGTCATGGCCACTGTTGAGCCATTACGCATGCGAGGTCATTACCTGCGCGTCATCCATGTCAGCGCGGGAAGAAGATCAACCCTCGAGCTTTCAAATGACGGCGGGCTGAAAAGTATGTTTGACATAACATCTCTGCCGGCATTCTGGATCAAAGTCAAGGCTAAATATCCTGAGATAGTCAGGAAAGCCCTGAAAACGTGGCTTCCATTTCCAACATTTTTCTGCGAAGCAGAGTTATCTGCAATGAATGCAACGAAAACTAAACTGTGGAATAGACTGGACATCAGGAACCCCCTTCGAGTATCGCTGTCTCCCATCACCCCTCTTGGGTCCGTCTTCAGCGATATTGGTGTGTTGCAATGATTTTATATGTTCATACGGGGAAAATATGTGCTGTGTTTTTAATATCCAAACGTTACTTAAAATGTTATGATGCTGTTGAATTACTTATATAACCATATAACAATTACAGCACAGAAACGGGCCATCTCTGCCCTTCTAGTCTGTGCCGAACGCTACTCTCACCTAGTCCCAGCGACCTGCACTCAGCCCATAACCCTCCATTCCTCTCCTGTCCATATACCTATCCAATTTTTCTTTAAGTGATAATATCGAACCTGCCCCTACCACTTCTAGTGGAAGTTCATTCAACACTTACTTCAAGCTCCCCTGGTAATTGACTTATCACTGTATCATCGATATTCCGGTCGTGATTAATTCCACCCTCCCCCCCCCGAACAGAATCGCCAAAAACGATTTGCAGGAAAAAAAATCGGCAGGTACACGCGTGCGCACTGGTGCCCGCGCAAGGCTTCATGGTCATTGTAGTCTTTCTCTGGGTAAACACAACATATTTGACTGCTACTCTTGTCTGTTGGCAACCCTACCCCCCCCCACCCCCACCCCGGTCGGCTGGTCCGCAAGAATATTGTCAATATTAACCGGTCCGCAGTGCAAAAAAGGTTGGGGACCCCTGATCTAGACTGAAAAGGTACAAGGATATGTAAACTAATAGATTAGTTGATATATATAGGTAAAATTACCACAAAAGTGATGGGCAATGACCTCTCTATTGAGAGGAATCTAACAACACAGCCTTGGTATTCTATAGGATTTGCAGTGCTGCGTCCTACACTGTCAACATCCTGAGTTCTTGGTCCACTATTGACCAAGAGCTCAGCTGGAACAGCCACATAAATAGTGTGGCTCAAAGAGTGAATGGAGGGCTGGGTGGCCTGCAGTGGGTTACTGAGTTCCTTACATCCCAAAGCCTCACCACTACTTGCAAGGTACATGTCGTGAGTGTTATTGAGAACTGACAACTTGTCTGGATGAGTGTAGATCCATATCATTGGGACAAAATGGGTGTCTTGCTTAGCACCCCATCAACCACACTAGATATTTTATCTACACTGACATACAATGGCTGCAGTGTGTGCCAGCTGTAAAATGTCCTGCGGTTACTTTCCTAGTTTTTTCCAACAGTGCTCATGTTCCCTGTCACCAAGAAGGACAACTTAACAGAAGACCATCACCTGTAGGTTCCTGCCAAAGACGCATGCCATCCTAACGAGAAAGTATGTTGGCATTTCTCATTGTTGCTGGATCGAAGTCCTGCACACTATTCAATAGCACTGCTGGCAAATACCTTAACTAGAAGGACAGTAGTGGTTCAAGCATTGAGCTCAATAACACCTTTTTGGGGGAAGTTGTGGGTAAGCAACAATTGTTGGTCTTGCTACATGATAAAGAATGAATTAAAAGAAAAACAGCCAAGTACAATAATAGAAGTAAGATCACACTTTTATTTCAGTCCTTTCTTGACTTTAGTACACAGCAGTTATTTTATAGAATGCAGTGTTACGTACCCTGTAATGGGTTGAAAAGGACCAGCAGAAATGGACACACCTGCAGTCTGAGTCTTCTGTTATAAACACTATTTTATGAGTAACTACGAGATAAAGTAATATAAAACAAGATAAGGCAAACAGGTTAGCAGAGCACAGTATATGCATATATAAGTGAGTAAATAAAGTTCCCAAACAGTGGCCACACATTTTAATTCCACATCCCATTCCCATTCTGACATGTTTATCCATGGCCTCCTCTAAAGATGAAGCCACACTCAGGTTGGAGGAACAACACCTTATATTCCATCTGGGTAGCCTTCTCTAACTTCTGCTAATGCCTCACCTCCCCCTTGTACCCCATCCGTGATTTATTTTTATACACACATTCTTTCTCTCACTCTCCTTCTTCTCCCTCCGTCCCTCTGACTATACCCCTTGCCCATCCTCTGGGTTCCCCTCCCTTGTCTTTCTCCCTGGGTCTCCTGTACCATGATCCTCTCATATCCCCTTTGCCAATCACCTATCCAGCTCTTGGCTCCATCCCTCCCCCTCCTGTCTTCTCCTATCATTTTGGATCTCCCCCTTGCCCTCCCACTTTCAAATCTCTTACTAGCTCTTCCTTCAGTTAGTCCTGACGAAGGGTCTCAGCTGAAACGTCGACCGTACCTCTTCCTAGAGATGCTGCCTGGCCTGCTGCGTTCACCAGCAACTTTGATGTGTGTTGCTTGAATTTCCAGCATCTGCAGATTTCCTGTTGTTTCCCAAACTTCTCCCAGCTCAGGTGATAAATGATACAGTCTTACAATGGTATAGGTATGAAATCAGTTCAGTTCTGGATATTGAATTGAGTAGAGTGGGGAGAGAAAGATGTTTTGTCCTCCCAGTGCCGATGCCGTTGAATCTTCCACGTCGTCCTCCTACCTCCCAAAACTTATTAAAGTTACCGACTGTGACCACACAAAAGAGAATGTTGTTTTCACGTGGTAAAGCTATCAACCCAGGC
This sequence comes from Mobula hypostoma, assembly GCF_963921235.1. NCBI lineage: Eukaryota > Metazoa > Chordata > Chondrichthyes > Myliobatiformes > Myliobatidae > Mobula > Mobula hypostoma. Next base: position 141,979,200 of record NC_086097.1, read on the forward strand.
GAGGGTTAAACACACCGATAGCTTTCCACCGGTCACCCCTTTGTCCACGCTGTGAGCAAAAACCCCACCTTTGTCATGGGCACACAAAGCTCAACCAGTGTCAATGTCTTCTGTGTCTCTGGTGTGTCTGATTACAAAGCCAGCGGACCTTGTATATATTCCACAACTGAACACCAGCTGTCCATCATATAGCTTTGACTTGCCATTTCCAAGGCAACTCACAGGCTTTCTGTTGCTCTCTCTCACACACGCTCTCCGCTCTCTCTCCCCCTTTTTAAAGGAACAGTCCATATTTAATAATCCTTCAGATCTTGTCACAGTAGTAACTTGAAATGCAAAGAACGTCAATTAATACATTTGGTGGCAGCAGTGGGTGACCAGCCACAAGAAGTTGCATTCCTTTTTGCGCAAGAGGACTGGCCTTCAGTCTCGGGGTAGTAAGCTGGGGGCAAGAGAGGAAGAGGATGCATCATCGGAGGCATCGAAACAGGAGCAACCCAAGACCAGCATCAGAAGAGGTGACCCTTCCTCAAAACTTCCCGCTTCTGACCCAGACCTGGTTACATTATTCAAAGACTTTCTTTCTGCCCAAGGGAGGCTGGACGAGACCCTGAGAGAGGAGCTTTGAGGTCTGTGGAACACCATTCAAACCAGTCATTTAGAGCTAGCTGTGGAGCTACTTTTCTCAACTTAGTTCACAATTACCACAATTAGGGTCTAAGGCAATGCAGAGCATTAGAGCTGGAAACAATATTTTAAGATGGCCATGGAAGTTGATTCTGAGTGGCCTGAATCTTCCATGTTATGGCGATGTGACTTTTTTCCCCTCTCTATTTGGGATGGGAATATTGAAAAACTTTTCAAGCTTGGTCTGAAATTGCATATTTATCTGAAGCAGCAGATATAAACCATGGACTGGTGTGCTATTCATCATACATACTACCGCCTATCCTTTCTCTTTGTGGATAGTAAATCTGACTTTGAAATCATAGTAGTCATAGTCATACTTTACTGATCCCGAGGGAAATTGGTTTTTGTTATAGTTGCACCATAGATAATTAAATAGTAATAAAACCATAAATAATTAAATAGTAATATGTAAATTATACCAGGAAATAAGTCCAGGACCAGCCTATTGGCTCAGGATGTCTGACCCTCCAAGGGAGGAGTTGTAAGCATTTTTTACATACAACACAGTACAAGCCACTTGGCCCATGATGTTGTGCCAACCTTTTAACATATTCTTGAGATCAATTTCACCATTCCCTCTTATATGGCCCTCTATTTTTCTGTCATTTATGTGCCCACCAAAGAGCATCTTAAATGCCCTTAATGTACGTACCTCTATCACCACCCTGGCAGGTTGCTTCATGAACTTACCACTCTGTTTTAACATCTGGTAAGATGGTGGCATGCTTGGTCACAGAGGCCTCTCTGGGTCCAAATAAAGGTGTAATTTTTCATCCTTTATGTCTTTTTTATGATTGCAAGACACTGCTGGATATTAAGAGCATCAAGTGCTGCAGGTATTGCCCATTAATGATTTGCTCGATAGTGATAGAGCTGGACTTGTTGCGTACTGTGTTGCCGACTATATCCACCCAAAGAGGAAGACGCCAGAGGCGATGCATGCTCCAATAAACTGTGCAAGTAATTGTCTTGGGTGTTTTTCTTGTGATTGCAGTGTTGATCTGCCTCTCTACCAGGGGACTTTAGGTTCAGACCAAGGGAATAATTGTCAAACACAGTTCACTTAAAATTACATACTGTTTATTAGCAAGCTTGCGTCGTTCAATTGATGTTCAGAGTGAACCCTGAGCACTGCTTGTGAAACATTCATTATCACATAGTACTCTGATCATTGCCAGACATCCTTGATTGAAGGCATCCGTTAGTCTTGCGAGACCATGGATCTGCGCCTGGAAAGTCTTCACTCTCCAGGGCGCAAGCCTGGGCAAGGTTGTATGGAAGACCAGCAGTTGCCCATGCTGCAAGTCTCCCCTCTCCATGACACCAATGTTGTCCAAGAGAAGGGCATTAGGACCCATACAGCTTGGCATACTAATCCTTGATTAGTGGTTACACAAAGCAGCTGTCTTAAGCAACAAGCACACCTTTGTCCCTTGGTTATCTTGCAGCATTATTCTCACAGTGTGACTAGTCAAGCGGCAAACAAGTCAGTCAGGTTTTAACCCTTTTTATCTGTATATAATTCCTCAGCAAGACCCTGTTGGACATTGGTAGTATCGAATCCTGAAAGTCTAGTTCATGGGTTCACAGTGACTTGATAGTGGGGGAGCTGCGTGGTCCACACAGTCATTCTGTGGACCAGGCCTTTATGCCGTGAGTTTGGATGTTGCAGCTGCCTGAGGAAGGAGATGCCCGAGGCGGTGCGGCGCAGCTGGGTTGGGAACTGGCCCCTCCCATCACTGCTGCCCTCCAGAGTTCACTCAGTAGAAGACAAGCTGAATTATGTTTGCTGCCGCACTAGTGCGTGATGAAGAACTACTGCGTGCTTGTTCATGCAGTAACGTGGCTCCAGGACAACACCCCATGCACCATCAATCTTTAGGCCGTGATACTCAGACTTGGGCTATATTATTTATTTATTGTGACTGTATGTTTTACTGCTATGGTAATGATATGCGCCTTGTGCTGTGTGTGACTTGGGACTGTGTTTTGCAGCTTGGCTCTGGAGGACAGCTGTTTAGTTTGGCTGTATTCATGTGTATGTTAAATGACATTTAAACTTGTGCTTGTATACCTCTATCAAGTAACCTCTCTTCCTTCTTTGCTCCAAAGAGAAAAGCCCTAGCTTGCTCAACCTACCTTCATAAGATATGCATTCTAGTCCAGTCAGCATTCTGTAAATCTCCTCTGCACCCTCTCTAAAGCTTCAGCGTCCTTCCTATATTGAGGACACCGGAGCCAAAATCAATATTCTAAGTGTGGTCTAATCAGGGTTTTATAGAGCTGCAACATTACTACTTGGCTCTTGAACTCAATCCCCTGACTAATGAAGGCCAACATAGCAACCTTCTTAACAACCGTATCAATTGCACACGTGTACTCCACATTGCTAAGAATCCTGCAATTAATCTTGTATTCTACCTTCAACTTCAACCAGCAAATTTATGGATGACACCGAGACCTGGGGTGTAGTGGACAGCGAGGCAGTCTATTAGGTCTGGACCAGCTGGAAAAATGGCAGATGGAATTTAATGTAGACAAGTGCGAGGTGTTGCACTTTGGTGGGACTAACCAGGGTAGGTCTTACACAGGACACTGAGGAATGCTGTAGAGCAAAGGGATCTGGGAATTCAGGTCCATAATTTGTTGAAAGTAGAGTCACAGGTAGGTAGAGTCGTAAAGAAAACTTTTGGCACATTGGGGTACAGGAGACGGGATGTTATATTGAAGTTAATGATGACTAATTTGGAGTATTGTGTGCAGTTTTGGTCACCTTCCTAAGGGAAAGATGTAAAAGATGGAAAGATGGTTGAAAGAGTACAGAGAAAACTTACAAGGATGTTGCCTGGACTGGAGAACCTGAGTTATAACGAAAGATTGAATAGGTTAGACTTCATTCCTTGGAACATAGAGATTGAGAGCAGATTTGATAGGGATGCACAAAATTATGAGGGGTGTAGATAGGGCAAATGCAAACAGGCGTTTTCCACTGAGGTTGGGCAGGTCTGCAAATTAAGGTCATGGGTTAAGGATGAAAGGTAAAAAGTTTAAGGGGAACATAAGGGGAAACTTTTTTAGTCAGAGTCGTGAGAGTGTTGAATGAGCTGCCGTAACAATATGATTGTGTCATCAGAGCTGCTGCCATGATTTCATTTTCATTTTAAAATCTTTTTTATTGATCATTAGAAATCAACAAAAATACATTAAGATAATCAAGTCAATATGTCAATATGTACAATAAAGAATTAAATTAGCAAATAGCTGATTAACAAAGCCAAGCAATATATCAATAATAATAAGAAAAAATAGTGTTAAGAATTTTTTTGGAAGGAAAAAAAGAACCCCTACTAACTAAGGAAAAAAACCCACTAACTAAAGAAAACTGAAAAAAAACCCCATTGGGAGCACAACCCCGGAGCTATATGCCATACAAGCTTCCATAAGAGAAAAACATCAATCTGCCAATTCAAATCCATTTAAACAAAAATCGGAAGGAAACCATATTGATTAACTCAAATCAGATGATAATAGCGGGTAAATGAACCCCACCTTTTCTCGAAATCAAATGGAGGATCAAAAGTTTGACTTCTGATTTTCTCCAAACTAAGATATAGCATCACCTGAGAGAACCATTGTATCAAAGTAGGAGCAGAAACATCTTTCCATTTCAACAAAATAGCCCTTCTGGCCAATAAATGTAACAAATGCAATTACATGTTGGTTTGATAGAGAAATACCATGAATATATTGAGGGATTATACCAAACAAAACTGTCAATTTAAAAACGCAAACAACAGGAATTTGCAGATGCTGGAAATTCAAGCAACACACATAAAAGTTGCTGGTGAACGCAGCAGGCCAGGCAGCATCTCTAGGAAGAGGTGCAGTCGGCGTTTCAGGCCGAGACCCTTCGTTCTGAAACGTCGACTGCACCTCTTCCTAGAGATGCTGCCTGGCCTGCTGCGTTCACCAGCAACTTTTATGTGTGTTGCTAAAACTGTCAATTTATTAGGTTGTAAATTAATTTTTAAAACTTGAGAAATTGTAGAAAAAATAGATTTCCAAAAATGTTTCAATACAGAACACGACCAAAACATATGTGTTAATGTAGCTGTTTTACATCTATCACACTGACTATCAACATTAGGAAACATTTTAGACAGTTTCTCCTTTGTCAAATAATAACAATGTACATTTTTAAATTGAATTAAAGAGTGACTGGCACAGATCGAAGAAAAATTAATCAACTTCAAAATCCGCAACCAATCCTCTGTTATCAAGGTCATGTTATGCTCTCTCTCCCATTCTTGCTTAATCTTAAGTGAAGGGTAATTGTGCTGTTGTAACAATAAATTATAAATTTTCCCAATAAAACCTTTCACTAAAGGGTTCATTTTTAAAGTAATTAATTGGTCAGAATCCTGTGTATATGGAAAATTACTTAAATATTCTTGTTAGAAGTGTCTGATCTGAAGATATTGCAGGAAATGTGAATACGAGAGAGAGTATTTAGTTACTAATTTTTCAAAAGACATCAATCAGCCATCTTGGAATAGATCCATGAAGGAATAAACTCCTTTATTCCTCCAAAGAGGAAAGGTAGGATCACTTAATGTAGGTTTAAATAAATAATTTCAATAAATTAAACTAAAAAGTTTAAATTTTTTAAGATTAAAAAAATTATGAAACTGGAACCAAATTCATAATGACTGCTTAATTACAGGATATAAATTTAAATTAGCAATTTTGGCCAGTTGTACAGGTAGAGAAACTCTTGATAACAAGGTTAAGTGAAACTGTTTCACAGCTTTCAATTCCAAATCAGCCCAAGGTGGTCGTTCATTTTTATCAGCCCAATATAACCAAAAACACATATAACATATATTAACAGCCCAATAATACATTCTTAAATTAGGCAGAGCAAGACCTCCATCTTCATTTAATTTTTGTAAAAGATATTTACTAATTCTTGGTCTTTTATTATTCCAAACAAAAGATGAAATAATAGAGTCAACCTGATCAAAATGCTTCTTAGTTTTAAAAAAAGGATATTTTGAAATACGTATAAAAATTTTGGTAGAATCATCATTTTAACTGCACGAATTTGGCTGGCTAACGAAAGTGTAAGTGGATTCCATCTACAAAATAATTGCTTCATAAAATCTACTGAAGGAACCAAATTAGCTTGATAAAGGTCTTTATGATTTTTAGTAATAATAATACCTAAATATTTAAAAGAGTCCATAACTCTAAAAAGGTTTAATTTATATCCCGAAAACTTACTGAACTCGTTTAATAGTTTCAATAAACTAGGAATGGATTCTTCAGGATTCAAAATATAAACTGAAGGATCATCAGCATAAAGGGAGATCTTATGAATAGTCCCATTTATGGAAATTCCATGGATATCTTCAGCTTCACGAAGTGCAATGGCCAAGGGTTCCAGCACCAAATTAAATAACAAGGAACTTCACGGACATCCTTGTCTTGTGCCCTGCGAAAGCCGAGAAAAAGGAGATCTGCAATTATTGGTAATAACAGTAGCAATAGGGCTTTTATATATCATTCTGATCCGCTTATTAAAATTAATACCAAAGCCGAATTTCTCTAAAACGTTAAATAAGTATTTCCATTCAACTCTGTCAAATGCCTTTTCAGCATCAAAAGAGACAACACATTGGGGAGTCTTAGAAAAGGATGAATATATAACATTTAACAGTCTCTGAACATTAGAGAAGGAATGACGGCCCTTTATAAAACCTGTTTGGTCCTGAAAGATAATTTTAGTTAGAATATTCTCCAGCCAATTAGCCATTATTTTTCTTTCTTTTTAAATCTTTTTATTGAATTAGTACACAAAAGGTAAACCATGTAGAAACTAATATGCTGCTGCGATATAAATTTACAAGAGATATTAATACACAAAAAAATGGTACAAACAGTGCAGTTTAGATATAAAATAACAAGGTAATATAATAGTATACTAATTTTCCATACATATCAATAAAGAGAAGAAAAAACCCAAAAAAAACCTCCAAAAAAACCCACCGTGCAACTAATCTGAAAAGCAAAGCAAAGCAATGGGCTAACTAGGTATCAAGTAGACTTAAACAACTTAAAACAATCACGTCCTCAAACCCGACCTCCATTAAAAACAGTTAAAAAGCAAGAAGGGAATGTAAATATGGGCAAAGAGGAAAAAAAAAAATTAAATTACTTTAAATGAAAATGTTGAATAAAAGATCTCCAGGTATGTTCAAATTTAACTGAAGTATCATAAAGATTACTTCTGATTTTCTCCAAATTTAAACATAGTATCGTCTGAGAAAACCAAAAGAACGTAGTTGGGGCATTAATCTCCTTCCAATGTTGTAAAATACGTCTTTTCGCCATTAAAGTAAGAAATGCAATCATTCTACGGGCTGAAGGGGAAAGATTACTGGAAATTTTAGGTAGTCCAAAGATAGCAGTAATAGGATGGGGAGAAATATCTGTATTCAATACCTTTGAGATAATATTAAAAATGTCTTTCCAAAAAGTTTCCAGAGTAGGACAGGACCAAAACATATGAGTTAAGGAAGCTATCTCCCCATGACATCTGTCACAAAGAGGGTTAATATGAGAATAAAAACGAGCTAATTTATCTTTGGACATATGTGCTCTATGAACAACTTTAAATTGAATTAGGGAATGTTTGGAACAGAGAGAGGAAGTATTGACTAATTGTAAAATATGCGCCCAGTCATCCGCCAAAATAGTAAAGCCCAATTCCTTTTCCCAATCTGACCTAATCTTATCAAATGGAGCTTTCCTAAGTTTCATGATAGTATTATAAATAATAGCCGTTACACCTTTCTGACATGGGTTAAGGTTAATTATAGTATCTAAAATATATGTAGGAGGTAACGTCAGAAAGGAAGAGAGTATAGTACTTAGGAAATTTCTAATTTGGAGGTATCTAAAAAAATGTATTCTTGGTAAATTATATTTGTTAGATAATTGTTCAAAAGACATAAGGGAGCCATCTAAAAATAAATCCAAAAACCGTGATATACCCTTAGTCTTCCAAATTTGAAAGGCACGGTCCGTAGAAGAGGGGGGAAAGAATATGTTACCTAAAATAGGAATTGCAAGCCCAAATTGGTTAAGATCGAAAATTTTTCGGAATTGAAACCAAATACGTAAGGTATATTTTACTATCGGGTTACAAACCTGTTTATGGCATTTCAAATCGAAAGGAAGAGAAGAACCTAAAATGGAGCCAAGTGCATAACCTTGAGCAGATTGTAATTCCAATACTACCCATTTAGGAATGGATAATGTATCTTGGTCAAGTAACCAAAATTTCATGTGTCGAATATTAATTGCCCAATAATAGAATCTAAAATTAGGTAATGCCAAACCTCCATCTCATTTAGCTTTCTGTAGATGTATTCTACCCAGTCTCGGGTTTTTATTTTGCCAAATAAATGAAGAAATTTTAGAGTCAACTTTGTCAAGAAAGGATTTTGGAACAAAAATCAGTAATGCCTGAAATACATATAAAAATTTTGGCAGAATAAACATCTTAACAGCATTAATACGACCAATCAAAGTTAAATAAAGTGGAGACCATTTAAATGAAAGTTGTGTAATGTGATCAATTAAGGGTAGGAAATTAGTCTTAAATAAATCCTTATGTTTACAGGTAATTTTAATCCCAAGATATGAAAAATGATTATTAACCAATTTAAACAGGAGGTTCTGATATAAGGGAACTTGCTTATTAATCGGGAAAAGTTCACTGTTACTGAGATTTAATTTATAACCTGAAAAAAGACTAAATTGTGCTAATAAATCTAAAGCTGCAGGAATAGATTTTTGAGGATTAGAAATATGTAAAAGTAAGTCATCAGCATAAAGTGATACCTTATGAGACTTCAAACCACGAGTTATACCAATAATATTTGGAGATTCTCGAATAGCAATTGTAAGAGGTTCTAATGCAATATCAAATAATAAAGGACTAAGAGGACAACCTTGTCTGGTACCTCGAAAAAGAGGGGAAAAAGGTGAATTTAAAGAGTTAGTATGAACTGAGGCCATAGGAGAATGATATAACAATTTGATCCAGGATATAAATTTCGGGCTGAAGTTAAACATTTCGAGCACCTTAGATAAGTAAGGCCATTCGACTCTGTCGAAGGTTTTTTCAGCGTCTAGGGAAATGACGCATTCAGGATCATTTTGTGACGGGGTATAGACAATGTTAAACAGTGTACGAATATTATAAAAAGAGTAACGACTTTTAATAAAACCCGTTTGGTCTTCCGAGATAATATAAGGAAGTGCTCTACTGGAAGAGACTTCCGGTAGACCTCATGGAGCGAAGTCGTGTTCTTGACTCGCTCCATTACCTCTGAGCTTTATCCTATGATCAGCTACATTTAAGCTAACTTTTAAGGCACCGACTTTTACAATGCCTTGCAGCGGATTGCTATTATATATTTGGATGTTTTTAAGGTCCGCTATGTCTAAGAACGAGAAAGACGGCAAATCTCTGGTTAGACCGAAAGTTACCGACCCCCCTCCGATTGAACCAGTGGTAACTATGCAAGCTGTGTCGGATCTGATTCGTGCAGAAATTTCAACTAAACCGCAGAAAATTATCGATGAAATTGATAAAATGAAAACATCTATCACGGAACATCAGACTGCTATATCTAATCTCCAAGTATCCACGCAACAAAGTGAACTCAAGATGGGGAAAATTGAAGAAACTATTACTGTAATGAAGAAAAAACTTGACTTTCTGACCTTTAAAAATTCTGACTTAGAATGCAGAATGCGACGACAGAACATTTGAAGTATTGGTATTCGTGAAGCTGCTGAATCTGATGACCCTATAAAGTTTTTCTCTCAACTTTTAAAAGATTCATTTCCCACCTTATTTCCTGATCAACCACCACTATTGGATGGGGCTCACAGAGTCCCATTATATTCCCCTAAGTCAGATAAACCTCGGCATGTTATTTTACGATTTCATTATTTTCAAGACAAGGAGAAGCTGCTTCGCTTTGCTCGACCTAAAGGTTACATTGATTTCTTGGATCTTTGCTTTCGATTGGTGGAAGATTTTAGTAAACAGGTTCGTGATCAACGTGTCCGTTACAGATCTGTGATGTCGTAATTCTACAAGATGGATTTAAAACCAGTGTTGCTTTATCTTGCACGTTTGAGGATTCGATTGTCCGATGGGGCTTCCCGTTTTTTTGACTCTCCATTGGATGCCCAGAGTTACCTGGATCAACTCTTGCCTTCAACATCTTAATCGCACTATTAAATCATCTTTGTTTGATCTCAGGCAGTTAATCTGTTGGGTTTAATTTTTTTTTTTGCTTTATATGAGGGCAGAAAAGTTTTGCCAAACTTTTTTTTTTAACTGCGTCATTCCTTTCTTCTTCCCTGGGGATTCTGGGTGGCAATTCCCACAGCATCATTTTACGTACATCCCTGGAGGCCTTAAACTTTGTAGTTTTCAAACGTACTTTTTGTAGTTTTCTTGGCTAGTCTATGCTAATATTTCATTTTCTTGTTTAATTATATGGTCTGTTGTAGGTTAACGGTTTTCTTTATATGTACCTGTTTTTTCTTTGTATTATATCGTTTTTGTTTTAATCAGTGTACTTTTTTTTATTCCTTTACTGTTTTATAACTTTAACTGATCTTTTTATATATACACTTTTTTTTTAGTGAGCGTCTATCGGAAGTCATGGGGGTAGTTCTAGTGCTCGCTTCTTTCTGGCTGGTCTATCTTAGATTTAGCTTTGGGGTGTTACGTACCCCGTAACTGGGTTGCCAAACCAGCAGAAATGGATCACTCAGTTGGAGTCTGGATTACTAGAACCAAGAAAGTTCCATTAAAGAAACAAGCAACACAGTAATCGAAAGGATAATAAATGCAACAGTTCAGCAATGATAACCACACATGTGCACAGAACCAAGACAACAGCATCAATCAAGCTCTATCGCGGTCTAGGGGCAAATGACCAAATTTCAAAGTGGCTCAAAGTTCAGTCCAGTTTAGTAGTTCAGTTCGCAGTAATCGTTGCCATGGCGATGGACAACGTGGGGGGAGAGAGAGGGGGAACAGGAACAACTGATCATTCAGACATGGCTTCACTCACAGACCGGCGATATGGCTCACAAGCAGCTTTTGGGCGGGTCCTTGGTGATGTCACCTGAGGTCACTGACTGTGACCCCTCCTCCAGATGCAGTCGATCCTCTGCAGTGAACCCGGCACCCAGGCAAGGGCGGACACACACCGGGTTCCCGCTGATCGTACCTTTCCACCCTGGCCGTTGTCTGATACTTCTCACCGACTCGTGAGAGGCGTACCGCTTCCAGGGTCTCGTTACCTCGGGTGTCGTGTGTGTCCTGCCTTAGCGAACCGGTCCCTTTTTATCCCCCTGCTGGGGTATCGCCTGTCCATCACTTCAAACAGTTCAAGGTTCAAAGGGGGGAGCCGCTCCAGACAGCTCTCTCTCCCCCGTCCCTTCATTACACATCTCCAGACGCTGCTCCATTGTTCCTTATCTCTCCTTCCCCTGAGGGCAGGTGGCAGACCACTTGCTGATGTCACTGATGCTAACCCAGGCCAGCAAACATCTTAATTTTATGTGTATTCTCGTCACACTTCCCCCCTTTAAGGATTTTTACCGGGAGGTAAAAATTACAAACATGAATACATTATTTGATACATACACAAATATACATCTTTATCAGCTATTTGGCTAACACAGCGAGTTTGAAGCTGTCAACACCTTGACAAACAGTCATCATATTTTCTGTTCCTTTTACACGTGTTATTAATAATCCCTTAGACCAGGCTCCAACTCAGCGAACTTCATAGTGGCCAAAAACACTGATGAATTGCGACCAATGTACCCTCTCATTTGGTTTTGTCCCGGACCACAATAACAAGGGTCGTCCCATTCCGACTCAGTTTTCTCTCACAAGGGCTTAGTAGGAGGGGGACGGGTATTGACCGCAGAGTTATTGCAAAACTTCCTGCAGTACCCCACCATCTCCAAGAGCCTTCTGAGGGCCCTCTTGTCTGTCAGGGTTGGGAGGTCAGCGATAGCCTGCACTGTAACTTGCATCGCTGCCAGCTGCCCCTGTGTCACCACAATTCCCAGGTAAGTGACCCTCGTGTGGCCGAATTCATTTTTTTCAAGGTTCACTATCAAGCTGGCTTCAGACAGCTGTATTAAATTGCCAATACACACCTCTGTGTTCATCAGCCCTTTAGTCACTGAATTACTCATTATATATCGGTGTTCTTTACTAGGCTGCCCTATTGTAACAGACATCACCCAACGTCCCAGTTCTTTGCATTTCCTCGGGACAATCAAACACACGGGTGCGAGTCGTTTAATTACTTCTTCTAAAGATTCGCTTTGTTCGGGGATTAAGGGAGAGACTTTATCAGTAGACCTGGCCAAAACAATAGCCTTCTCCCATCTGATCGATCCCATACTAATCTTTTCAAAATGTTTTTTTCCTCTTATCAGGGGGCCCCTAGCTTCATTGATTTCCACGCTAACACCGACTAGGTTTGTTAGCATATCAAAACCCGATGACCGTCTCAGTTCGCGTCGGTCATGATCAATAACATTCTTCCCCCTGGGCAGCCGGTAAATCTCTTTCATGATTCCACCAACTGTTTCCTTCAGCACCGCAAAATGTCCACCGGGGGGTACCTCGTGGGCCATGTTAAAAACCTCATCCCCATAACTCTTTTGCACCACCCCCCATTCCTCATCTGCGGGGACTGTACTTGATTTCCCTTTTTTCCTTAGCACTTCCTTCTCCACACAATAGTTTACTAGTTCCCTTGTTAAAGCTGTGTCAGAGAGAGCTGTCTCTGCCACAACCATCAGCCCCTCGTCTCGCTCCTGCGTCTGCACAAATTCTTTCCTGGCTACTGCTACGTCCGTCCCAGCTCCCTCACTACCTCTTGTCTCACTACACCCCGTCTCATACAAGGTTGGCAGAAACGTTTCAGCTAAATTCACTATCGCGGGCCCGTGATGAACCTGTGAGTCCATGGGCGGGGCCTCAATGCTGGCAGGCTGACCTGTCAATCTCACGACTGGGAACACGATTTCTCCGGCGATGTCATTACCGAGCAAGACTTCCACGCCTTTCATCGGTAATTCGGACCTCACCCCGATCGTGACTAGTCCAGAGACCAGGTTGCTTTGTAAGTGTATCTGGTGCAAAGGGACTGACTCTGTCCCTTCTCCAACACCTTTGACCTCTACCTCCCCAGTCTGGGTCTCTGAGCTAAACTCTAATACACTCTTCAGTATTAGTGACTGACACGCTCCCGTGTCTCTCCAGATCCGCACTGGAACTGGTTTTAACCCCTCCTTCACTGACACCAGTCCGGCCGAGATAAACCTCTCGCGCCCTTCCTGGACTTTTTCAGACCTGTCCTTCCCTAGCGGTTCGCTTAACAGCTCGATACAGCCATTCAAAATTTCCGCTTTTCCTTTCCCCGTCTCCTTCCTTGGGGCAAAGCACCTGGACGCAAAGTGTCCGACTTTCCCACAATTATAACAGACGACCCCAGGAGACTTCCTACCAGACTGCTCCCGGTCTACCTTATCCTTTTCACTAGTCCCCGGCTTACTTTCTGACTTTTCCGGCGGACTCTCCCCGCCGTCCTGACTACCCTTCTGGTAGCCTTTACTGGGGGCAAACTTCGTTTTATGTGTCAACGTGTACTCATCCGCTAACTTAGCAGTTGCGGCTAACGTGGCTGCCTCTTTCTCATCGAGGTAGGGTCTCATACCCTCAGGGACACAACCTTTAAACTGCTCAATCAGGATCAGTTGTAGCAGTCTGTCATAATCCCCCTCTACCCCCTTCGAGGCGCACCAACGCTCACAATATGTCTGCATCTCTCGGGCAAACTCCAAATACGGGCGGTCCCACTGCTTCCTCGCATTCCGGAACCTCTGCCGGTATGCCTCCGGGACCAACTCATAAATCCTGAGGATGGCCTCTTTCACCACCTCATACCTCTGGGCATCTTCCGCGGACAAAGCTGAGTAAGCTTGTTGGGCTTTCCCTTTCAGTACACTCTGAAGTAAAACAACCCACTTATCCCTCGGCCAGTCCTGACTTATAGCCACTTTTTCGAAGTGGAGAAAGTACCGATCCACGTCGGTATCGTCAAATGGGGGAACCAGCCTAACCTCCTGGGTCGCCTGGAACCCTCCACCTTGGTTCGGCACGAGCCCCTGCTCGGCCCTTATCTTTAACTTCTCCAGCTCAAATTCCCTTTCCCTCTGTTTCCCTCTCTCTTCTCGCTCCCATTCTCCTCTCTCTCTAACTGTTTCTCTCTCTCTTTCTCTTCTCTCTCCCTTTCTAACTGCTTCTCTTCGTGTTCTAACTGCCGTACCCGGAACTCGTGCTCAAGTCTCAGTTTTTCAAGCTGCACCTGTACTGCGTCTCCAGCAGGTTTTTCAATAGACACCACCCCCAGCTCACCTTGGGGAAACACACCTTTAGATACATAGTGCTCTACAATAGCTCTGTGTATCTCCTCTCTCCTCATTGTCGACTTCACCTTAGCAAGATTCAACCGTTTGGCCACAGCTATCAATTCCGATTTCCTGGCATCCTCTAATGCCTCCAAGGTCGGCGCCTTTATAAATTCCTCAGCCTCCATTTCTGCTGTTTGTCTTTTCTTTCTTTCGGGAATTTTAACCCAATCAATTTACTCCGTCCCAAATTTAGCGTTCAAAATCCCGGACGAGAACCCCACTTATGTTACGTACCCCGTAACTGGGTTGCCAAACCAGCAGAAATGGATCACTCAGTTGGAGTCTGGATTACTAGAACCAAGAAAGTTCCATTAAAGAAACAAGCAACACAGTAATCGAAAGGATAATAAATGCAACAGTTCAGCAATGATAACCACACATGCGCACAGAACCAAGACAACAGCATCAATCAAGCTCTATCGCGGTCTAGGGGCAAATGACCAAATTTCAAAGTGACTCAAAGTTCAGTCCAGTTTAGTAGTTCAGTTCGCAGTAATTGTTGCCATGGCGATGGACAACGTGGGGGGAGAGAGAGGGGGAACAGGAACAACTGATCATTCAGACACGGCTTCACTCACAGACTGGCGATATGGCTCACAAGCAGCTTTTGGGCGGGTCCTTGGTGATGTCACCTGAGGTCACCGACTGTGACCCCTCCTCCAGATGCGGTCGATCCTCTGCAGTGAACCCGGCACCCAGGCAAGGACGGACACACACCGGGTTCCCGCTGATCGTACCTTTCCACCCTGGCCGTTGTCTGGTACTTCTCACCGACTCGTGAGAGGCGTACCGCTTCCAGGGTCTCGTTACCTCGGGTGTCGTGTGTGTCCTGCCTTAGCGAACCGGTCCCTTTTTATCCCCCTGCTGGGGTATCGCCTGTCCATCACTTCGAACGGTTCAAGGTTCAAAGGGGGGAGCCGCTCCAGACAGCTCTCTCTCCCCCGTCCCTTCATTACACATCTCCAGACGCTGCTCCATTGTTCCTTATCTCTCCTTCCCCTGAGGGCAGGTGGCAGACCACTTGCTGATGTCACTGATGCTAACCCAGGCCAGCAAACATCTTAATTTTATGTGTATTCTCGTCACAGGGGTTACGGGGTGGGGGTGGGGGGGCTTCACTTTTTAGTTTTTCTTTCTTCTTGGGCTACTTATATTACCGAAGTATTGGTCGCGTTCTCTTTCCCGTTATCTCTTGTTTTTTCTGTTCCCTTTCTGAGTTCATGGGTCGAACCTATTGTCAATCCTCCTTTATTTGAGGGTTGACTTTAGGAATTATGGAGTCTACTATTAATTTTGTCTCTTGGAATACTAACGGTCTTAATCATCCAATAAAAAGGAAAAAAATCTTTAAAGTATTCCGGAGACTTAAAGCACATATTCTATTTTTACAAGAGACCCATGTGCGGAGGGGGGACAGATTACGTTTTTTTAAGTTCTGGAAGGATCAACACTTCCATTCGAATTCCAACGCCAAAATTCGAGGAGTTTCTATTTTTATAGATCCCTCAATCACTTTTGTACAACACGATATTATTTCTGATCCGAATGGTAGATTTCTATTGGTTAGTGGTTTACTCTTTAATAAAAAGGTAGTTTTGGTTAACGTCTATGCTCCTAACCTGGACTGTCCGGAATTTTATAAATCATTATTTAATTTGTTCCCGAATTTGAATGAGTTTTCACTAATCTGGGGCGGAGCTCTTAATACTTGTTTATCCCCATTATTGGACCGTTCGGCTCCTTTACGGATTCTACCCAATAAATCTGCAACCTTGATTAATTCATTTCTTTCAGATTCCGGGTCAACGGACATTTAGCGTTTTTTGCATCCTCAGGAAAAAGATTTTTCTTTTTTTTCACATGTTCATCATTCCTATTCAAGAATTGATTATTTTCTTATTGACTCTCGTCTTATTTCTTCAGTGGTTAAATGTGAATATAACTCTATAACCATTTTGGATCATGCTCCACTTAAGCTTTCTATTAAAATATTGGCCAATACACAAAATAATAGACAGTGGTGTTTTAACTCGCTGTTGCTTCAGGACTCTGATTTTGTTAACTTTATGAATGAACAGATTGATCTCTTTTTTACAATCAACTGTACAGAGGATATATCCATGAACACCCTTTGGGATACTTTTAAAGCTTATATTCGTGGTCAGATCATCTCCTATTCTGCTGCTTTGAGGAAAAGGTTGAAGGAGGAGGAGCTGGTTATTGTGGTCAAGATTAAGGAAATTGATAAGAAATATGCTGCAGCTCCCTCTGAGAAGCTGTATAAACAAAGAACTGAACTTCAAATGGAACACAGTTTATTACTTTCGTCCTCTATTGCAAATCAATTAATGAAAACGAAGCGAATTTTATATACATAGTGATAAAGTTGGTAAACTGTTGGCTAACCAGTTGAAGACTAACTATACTATATTTCAAATTAATCAGATTTATAATCAAAAAGATCAACTGATATCTGATCAAGCTGAGATTAATCAATCCTTTTTTGACTTTTATTCCTCCTTATATCAATCAGAGTTTCCACGAGACTCTAAACATATGTATGACTTTTTAGATAACCTAGATTTCCCTAAGATTTCACACGATATATCTTTTATGTTAGACACTTCCTTTACCACTGATGAGATTAAGAATGTTATTTTTTCTATGAACCCTGGGAAAGCTCCTGGTCCTGATGGGTTTACCACGGAATGTTATAAATTTTTTGCATCCTCATTAATCCCTTGGTTATTCAGGGTTCTGGAGGCCTCATTAAAACTTGGTAAACTTTCCGAATCCTTTTATTGAGCACCGATCTCTTTAATATTAAGGAAGGATAAAGACCTTGCTCAATGTGCATCTTATAGACCAATATCTTTATTAAATGTTGACTCTAAAATTTTTTCTAAGTTATTAGTAAACAGATTAGAAAAAGCCATTATTTTTGAAAGAATTTTTGCATCCCCATTTAATAATGAAATAGGTCTATATGAAGCACAGTCAGTAGTCAGTTAAAGAATCTTTAAGCATTTCCAGCATATATGGAGAAAGCAATTTTTCAAATTTTTTATAAAATCCTACAGAATAACCATCTAGTCCAGGAGCTTTACCAGACTGCATTGAAAAAATAACTTACTGAATTTCATTTTCAGTAATAGGAGCATCAAAAGTTTGTTGATCTTCAACAGAAATTCGAGAAAAATCGATCTTTTGTAAAAAGGCATTCATTTTAGAAGAATCAACTGGAAACTGAGATTTATAAAGTTCAATGTAAAAGTCTTGAAAAATTTTATTAATGTCTTCAAAATTACATGCTGTACTACTGTCTGCCTTATGAATTTTAAAAATTTGTCTTTTGGCTCTAGCTTCTTTTAATTGAGATGCTAATAGCTTATTATTTTTATCTCCAAACACATGAAATTGACGTTTCAATTTAAGCAAATTTCTTTCAATAGGATAAGTTAATAATAATTTATATTGTGATTGGAGTTCAACCCTTTGTTTGAATAAATCAATATTAGGAGAGATTGCATAAATATTATCCAAGTCTTTAATTTGTTTTGAAATCTTATCTAACTCTGCTTTTGGCTGTTTCTTAAGCTTAGCTAAATAGCAGCTTATCTGACCATGCAAATATGCTTTAAATGTATCCCATATAATCACTTTTGACACATCTCCCGCATTATTAAAAAGAAAGAAATCTTTTATCTGAGTCTCAATAAATTTGACAAAGTCCGAACTTTGTAATAAATTTTCTGGAAACGCCAAGGCAAATTTGCAATAATGACATCATTCAATTCCAAAGCTAAGCTTAAAGGTGCATGATCTGAGAAAACGATAGCATCGTATTCACATTTCTGGACTTTGGACAGAGGTCGGAGATCGGCTATAAAATAATTGATTCTCGAATATTTTTTGTGTACATGTGGAAAAAAAAAGCATGATCTCTGTCATTAGGATGTAAATGTCTCCAAACTTCAACCAGGTCATAATCAATTAAAAAAGAGTTAATAAGTGATGCAGAACAACTCGGAAGCCGCTGATTGGGTGAACTCTTGTCAATCAAAGGATTTAAACAACAGTTGAAATCACTACCCATTAACAACATATATTCATTTAAATCCGGCAATAAAGCAAATACATTTTTAAAAAAAGAAAGATCATCTACATTAGGTCCATATAAATTAACCAGGACAATTTTTCTATTACAAATTGTTCCTTTAACAATTTAAAAATCTACCATTAATATCTGACACAATGTCTTCTTGGATAAATAAAATATTAGGTTTTATTAAAATAGATACTCCCTTTGTTTTATTTTAACAAATAGCGTGAAATTGAAGGCCCTTCCACATTTAAAAAAATCTATTTTGATTGCCTGTTTTGATATGCGTTTCTTGAACAAAAATTATTTTTGGAATTGATTAATGATTTTAAAAGTCTTCTTTTGCCTAATAGGATGATTCCAACCGCATACATTCCAATTTATAACGTTCATCTGTTTAGCTAGCATAAAAAAATTTTATTTTATTTAACACATAAATACACGCATACCAGCGCAGGCTAAACAAAACTAGCGGTGATAAGTATAACCATATAGAAAACATACATGCTCCGGAACTCCGTAATGGGAAAAAATACAATAAAGAAAACTATAATTAATCTTATAACTCAAAACTAACCCCAGTCCTCCCACCACCCTGAAAGACCCGAAATTCGGCAAAAGAAAAAAGCTGAAATGTGTTCCCACAGAAGTAAAAAAAAAGAGAGACTCTGCGAGCTGCCCATTTTATAATGATGATTTTAAAAGCTTTCCTTGATTCCTCCCCCCAGTAACAAAAAAAAACAGACGGCCCTAAAATAGGAAAGCCCTACAGAGGAAAAAAAATTGTTTATACTTAATCCTTAAAAATGAGATGGGGAATGCAGAAACAATCTCCAAAAACACCAAAACAATAAAATTAAACAAAGAGAAGAATGCTTATGTAACCTCTAACAAAGAAAAATCAGTGCCGTTTTCCACTTAACTTGCACGCCCAATGAAAAACTTTTTAGGGAAAAAAAACTAAATATCTATCTACTAAGCACTCCCAAATATGTATATATAAGAAAAAGTCCTTATGAACTATGAAAACTATTAATTAATGAAAAAAAAGGAGGATAGAAACAAATAATCAAACCGGTTAACAATCTGTCCACTGTATTGATTCGCTCAGTAAACCAAACAGATATTAGAAAAATCATTCATCAGTCACATCAAAAAGTTCACATCTTCTTTAAATGATCAGAGGACATCTTAAGCAAATCAAAAATCTTCAAAGCTTGTTTTCTTTCTGAAATAACAATTATTCAGCAGACCTAAAACCATTCAAACCTCGGCTGCAACCGAAATAGAGTTAACATAGTCCAATGCCACTTTGGGGTCCTGAAAAACATGTGGAGTCGAGTCTTTGGGAAATAACTTTCATCGGGCTGGATAGCTAAGTGATGGGAATAATCCCTTATCATAGGCTATCTTCATGGTTGGAGCAAATTTAAACCGCAGGTCCATAACTTCCCGTGGATAATCTTCATAAAAACGAATCTTCGAACCCTTGAATTTAAAAACTCTGTGTTTCCTTGCATATTTCATGATTTGGTCTTTAACTTTGAAATGAAGAAAGCAGACCAAAACTGACCTTGGTTTATTCGGATCCTGAGATTTTGAAGTGAAAATTCTATGCGCTCTTTCAATATCGGGAGGTTGAGGTAAAATATCCAGAAACAGAGATTGAAACAAATTAGCAAAATAGTCCAATAAATCCCCACTCTCAGATCCTTCCCTCAGTCCAACAATTCGAATATTATTCCGAAGAGATCTTGCTTCCAAATCGATAATCTTATGTTAAGACTTTTCTAAGTGGGCTGAAGTATCCGCTATCTGACGCTTCATCTCTTTAAGATCAGAATTCAAGGAAATAATATTTTCCTGAACAAATTGAAAACTCTCTCGTAACAACTTCATCTCAGAAGAGGTAGCATCAAGTTTTACCGTGTTGTTTTCTATTTTCCCGTCGAGAACCATCAGTGAATGTCCTAAACGCTCAGCCCAAATAGGCATATCCTCTGATTTTCCTTTCAAAGTTTTCCCCTTTCCATTGCTGGATTCAGGAAGCTGCTTTCCGCTTCTTAAAGCTTGTGACATAATAACAACTATTCCCCTCTAAGACCGACAAATAGAAGTTAAAAATTCAAAGTTTAAACTGGGGAAAAGGAAGAATTAATCGCAGCCACACAAAATGTCTGTCACTCCATTGGGCAGTAGGTGGAGTCTTCATGATTTCGAAAAGTAAACATTTTGCCATCATTGTACGGTTTTGCTCTAGAATACAATGAATGTTTGAATGAATTGTGTACGTAAACTATTCATAGCACTGCAGAAGTGGCATGTGATCGTGTGCTTCTTCCCTGGTGCATGCCATTTATGTGGGTCAGGGTTGAAACTGATTTTGTACTTCATATTTTGACAGAGCATTACAGGGTACCATGACTGATCACTCCAGTGCAATGATAGCTCTCACCCAGTTCCCTGAGCCAAAGAACCTCTTGTCCAAGGTTATACAGATAGCAACTACCTCCTCGTCTGTCACAGTAAGTAAAATAGAAAATCATGGAGATAGTTTGAACCTTGTCTTATTGAAAAAAAGAGGGTATAAAGTATGTTAAGTCTGTTCATATCTCAAGGGGTTGTGTAAAGCAGAAGAGATTACAGATTTAAAGATTACTTTGTTTATCACATGTATATCAAAACATAGTGAAATATTTCATTTGCTTCAATGGCCAACACCATCTGAATATGTGCTGGGGTAGCCTGCAAGTGTCTCCATGCTTCCAGTGCCAATATAATATGCCCAAAACTTATTATCCATAACCTATGCATCTTTGGAATGTGGGAGGAAGCGCGCATGTTCATGGGGAGAACATACAAACTCCTTACAGTGAGAATTGAACTCCACTTGCTGATCACTAGCGATGTAATAGTATTCGCTAACTGCAATGCTAGTGTGCTGCCCATATGTTGGACTTTAATGTTGTTGGTAATGGGTCAGGATTTAGTAAACAGACTACCTAGTTGCGCAGAGTTCAATGAAGGGTAGATATCTCATCATCTGTAGAAGAGGATTAAGTGGTTGGGGTGTATCCTTAATGGAGAAATGCACAGATCTTTGATTGCCAGCTACCTGCTAATATTCTCCACTGAATTCTAGTTACACAGACACTCCTTATCTTCAAGAATACCAATGTGATCTGATTCTCCAGCTAAGTGTTCATATGGCTATTGATTTACATCTTTCCTCTTCCCTTATCCCACTGTTGCTCGGAAACTTGTCCGAGTTTTTGGAGCTCTTTTTGTGAAAAAATTCCTCTTCCCCCATTACTCTTCCTGAAACACATTCCTAAAGACTCGACTCTCTTGACTGGGGTTTCAGTTTTGCTACTTCCAATCCAACTGTTACAAAGTGCAGTTATTTATTTCAAAGAAATCCCTCTTCATTGTTAGGGCAATATTCCTCCTGTGTTGGTGCCAGTTATTCTGGTATTAAACTGCAACGATGGAGACAGTATTCAGGACTTTGAAATGGGCATTACCTCTTCTATATCAGGAGGAGAGGTCATTAACAATTGATAAGGATTGAATTCCCATGAAGAACTTCACATAATACACAGTTTAGTCTCCCATTTGGGGAATGGCCACTTTGCAGCGATAGTAATCAGCTCACCAGCCCACTTACCCAGCAGATATTAAACCCTATATGAGGCGATATGTTGCTTTATGTTTGGTTTCATTGCTGATATATAAAAGAATACATTTATATGATGCTCTGTTTATTTATTTTATTTGTTGCCATTCCATTGAACCTTAACATACTGTTATTTAGTCTATCTCAGTTCTTAGTTTTGAGATGAAAGACCAGAAAAAAGGAAAAATTACATTTAGTGTTAAACCATAAAGACAGTTCTATTCCTACTATAGTGGTGCTAGAAAGTTTGTGAATCCTGTAGAATTTTCTCTATTTCTGAATAAATATTACCTAAAATGTGATTAGATCTTCACTTATCCTAAAACTAGATAAAGAGAACCCAGTTAAATAAATAACACAAAAAACATTATACTTGTTCATTTATTGTTGAGAAAAATGATCCAATATTACTTGTATTGTTTGGAAAAGGTATGTGAACTTTTGCTTTCAGTAACTGGTGTGACCCCCTTGTACAGCAATAACTTCAACCAAACATTTCCGTTAACTGTTGATCAGCCCTGCACTCAGCTTGGAGAAATTTGAGGCCATTCCTTCTTACAAAATTGCTTCAACTCTGGAATGTTGCCGGGCTTCCTTGCATGAATTAATTGCATCAGGTCCTTCCATAAGGATTAAGATCAGGACTTTGACTCGGCCAGTGCAAAGCACGAATTTTCTGTTTTTTTAAACCATTCTATTGTTGATTTACTCTTGTCTTTCAGATCATTGTCTTTTTGCATTATTCAATTTCTCTTAAGCTTCAGGTGTCGCACTGCTACCCTGCCATTCTTCTGTAAAATGTCTTGATACAATTTTGAATTTATTGTTCCCTCAACAATTGCAAGCTGTCCAGGCCCTGAGGCAGCAAAGCAGCCCCAAACCATGATGCTCCTTCCACCATACTTCACAGTTGGGATGAGGTTTTGGTGTTGGTCTGCAGTGCCCTTTTCCCTCCAAACATAGCATTGTGTGCATTTCTGCAAAAAGTTCAAATTTTGTCTCATCTGTTCACAAAACATTGTCTCAGAAGCGTTGTGGAACATCCAGGTGGTCTTTTGCAAACCTGAGATGTGCAGTGATTGGGTTTTTTTGGAGAGCAGTGGTTTCCTCTGTGGTGTCCTTCCATGAACACCATTCTTGTTTAGTGTTTTTATTATAGTGGGCACATAAACAGAGACCTTAGCAAGTTCTAGAGATTTCTGCAGGTCTTTTGTTGTTACCCTTGGGTTCTTTTTCATCTCCTTTAGCATTGCACATTGTGCTCTTGGTGTGATCTTTGCAGGATACCCACTCCTAGGGAGGGTAGCAACAGTACTGAGTTTCCTCCATTTGTAGATAATGCCTCTTACTGTGGACTGATGAACCTTCCGGTATTTAGAAATGCTTTTGTTGCCTTTTCCAGCTTCATGCATCTCTACAATTTTTCTTCTAAGATTGTTTGAAGCATGGTGCTCGTAAACAAATCTTTCTTGAGAATAGCAGCTCTGTGAGTAACCTGCCTTTGTGTGTCTTTTTTTAACAGGGCAGGGCACCTTTCCAGCCCACACCTCCAATCTCATCTCATTGATTGGAACACGTGACTCCAAATAGCTTTTGTAGAAGGCATTACCCCAGAAGCTCACATACTTTTTCCAACAAATACATGTAATATTGGATCATTTTTCTTAATAAATAAATGAACAGGTATAATGTTTTTGTGTTATTTATTTAATTGGATTCTCTTTATCTAGTTTTATTCCTTGTGTAAAGATCTGATCACATTTTGGGTCATATTTATACAGAAATAGAGAAAATTTTGTAGGGTTCACAAACTTTCTAGCACTACTGTATGTTATTTAACCGCTTCTTACTCAATTATCAGACATGCTGCAAAAACTGATATTGTCTGCATAGACTTCTATCTCATTTATAAATATAATGCATTTAATCTTACAGTAATAATTTGCTTTTGTATAGTGTGTTCATCATATCATAGCTCCTGAATGTGTTTTTAAGAGAATTATACAGTGAAATTCAACAATGAAGCCCTTTTTTCCATTTGTGATGTTGCCAGAGTAAGCATGTATTTGAGTCAAGAGACAAATAGCACAGAAACATACCCTTAAGCCAATCGAGTCTGTGCCTTTCACCAATTTAAACTAATTCTACATTGATCCCATTTGTTTTATTCTCCACACATTCCCATTAACTCCCAGGTTTCTATCACTCACCTCTGCATTAGAGGCAATTTATGACAGCCAGTTAACTTGCCAACTACGCTGCTTTTGGAATGTGTGACAAAACTATGGCTTCACGAGATAATCCACATAGAATGTGGCCTTTGATTCACTAAATTCTGGCAGCTGCTCATGGAATAAATAATTGTTTCACTCTAATCCTTGGTTTTTCCCTGTAGTTTGGAAAATTATTTTCCCATGTGTGTTTATCCAGTTTCCTTTTGAAAGCTTGCTTGTTCTTGTTTTCAGTGTCCTTAATGGCAACGTGTATTAAATCGTAATGACATCATGTTTATTCTAATGAAATGGGCCCCACACCCTCTGATTTATGCTCTTCGTTTTAATTGTGTATCCCCCAGTCCTTGAATATTCCACTGTTTCCTGCCAGAGTGTGAAATAGAAGAAGAGAGAAAGGGGAGGGAAATCATTTTTTTTACAGGAAGGAGAAATTGATGTTCATGACATCAGGTTAGAGCCTACCTGGAGGTGTTGCTCCGCCACCTTGAAAATGGCTTCGTTGTGGCAGAAGAGGAGGCCATGGTCCGACACGTCCAAACTGGAAGGGGATAGGAATTAATAAGGTTGGCCACCAGGAAGTACTGCTTTTGGCAGATGGAACGGAGGTGCTCGACAAAGCGGTCCCCCAATTGATGTGAAGTCTCTCACCAATGCAGAGAAGGCTGCTTTGGGAGCTGCAGCTATAACAGACTGTTTCGCAAGTGAGGTGTTGTCTCACAAAGGAGGGCTGTTTGAGGCCCAGAATGGAGGTGAGCAAGGACGTAAATGGGCAGGTGTAGCAATTGTCTTGCTTGCAGGGAGATGTACAAGGAGAAGCATTAGTGGGGAGGGATGAATAGAGAAGAAAATCACAGAGGAAGCAAACCCTGTGGAAAGGTGAGAGTAGGGGTGGAGTAAAGATGTGATTGGTGTCATTGAAGATGGTGGACGTTGTGAAGAATGGTGTGTTGGATGCAGCGGCTCAAGGGGTGGTAGGTGAGGACAAGAGGAACTTTCTACCTGTTAAAGTGGCAGGAAGAAGAGGTGAGCAAGGTTGGCAGGGAAATGTGGGTGAGGGCAACATCAGTGGTAGAGGAAGGGAAACCCCATTCTTTGGAGGAGGAGGAAGAGGACATCTCTGATGTCCTGGAAAGGAAAACCTATCCTGGGAACTGATGCGATGAAGATGAAGGAACTGATAAAAGAGAATAGTTAGAGTTACAAGAAACTCTACAGCATAAATGCAAACTATTGTTTAATTGCCAGCCCTTGTAATTAAATAATACTAAGGAACTGAGAAAAGGGAAGAGCATTTTTCACAGGAGACAGGGTGGGAAGAGGTATAACAAAATAGCCATGGGAATCGGTAGGTTTATAAAAGATGTTGGTAGACAGTTTGTCTCCAGAAATGGAGACAGAGAAATTGAGAAAGGAGAGAGAGGTGTCAGATATGGGCCAAGTGGAGTTAAGGGCAGGTTGGAAGTTGGAGGCAAAGTTGATGAAATTGACACCCTCAGCATGGGTGTGTGAAGCAGCACCAGTGCAGTTGTCTTTGTTCAAATATCTTTGTTCCTGTATGTATTTAGAACATTACTGCTGGCACAGTGAAGCTCTGATAATCAGGCAGCTTTGGGACTGGCAAATTTTCTAGAGATTGGATTTTGCAACTTTTAATACCTCAACTCACTTTTAATCTGCTTTTTGTCTCATGTTATACAGTAGTATAACAAGTTTTCCAGTAAACCCTGTGAGTTTGTAAAGGACACTGGAAATGGGATCCCAGTGAGTTAAAAGAGAGGCTGGGAAATGGGGCCCTGTGATTTGAACAAAATGTGAAAAGCAACACTGTGAGTTTAAAGGGGGTGTGGGGAGTAGGGTCATACTGATTTTAAACAGAGGTCTTGGTGAGTTTAAAGAGAGCTTGGGAAATGGGGCCCAGGGAAATCTACAAGGAGCATGGGAAATAGATACTGAAACATTGGGATTTAAGAATAATCAGATTATCAGAGTACTTTTCCATTGTTCCTTCTGCCAAAACATTTCACTTTCCATTTCTTCAATAAATTCAGTCTACCACTCATCTGCTCATTCTGCCAGCCTGCCTACATCCTCTTGTAGCCTATTGCTCCCAGTATTGTGTGCACATTTTGTTCACCATGGTCTGTGCTCTCACACACATGCCATGCACTCTAAAATATTGAAATAGGATCCAGATCATTGTTTTATTTTTTTCTTGTAGATTTAGCCTTCTTTACACTTGTATATTTTTATAATCATCCGTTGTAAACTTTCAGTAACTTGTAGTATATTTTGTTCTGTATTTCTGTAGCTTTTTTTTTGTCTGAAAAGCTTGAGTGCTGCCCAGACAGTACCTCCCAATAGGTTTCCTCATTGAACTGGTTTAGATCAGTTTACGTTATAAAGAAAGAGCATGTGGTCAAGTTTGTACTACTTTTTACTTGCCTTGGTTGCTGACAAGCTGACTGTCTGACCTGTATTATGACGTATATCTAATAAAAAGCTGTAATCTTAGGATCTGTAACTTATTCTGGACTTCCAAAGAATCTTCTGGACAACATTATCTCTAGATCTAACAAAAGTGGTCTTTGGCTTTCCTACTAATTCACCATCTTATTTATTTCTCCAGTCTAATTTTATATTATTTCCTACTCAAGTACTATCTACACATTCGTTTCCTTTTTGTATCCTATCCAACTTTTCCACTGCTACATGAGTTGAGTTTAAATCCTCTCCAGTCATACTACATCACCTTTCTATGTGACATATATCATACATACAGATACATACACATGTACACACAAGAAGGGAAGAAATAGGAGAGGAGATGTGAGCTTCCATCAGTTTTTGTTTTTGTGTTTGCTTGGCCATGTGGTATCATTGCTAATCTGATCCAGTAAGTAAGAGTAATGGTGATTAACATAAATGTATTCCCTCAGGGTTATCTGAAATATTCCACAGAAGGTAATTCACTGAAGGTCTGTCGACTTGAGGTGCAGTGGCCAAGCCCAATGACCTTCGTCGCAAGTGGTCGGCGGAAAACTGAGGCGGAAAGAAGAGCAGCAGCTCTAGCCTGTAAGAAGCTGAAGGTGATTGCAACTTGTTGAGCAGGGTCTTGTGCCTGATGATGTTAGAAATGTCTTCTTTGTGGCATGCCAGCTGAATTTCAAATTCGCCAACTGACCCTGTCGATAAATTGACGCAGACAAAAATATAAAATCTAGAATCTGGTGCAAAAATTGAACTGCTGGATGAACTGGATGTCAGGCAGCATTTGTAGAGGGAAATGGAGAGCCAGTGTTTCAGATTGAGTCCTTTCTCTAAATTGTTGTCTTTCCTCAGAACACAGAAATCAAGTTCTGACAAACGTCTTTAGCCTGTAATATAAACTCTGATTCTCTTTCCATGGATACTGCCTGACCCACTGAGGTTTCCAGCAATTTTTATTTTAATTTTGGACTTTAAGTATTTGCAGTTTGTTTTCGTTCTTATCAACAAATGTTTGATGATACTTGAATGTGCAAGTGCAATACCGTATGTAGTCCAGGACAACATAGACTTAGAAAGGAAATACTGTAGTGAGCTGGGTAGCACTTGTGAAAGAGAAACAATTTGTTTCAGGTCCACGTTCTTAAATCAGAACTGGTAAAGAGGGAAGATAAATTTTAAGTTATAGAGAGGGTATGGGACAATTCCCTTTTTTCCATCCATCCCTCCCAGCCCTCTCTGCAACTTCAAATTGACATGTTTTCTCTCTTTCTCAATTCATCTGATCCTGTTAATTCTGTTTTTTTTTTACACAGATTCTCTCAGGCTCTATTGAGTGTTTCTAGCATTTTCTGCTATTTTGATTTTGTGTGGAGCAAGTCTTATCTGCAAATTTGGAGCTATCAGTTAGCTATTGTTTAGGGATGTTATGAATGTAAATGCACCATTACAGTACTGGTTACTATGGGTGGGTATGGCTCAAGGTCATCATATCAGAGCATTGAAGGGAGGCCAAGCTGGAAAAAATCTGGCTGCTTTGCAGAAGAGAGAGTAAATAATCCATACTGTATAAATATCTCTCTCTACTCTGCCATCAAACAGACCTAACCATTTACAGAGTTTATTAGCTGTACTTTGAAATATTCCATGGATTAGATTGCGTGAATCTCTCTACTCTCCATTAAACACACTCAGGAATTTTGCAGCACTGGTTAGAAACAGGCTTCCAATCTCTGTGTTGTGATATCAAACACTTTGAGCAAAAGTCCAGTGTGCATCAGTTGCAGACCAGGGCTCCAGCCATGCACTTTAGTCTCCTACAGCAACAGGAACAGGTTACATTTTTTATCGCCCAGGAGTCCTGTGGCTTCCATAAGTAAGATTGATTGAACAGGAAATGGATTTTGGATTTGTGAAATCTGTAGAGCCTTCAGGAATTGAAATAGACCTTTTCTGAGAGTGAAGTGAAAGAAGAGATATATTCCTTGAGTTTGAATTGGATTTAATTATAGATCCCAAAGATGGGAAAGGGGCTTTTAATTCACAGCTCTGTGGAGTACAGGACAGTTGTGAGTTTGTTATCCATTTATTTGTCTGTTATGCTGTTTTTTCACAAAATTAAACTTAAGGGAATGTTCTTGGACACTGGAGGTAAACTTGTGTATCTTTGTCTTCATGGCAGGATTTGGGCTTGCTTAACCAAAAAAACCATCCACTGACCCATGCCATGTACAACCTGGCGGCAATAAAAGAATTGAGTGAAAAGGAACGGAGACCAACCAGGCTAGAAATCCCCAAGGATCTCCAACAACGAATCCAACAACATCTGGACCAAGTCAGTAAATTCTTAGTCTTTATATAAGCAACTGATAAACTAGCCTGACATTAAAATTGTTTCCGAGCAAACTATTTCTGTCATATTTTAAAACTGTAGCAATGTTTTTACACTGCTGAGATTTGAAAAAGCTTGCTGCATTGAAGGTTACAGGAACACTTTAGTTAGACCTGTTTAAAATTTAGGCTGGCTGGTGGCGCAATGGCATCAGCGCCGGACACTGGAGCGAAGGCTCCTGAGTTCCAATCCAAGTCGGGCCATCCCCTGAGCACGCTTTCCATCCGTGCCGGGTTGATTGTCGAGCTAGCCACTCGACCTTGTAAAAAAAAAGGGTCGAGTCAGGAACGTTCATATCGTGACCCGGTTAATCCGAAAGGTGACCAATCTTGACACCATGCGCCAGACAAGAATGGCTGACTGTCTGGTGCAACGCACTGAAAAAAAAGGAATGGTTTTGAAAGAATGGCAATGAAGTAACTGTTTCTGCTGGCTAAAGGATTGATGATGAGAGGATTTAAGCTAACTGGCAAAATTCAGAAGTGATGAGAAATGTATTTTGCTTGGAGTGTATGCTGTACTACTGTTAGACAAGAATGGTGGAAGCAGAAGGAATTAAGTATCTATGACCACTGGATAAAGAATCCAAGGCTGTAGCTGGGTAAGAGGATTATTAGATTGCCTTTTCAAATAAACTGCACAGATGCTGTGGATGAAATGTAGTGATGTGAGGTAAGGGACATTTGGAAAGCGGTGAAATGATCGGACAAAGTCAGCATGGATTTGTGAAAGGAAAATCATGTCTGACGAATCTCATAGAATTTTTTGAGGATGTAACTAGTAGAGTGGATAGGGGAGAACCAGTGGATGTGGTATATTTGGATTTTCAAAAGGCTTTTGACAAGGTCCCACACAGGAGATTAGTGTGCAAACTTAAAGCACACGGTATTGGGGGTAAGGTATTGGTGTGGGTGGAGAATTGGTTAGCAGACAGGAAGCAAAGAGTGGGAATAAACGGGACCTTTTCAGAATGGCAGGCGGTGACTAGTGGGGTACCACAAGGCTCAGTGCTGGGACCCCAGTTGTGTACAATATATATTAATGACTTGGATGAGGGAATTAAATGCAGCATCTCCAAGTTTGCGGATGACACGAAGCTGGGTGGCAGTGTTAGCAGTGAGGAGGATGCTAAGAGGATGCAGGGTGACTTGGATAGGTTGGGTGAGTGGGCAAATTCATGGCAGATGCAATTTAATGTGGATAAATGTGAAGTTATCCACTTTGGTGGCAAAAATAGGAAAACAGATTATTATCAGAATGGTGGCCGATTAGGAAAAGGGGAGGTGCAACGAGACCTGGGTGTCATTATACACCAGTCATTGAAAGTGGGCATGCAGGTACAGCAGGCGGTGAAAAAGGCGAATGGTATGCTGCCATTTATAGCGAGAGGATTCGAGTACAGGAGCAGGGACGTACTACTGCAGTTGTACAAGGCCTTGGTGAGACCACACCTGGAGTATTGTGTGCAGTTTTGGTCCCCTAATCTGAGGAAAGACATCTTTGCCATAGAGGGAGTACAAAGAAGGTTCACCAGATTGATTCCTGGGATGGCGGGACTTTCATATGAAGAAAGACTGGATGAATTGGGCTTGTACTCGTTGGAATTTAGAAGATTGAGGGGGGATCTGATTGAAACGTATAAGATCCTAAAGGGATTGGACAGGCTAGATGCAGGAAGATTGTTCCCGATGTTGGGGAAGTCCAGAACGAGGGGTCACAGTTTGAGGATAGAGGGGAAGCCTTTTAGGACCGAGATTAGGAAAAACTTCTTCACACGGAGAGTGGTGAATCTGTGGAATTCTCTGTCACAGGAAACTGTTGAGGCCAGTTCATTGGCTATATTTAAGAGGCAGTTAGCTATGGCCCTTGTGGCTATGGGGGTCAGGGGGTATGGAGGGAAGGCTGGGGCGGGGTTCTGAGTTGGATGATCAACCATGATCATAATAAATGGCGGTGCAGGCTCGAAGGGCCGAATGGCCTACTCCTGCACCTATTTTCTATGTTTCTATGTACTTGCAGTTGTGCTTGTGTTATTAGAGAAACGATGTCCTTAAATATTGTGAAAAATAGTATTTGCTATTTTTTTTATTTGATATGTAGAGCAATGGTTACTCAGCAATTCAATATACCTCTAACAGCTATCTTACTGCAGGACTGCAAATTTATCCCAGAATCCAAAAACATTAGTTGGAAATCCAGGAGTTTTATAGGTTGATCAGACATTGGTGATATCAATTTTTGTGTCTCTTTCTCACAGCTAGTGTATGACAACTTGCATTCTTTACAGCAACATGTACTTATTTCATTATGACCCTTATCGTCTTCAATTTTAGCAATTAAAATTCTTAGTTTTGATGTAGTTTTATTTTTATTGAACTGTCAATCAAATCATTAGACTGATCAAAGGCCTTCTGCAGACATTATTAACACTTGTCAGTTTTTTGTTAAGGCATTTGTGAGGGAGTTGGTGCCTAGAAAGCTTTACATCCTATGTGAAAGGTCAGTTTGGAATTACACCTTCACAAATTAATGACTGAAGCCCTGGGAGGATTCTTAACAACTATGTCAAGCCTTGTACAAACAAAGGAACCTTGTCCAATGCTGAATCCACCAAAAGTTATTTAATGACTCCTTGGCAAAATGTTTAATTCCCATTGTTCACAAAGAAACACATTTAAAAACATACTTTTCCAAATAAAACAGAACTGACTATAGCATTTTCAATCATAAAAGTCCATTCAACAGGCATAAAGCTAAAAATTGCTATTAATAGAATGTGAAGAATTCAAGACAATTTTAAATAAGCTTTTCCTTTTAGTCTTAAAGTTAGAAACACCATGAAAGGTACTGAATTGGTATTAATATCCAGATATCCCATTTCAGTATCCATAGTGTAGGTGATTGCAATCATAAACTACTTTGTAGTTCCATATTATGTTTCTGTTATTTTAGGGAGCTGTTCTATTGTGCAAAGAATTTATCAGAATATTTATTATCAGTTCTTCAGGATTACGAGATATGGAAAATAATGCAAACCTTGCCAATGTCACATCTTAACAAACAAAAAACTTTGATATTGAGGGCTTTGGGGAATAGAAATTGAAATGGAATTAACAGGGCCTGTTTATTTAAAAAGAGCCACCACAAACCCAATGGGCTACACATGTGCCTGTACTATACAATTCTGTTAATCTCTGCCTGAACCTGTACATTAAGAATGACTAATTGAGAATGTGGGAACAAAAATCCATGAATTTATATTGAATTGTGTTGTGCTATTCAGACACACACGATTCCACCTATTACTTTGAATCAAACGTTGGCCTTCTGAAGGGAATGAATACAAAATTTATTTTTAAAGTCAGTTAATTATACTTTTTTGTGACATCTTTAGTATGTGCTTATCAATCACAGGAATACAGCTAACATTTTTCTTCTTCCCGTGTTTCTCCCTCAGTACACAGTGGAGACTCCACCTGACCTCAGTGAGCCCAAACTTATCAACCCTGACCCAGAAATTATGGATCCAACATCAAAGTTTGGTTTGATTAGTGATGCCATCACAGGAAATGCCTACGTTCCAATGTTACCTGAAGAGATGGAACGCATCAATCAGAGATTGCGCAGGCTATGGCAGAGATCCAAGCCGGGGAAGGTTAAGCCACTTCCTGTTGACTCTCACAAGGAAGCAATCATCTCTGCCATTGAGGAAAACCGCATTGTGGTCATAGCTGGAGCAACTGGATGTGGAAAGACCACCAGGATCCCACAGTTCATACTGGAGAAATTCATAACTGATAACCGAGGAGCCCACTGTAACATTCTGGTAACTCAGCCCCGGAGGATCAGTGCTGTGTCAGTGGGGCAAAGGGTAGCCTATGAAATGGGACCAGCCCTCAAGAAAAACGTGGGCTACCAGGTACGGTTGGAGAGCATGTTGCCTCCACGAGGAGGGGCATTGCTGTTCTGTACTGTTGGTATTCTCTTGAAGAAGCTGCAAGGGAATCCCTCACTAGAAGGTATTAGTCACGTCATTGTGGATGAAGTCCATGAGCGTGATGTCAACACCGATTTCCTGCTCATCTTGCTGAAGAATGTAATGGATGCTAACCCCAAGCTGAAGATCATCCTGATGAGTGCCACCAGTGACATTGAGCGGATATCAGATTACTATGGGAATTGCCCTGTAGTGACTGTGCCAGGGTTCATGTACCCTGTGAAGGATTATTATCTAGAAGATATCCTACCAATGCTTGGACAAAAGGAAACAATTCAACTCAGTCAAGTAAGTGGTTAAGTTTTTTAAAAATTGCATTGATGCAGCTTGGTTCCTTTTTCCCCAAACACGTCATTGTTAATGGAAGTGAAGTGACCTGTTTATTTGTAGAAGTGATGGAAATATTCAGTAAATATGTTTTTTGGGTACTGTTGATTTAAGGAGGATAGCGGGCCAGAACATGAGAAAAAATGAGGATAGGAATTAAAACGGTTGGCCACTGGGAAATCATGCTTTTTGCAAATGATGTGGTGGTGCTCAAGAATGTGGTTTCCCAATTTATGTTGTGTCTCACCAATATAGAGAGGACCGGATACATTGTGTCTCACCAATGTAGAGAGGACCAGATATGTTGGGTCTCACCAATGTAGAGAGGAAGAGATACGTTGTGTCTCACCAATGTAGAGAGGACCGGATACGTTGTGTCTCACCAATGTAGAGAGGACCGGATACATTGGGTCTCACCAATGTAGAGAGGATCAGATAGGTTGTGTCTCACCAATGTAGAGAGGACCGGATAGGTCACGTCTCACCAGTATAGAGAGGACCGGATATGTTGTGTCTCACCAATATAGAGAGGACCGGATACGTTGTGTCTCACCAATGTAGAGAGGACCGGATGCATTGTGTCTCACCAGTATAGAGAGGACTGGATACATTGGGTCTCACCAATGTAGAGAGGACCGGATACGTTGGGTCTCACCAATGTAGAGAGGATCGGATAGGTCGTGTCTCACCAATATAGAGAGGACCAGATATGTTGTGTCTCAGCAATGTAGAGAGGACCGGATACGTTGGGTCTCACCAATATAGAGAGGACCGGATACGTTGGGTCTCACCAATATAGAGAGGACCGGATACGTTGTGTCTCACCAATGTAGAGAGGACCAGATACGTTGTGGCTCACCAATATAGAGAGGACCGGATACATTGTGTCTCACCAGTATAGAGAGGACCGGGTACGTTGGGTCTCAGCAATGTAGAGGAGGCCACAACTGGAGCAGAACTTCCCGATGGCCAACAATTTTAATTCCTATTCCCATTCCCATTCTGACAAGTTGGTCCTTGACCTCCTCTTCTGCCACGATGAGGCCATTCTCAGGGTGGAGGAGGAACACCTCATATTCTGCCTAGTTCTGTCTAGGTAGCTTCCAACCTGATGGCATGAGCATCAATTTTTCTTTCTAGTAATTCCACCCCCCTTCTTCTCTTCCCTCCTCTGGCCTCTTACCTCTTCTCCTCACCTGCCCATCACCTCCCCCAGTGCCCCTCCTCCGTCCCTTTCTCCCAAGGTCCACTCTCCTCTTCTATCATTCCTTCTTTTTCTGCTCTTTGCCTTTTCCACTTTCCAGCTTCTTACCACATCCCCTCTCCCCCACCGACCTGGCTTCATCTGTTGCTCTCTAGCTTGTCCTACTTCTCCACCCCCCCCACACCTTTTTGTTTTAGCATCTTCCCCCTTCCTTTCCAGTGCAGATAAAAGGGCTCGTCCCAAAACATTGACTATTTATACAATTTCATAGATGCTTCTTGGCCTGCTGAGTTCATCCAGCATTATGTGTATGTTGCAAGAGTTTCCATTGTTGTTCAGGCGAAACATTATAATGGAGAAGAAATTTTTATTGTGGAATGATTGTTGATGCCAGAAGTGGTGGTTTGAGTACCTTAGAAACTGCTGATCTCCTGGGGTTTTCACATACGACAGTCTGTGGATTTAAAGAGAATGTTGTGGAAAACAAAGAACATCCAGTGAGCAGTAGTTCTGTGGGCAAAAACACCTTGTTAGTGAGAGAGGTCAAAGGAGAATAGCCAGATTTCTTCAAGTTGTTTGGAATGCATCAGTAACTCAAATAGCCATGTGTTACAACAGTGGTGTGCAGAAGAGCATTTCTGAACACACAACATATCGAACCTTGAGGTGGATGGGCTACAGCAGCAGAAGACCGCAGATATACTGTCAGTGGCCACTTTAAGTACAGGAGGTCCCTAATAAAGTGGTCACTGAGTGTATAAAGGTGCTTCATTCCAAGAACTGGGAATTCGTTCTAATCCAGTGATGAGATGGCTTTTGACTAAATCATATTGGCACTTGGAACTTAATGACAAAGAAAGAATTGTGAATAATCCTGAAATATAAGTCTGGTATCAACAATAGCATGAGGTTATCAAATTGTCAATAAACATAACTTGTATTTCAGGGAAACAAATGATCTGCCTTTGCATGTACAGCAAATGTTTGTCTCCAGAGCCACAGCAATAATTTTGTGTGCTCTGTAATTTGCCTGTAAAGTCCTGGTGGTCACTCAAACCACTATAGAAAAGCTCAATAAAAATAAAATCAAGTAGGTAACTAACTGGTACTGGATTTAGACACAAAAAGGTATACTTAGTGAGAATCTTCCCTAATTAACATTTGAATATAAGGAGATCAATCATACACTAGCCCTGATAAAGAGATATTCACAGACTATACCTCCTAGCCAGAATATTAATTAATTAATTTTAATTTTATATTAATTAATCTTAATCTACAAAACTTAATTGATATAGTTGTTGAAGAAAGTGAAAATTGCAAAAAGACAGAATGTATGGTAATATCCAAAAGGAAGGAGAATCCTATCTGCAGGCTGAGAATAAACGGGGAAGACATAAAACAAGTACAGAACATTTGCTATTTAGGAAGCTGGGTGACATCAGATGGCAGGTGCAACATGGACATCAAAAGAAGAATAGGGATGGCAAAAGACACCTTCACGAGAATGAAGAGTATGCTGACCAATACTAAACTAGGCATGACAACCCACCTCAGTGTATCCAGTTATGTTATATGGCTCAGAATGTTGGACAATATCTAGTAACATGAGGAAACGAATTGTAGCAGCAGAGATGTGGTTTTTGAGGAGGATGGAAAGAATATCATGGACGAAACGAATATCTAACGAGGATGTCATGAACAGAGCAAACACAAAAAGGGAAATAATGTATGAGATCATGAAAAGGCAACGTAACTTCATTGGACATGTGATTAGGAAAGAGGAGTTAGAATGCACGGTAATTATGGGAAAGATTGAAGGGAAGAAAGCAAGAGGAAGACAAAGACAAATGATGATGGAGACAGCAGCCAGAGAACTGGAAATGAATACCAATGAATTGATCCACTTGACCCGAAACAGGAGTGTGTGGACCATGGCAGTCAAAGCTCAGACTGGGCATGGCACCTGATGATGATGATAGTTTTTCCAGTCAGCAGGGCAACCTAATAGGGGTAACAGAGTTGTATGTCATAAATCAGTGACTCTGGGAGTCTGCAAAATGACTGGATTCAATACACTGTTAAGGCATCATGTCAAAAATGGGTAAGGAATTTTCTGATGGTTGCCATGTACTGACCTTCCTCAGCTGATGTATTAATACTTCTGTTGAAGTTTGCTTGAAAATAGTGCTGAGAGTAGCAAGGGCAGAGAATTTTGAGGGATGCTGGCCTTGTAATATCATTAATGAGTTAGCTGAGTCCAAAGTACATAGCTGCTTGAGATGGTAAAAGAATCAACGAGGGGAAAGTCAAATTGAACCTTTCATCACATGTCTCTGGGCTGAAGGTGCATCTGCTATGAGAGTACTTAGTGGGAGTATGTGACCATCACATAGCCTTTATGGAGATGAAGTTATTTTTTTACTCAAGGTATTGTCACGTTTTGTAGGACACTCAACTTGCCAAATGGTATAATTTCAGAATGGACAATTCAAAACTGGTAACCCTGAGGCATCATGGATTATTAGATTAAGTAAAATTTAATTCTGGCATCGCTTATAACTTTGCAACTTGAATTCCTTGGGTAAACATCTTACTATGGTCACCATGTATCATGCCATGGTACTTGTTCTTCTCTTTGGCACTCTCAGTTCTTACATTCACAATATTTTCTTGTAGTTGAGGAATTATATGCAGAATTAAAAGGGATAAGACTGGACTGACTTGTGAGAATAATGTTGGAGGATAACTAATTAAAAAAGGAGTGCTTGTTGCATGTGAAAGCTGCTTTGTGTAACCATTTATCAAGGATGCCTGGCAACAGAGTACTACGTGATAACGAATGTTTAACAAGCAGCCCCAGACAGTACTCGGGGCTCACTTGATTGCAGATTTTCCCAGGCTCTATCATACCACGATACTTGTTCTTCTCTTTGGCTCTATGAATTGCTCAGTTCTTACGACCACAATATTTTCTTGTGTCACATTTGTGTCATGCTCGTTTTCATAGCTATATCACCTCTTTGATAATATTTAACAGGATGAGGAAGATCCTGTTCCTGATCTTGACTTGGTCACCGACACAATTCTGCATATTGACAAGCATGGTGAACCTGGTAAGAAATATCTGTTGATTATCTCTGGCGTTTGATTCTGAATATATAAATGAAGGCCACTTTATCTCCCCCCGCCCCACCCCTCCGATTTGATTACTGGCTTGGCCAAAGTGATGGGACAAGTTTAATTCAGCCTCTTGTGCACTAATGAGATGTGATGAATTAGAAACATAGAAAATCTACAGGCCCCTTGGCCCACGATGCTGTGCCAAACCTGTACTTACTTTAGAACTTACCTAGGGTTACCCAGAGCCCTCTATTTTTTTAAGCTCCATGTACCTATCCAGGAATCTCTTAAAAGACCCTATCGTATCCACCTCCATCACCATCGCTGGCAGCCTATTCCACGCACTGACCACTCTCTGCGTTTTAAAGGAAACTTGCCCCTGACATCTCCTCTGTACCTTCTTCCAAGCACCTTAAAGCTGTGCCCTCTTGTTTTAGCCATTTCAGCCCTGGGAAAAAGCCTCTGACTATCCACACGATCAATGCCTCTCATCATCTTATACACCTCTATCAGGTCACCCCATATCCTCCGCTGCTCCAAGGAGAAAAGGTCGAGTTCTCTCAACCTATTCTCATAAGGCATGCTCCCCAATTCAGGCAACATCCTTGTAAATCTCCTCTGCACCCTTTCTATAGATACCACATCCTTCCTGTAGTGAGGTGACCAGAGTTGAGCACAGTACTCCAAGGGGTACTGACCAGGATCCTATATAGCTGTAACAATTAGTCAAGAGATGATAAATATCTGGAGAGGACAGTGTTAGATTAAACAACAATCATCCTGGTGTAAAATCAAGTTCCTGATAAATGGAGAATGCTTGAAATAATTTAGCACCAATGATTTCCAAACGTTTCCACTGCTAGATTTTTCCATAACTTATTCCTCATTCTATTGTGGCCTAATTGATTTCTGTCATTATCAGTTCCATTTGCAGTACACCATGGAATGACCAGGAAAATGAAGAGAAATGATGACACCATGGTGTTTTCGGTGCAGAAAATCCTGCCTTTTATTTTCCCTCTCCCTCTCCCTCGCCCTCTCCATGTTAACAACCTGTAGCAGAATCTAACTTGAGTCTGAAACGAGCAGTTGGCTGAATGGTCTTTTTAGTCTAATTGTAAAAAGTAAAATTGCATAAAGTTTGCAATGACTTTTCAAGTTAATCAGTGGAATAGCATTTACTCCCTTTCTCCCCCCATCCCACTGTCATCTAGTTTGTCAG
The DNA here is from genome assembly GCF_963921235.1 of Mobula hypostoma. NCBI lineage: Eukaryota > Metazoa > Chordata > Chondrichthyes > Myliobatiformes > Myliobatidae > Mobula > Mobula hypostoma. The sequence goes on from NC_086097.1 coordinate 142,018,247, forward strand.
AATTACCCACTCCAGTTTCTATAAATTCCTTGTACAGAATCATTTTGAAGGTTGGCATGAGGTTTTATGTCGTCCTGCCAGCATTGCCACCTAGAATATATTTGGCAAGTGTGTGAACTATTCATACCAAGCCTACACACACTGCAAAGGGGCTCTATCATGCAATATTGCACCGTAGGCTGCATCCTGAGAAAGATTTAGGCTGCAAATTACTGTTAATTGGAATGAGAGAAATTTATTTAATATCAAGGGTATTGTACTCATGCTATCAAAGAACCACCACTTGAGTATAGGACAAAAATAGCTGTTATCCTTAATGGAGAGGAGGCAATTAAATTGATCAAAGAGTGTAGTGATGGAAACAAGACTTTAAATCAGCTTTTAACTAACTTGTGTGTTTTTATTTTAGGGGGAATTTTGTGTTTCTTGCCAGGCTGGCAGGAGATCAGAGGGGTCCAACAGCGACTTGAAGAACATCTTTCCACCAGAAAAGAAAACTGCATCATTTTACCTGGTGAGTGTTTTCACAAACTTAGAATGTATCTGGAAGGCATGTGAATGTCCCATGGTTTACTTCAATTAATTAGTTAACATGTTATTTTTGGATTTGGTTAATCCTCATGATATGAACCACAGCACAACAAGTGATGGAACGAGTGAATATCACAGTTTTACTCTTTAAATATGATATAAGCAAGCATTTGCAGTAATCGGGGTAATGTCTGTGCCACACTACCTAATTGTGACAAAACAGCGAATCTTATTGTGTGTTTGCATACCCTCTGTTATAAGATGAACGCAGTGACGGACTGTACAATTAAATGAATTGCCAGCATTTTGTGAGCAGCCTCAAAAGAAGAATGATGACTTGTGCAAAATAGTGAGGGATGGGTGGCGTTCATGAATCTGTTCTCCTGCATGGAGAACTCCTGGGGAAAGGCAGGAATTGTTGCTTGAATTGATGACCTAAATTCATCAGGCCACACTCTTCCTTTGTGAAACCAAATGAGTATGTTAGATTTGCATATTAAAATTTCATATGTAGTGGAGCAAGTTAAATTTGTTTCCTCTTATCAGTAATAATGCAGGTGTGATTTTGGTTATCTCAACATGAATTTGTTTTGTGTTGTACTTATGTGGGCAATCTCTCACACGTAAAAAAGTACAACATTGGAACAGGCATTTCAGCCTACCATGTTTACACCAACCAAACTAAACTGCATTCATCTGCCTGACATGGTCCATAATCCTCTGTTCCCTGCCTGTTCACTTAACTGCCTAAATACCTCTTAAATGCTGTTATTATATTTGCTTCTACCACCTTTCTTGGCAGTATCTTCCAGGCACCTTCCATTCTCTGTATGGAGAAAGGAAAATCTTGACTTTACAAATTTACTTTACATTTGCCCCTCTTGTCGTAAACCTATGTCCTCTAGTATTTTACAGTTTCACCACAGAAAGAAAACCCCACCATAAACCCTATTTATGCCTCTCATTATCTGATACACTTTTGTTTCATTAGGGTCCAGACATTAGCTATCCACACGATCAATGCCTCTCATCAACTTGTACACCTCTATCAGGTCACTTCTCATCCTCCATCACTCCAAGGAGAAAAGGCCACGTTCATTCAACCTATGCTCATAAGGCGTGCTCTCATTCCAGGCAACATCTTTGTAAATTTCCTCTGCACTGTCTCTACAGTATCCACATCCTTCCTGTAATGAGGTGACCAGAACTAAACACAGTACTCCAAGTGGGGTCTGTTACAAGAATCACCCCTTGCAATAATGATCAGCGAGGCACAGAGAATCTGTACTTACCGACAAGTAACTTAATGTTTCAATTAAAAAGCACGTGGGTTCACACACCTGTGCGCAACAACTAGAATCCCTGACCCTCCATGAACAGTCAATGAAGAGAAAAGGTATTACCCAGGAAAGGAGTCTATGCTGGCCGGGGGTTCCTCATGATCCTGATTTCCATGTGTCCGTGGGGTCCACCTTTTCCGCGATAGTTGGTCTCTGGTTTGTCCTTGTACAGGACTACAACCAACATTGTTTCCTGGTTCTGCCCAACCCAGCATTGTGTATTTGTGTCTTTCAATTCTGACTGGTCCAAACTAGTTAAATGAGGCAACCCAGACAGAGTCTAACGAGATCGCAGATTGCTTCTTTGGTAGGTCTGGCATTTTACATAATAAGTAGCTACTCGTCTGAGCATGGTCTCAGATTTAGCAGGTCATTACCTGAAGTTCCTTGTGTTGACATTCAATTGCTCTGATTAGATTATCCCAGAGCAAGAACCAGTTCAGAGTCCCTGCCCTTTACATAACAAACAGCTGCTTGTCTGAGAATGGTCTCAGGTTTAGCAGGTCATTTCCTGAAGCTTCTTGTGTCCACATTCAATTGCTCTGATTAGATTATCCCAGAGCCAGAATCAGTTCAGAACCCACAAAATGGGGTAAAACAAAGACAACTGGTTTGACTGCTTCCCCTGTTCTTGATTAGACTGTAGTTTTTTCTGGCCAACGGGTCTAACTAAGGCCTTACATAGTTTTAACATTACCTCATGACTCTTGAACTTAATCCCATGGTTGAAGAAGGCCATCATACCATACGCCTTCTTAACAACGCTGTCAACCTGCACAGCAACTTTGAATGTCCTGTGGACATGGACTCCAAGATCTCCCTGATCCTCCACACTGCCAAGAGTTTTATCATTAATGTTATATTCTGTCTTCAAATTTGACCTACCAAAATGAACGTTTTACGGTTATCTGGGTTGAACTCTATCTGCCACTTCTCAGTCAAGTTCTGCATCCTATCGATGTCCCACTGTGACCTCTGACAACTGTCCAGACTATCCACAACACACCCAACCTTTGTGTCATCAGCAGAGTTACTAACCCACCCTTCTACTCCTTCAACCACGTCATTTATAAAAATCACAAAGAGGAGGGGTCCCAGAACAGATCCCTGCAGAACATTAATGGTCACCGTTCTCCATGCAGAGTAAGAAACATCTACAACCACTCTTTGCCTTCTGTGGGCAAGCCAATTCTGGATCCACAAAGCAAGGTCTCCTTGGATCCCATGCTTCATTACTTTCCGAATGAGCTTTTTGAGTTCGAACACTTCAAACAGGTTGTCTCTCAGTCTCTAACACTTCATGAAGCCAGTCTAAGTTTTTCCAATGATTCTTTCGAGCTAATACACTCCAATCTAGGCAACATCTTAGTTAGCCTCCACCTGCTCACTATAGTGATCTGAACCATACACAACAATCCAAATGCAGCCTAACCAATGTTATATGCATCTGCAACAGGACTTCCTTATGCTTAAGGTCAGTGACTAAGGCAAACATGCCGCACACCTTTATCATTCTGTCTGTGCGTGTTGCCACTTTCACTCAGGATCTTTCCACTAGTGTTCCTAAGGGTCCTGCCACTTGACCTCCCAAAATGCAATACTCTGCTCTTATCCAGATTAAGCTCCATCTGCCATTTCTGGGCCCAAATTTCCATTTGATTTATATCCTGCTGTGTCCTTTGACAACCTTCATTGCTTCCATAACTCCTGATATTTGCCACTCTTAGACAAGCAAGACCCTCGCGACTTATTTGCGCTTGTCTTTAAGCTGGAGTTTGGAGCAGAATTTTGTACAGGACGAAACTGGATTCAGTTTATCCAAAGTGTTCTCGATTTGAAACATTTTACCACATTCCCCATGGACCTTCCAAAAAAGAAAAGCTAAGTTTGTTGGCCTTTTTCCTTACTGTGGTTTACTCAGTGATAGTGTGCAACATACACACATTCTTCTCTTCTCTTCTTCGGCTGTCCATCGATTTTCAATGTTGTCTGAGGCCTGGTTGTATGGAGGACTGGCAGTTGATCATGCTGCAAGTCCCCCCTCTCCACGCCACTGATTTTGTCCAAGGGAAGGGCATTAGGACCCATACAGTTTGGCACCGGTGTTGTCGCAGAGCAATGTGTGGTTAGGTGCCTTGCTCAAGGACAGAACACGCTGCCTCAGCTGAGGCTCGAACTCGCAACCTTCAGGTCACTAGACCAATGCCTTAACCACTTGGCCACGCACCACTCACTGCACATTAGAGAACCATTATACCCAAAGCACTTTAAGATGTTTTCAAGAAAAAGGCTGAGTCGCTTGAATACTTGTCATTTTTTCTCACAGTTCACTCCAACATTCCTGTAATGGATCAGCAAGAGATTTTCCAGCAACCACCTCCAATGATGAGGAAAATAGTGTTGGCAACAAACATTGCAGAAACCTCAATAACTATTGATGATATTGTACATGTCATTGACACAGGATGTCACAAAGAGCAACGCTATGATTTGAGGACAAAGGTAACTTTATTAATGCCTATTTTTCTTATTTAATTACATAGTAGATTCTTAATTGAATTATTTTTCACTATAGTTTAGCTTTTACTTCAAAGTAAATCAGTTTGATAGCTTGGTGAGAACCAATTACTGCAATAGAGGTGGTTTCTCAAAAGTTGAATTAAGGTAGCATGAATGATCTTCCTTATCCATTACATTTTTAGGGGAACTTGCTTTTTCCTATAATTTTATGGAGTGGAGTAAACTACTAGTAGAGTTGCCAGTCCACCTTCCCATGAGTTTTGTTAACAGACCTGGCTCTTCCTCACATCTTAAGATTTGCAGAAACAGCATTATTAGAGCCACTTAGTCAAAATGAACTGCTTAAACCTTAATTTGAATTAGCTTGCTGACAATTCCTGAGTCGAACAACAGAGGGCACTTGAAAACTAGGTCAAGCTTCTGGTAGACTGTATGATTCAGGGGATTGGGAAATCCTTGGAATACATCACAGAAATAGTAAAAAAAAGCTCTTGTTTTTGCAATCTTAAATTCCATCTCAGATGTAGAATATGATACAGTCTTTAAGACCTTTCAAGGTGACGCGAGGGGAAATAAGGGAAAAGGAGAGGATCTACACATATATCATGGAATGTCAAAGCCCTTTAGACCCTGCTAAGTAATTTTAAATGTAATTGCTATGTAGGGAATGATATAAGCCAAATATTTGACTGATGAATCTTTTGACTGGTGAACACTAGCTGCAACACCTTGGCCTCAATACCTCCTTGCGCAACTGGATCCTCGATTTTTTTTCACTTGCAGACCCCAGTCATTTTGGATTGGCAACATCTCCTTCACAATCACAGTCAGAATAGGTGCATTCCAAGGCTGCGTGCTTAGCCCCCTGATCTACCTGCTTTACACTTACTGTGAGGTGAAGCACAGCTCCAGTGTTACTGCTGGTGACACCACTGTCAATGGCCAAATTAAAGGTGGTGACAAATCAGCATATAGGAAGGTGATTGAAAATCTAGTAGAGTGGTGTCATAACAACGTCTCACTCAATGACAGTAAGAGTAAGGAGCTGTTATTGACCACAGGAGAAGAAAACCAGAGGTCTGTGAGCCAGTCCTTATTGGAGAATCGAAAGTGGAGAGGGTCAGCAACTTTAAGTTCCTTGTGTTATAATTACAGAGGATCTGTCCTTGCTCCAGCATACAAATGCTATTACAGTGAAAGCATGACAGCGCCTCTGCTTGCTTAGAAGTTTGCGAAGATTCCACATGTCACCTAAAATGTAGACAAACTTTTATAGATATGTGGTGGAACATGTATTGACTGGTTGCAGCACAACCTGGTATGGAAATACCAATGCCCCTGAACGGAAAAGCCTATAAAATGTAGTGGATACAGCCCAGTCCATCACTGAGCACATCTACAATTGCATGAAAAAGTTTGTGAACCCTTTGCAATTACCTGGTTTTCTGCATTAGTTACTCATAAAATGTGATCTGATCTTCATCTAAGTCACAATAATACACAAACCCTATCTGCCTAAACTAATAACACACAAACAGTTGTACTTCACTGAGTACGCCATTTAAACAGTCACAGTCTAGATTCAAAAAGGTATGTAAACTTCTGGGGTAATGCCTTCTACAAAAGGTATTTGGAGTCAAGTGTTCCAGTCAATGAAATGAGATTGGAGGTGTGGGTTGTAGAGGTGCCCTGCCAGATAAAAAAAAAGATACACAAAGGCGGGTTACTGACAGAGACTGCTCTTCTCAAGAAAGATCTGTTTATGTGCACCATGCCTTAAACTAAACAGCTTTCAGAGGACCTTAGAAGAAGAATTGTAGAGATACATGAAGCTGGAAAAGGCTACAAAAGCATTTCTAAAGACGTGAGTGTTTATCAGTAAGAGAAATTGTTTACAAATAGAAGAAATTCAGTATTGTTGCTACTCTTCCTAGGAGTGGGCGTCTTGCAAAGATCACACCAAGAGCACAATGTGCAATACTGAACGAGGTGAAAAAGAACCCAAGGATAACAGCAAAGGAGCTGCAGAAATCTCTAGCACTTGCTAAAGTCTCTGTTCATGTGTCCACTATAAGAAAAACACTGAACAAGGATGGTGTTCATAGAAGGACACCATGGAGGAAACCACTGCTCTCCATAAACAAACATTGCTGCACATCTCAGATTTGCAAAAGACCACCTGGATTTATTTTTAGAGCCCTTCTTAAGCAGTGGAACAACATTTGCTGTCCTCCAATCTGCCGGTGCCTCACCTGTCACTAAGGATAATTTAAGAATCTCTGCTAGAGCCCCTGCAAGTTCTGCACTTGCCTGTCATAGGGTCTGAGGGAACACCTTGTCAAGCCATAGGGACTTATCCACCCTAATTTGCCTCAAGACAGCAACCACCTCCTCTGTAATATTTATAGGGTCCATAAAGTCAATGCTGCTTTGTCCCACTTCTATAGACTCTTGTGTCCATCTCCTGAGTAAATTCAGATGCAAAAATTCCATTTAATATCCACCCCCATCTCTTCTGACTCCACACATAGATTATCATTCTGGTCTTCCAGAGGACCAATTTTGTCCCTTGCAATCCTTTTGCTTTTACCATATCTGTAGAATCCCTTAGAATTCTCATTCACCTTGACTGCTTGGGCAACCTAAAATCATTTATCCCTCCTGATTTAAGTGTTCTCTTGCATTTCTTATACTCTGCAGTACCTCATTTGTTCTTACCTGCCTATATCTGCTATACACCTTTTTAATTCTTAACCAGGGCTTCAATATCTCTTGAAAATCAAGGTTCCCTAAACCTGTTATCTTTATCTTTTATTCTGACAGGCACATACAAGGTTTGTACTCTCAAAATTTCACTTCAGAAGGCCTCCCACTTACCAAGTACACCTTTGCCAGAAAACAGCCTGCCCCATCCACACTTACCAGATCCTCTCTGATGCCATCAAAATTGGCCTTTCCCCAGTTTAGTATCTCAACCCGCAGACTAGACCTATCGTTTGTCAGAATTAATTTGAAAGTAATGGCATTATGATTACTAGATGCAGTGTTCCCCTACACAAACCTGTCGCCTGCTCTGTCTCATTCCCTAATAGCAGGTCCAGTATCACACACTCTCTCATTGGGACTTATACCTACTGATTAAGGAAACCTTCCTGAACACATTTGACTAACTCTACCCCATCTATTCCTTTTACAGTATACCCTCTTAATAGCTTGCAAAGCATTGTGTGTTACCCCTTCAGTTCAAGGTAGAATATCAATGAGGTTCTTCAGAGGAAAGATCTTTACACCTGCATGTTGGTCTGCAGTGACTTGTGTATACCTAGGACCCTTTGAACATGTATGTTACTTAATGATTCAATATTTAACAATAACTATTACCTGCTCCAGGGTGGATTACCTCCCATTTTTCCAATGTTGTATTACATCTGCTATATTATCATCCATTTAACTTGAAGCTTCTCTACATCTTTCTGGCATACACATAATTCCATCCAGTTTAGTATCATGAGTAAAAATAATTTCTTATTGTTCCTCTACTACTTATACAAGGCTTTGGTGTGCTCTTGATGCATGGTCTTGAGGTCTACCTGATTATTTCTTCCTTTGATAGAGCTTGGAATAGAGAGTTTGTTTTGGAAGTCAGGTGTTGGACATATGAGCAATGTATCCTACTCTATGTGGCCAACCGTTCAAAATGAGAAATACTGGGATGTTGACCTGGTATATTCCCAGTGAAGTTGAAGGATTTTGCAGAGACAGTTTTATTTCTTGATTGCCATAAGCAGCATCCATTTTAGCAAGAGTGAGTAAAAATAACAACTGAGGCCTGAATCTATATGTGATAGATGCCTTGTGCTGAGGATAGTGGAAATTGCTATGAAGCAGAATGTTTAATCCAGTTTTAACAGGCTAGTGTGCAATACCAGTGGAGGATATTTCTATCTCTCTCTCCCCTCTGTTACAGGTTTCATGTCTGAACACTGTTTGGATTTCCAAGTCGAATGTGAAGCAACGACGTGGACGGGCTGGCCGCTGTCAGCCGGGTAACTCCTACCACTTGTTCAGCAGGGAGAGGTTGGAGAAAATGGTTGATTTCCAGATCCCAGAAATCTTGCGCACTCCTCTGGAGAACATTGTGGTCCAGTCCAAGATCCATATTCCTGACATTACAGTGCGTGTTGGTATTTTAGTGTTTGCCTAGCTGTCCCTCTTCTTTAGTGGTGGGAAGCACAGAAACAGTTCTGAAGCCAAAACTACAGATTTAAGGATTTTATAAAAGACATGGAAAAATAATGAGCAGTGACATGATTTGTTGATGAGAAAGTTAATGCAGCAGATTTGATAAAGACAGTTCTGTAGAAAGAGAGAGAGCCATTAACAGTATAATTTAACATGGGATAATGAAAAACTATAATTTAACATTGGCCAGTGATTCAGTGGGAATAGAAATTGTGTATTTCAGATAGTTCAATGACTCTCCAGGGCCTGGATTGCTAGCATTCACTAGTGCAGAGATCAGTGCCTTTAATGTCACTCCAATACCTCTTCCCTTTATTTTTCAGGCTTCAGATTTTCTTTCAAAAGCAATGGACAGTCCAAACCCTAAGGCAGTGAATGAGGCTGTGCAAATATTACAGGAGATAGGTGAGTGTTGCTGATAAGTAAATTTGTTACTGAAGGAGGATGCTACAAACATTTCAATAACATTTTGGAAGAACTTGGATAGGGAATCATTTACAATGCGATTCAATGCGTCAATTAGATTACTTGGTGAGCTGTTAAATGGATCAGGATGTTCCAACACTTGAGTTCTTTTCTAAACTGGCTTCGATAGTAAAATGGATCAAGCTCCCATTAATAGCCCTTTTTTCTTCCTGGGTGTATGGATGTGCAAATGAGTTTGCCCAGATGAGTGTTGGCTGTGATTTCTTTTCTAACCTACAAAATTGCTGCTGGACGAACTCGGTGGATCAGGAAGCTTCTGTGTAGGCAAAGGGATATTCTATGTTTTGGGTTAATATCCTGCATCAGAACTAATCCTTTGACTCTACAGATGCTGCCTGACCTGCTGAGATTTTTGAGCACTTGTTTTTGTATTTGCGGAAGATCCCAGTGCCTGCAGTTTCCTGTGTCTATATTTTAACCTAATCTTTATAGCTATAGAGTCATTACCGATAGAGAATAAGTTCAAAATTATGCATATTTGTTGAAGCAACAGAATTCAATGGTACTACATTTAAATCTCAATGCAATTTGAATTGCCGTTCTTGTAAAATCAGACATCAACCTGAAGTGCTGTTTTCAAGAATTTAAATTTAGAAACTCTATTGCCAACTCTTCACAGTGAGTTCCTGAAATGTGGGTCCTTATAAGCCTCAGCAGGTCTGCAAAGTAAAACAGATCTTGAAGTCATGGCAACACACAAACAATGTTGGAGGAACTCAGCAGGCCAGGCAGCATCTGTGAAAACAAGTACAGTTGACACTTCAGGCTGAAACCCTTTGGCAGGATTGGAGAAAAAAGGCTGAGGAGTAGATTTGAAAGGTGGGGGGAGGGGAGGCCACCTGAAGTCATAGTCCCACATTGATGGCCTGCTGTCTTCTTTGTGTTGGTAACTACGGCTATCATGGGAGAACTCAGTTTGCAATATGCTGCTTGCCTCCAGGTAAATTTTATACAAGATAAAATGTTTTTATTGAAATGATTTATAAATGCTGCGGTGTTCCTGAACTAAACTAACTCAAAAGACTGACGTTCAATCATCAATGTATAGTTTATTAATTGATGCCAGACACTGGCTTCCTGCATTCTGTGATGGTGAAGATGAAAACACAGCTCTTCAGGAGGGACAGATGCCAGTTGAGCACACGATTGGATATAAAGTTCTCTGTCAAGTCTCATGAGGGTTGGCTACAAATGGGAAACCAGCTCTGGTTTCATGTTTCTTCCACGGAAGAGAGGAGAAAGTTTGGGATGGAATTTTTCTTCTGTTGCTAAAAATGAAAAAGCTCATCAGAACCCACACAGTTCTGCACTGTCAAATAGATGTGTGAGTTGAATTCTCTAAAGTATCTCCCCTTCCATTACAGGAGTACTGGATGAAAATGAGTCTCTTACCTTACTTGGCCAGCGTCTGGCCCACATCTCCACTGACCCACGCTTGGCAAAAGCCATTATCATGGCCTGCATATTCCGTTGTCTTTCCCCTGTTCTGATGGTTGTTGCTTGTCTGACTCGAGATCCCTTTGTGAACAGCTTGCTGAACAGGGCTGAGGTTATGAAGGTAGGGAGAGATACCAGGTGAATTGTGAATGATTTTTCTTAATTATGTTTGCTTTTCATGGTGGGAACTGAGCTTGGATCTGAGTCTTGCTCGGGGGAGTGGTTTGGGCTGTTTAAAGAGAACTATTCCCTCTGGACTTCCTGTCCATTTCAATACACAAGTTTGGGTGACTTTTCAAATCTTTGTAAAAGTTTACAAAAAGTACACAACCTTCCTGTAATGTGATGATCAGAACTGTACGTTTAGATGTGACTAGCTTGCATTTGCACAGTTCTAACTTAACCTTACTTCTCTCCCTCAGTACCATGGATGATAAAATATTTCACTTGCCATTTTAACCAATTTATCATGCTATTCTACAACATTCACAGATATATGGATGTGCAGTCCAAAGTTATTTTGTTCCTTTGTGTTTTGGACATCCTGTCATTAATCATGTAATTCCTTGCTTTCGTTGCTCTTCCTAAATACATTACTTCACAACACCAGACAGAATTTCATTGCCACTTTTGTACTTACCTGCCTGACGAACTTATTGATAGCTTATGGCAGCCTCAAATTTTCTCCTTACTATTATCCACACAGCGAGTTTTGGTTTTATCAACAGATTTGCAAAGCGTAGTCCCTATATTTAAGTCCAAAAGCTGAGCACACTTCATGAGAAGCAAGCAAGGCAGCACTCTGGACATGTTGCAAACAGCCTCAAAAGTAGAGAGGTTTTTGTTGGTTTTGTAGAACAGAGGTGAGCTCCTATATGCTGTACTGCAGCTCCTTATTTAACGAAAGGTATTAATGTCTGAAGTAATTCTGGTAAACTTTACCAGACTACTGCTTGGAATGGTCTGGTTGTTTTACAGAGTACTGCATTTCAGATTACTGTGACTTCCGTCAAAAGAATTCTACTTACTCAACACTTTTTAAACTAAATATTATGAAATCCTCCTGTGGAAGTAAATGATATCTCGTTATTGACCTTATAAATACCTCTCAAGTTAAACAGCTGTTAATGCTCTCCTAAATCTCCTCTGCTTTGAAAAGAACAGTCCTAGATTTTCCGATCCACCTTGATCCTGTGTGACCTCAGGTTTTGATTTGTCCTTTAGGCTAAAGCATGTCTAAGTGGGGAGAGCCGAAGTGATCACATGGCATTTATTAAAGCCATTGAAGGCTGGAAGAAAGTATTGCAAGAACGGGATGCAGATTCCAGAAAAGAGTATCTGGAAGAGAATATGCTGTATGCTCCCAGTCTCCGGTTCATTCACGGTAGGTTGGGTGATCAGAAGAACAAGTTTAGCAATAGAGGCATCAAGACTGCTGGACTGCAGGCTTCAGCTGACTACTTACAAATCTTTCTTTTTTATTTGCTCTTTTGGGAAATTTCAGAAGTTCCCTTGTCCTGACTGTGGTTAAAGACAGTTTATTATTGTAGGAAATGTTATAACATTTCCTGTAATGAACTTTGTTTCAAATCACAGCTGGCATGTATTCATCAGTTTCAATTTCTGAGATCTTCCAAACTTTGAAAACTGACCTGTGTGTGCTGGTCATCATTTATTTAGAGTACTGAGTTTAGTTGTATTTCACCAGAAAAGAGCTTCCGTTGACTGGTAGCCAAGGGAAATAATAACAGCAATTGGACTGGATAGATGTGGAATGTATGGCATTTGAGGCAAAGTATTGAAACTTGAGGCAAACTGATTTAAAGAAAAGTTGTGCAAGTACAGAATAAAGAGATGAAGTTGGAAGGAGGATATTAAAGAGTGTGTTGAAAAAGCTGGACCAAATGGCTGATTGTCCTATGTTTGGAATTATTTTCATTGTAGTTTCAGTTGCTGTCACTTTTGGGTCATTGTACAAAGTTTTATTCTGTAATTTAAATAGTACTTTATTTTTCTCTTCTTTTTGTTGACTAACAGTTTGCATTCTTTTTGTCCAGGATTGATGCTACAATTCTCTGAAAATGTTTACAATGCTTTCCTGGTGTCTGATCCATCAGTCTGCACACGTTCCTCCTCCTTGTGTAACCAGTACAGTGAGGAGGAAGAGCTAATTAAGGGGGTCCTGTTGGCTGGTCTGTACCCCAACCTCATCCAGGTGACAAATAATCTCTTTGAGTTTAACTGATCTTGATGTCTTTAGATAATTAATTGCATTAATTAAATATCATAGTTCCTTTACGAAATAGATGCTCATCCAGGGGTGGAGGGGGGGGGGGAGAGGCAATTGTTGAGATGATGACTAAAATCCATACATATGGGTTTTATGGAACACTTACAAGAAAGGGTGTAGTTTGAGGAGACAGTTCTAAGTCCTACCTGAAAAACTGAAAGTATTTTCAAAAGTAGGAATTCATTTTCGGAATGTAGGGGTAGGGGTAGAGGCAGAAGGAGTTGAGGGAGAGGGAAGGATGAAGCAATGAATGGGCTTGTGATTCAAGAATTTATAATCAGATGGGGTGTGAGTGAGCAGGACAGGTACAACAAACTTTTGGAATGTAGCAGAGTTCAAAAGTAAATTTATTATCAAAATACATATGTCACCATATACAGTACAACCCTGAGATTTGTATTACGGATGATCACAATAAATACAGGAGAATCAGTGAAAGACCTCACCCAACAGGAGAGACAAACAACCAGTGTGCAAAAGACAACAAACTGCAAATAGGAAACGAGAGAAAAAGTTCATAAGCTATAAATATCGCAAACCTGAGATGAAGAGTCCTTGCAAGTGAGTCAATAGGTTTGGGAACAGTTCAGAGATGAAGCAAGTGAAGTTGAGTGAAGATATCCCCTTTGGTTCAAGAGCTTGATGGTTGAAGGGTAACAACAGTTCCTGAAACTGGTGGTGGGCTCCTGAGGCCATTGTACCTTCTTCGCACTGGCAACAGTGTGAAGAGAGAATGTCCTAGGTGATGGATGCTGCTTTCCTGTGACAGCATTTCATGTTGATTTTCTCAATGATGGGGAGGGCTTTATCGTGATAGACTGGACAGTGTCCACTACTTTTTGTAGGCTTTTACATTCAAGGGCATTGGCATTTCCATAAGATCCTAAGTCTGATCCGCCATTTTATCATGGCTGAACCCGGATCCCACTCAATCCATACACCTGCCTTCTTGCCATATCCTTTGATATCCTGACCAATCAGGAATCTATCAACTATCCACTTTAAATATACCCATGGACTTGTCCTCCACTGCAGTCTGTGGCAGAACATTCCACAGATACACTACTTTCTGGCTAAAAAAAATCCTCCTTATGTCTGTTCTAGAAGGTCACCCCTTAATTCTGAGGCTGTGCCCTCTAGTTCTGGATACTCCCACCATAAGAAACATCCTCTCCACACATCCACCCTATCTAGTCCTTTCAAAATTCGGTACGTTTCAATGAGATTTTCTGTCCCCCCCCCCCCACATTCTTCTAAATTCCGGTGAGTACGGGTCCAAAGCTGCCAAACATTCTTCATGTGTTAACCCCTTCATTCCCAGAATCATCCTCGTGAACCTCCTCTGGACTCTCTCCAATGATAATACATCCTTTTCTGAGATATGGGGCCCAAAGCTGTTGACAATTCTCCAAGTGTAGCCTAACTAGTGTTTTATAAAGCTTCAGCATTATCTCCTTGCTTTTGTATTCTATTCCTCTTGAAATGAATGCCAACATTGCATTTGCCTTCTTTACCACAGACTCAACCTGTAAATTAACCTTCTGGGAGTCTTGCATGAGGACTCCTAAGTCCCTCTGCACCTCTGATGTTTGAATTTTCTCCCTGTTTAGATAATGGTCTGCACTATTGTACCTTTTACCAAAATGAATTATCACACATTTCCCAACATTGTATTCCATCTGCCACTCTTTTGCCCATTCTTCCAATTTGTCTAGGTCCTGCTGCAAATGCATTGATTCCTCAGCACTACCTACCCCTCCACCTGTCTTTGTATCATCCACAAACTTTGCCACAAAACCATCAATTCCATGAAGGGGTTAAATTATTGGCAAACAACATGAAAAGTAGCGGACCCAATACTGACCCCTGAGGAACACCACTAGTCACTGGCGGCCAACCAGAAAAGGCCCCCTTTATTCCCACTTGCTGCCTCCTGCCTATCAGCCATTCCTCTATCCATGCCAGTATCTTTCCTGTAATGCCATAGGATTTTATCTTGTTAAGCAGCCTCATGTGGGGCACCTTATCAAATGCCTCTTGAAAATCTAAGTAAATGACATCCATTGCCTCTCCTTTGTCAATCCTGTTTGTTACTTCCTCGAACTCTTGACAGATTTGTCAGGCAAGATTTCCCTTCACAGAAACCATGCTGACTTTGACTTATTGTATCATTAGACTTTAAGTATCCTGAAACCTCATCCTTTAATTATAGACTCCCAAAACTTTCCCAACCACTGAAAGTAGGCTATCTGGTCTATAATTTCCTTTCTTCTGCCTTCCTCCCTCTTAGAATGACATTTGCAATTTTCCAGTCCTCCAGGACCATGCCAGGATCAACTGATTCCTGAAAGATCATGATCAATGCATCCATTCTCTTTAGCAACCTCTGTCAGGATTCTGGGATGTAGTCCATCTGGTCTAGATGACTTATCCACCTTAAGACCTTTGAGTTTGCCTAGCATTTTTTCCTTTTGTAATAGCAATGGCACTCACTCCTGCTCCCTGACACTCAAGGACATCTGGCATACTGTTAGTGTCTTCCACAGTGAAGACTGAAGCAAAGTACTCATTAAATTCATCTGGCATTTTTTGTCCCCCATTACTACCTCACCAACATCATTTTCCAGAGGTCCACTATCAACTCTCATCTCCCTTTTACTTTTTATGTAACTGAAAACCCTTTTAGTATCCTGCTTTTCATTATTGGCTGGTTTGTCCTTGTATTTCATTTTTTCCCTTATAGCTTTTTTAGTTACCATTGGTTGGAGTTTAAAATCTTCCCAATCATCCAACTTCTCACTCACTTTTGCTACCTCATATGCCCTTTCCTCGGCTTTTGTTCAGTCCTTAAATGAAGGAAGTATAACTGGTTCACAAGTGGATTAGACACTAGAAGGGATGTGAGAGGATGTGCCATTCGGAACTCTGTAGGCTGTGAACCATCAGGTCATGGTGAGTTAAGGATGAAGCGTCTGGCAAAGAGCGGAGTTTATAGATGGTGTTAAATCATGAATTCCTGTGCCAAGTAATATGAAATATCCAGCTCAAATGAATATATGTCTGACTGCTTGCTGAACCCTGATGTCATATTAGTAAACAAAGTTACTGACATCTTTGAAGATCTACATAATCACCTCTTGAAAATGCCAAGGACAGGATCTGTTGGGCAAATCCTGTACATTTATCACTGCGAGGCTAATGCATTGGAAACTATGAAGTATAATCCCATCAACCTCTTGTTTAATAATCACCAAGACCCTTGTCTGTAATGGATCACATTCATTCTTCTTTGGAGTAGTAGTAGACAGTAGAATGATCAGAGTAGGAAGTCTGCTACTTCACAAGTGATGTTGGAGTATGGACCAAGGAGGTAAATTCCAGATAGAGTTGCACTGGCTGTGGAAAAAGGAAATTTGTCACTGATCCCTTTCCAATTATATTTGATTGAGCTCAGATTCAGACTTGAATGTGATTCCTGATTTGAGATGAAAACTTTACTGAATTTAGGTATATATCATGTGAAAGCAGAATTAGCATTATGATACCAGGAACAGGTTGCACAGACTGTTGGTATTCCATGAGCTTCTAACATTGAGGAGTGGCCCTAATGAAGTATTTGAAATGATTTAGCTGTTTCCTCTGGTAAAATAACTGAGAATGCAGACAAACAGAGTTAAAATTAGAGAGATGTCATTTACCAGTGAAATAAGGAATCTCTTATAAATATGGAAGGAATCAGAAATTCTCTCCAAACATGCTGAGTCAGTTGAGATTCTCAAGATTAGCTTAATAAGTTTTTGATAGATGGGGCTCTCATGGGATATAAAACAAAGACTTAACATCAGAAGAGGTACAGATACTGGTCAATTCTTTCTGTGATGATTTTTAAAAAAAGCTGCAGATGCTGGAAATCTGAACCTAAAAACAGAAAATGCTGGAAATATTTGGCAGGCAGGTCAGACAGCATCATAATCATGGGTCTCCAATCCGAAATGTTGGCTCTATTTCCCATTGATTGGACCTCATTAGCATTTTGTATTGTTGGTTTGGATGCCAGGTTGTCCACCCGGGTTAACGTTACAGCTCCTCTTTCTCATGTTTACTTTGTAGCTGAGGCATGGGAAAGTCACCAGAGAGGGGAAATTCAAACCCAACAGCGTGGTCTGCCAGACTAAGACTGGCCAGGTATTACTGCACAGATCCTCTGTCAACAGGTAAGTCGCTGTATGAGCATGGCTTTAGGAAAGAAAGGTGATCTTTTGTGGAATTGGACAGTATTGATGTTGAATCATTTGATGGTAACTAATTTCCATTAGGTTTCTCAAACTGAACTCTGCTGAGCTGTGGAATTGGCACTGGTGTCCATAGTTGTTTGCTGTCACTCCTTGTACACGTGCAAGGACTGAATTGCTAAAAGAGACCGATATGAGAAATAAATCTAGTTTAGGTAATGCTGTTTTTGGTATAGAAACAAAATAGAATAGAATAAAGGTGTTACCAGCTAATGTAACCCACTAAAGATGAGATTAGATTCTCCCCTCCCTTTGTAAATTGTGCTCTTGAATCACTGTTCTTGAAATAAAGGATTTTATCATTAAAAGTGTGAAATTGTTAAAGTGGTCCACACATAGTAGGGAAGGACATGCCTTGTTTCAATCGGGCCTATGAACAGTAAACCTTTAAGTACCTCTGCTGGACATGGCAAACTGCTATTTGTACAGATTGTTATAAAATTATTCAGCATCTTGTAAAGGGCAATGAAGGATGAGAGTGTCATCTATTGAGAATTTTCTTTGTGTGGTTAAAGCGTTAAACTAAGGTCCTTTTCCTGGGGAAAAAATATTAAAGGTAGTGTTGTAATCCAGAAAGGGAAAGGGTCTTATTCAGCATTTTTATAGATCCCGCATACCGTCCAGAATCAGTTGGAAACTATTCATCTCTCTCTGCTAAGGCTGTTTGCAATGCATTTTCAGGAATGAGGAATCATTTAAGAGCCGCTGGATGACCTACTTCACAGCTGTGAAATCCAATGGAAGTGTCTTTGTTCGTGACTCCTCCATGATCCATCCAGTCGCTTTGCTCTTACTCCCAGATTGTGATATCCGTGTCAAGGGTAAGTGTTGTGGAGAGCCTTTTGCATTACATAATATAGCACGTGGGAAGGCCCTGAAAATGGATATCCCACTGAAACTTCTTGCTGATGGGTGAACTGGTTATTCACTGAGAAGCTAAGAGGTTATAAACCAAAATAAGGTTCACACTTTATCTGCAGATATAGTAGAGCCATGGGGAGGTGCTAGAAGATTGGAAAACTGCAAATGTGACTTCCATTTTCAAGAAGTGTGGACTGGGAACTGAGAGACAAAGAATAGAAGCTAACAGGCCATTCAGCTTTAATATCTGTCACTGGGAATATACTGAGTATACTCAAGGAAGAAATTGCTAGTCATTTAGGGAAGTTTAACATAATCAAACCGAATCAAAGGGGTATCATGTTTGCTGAAGTTCTTTGAGGATGTAACAAGTAGAGCAGCATATTTAGACTTTCAGAAGGCTTTTGATAATGTGCACAAAAATGGCTAGTGCACAGGAGTTCATGATATTGGGGAAAGGGTATTAACATGAACTGGTACACAGAGAAGGTTGGAGTGAATGTTTTTCTTCAGACCAGAAAGATATGACCAGGGGAATGCCCCACAGATCATTTACTATATTAAGGAGAAAAAAATAATTGTTACTCCAGATATGATACAGCACAAAAACTGCACAAGATAAAGAATACAATAATAATTTTTAAAAAACAGTAAATATAAATACAAAAGCTAGCTTATATACAGTTGATTGTATGTCCATAAAGTAAGGCTATACTCAAGGTGACGAATGGGAAACAATAAACTTGTGGTGGGTTAGTGGCTGGGGTGTTGATCAGTCTTGCTGCTTGGGGAAAGCAACTGTTTTTGAGTCTGGTGGTCCTGGGGTAGATGCTACTTGGCCTTCGCCCTGATGGGAGTGGGATAAACAGTCCATGAGCAGGGTGGGTTGGATCCTTCATGATATTCCTGGTCCCTTTTCCAGAACCTTTCTGTATATATGTCCTTGATGGTGGGTAGGCTGGTGTCAGTTAATGTGGGGGGGGGGGGTTAAGTTCTGACAATCCATTGTGGAGCCTTCCTGTGTGCTGCAGTGCATTTCTGTACCAAGCACTGATGAACCTTGTTAAGGTGCTCTCTACTGCGCATCTGTATAATGACTTGAATGTGGATGTGCAAATTCCAGCTCCTTTCAGCCTCCTCAGAAAGTAGTGGCATAGATGTGCTTTCTTGATTGTGTAGGATGTGTTCTGGGACCATAAGTGGTTGTGTGTGATGTGCATGCCCAGCAGTTTGAAACTGCTTGCAGTTCCCCCTGCTATGCCGTTGACGTGTGAGTGGTGCAAGTTCTCCTGAAGTCGATAACTTGGTTGAGAGGGTGGAACATAAGTTTACTGATGGCAGAAAAATAGGTGACAAGTATGCTATACGAGGATATTTGGATGCTGCATCAGGATATAGGTTAGCTGCATGGATAGAAAAAAATCTTGGCGATTGAGTTTAATGTAGGAAAGTATGAAGTGATGTACTTTTGGTCGGAGGAATCAAAAGGCAGACTGCAGTTAAGTGAAGAATAACTGGTCTAGATGTCCTTGTACATGAAGCAGAGTTAGCGGGTATCTGCAAAAATAATTAAGAAGGCAAATGTTGTATTGGTCTTTATTGCTGTGGTTTGGGAGCTTAAAAATAGAGATGTACTGTTATAGTTACAGTTGACGAGGTCATTCCTGGAATTTGGTACAATTTTAGTCCCCAAATTTAAGAAAAGATATAGAGGCATTCCCGAAGAGATACACTAGATTAATTCCAGGGTGGAAAACTATCACAAATAGCTAAGAAAAGCTGGATCTACATTCCTTGGAGTTTGGAGCAATGAGTAGTGATGTTATTAAGCTTTAAGATCCTAATGAGCCATTGTAAGAGGGATATTGAGACGTATCTTCTAGTGTAGGTATCTCAAATGGGGAAACATAATTAAGATAAAAGAGCAGTCATTTAAAACTCAGGTGAGAAGATTCCTTCTCGCATAAGATAGTGAATCTCAAATTCTCTACACATAGAGGGTTGTAGCGGGTATATCACTGGAGGTATTTAAAAGAGATAGAGCTATGGTGGGACTGGCACAAAAGGATTTGAGGCTTGGTGCAGATCTGCCCTAATCACAGTGAATGGCAGAACAGGCTGATACTGATCTTGTGTTCTTTGATAAGAGCTTTCTATATTGTAGACCTACTGTCTGGCCTGGAGCAAAGATGTAGCATGCTCTATACTGTGAAGATACAATGACTGTTCATATTTTAGATGTATTAACTGATTTTGGGTTTGGAATGGCTCTACTTTTATTTTGCAACATGGATACGTACCGAGCATGATCAATATATATTGTCTATTCTAACAGTTCACAAGTAGATGGAATTGATCTGCTGACCTGAATCACTAAAGTCTTGCTCCACTCTCAGTGCATTTGAATAGAGTCCCACTGTTTTATGAAAGGATTGTGAGGACAAGATTTATTTACATTTTGTAAGGAAATCAGGTTGTTTAGAGGGAGAGAGAGAGAGTTTAAAAGTGAGTGGGGCAGTCGACCATTTTATGCACCATGGTTCCCGAGGAGCCATCAGATTTCAGACAGACAGAGAGAGAGATATTTATTTATATTTCAGAAGAAGTCAGTGCAGACATTTGGCAAGGGCCAATAAAAAGAAATTAGGTTTAAGCATAGTGGGGAGTTGAGGCTTTGGCTGGTCAAGGCTTTTGTGAGTGGAGACGTAGACCATAGGTAGATTTCTTTTTCGTTATTTATTCTTTATTTCTTATTGCACATATAGAGCAGTGGGGATGCTAGGCAGGATAGTGGAATGCTCCTCTTATGGGATGTGGGAAGGCAGGCAGACCCCCAGTGACACATAACTACAAGTGAAAGAAGTGCTCCAGCTTCAGCTTCTAACAGACCGTGTTAAGGAGTTGGAGCTGGATCTGGATGAACTCCAAATCATTTGGGAACCTGAGTTGATAAACACAACATACAGGGAGGTAGTTACAACCAAGGGGAAGATAGCCAGTGCAGAGAACCCCTGTGGCTTTTCCCCTCAACACCAGACATACTGCTTTGGATACTGTTTGGTGGGGGAGGGGGGGAGAAGAAGAATGAACTTGCAAAGAAAAACCACAATAGAAAGGTCTCTGGCACTGATTCTGGATGTATGGCTCAGTGTAAGGGGGAACAAGAGGCAAGTTGTGATAGAGGATTCATTTGGTTGGGAGAACTGAAAGGAAGCTCTGGGAACAAGATTCCCAGATAATATGTTGCCTCTCAAGTGCCAGAGTCAGAGACATCTCACATTAAGTCCCCAGCGATCTTAAGTGGGAGAATGAGTAGCCAGAGGTCGCCGTCCATGTCGTTTCCAATGACGTGGGTAGGAGGGGTGATGAGTTCCTGCAAAGGGAGTACATAGAGTTAAGTGCTAAGTTAAAGGACAGGATATCCAGGGTTGTGATCTCAGGATTGCTACCCACGCCATGTGCTAGTGAGACCAGAAACAGTAAGATCATACATGTGGCTAAGGAGATCGTGCGGAGAGCTGGGGCTTTAGATTTTTGGATCACTGGGCTCTTCTAGGGAATGTGAGACCTGTATAGAAGGAACAGTTTGCACCTGAACTTGAGGGGTACTAATATCCTAGTGGGAAGGTTTGCTAGTACTGTATGGGGGGGGGGGGGGAGTTAAAACTGGAGTTGCAAGGGGATGGGAACCAGACAGCCTGGAAAAACAGTAGAGCAGTAAGATGTTAAACCTCCATACAAAGTCAGGAATCAAAAGGTCAAATGGATGTCTTACATCTGTATTTATTCAGAGATGGACACATAGTCTATAGATATGAGGCAATACAGCAGTGAGGTTATGGACCAAATACAGATTACAGAGGAGGAGGTGTTTGCTGTCTCGAGACAAATGAGGGTGGATAACTCCTTAGTGCCTGCCAATATTTTCTGTCAGACCCTGTGGGAAAATAGTGCAGAAATTGCAAGGGCCTTAACAGATATATTTAAAACAATCTTAGCCACAGGTGAAGTGTCAGACGATTGGAGGATAGCTACTGTTGTTCAGTTGTTTAAGAAGAGCTCTAAGAATAAGCCAGTGAACATGACATCAGTAGTCTCGGCCTGAAACATCGACTGTACCTCCTCCTAGAGATGCTGCCTGGCCTGCTGCGTTCACCAGCAACTTTGATGGGTGTTGCTTGAATTTCCAGCATCTGCAGAATTCCTCGTATTTGCATGACATCAATAGTGGTATTCAAAGGGACTATTTATATAAGTATTTGGATCGCAGGGACTGATTAGGGACAGTCAACATGCTAAGTCGTGTCTAACCAACCTTAGACTTTTTCAACCAATTTACCAGGAAAGCTGATGAAGGCAAGGCAGCAGCTGTTGTCTATATGGACCTTAGCAAAGCCTTTGACAAGGTCTTTCATGGGAGATTGGCCCAGAGGTTGTCATTTGGCATTCAAGATAAGGTGGTAAATTGGATTAGACAGTTTGTGGGAGAAGCTACAGAGTGGTAGTTGATGTTTGTCATCCATATCAATGATCTGAATGAAAATGTGGTAAACTGGATCAGCAAATTTGTGGATGACACCAGATTTGGGGGGTATAGGGGACAGCAAGGAAGACTATCAAAGCTTGCAGTGGGATATAAACCAGCTAGAAAAATGGCAAATGGAATTTAATGCAGATAAGTGTGAGGTGTTGCAATTTGGAAGGACCAACCAGGGTAGGTCTTACACACTGAAGATAGGGCACTGAGAGGGTGCTAGGAGAGAAGGATCTGGGAATACAGATCCATAATTCCTAGAAAGTGGGATCACTAGTAGATGGGGCTTATTGGCCTTCGTAAATCAAAGTATTGAGTACAGGAGATGGGATGTTATGTTGAAATTGTGTAAGACATTGTTAAAACCTAATTTGGAGTATTGTGCCCAGTTTTGGTCAGATACTTGTAGGAAAGGTGTAAGTAAGATTGTAAGAGTGCAGAGAAAATTTACAAGGATAGGGCTGGGATTTGAGGAACTGTATTATATAGGAAAATATTGAATAGTTAGAGACTTTATTCCCTGGAATGTAGAAAATTGAAGGGAGATTATATGGAGGTATACAAAATTATGAGCGGTATATATAGGGTCAATAGCTGAAACTACAACACGGAAGTTATGGGTTAAGGGGAACATAGAAACATAGAAACATAGAAAATAGGTGCAGGAGTAGGCCATTCGGCCCTTCGAGCCTGCACCGCCATTTATTATGATCATGGCTGATCATCCAACTCAGAACCCAGCCTTCCCTCCATACCCCCTGACCCCTGTAGCCACAAGGGCCATATCTAACTTCCTTTTAAACATAGCTAATGAACTGGCCTCAACAGTTTGCTGTGGCAGAGAATTCCACAGATTCACCACTCTCTGTGTGAAGAAGTTTTTCCTAACCTCGGTCCTAAAAGGCTTCCCCTCTATCCTCAAACTGTGACCCCTCGTTCTAGACCTCCCCAACATCGGGAACAATCTTCCTGCATCTAGCCTGTCCAATCCCTTTAGGATCTTATACGTTTCAATCAGATCCCCCCTCAATCTTCTAAATTCCAACGAGTACAAGCCCAGTTCATCCAGTCTTTCTTCATATGAAAGACCTGCCATCCCAGGAATCAATCTGGTGAACCTTCTTTGTACTCCCTCTATGGCAAAGATGTCTTTCCTCAGATTAGGGGACCAAAACTGCACACAATACTCCAGGTGTGGTCTCACCAAGGCCTTGTACAACTGCAGTAGTACCTCCCTGCTCCTGTACTCGAATCCTCTCGCTATAAATGCCAGCATACCGTTCGCCTTTTTCACCGCCTGCTGTACCTGCATGCCCACTTTCAATGACTGGTGTATAATGACACCCAGGTCTCGTTGCACCTCCCCTTTTCCTAATCGGCCACCATTCAGATAATAATCTGTTTTCCTATTTTTGCCACCAAAGTGGATAACTTCACATTTATCCACATTAAATTGCATCTGCCATGAGTTTGCCCACTCACCCAACCTATCCAAGTCACAAACATGAGGGGAACTTCCTCACTCAGGGTGGAGAGTGTGGCTACTAGGGCAAGTGGTGGATAAGGGGTTGATTTCAACATTTAAGAGAAATTTGGATAGGTACATGGATGGGAGGGGTATGGAGGGCTATGATCTGGGTGTGGGTCAATGGGACTAGGTAGATTAATAGCTTGGCCCAGACTAGATGGGCTGAAGGACCTGCTTCCAGGTACTTGTCAGCATGGTTTTCTGTGTGGGAATTCAGGTCTCAGATTTGATTGATATTTTTGAAAAGGTCCTACATGATAGATTGGTCCAGAAGCTTAGAACAGATAGGATCTGGGGTGAGGTAGCTAGATAGATACAAAAATCATATACAGTTGCAAGAAGTTTGTGAACCAGTTTCAATTATCTGGTTTTTTTGCATTAATTACTCATAAAATGTGGTCTGATCTTTTTCTTGCAAATAATTTGGATGAAAATGCTTATGAAGTGGAGTGAACAGCACAGTGGAAATAGAAATCTGGGATCTTTTAAACAGTTACAAACTGCATCTGCTACATTTCAGTTGTATGATAAAAATGCCTGCGAGTTACTGATCTTGGTTTGATAGAGGGACTAAATTTGCTGAACACACATTTTAAGAGATTATTGGCAAAAGCAGCTCAGCACTGTCTTAAGTTTGGATAATGAAACTCTTAAGTATTTACTAAGTAAAGGCCTCAGACTCAGCATCTCTTAAATTTATCTTTAATCCTTTTTCAGAGGATGGTAACTCTATGCTGCTCACCCTGGCTGACTCCAGTCTCCTCCGGCTTGAACTGGACTCTGATACTGCACATCTGCTCTACAGATTCCGCATAGCAGTACACAACATGATAGAAACCTGCTTGTGCCACGAACTGCCAGAACTTCCGTCCAACTTGCGTATAGAGCATGATGCGGTGTTGTCATTACTCGTAGAGCTCTTGAACTGCTGGCCATCAGAATGAATGGTTCACTTGGAAAATGGGAGGTTGACAGGCATCTGAGCATATATATTATTCTGTATCAGAATTGCTTCGTGCATTGTACAAAAATAGCTGATGTGTTTAATATTTGTGGAGCTCAAATGCACTCACCTCTTCAACATTTCTTTGAAGTAATGGACTGAACAGTCAGTGATTTCATAATTTATAGCTGTTGTACAGAATAAATTATACATAAAACTAATCAGAAAATTTTCTCAAGAATCATGAAAATTTGGAGAATGTTTTTGTACAGGCAGTAGTGCCTGATTGCCATGATTTACATTTAAATTTTATGTAGTCAACTTTTGTACTTGTCATTATTTTTGCCCTGCTCCACCTTTATTTCTAAGTTTGTAGCCTCTTGATCTCTTCACAATTAGTTTATCTTTTTCATCAACAAATTTAACAACCAAAATTGATCTGAAGGCAAAGGTTTATGAATTAAAAACTGAGGACCCAGCATCACGCATTGGGACACATCACACCAACTAGAGAATCCTACTCCACTTTTCCATTTATCCAGCCAATATTCTTCCCATAGCAGTATGTTACCTATGAAAGGGAAAACTTCTATTTTCCACATTAACCTTTGATACAGCATCTTATAAAATGCCTTAGTGGATCCACCTTTTATGTACAGCTCCAATGACCAAGTCAAATATCACTTTCCTTTCCTAAAACCATGTTGATTATCTTCATTTACTCATCAATTTGAATACAAGTTAATATTTTCCCCAGTAGTTTCCATCTTTCTGGCTCAATCCCATCTTATTTATGCATCATTCTTTTTACGTGCACCAGAAGAGAAATGGATCTAGACAATTTTTTTGTGTATTGAAATATTTTCTTAAAATTCAATCCTTCCATTTCACCTTCTCCCAAGACAAGAACATGAAGAGCTGAACTGCTAAAAAAAACTCTTTACAACATTAAAAGGCAACATGCAAAATTTCCCATGATACTTTATTTATGCACAGTTATGCTTCTGTAGAGACTCAGTCAAGAATCTGGTTTTAGGATTGGATACCAAAAGTTTTATAGAACATTGTATTTGGAGACAGCCAGGGGATTTTTAGGCTAGGGCAGCAGATGGTCTAAAAGCACATTTACCACCGACAAGATGAGGAAATTAAGTAATGAATAAAAGATCAAGGGTGGAAACAAGAATAAAGTTAACTTCAACACCAGAATGTTCTCTTTTCATGCTAATAACCCAGGTGAACATATGGTGCAAACATTTATTCAAAGGCAAAATACTGTTAATCTCACGAAGGCCCTTAGACTCATTAATGTCCCATAGCAGCATTCCCAATAGCTCTGTTCCCCCTTTCCTTTTGTCTCTGTATCACTGCAACTGTTTGCTCACACAAATGCACATAAATTTCTCTTGATTCTTTCAGCCAATAACCTGCACTTAAAATGTCTACTGTAAATTAGCTCTAACAGCAAGTCTGAGATGTTGGGGGAAAATCGATATGCTCATGGGGAGAACATGTAAGCTGTGCAGATAGCATCCAGATCCCTGAAGCTGAGATACAAAAGCACTAGCTATTGCACAACCCAGACTGGAAATCTGAAACACTGAATGCTTGTTTGTCGGGACACAGCAGAGACCAGCAGCCGGCTTGATAGCAAACCACTCAGAACAATGAGTTGGACCAATAGAAACGTGAGTATTTGCCAGAAACAACACTCTTTTGCAGACTGATTATTTCACCTTGACAGGTGATGAACTGTTTGCGACCTAACCAGCAGGCTCGGCAAACAACCCTATAAACTAGCAGCCAACCTCTCCTTCATTTCAACAGGAAATACTCGTCATCATGGCAGAGAATCAACTTTTTTGTTGAAATCCATTCATTGTTATAAGTTCTGTCATTATTCTGACACGTTAGCCAATTTTCTCATATACTGCCAAATGTAATTGTTTTTCCCTTGAGCATTAAGGGAAATCACCACCATACCAAGCCCATGGGGGCGAATGCACTCCAAAATTGTGAAAACACAAAATGCATACAAAGCTAACATCAACATTTAAGCTTTATTTCAAACCTTTACTTGTACAATAAGGACCAAACAATGGGAATTGAATTTTGCCACAATGATGTTGCTTATTAGCGGCCAAACAGCAAAGCGAGAAGAAAGTTTCCAGAATATTAAATGTGTGCAAGGACGATAGCAGCAGTGGAAATTCTGTACCATTTTGTCCCAGGTACTCACTGCTGCAGCCAGTTACTGTTTTTACAATCCATTTATAGATTCCAAAAAAGCCTCAAAAATCAACTTGTATTCAGTAACAGCGTACTTTTTCCTAAAAGTCTCACTTCTCATCTGAAAATGTAAAAATGACAATTTTTTTGGGGGGGGGGGGAATAGTGCCTCAAACTTATGTTCTGTGACTTTAGTGGACGGATACTTAAAGCTTCAAACTATTTCAAAGAAAGATGATAATTTAATGAAAAATAGCCCCAATGAATTTTGAAAGTGTTCTAGCAAAATGAACTGAAATTTCAAGGCCGTTAAAGCCTTCCCCACTTAAAAAAAATTGGTAGAGAAAATTTATGAAAGACTTCTTTAAAGAATAAAGGTGATTAGCATAAACTGCTAGACAAATTTGCCTACTGACTGCTGGTTCTAAATGCACCTCAGGGGAGAGGAAAATTTTGGGAAGCAAGAGAAAAGCAAAAAGGAGGAAAAGAGAATGAGAAGATAAAAGTGGAAGGGACAGCGAAAGAGGAGGTAGGGAATATTTGGGTTGTAATTCCCCTACACTATATCCTCTGAATCTTTCTCGCCTTTTATTTCTAAAAAGTGCTAATCTCTGCCAAATTCACTTTTGTATCACTGGTTGGAGGCAAAGCACTACCACTGCGTAGTGCAAGGCTGAAACTTAGGCGGACACATTTCCATTGGCAAATGCAGAATTAAAAGTGAGAAAACACTAATCTTTATACTTCTGTGCCACAGGCAATAATTTATTTAAACCACTGCTTCAACAAAAGTCATTCTATAGTGGAGGTCATGAGGTGAGACTCCCCCTTAAAATAGCAGAATCAGCTTTTGACTGGAGGCTTAAGGTCAAAAATACAGATTTTCCCCCTTCTGTTACTTCAGTAAAGCTGTAAGTCATCCAGTCTCACTGCAGGCACGAACATTTTCTTTCATTCTGGGGATGAGGAAAGGGAACAACTGTGGTGGAGGATATGTTGGTCCTGGTATGGACTACAGTGTTTTTTTTATACAACAGAATCTACATCATTATACATCAAGCACAATGTCTGTCAAACACACAGTCTCTCTGGAATCAGACGCTGGTCACATTGGTTCCACAACCCCAGACGGACTTGGTGCACAGTGCAAACCATCAGTTGATTCAATAAGTTATTGCTTTTTTCCCTCCAAAGGTTGTCAGCTATAATTCCATACAGGATTACTTTTTAATCTAAATAGTACATGCAGGTTTTTAAATTTTAGTATTTCAATATTTAAAAGGATCAATACACAAGTAAGTTCATTTTGGAGAGTACCAATTCCTGGTGAGACAAAAATCACACTGGTCAGTAACAAGAATATTTTTTGGAGTGGGAAGGGTGAGATGAGGATGTTATGGATCACATTAAACATCACTTTTGGAACCAGATGCATGTACAATGATTACTGGAACCTCAAAAAAAAAGACTTGCAGTTATAGTGCCTCTATTTCCCTTTCAAAAGTTTCCAAAATGATTTACAATCAAGACAAAGTCATCACTGTTGTGGGAATTATACCCAAATGGCTGCTATATCAATTTGCCATAAACAGCTATACAGTAATGAGCACTTAATTGATTATCAATACATTTAAAGGTCACATCCTTTTTGAATTCTGTTTGCAGTTACCCCAACCAACAAACACATCAGCTCCTGTCCCTCTAGATATCTATCCAATACTCTATGAAGATTAATTTTCTGTTTGTCAAGACCAGCCTTCAACTGTAGAAGGTAAAGCCTTAAACTTCCTTCATTAAACATGCATTAGGTATACTCAAGGCTGAGGTTGAATAGAACCCAAGACTAGTTTCACTAATCCACCCACACCTCACCATGAACTTAGAAGAGCCAAGACCAATTGTGCAGTCCCTAGTGCTGCCTCGACTGCCTTCATTGTGCAGACCCAAAACCAAATCCACAATCCCCATTCCAAGCGTTCTCTATTCCTCTCCAGGCAGTTCTAACCAGTAAAAATAACAGATTTTAAAAGCAACTGAGATTCAGATGATGTCAAGGGTAGAATTCCCAACTCCTGACAAAGACCAATTCACATTAAACCATACAAAGGTAAGAAAACAATCACAGCAGCACAAACATCAAAAATCTGTCCAAATACACATGCACATAAACACCTGAAACTGTTGCACCTAGGAGGGTGTACAATACTTTACAAATGGATGCATAACATTTTAAGAGTGTTCTTTCAATACAATTGTAAACTTGAAGAAATGTCTCTGGGACTGTTGGGACCAGAGCAATCCCAAGCGTTTTATTGAAATCAACAGATCAGTTCTGTGCAAATGTAATTTTTTGTACTGAAATTAATCAAACATACTTCCACATGTAAACGTATTTTTTTCTCTGGTAGGAAGGTTGAAGGGAAAAGCGAGCAGATCAGACCAATTAAAATAAAGTCACTCCAAGAAGTCAACAAAACTCTATAAATGTCATTAATACCTTTCAGTTTCAAATCCAATTTCACTTACATCTGGGTATTAGTGCAGATATTTAAACAATGATATTATAACCAGTCATCTAGAACTACTCTGAATTATGTATGAAGAGCAATAGAATGCTATATATTTTAATATGCTTGAGTGATTCTAAATAGTGTTTGAAACATTAAGTACGGGTTTGAATGCAATTGCAATCATAAGCTAACAAGAGGCAATTGTGATACCAGGCAAACTGGTAGAGAGGCAGTAAATCCCTTTGAAAATTTAGATGAGGGATAATGAACAATGAGGGTTGAACTTGTTCTTTTCTGAGCAACTTTAAAACAATGTCTGTCAAATTTTGATCGATAAGATACATTAGTTTATCACTGAACGATCTATTGGTATGTGAAATCCAGATGCATCTCCACAATTCCTCTTTACCCTCTTACCCCTGGAATTTCCAAAGATAAGAGATCCATCTGTGCACCTCATACTACAGGCAGTACACGGAAAGGAGGGAAAAGGTGAATGCCATGCTTCTACACACGTCTAAGCCTCACTCCATATTTACTAGAGTTGGAGTAAACTAAATACATTCCCTCCTCTGAGTGGCTCTCCACAGTTAAGGAAAACACTCAGTGATCATGTAAACAATTTAAAGATTCCTCAGAAATGAACAACGTTACATACAGACAACTCTGGAGTTGTCCCAGAACCCAGCCTCTTCGGACTAACCCTTTTACTTGATTCTCTGCACAAAACTACAGCCCTACCCTACAATAATGAAACCAACCTCAACAATTTAACTTGAATCTCAGCTGTCCCATTGGAGACCAATTACCAAACTTACCAATTATACCGTAGTACACATGTACATGATTGCACCGTACAGTTAGAGCATGTGCAAGACTTACCATTTTAGTATTTAGATTTAAAAACCACACAGAATCAACATAGGCACAGGCTCTACTCACATATCTTGTCTTGACAGAACAACTATAAAGGTCTCATACTAGCTTGCTCTTTCCTACACAAGGGTGCATCAAGTCTAACTGCTTTTCTATCCTTGCCCCTTCATAAAACTCTGCACAAACATCACTTCTACATACAGCTGCTACCCTGCTTACCAACCACTAAAAACAATTTTACAAATCCTAGCTGACTCAAACTCTGTCCTTCATCCCTCGTAGAACAACTTTTAAGGCTGTGCTCCATATGACACAACCTTTAAGATTATATTGCTTAGAAAAGTGTTAATAGTATTGTTTTTAAATCACTATTCATTATACAATTGTCAGTACTTCATCACCAAAGATTAAACTTGAAGAATTCTATAAGTTAAACAATTTACAGTTCTTTTTAAAATCAAACAAACACTGAGGCAGAAACAGAAGCTGCAAAGATTGTAGGATATATGTCTGGTTTATTCACTAACAGGACTTGTTCTTAATGCAAAAAACATATAGACAATGGCTATGTGCCATGTCCAAATGTGACCATTCCCTTCCCATCCAAGTTCTCCTTCAAACTGGATACAAGCAACTGCCAAGTTTCATAGAGATGATTGCACTCTTGTTCCAAAGAGGACTTTAGTTGAATTACTGGGTGTGTGTGTGTGGGGGGGGGGGGTGGAGGTCAGGAGGGCATAATTTTCTTAACATTAATGTACTGTAGGAATCAATGCCAGGACCCTTACTGTTTGTTATCTATAGCAACATTCTGGATGTGAATGTAGGAGGTACAAATTTTAAGTTTGAAGATGATGCTGCTGTTCATTATGAGGAAGGCGGTCTTGGGCTACAGGATGATATTGATCAGTTAGGAACATGAGAACAGCCATGCCTTACTCTGATAAACGTGAGGTGATGTATTTTGTAAGCACTAATAAGGGTCAGCACAGTGAATTTATAGAGGTATTGATATATAGAGCTAAACCTTGGTGTGCAGGTTCAATGAATCCCTCAAAATGGCAGCACAGGAGTTACGATCATTAAAGAAGCATATGGGACTCATGTTTATTAGTCGGGGCACGGTAAACAAGAGCATGGAGATTATGGTACAACTTTGTAAAAGTGATTGGCTATAGCTGGAGTACTATGTGCTGATCTGGTTATCACGCTATAGGAAGGACATGATTGCATTGGAGAAGGTAAGGTGCAGAGGAGATTTACTAGGATGTTGTCTGGGCAGGTGCATATCAATGATGAGAGAATAGATAAATTGGACTTGTTTTTCTTGGCGTTCAGGGATGAAGGCAGAGACTTATAACATCTAAGACAAGCATATGAATCTCCAATGCATAGAGGCCATGGCAAATGCTGAAAAACGGGATTAGTACAGATGGGTACTTGATGGTCAACATGGATATGGTATGCTTAAGGGCCTGGCATGTCTTACATGACTCTAATAATGAGCTGCTCTAGGTCAATTCAAAAATAAGACTTGTGAACATCTTATAAAAGGTGCTTACAACAAAACAACAAACATCCATTTCAACAATAGCTGCTCGGATTGAGGAATAAATTTACACATTTTGAAAGAGGAATGTGGTATTTAAAATATTACTATTAATCTGCCTGAGGGGGTGGTGAAGACAGACACTCAATTAGCATTCAAATAGTATTTAGATGAGTGCTGACAAAGGGGATTCAAATCGGTAAATGCTTGATGGCTGGTATGGATATGGTGGGGTGGGTAAAGGATGCGGTTCCACACTGTATGATTTTTATTTATCTGGAGCATGGACACTTCAGCCATGCATTCACACAAAATATCAAAAAGAAACATTTCTACTTTACACAACTAAGGACCCTTGTTCCTCTGTATATGAGTTAAGATTTCTTTTTGAAAGATTTAAAGACTGTAATGTTTCTTGTATATGTGGCATTCAAATGAAGGATGAGAAGGGGTCATCTTTCTTTGGGGAAAAGAAGCAGGAGGAAAGAGTTTGGGTAGGAAGAAGAGGGAAAACAAAATCCTCCTACTTAAATGAAAACAAACAATAACAATGAACAGAGGAAAGTAAATAAAATTTTCAATGACCAACCTTCATAGGTGCTGAATGACCTGAATTTTTCCAGAAATTTGTAGTTCACTTTTTGTTTCACCGAATTTAAGTTGCTGTTTCACTTTAGAAGAGGCAAAATGCAGAATAGGGAAAGATGCATCAATACCAAGAGACCTTGGTGAACTTGCAGCAATTCAGCCAGAATGTCTAGATCTCGCTCCTGGACTGAAAGCGATCTCTCTGAAGGGTGCATAGTGGAAGGGAAAGATTTGACAAATTGAGTTTAACCCTATTTGCCTTCCTTTAGACTAATAACGAGTGTCCAGGCGCATCCTTTTAAAAATATTTCCATTTGGCCTCCTAGCATCCAACTAGCTACTGACAACATCCGTACTTCCACACAGCTCTCAGAAGTAGTTCATCTGGTTTAATCCTACTGGCTTTTCATTTCAGATATAGTATCCAGTTCAATAACTAATCTCCACCGAAATTCCAGCTTCAACGCTGAAACAATTACTTGAGCTGGAGGCAATAATTAAAGGCAGATGGGTAAAGAGAAAGAAATGAGCCTAATTATATAGCTCTTTCTAAGAGTCAGCACTGGGACAAACAGCTTTCTTCTATAACTCTGTGAACTCCAGGCTAAGTTGCATCAGAGTGTATTAATTGAAACGGACAGGGAAAAAAAAGTTATTAAAAATTCTCTCAGGGAAGATAAGTGACTCTTTATAAAGTATTTTGGGCAACAAACCTTTTAAGGTTTGAAGGTTGCTCACCGCCGTTCATCAAAAAACATTATACTGTACTTTAAAATAATCTATTTTTATGTTCCTCTTTTAACTCATTTCCCCCGGTTATCCATTCCAAATGTGCAAATTCAATTTGTTTTGTCAATATTTTTTGACATTGATAATATTTACAGGAAAAAAAAGAGGCAAATAATGAAAGAATACACCATAATGGTAATATTTAGCAGAAATATGCTGTTCAGAGTTTCCCAAGCAATTAGACTCAAGAAGAGTAAAATCCCTTTAAAAAATTATTATAGCCGTCATCAGTGCAAGGGCAGGTTGTGGTTCAAGGATGTCGGAGAATTCAGGAGAAAAATGGGAAAGACAAAAAGTTGAGGAAAATAATTTTTTAAATATGAAATATTCCCTTCAATTACATGTGCTATCTGAGAATGTTGGGGCAAGATTCACCTTCCCCGAGCGTATGCTATTATACGGTGCTTTTAAATTGCTTATATCCATCTTATCTGTCAAACTTCGTGATCAGATGATCCAATATACTCTTTCAACCAGTTTACAATACAGTATTGCTAGAGTGGTTGTTCCATTCAAATTTCAAGCCCACCTTAATCCAGAAGAGTGGAAGTCAGTAAGAATGTAAGTGGCAGAGGTAACAAGAATTTGTATATGGATTTTTTAAAAGATAATAAAGATGCAAAATGGCTCCCCAGTCCTAAAATAACTCGAGGAACAAGTCCTTTTTAAAGCACAAATCCTGTTAATGATGCTAAACCTCTTTGTTAAATGTAGTTGGAAACAAACATGGAGAAAGTATAAATTCACAAGCTCTGCTGTGCTAGAGTGGCAGACACATATCCAGCAGGAATAGCAAGCTGAGGAGATCCAAGGGAGCTGAGGCTTTCAGTCAGTGATGTGCTGCAGAGAGGAGAGGTGTTGTCTGAAACTGGGGATTTGTACACAATGTCTGCTCCGTGGTCTGTCCTGGCCTTGGCGTTCTCACGGAACTTCAGTTTATGAGACTCAATCTGCAGAAGAGGAAAACAAAATAAAATTTTCTCTACAAACAGAGTCCATAGCACTCTCATCCTGGTGGCTTTGTAAATACATTGTAAACCTCAGTACAGAAAATATACACAAGGAAATTCCTGTGTTGTGCCTTTCTTGAATAATACATTAGCTGTTACGGAGTACACATTCTGTACACATGGGTTGGAACATAAAGCAGTGTGCGTGAATGGGCAGGGGAAAGAAAAGAGCAATTACTCAGTAAACTCAGCTGGAAAGTTTATGAATATAGGTATCAACAAGATCAGGATTTACTCTGATGTCATCGGCAATCAAATTGGTGACTGAAACCTGCTGCCAAGACTCACTTTCATTCAAGTGATTCTTCAAATGCCAATGATCACCCAGATTATTTAACTTTCATAACTGAGATTAATGTTCTCTTGCACAATGACAGCAAATATACATTGTCCAGCACCATAAAATAGCAGGAGGATGTCTTCCTCAAATTCTAGCTTTTGGAGAGATGGGGCATTGAAGAGAGGGGGCAGTGGGCCGTGTCCCTCAGCACACCACACATTGAAAAATGTCAGTTCTTGGTTCATACAGTTCTAGGTCATTCAGATTCTTGTACTCACAATATCAGGTAACAAGCAGCTCTGCACATAACCAGATTTTAATGTGAAAAATAGGATGCATAAAACCAGACTGCTAAATATTCTAAAAGTGAGTGGGTGTTTTGGCACTAAGCATGTCTTCGAGATAAGAATGGAGGTTTATGATAGTGTCTGAGTGCACACATCAAAGAGGTAATTTATATTATCTGTATCAAATGGTACAATATAATTAGATACTTCTAATTAACCTTCATTCAAATAACAGTTCCTCATTTCTAAGTTACCTGATGTCTATTTTATGTCACTTGATGCTATTTACTAATGTCCCATTGGATAGGAATGGCATGAGTTAGATTCAATAAAGGTTCCTTTCCTTTTACTCAATGATGGGTAAATCCTGAGTTAGTTATTGAGTAAAACCTCTCCCACACTGCATTAAACACTTCCAGGACTATTACAGCATGGATTAGATACTGACTAAAGCCCATTTGCACCATTCAATGGTACACTCCTGCAGAGACGTACAAAATATTAGAAACAAAATGAAGTTCCCTTTGTACTATTCAAGCAATCACACACTTCAGAATGTGAACACAAAAGATTATGCACATAGCACAGCTCTTTTTACACTGTTCAATTGAGCTTTGGGTCAGGTACACCACAGATAGAAATAATGAAAGTTCAAGTGGTTTTATTTGGTTTGATGCATTGATAAAGAACTTTCTCTGCAGAGTCCTAACAACTTTCTACAGCTCCAATTCCCATTATATCTTCATACACTTCATGAAGAGCCTATAATTTTACCATTATAACAGGGGCAATATTGTTTTATGGGTCTATATCCATTGAGAAGTTGACAGAGCATCCAAAGTACAGACAAACATTTCATATCCTATTTTTTTGGGATATGACTTGAATACAATTCCAGAACGAAAGACAAAGAGCAAGTTTACACTAACACCTAGTTCCCAACTGTTCAACATTCTTTCACAACACTACACAGCCCTTGCAGGCCAAACTTTCACTTACATGTCTCTTGTATTTGTAACTCTTGGTTGAGAGTTTCGTCAGACCCGGCAGCTGGGTCCACCCCTACTCCATTTTGCTGTGTCTCACTCTCAGCTTCTCCTGTCAGATCCCTATTTTCTGGAGTCTGACTGATTGTTGCTGTTTCTGATTCTTCTTCACCCTCATTCTAAAAATACAATCATGGGGTGGGGGTACAATGGTGTATTATTATAGGAGGGCATGAAATGAAATGCAAAATACATACAAGATTTTCTTTAAAAAACCTAACACATCATGATAAAAAAAATCAAATGCACTGATGGACTGAAATCAAAGCTGGGAATTATTCTTCCAGGGCCATTCAGGGGAACTGAGGCTAAATGGATTGTCCCTAGCTGCTGAAACGTGGTCCACTGCACCCACGTATTTCCAAAAATACTGGGACTGACTGGTCGAAGTGGGGAGGAAGAGTGAATTCATAAAGCACCTTATGATCTCAGGAAGTCCCACTGAGCTTCACCATGGTTTGATTGTCACTGCTCTAGTACAGCAGAATTTTGATGTTAGTTTCTGCACAGAAAGCCTATGAGAATAGGACAAATAGTCAGCTGCATTTATAAAAGACTTTGGATTAATGCTAGCCAAGAATGCTACAGAATTTCCTGCATTATTTAAAAAAAGCATGGAATGTTTCAAAGATTAACACCTAAATAAATAACTGTACCTCAGCACTGCTTGGATTCTCAATTTGGCTAATGTGCTCAGTGTGGATAATGTAAGGTTTGATTAAGACAAATCTACCGAATCTTGAAAGGACTGAATAGAATAGACATCGAGAGGAGGTTTCCAGTCGTGGGCGAGTTTAGGACAACAGGATACAGACTCCAATTAAAAGAACATCCCTGTAGAAATAACTTTAACCGGAGGGATGGCTGTGGAGGCTAAGCTGCTGGGTAAATTTAAAGCAGAGGTTGATAGGTTCTTGATTAATAATGCTGTCAAGGGAAATTGGAAGAAGGCAGGAGAGAGGAAATAATAAATCAGTCATGAATGAATGGCAAGGCAGACTTGATGGGCTGAATGAACTAATGCTGTTTCTATGTCCTATGGTCTGGATTTGTGGGCCTGGAGTCATGAAGGACAGTGTAAGCATTGTAAGGAGAAGAGGGACAGGGAAGTAAGAAGTATTGTCACTAAGGAAAGCTAGTTGTTCAGATTTTAGGATGACAAGATGTAGTAGTTTGTAAGTTTTATGAAAAGAAATGAAGCAAATGATATCAAATAAAATCAATGCCCATTGTTCTAACAGACAAGATGTAGCATGGAGGAATGTGCAGTCAGGATATTTGAAGGTGAAGAGGTGTAAGTTCATTAAAGTTTTGGTAACAGAGAACACAAGACATTTGTGAAAGTGAAAAAAAGATTGGAATTTATTTTCTGACACCAAAGTAAACTTGTCAGGAATACTAAAACTGATTTAAGGACCAAATATCAGCACAGGACCTATAACTGAATGGGTTCAGTCTCTCATCTTCAGTCCTCCAGTGCATTTTCTTTTCCCACCTTCATCTTAATGTTGTAAAAAGATCAGAAAAACTGGACAAAAAAGTCATGACAAATAAGATCACAATTGAAGACACAATCTGTACAATAATTCCTGAAGTGAAATTACGTGCACATATTCTGTGTAAAAATATACACCGTTGACACATTGACTGCAATTAAAAAAAAACACTGATACATAAACACAATTTTCTTGAATGAAATTTATACTGAGAAACTATTATACATATACTAACTTCTTGATTCTTTTTATTTGTTTTCTGTTGAGATGACTTTCTTACTCGGGTTTGGCTCCTTACTTTTATTTAGTGTCCTTAAGGTGTCTTAATTAAGAGTCCATTATTTATAAATATCTGCAGCTAGTTGGCTGTGAGGGTTTCACTACCAAAATTTAATTGATTATTAGCCACCCAAGTCCATTTGGGATGATCAGTTTGCAGGAATGGTGGCCATTTATTCTCCATACTAAACCAGGGTTTCTGACTGACAATAAATGTATTTTGAACTTTGAACAAAGTACGTATCTATATGTAACTTTAAGATTCATCTCCTTACAGTCAGCCACAAAGAAATCCAATAAAACCCATTAAAACAAGACCACCAAAAACCCAATGTGCAGAAAAAAAATCAAATTAAGCAAACAATAAAAGTAAGCAAACAACATTCAGAACTGATGTTCATGAAAATGAGTCCACAGCCATGAAGCCAGTCACGGCCGATCTAGGAGCTTGTTAGTTGAAGGCCACAGCCTCAGTTCAGTGCAGAGACAAGTAAATCTAGTGACCAGCAAACTGAACATCAGTCCATCACTCTCCTCTGGCCTAGCACTGAAATCGTCCAAGCAGTGGGTTGTTCCTCACTGTCGGACCCAGGCCCTGCCGCTTAAAAATGTTCTTGGGCCTGAGACCCACCATCTTGATTCAGCTCGTATTCAATCTTCCCAGTTTGGCCTGGCACTTAAATTAGCCAAACATCAGCTTTTTCCTCACTCTCAGGCTTGGACCCACCTCCTTGATTCCGCTTTGCCTCGTTCTACTGCTTCAAATCGGCTCTAAGCCCACTCAAAAATGGCCATACATCAGTTCTTTCCTCACTCTCGGGCCTGGGCCCCACTGCCTTGATTCAGCACATATTCACCACGCTACAACCGTCGTGCACCTTTGAGAGTTCAACTCACAGTGCAAAAGTGGCAGGATCAAAAGCTCAACTCTGAAAGG
This sequence comes from Mobula hypostoma, assembly GCF_963921235.1. NCBI lineage: Eukaryota > Metazoa > Chordata > Chondrichthyes > Myliobatiformes > Myliobatidae > Mobula > Mobula hypostoma. The sequence goes on from NC_086097.1 coordinate 142,057,127, forward strand.
GAAAATACAGGCGATTGATTGCAGTGATCATTTACCAGAAAAAGTGTGATTAATACAGTAGTTAGCAGCTTTGGTTGCTGTCAGCAAGTCATTGCTGTGTCTCACCATCACCATTTTACACCGATTGTCTGTTTATTGATGCCGGAAATTTTAACCACGCGAACCTTAAGTCAATGCTCCCCAGATTCCATCAGAACGTGGACTTTGCAACAAGAGGGGAGAACGCATTGGACCTTGTTTACACAAACATTCCCGACGCGTACCGGGCAGAGCCCCGCCCCCCACCTCGGCTACTCAGACCACATCTCTGTTATGCTAATCCCAGCATACAGACCGCTCGTCAGACGCTCCAGACCAGTTCAGAAGCAGGTGAAAACCTGGCCAGCAGGGGTCATCTTGCTCTTCAAAACTGCTTTGAGCACACTGACAGACACATGTTCAGGGAGGCTGCAACCGATGGCAACTCTACCAACTTAGAGGAGTACACGGCATCAGTGACTAGCTTCGATGATGTCACTGTGGCCAAGACCATCACTACACACTCTAACCAGAAGCCATGGATGACTGCGGAGGTGTGTGCGCTGCTGAGGACCCGTGACTCCGCCTTCAGAGCAGGCGACAAGGCAGCCCTAACAACAGCGAAACTGTCCCAGGCCAAAAGAGAAGCAAAGCGTGCTCACGCCCAGCGAATCCACAGCCACTTCCAGGACAGCAGCGACACGCAGCGCATGTGGAAGGGCATTCAGGACATCAACTACAAGACAGCACCACCTGCCTGTGCTGGTGATGCCTCCCTCCCAGATGTGTTGAACAACTTTTATGCTCGTTTTGAGGCGGAAAATGACGTGGCGGTGAGGAAGACCACCCTTCTTCCAAATGACCAGGTGCTGTGTCTTACCATGGCCGATGCAAGGAGAACCCTGTGCAGGGTCAACCCACAGAAAGCTACTGGACCAGACAATATTCCTGGCAGAGTGTTTAGAGGATGTGCAGACCAGCTAGCAGAGATTCTCACTGACATCTTCAACATCTTCCTGAGCAGCACCGTTGTTCCTATGTGCTTCAAGGTGGCCACCATCGTCCCCGTGCTGAAGAAGTCTTCAGTGTCCTGCCTCAATGACTACCGTCCCGTCGCACTCACATCCATCATCATGAAGTGTTTCGAGAGGCTCGTCACTGGGCACATCAAGACCCTGTTCCCCCCCCTCACTGGACCCTCTGCAGTTCGCATACCGTCCCAACTGATCAACAGATGACGCCATTGCCATCACCCTCCACCTGGCCCTAACCCACCTGGACAAAAAAAGACACATACGTTCGAATGCTGTTCATAGACTTCAGTTCAGCATTCAACACAATCATTCCTCAGAAACTGACTGGAAAGCTGAGCCTACTGGGCTTGAACACCTCCCTCTGCAACTGGATCCTAGACTTCCTGACTGGGAGACCTCAGTCAGTTTGGATCGGGAGCAGCATCTCCAACACCATCACACTGAGCACGGGGACCCCTCAGAGCTGTGTGCTCAGTCCACTGCTGTTCACTCTGCTGACCCACGATTGTGCAGCAATACACAGCTCGAACCACATCATCAAGTTCGCCGATGACACGACTGTGGTGGGTCTCATCAGCAAGAACGATGAATCAGCATACAGAGAGGAGGTGCAGCGGCTAACGGACTGGTGCAGAGCCAACAACCTGTCTCTGAATGTGAACAAAACAAAAGAGATGGTTGTTGACTTCAGGAGGACACGGAACGACCACTCTCCACTGTTGTTGAGATCGTTAAGAGCACCAAATTTCTTGGTGTTCACTGGCAGAGAATCTCACCTGGTCCCTCAACACCAGCTCCATGGCAAAGAAAGCCCAGCAGCGTCTCTACTTTCTGCGAAGGCTGAGAAAAGTCCATCTCCCAACCCCCATCCTCACCACATTCTACAGCGGTTGTATTGAGAGCATCCTGAGCAGCTGCATCACTGCCTGGTTCGGAAACTGCACCATCTCGGATTGCAAGACCCTGCAGCGGATAGTGAGGTCAACTGAGAAGATCACTGGGGTCGCTCTGCCCGCCATTACAGATATTTTACACCATACACTGCATCCGTAAAGCAAACAGCATTATGAAGGACCCCATGCACTCCTCATATAAACTCTTCTCCCTCCTGCCATCTGGCAAAAGGCACCGAAGCATTGGGGCTCTCACGACCAGACTCCTCAATACCCAGAGCTTGGACTGACTCCAACCTACTGCCCTCTACTGTGCCTATTGTCTTGTTTATTATTTATTATAATGCCTGCACTATTTTGTGCACTTTATGCAGTCCTGGGTAGGTCTGTAGTCTAGTGTAGTTTTTGTGTTGTTTTACATAGTTCAGTGTAGTTTTTGTATTGTTCATGTAGCACCGTGGTCCTGAAAAACTCTGTCTCGTTTTTACTGTGTACTGTACCAGCAGTTACGGTTGAAATGACAATAAAAAGTGACTTGACTTGACTTAAACTGGAAACTCTTCTGACCTAAGGCAATAGCAATATACAAGGAATGTGAATTCAGCTGTAAGTTTATCATTCCAGTTTTTGTACAGTTACAGGAAATATGTTTGCCCAATTAACAAAAGGAGAAAGGGGACAGAAGAACTCATTTCTCTCTAATGATTCGATCTTGAAGGTCAGGTCAGATGTTACACTTTAACACCTTAATGATAAAAGCGAAACAATTAAATTTTTTTCCAGACGTCAATCCATAAATTCAAATTAGACAAGGATGAGATAAGTAGTCATTTGGCAGCTTAGTTCTTGATGAAATCATGAATCTTTGAATCACTCAACAGCCCCCATAATCTATAAGATATGACACATTCACAGTATAGAAGACAATGGGAAACTATGGGGACCAGATGACAATGACGTCAGAGATACCCATCTGAAAGGTGAAGGAATCTGGACAAACAACAGAGAATGTGGTTAGAACGTACAACATCCCACACTTTGCAGCTTTATTTCAGAAGTGGGAAATGGAAAACAAAGGTGGATGGGTCAAATAAATTAAGGAACTGCACATTTGTAAGTAAATATGGTGATGGGGAATGTATTTAAACATCATAGAAAAAGTTACCACGCTGCGCCATTCCTGATTAGAAAATTATATCTGTTCTCCTAAAGACACCAAGTCTTGCTGATCTACAGCTTCATAATCCAGGTCACCTTCCTACATAGTACTCAAGTTGGAATTTTGACCATTGATTAGGAATAACTGTAATCAACTGAATTGTATTTTTAAAAAATCAATTCTATCCTCATCCAACATCTACAGAGTTCTCAGAGAAAGAAGAGCTGAACTGTGGTGCATGGCTTGGAGAACTGGTCAACAGCTGGAAAGTGACAAGGAGCAAGAATGGCAAATCCAGAGGGGCTGAGAAACAAAGGTCAATACAAATCAGAAGGACAGAAAACTTTTTTATAGTATTTTTCCCCAAAGTGGATGCATTCACTTGTTACTTCCTTAGTGACTGATTTGGCCACTGCATCTAACTTACCTTCACATTGCCACCTCCTGGGGTATGGTTTAGGTTGTCCAAGGACCCAATTTTTGATTCAGCTTTGTTCTTGAAATTGGTCTTGCTGGTCTCAATCTTCACATCCCCACCACCTAAAATTATTTGTAAAGTAAGCATACTATTTACACAAATTACTTGCTTCCTAATACGATAGCAAATTCAGAACGAATTTTAAAAATAGTTCACTTTATTGTTGTTAGAGGCTTGAATACTCAGGGTATCAATGCCAAAATTAGTGTTTTGCTGTTGCAGCAGCTCAGTATATTACAAGATGTGGAGAAAAGTGAATGTGTACATAATTTACAAGTGTGCAAAATAAGCAACAAATTAAACACAATAGTGCAAGATTGGTACACTAATGTAACACAAGTGAAACAGTCAGAAACTGCATTCAGCCTTAGAAGGATGGATACAGAACCAACCTGCAGCTTAAACTTTTAATTTACAAAATGTAGATGCCACTGGCAAGGCTATTGGCTGTCCCTACATCCTAGAGAAGATGGTAATGAATTACTGTACTGAACTGTTGCATTCCTTCTATAAAGTATTCCCAAGGCTTTTGGGAAGGAAGCAGTTCTAGGATTCTGACCCACTGATATTTAAAGTATTGGTGATTTACCTCCAAGTCCAGACGGGGTGTGATTAAAAAAGTTATTTTCCATTGTGTACATTAAGTTGGCGGGAACAGTGAGTGCAGAGGATTTCATATTTTAAAAGAAAAAGGAAGATAAATGAGTACAGATTAGCATAATTTGTACATCATTCATCTGAATGGAATTTTTTATTTACATAATCTTTGGCTCTTTGTAAAATCAATAACATGTGGAGCAACGGCTATCGAAATAACTGTTCACCCATTTTGGGTCTTGCCAAGACTATAGTTAAGCCAAGCTGCATGAAAGACACTACCCAAACATTGATCAAAGAGCTGAATTCCAAAGGGAAGGTTCAGTTGACTGCCCTCAAAATAACTGCAATACTTACACAAGCATTATATCAAGGAGCCCTCGTAAAATGCGTTAATTTGCAAAGAGAAAATATACTAGAATATGGTGTCATTCTTTGCAGACAGGAAGACAGTTACACATCAATCAACTCAGCCTCCTGACCACTGCACGTGCTTCTCAAGGCAGGGTCTGAGACCCAAACATTTTTATCTGCTTTAAACTACCTTACAGCCTTCATGAAGTCAGAAATTGAATATTTGCTGACGCTTGCATGAAGTAAAACTCTATTTGCAAATCTCAGTAAATGAAGTTGCCTGAATGCTGCAATGTATTCAAGAATTCTGAGTGTCACAGTTCCCTTGGAGACACTGGATTGCTTTGCAGGAGAGAGATTTTAAAAGAAGCGAGTGGGGGCAGTCAGGACATTCTGTGCACCACAGTTCCCTTGGAGATGTTGAATTATGCCTAATTAGGCACTTGGCAAGGGCCAGTAAAAAGAAGTTAGGTTTAAGCAGAGCAGCCATTGTGTGTGACCCAGTGCTCCACTGGAGAGTTCAGTCCATGGCTCATAGAAGCTCTGGCAGAGCGGTGTAAGCTGTAGGAAGATTTTTTCTTTTAATTTTTTCTTCCTTTTTTTCTTATTGCACAGTTACAGCCAGGCAAGATAGTGGAATACTCCTTTTGTGCAATGAGGGAAAGCAGGAGACTTCCTTCAGGAAGTGCATCCAGTTGCAGCTACTTACAGACCATGTTGAGGAATTGGAGCTGTATGAACCCCGGGCCATTCTGAAGGTACAGGCGATTCAGGGATGTAGTTACACCCCAGATGCAGGACACAGGTAACTGGGTGATCATCAGGAAGGGGAAGGGGATAGGCAGTCAGTGCAGAGTACTCCTGTGGCCAAGCCCCTCAACAGCAGGTATGCTGCTTTGGATAGTGATGGAGGAATGTCCTAGGGAAGGAAAGCCACAGCAGTCAGGTCTCTGGCACTGAGCTTGGCCGTGTAGCTTAGAAAGGAAGGGGCGAGAAGAGGCGAATTATAGTGATAGGGGATTCAAAGGTTAGGGGAAAAGACAGGAAGTTCTGTGGACAAAAACAAGATTCCTGGATCGTACGTTGCCTCCCAGGTGCCAAGGTCAGGGACATCTTGGATCAAGTGGGAGAGTGCGCAGCCGGAGGCTGTAGTACACATCAGTACCAACGACGTGTAGGAAGGTTGACAAGGTATTGCACACTGAGTTCAGGAAGCTAGGTACTAAGTTAAAGGACAGAACCTCCAGGGCTGTGATCTCAGGACTGTCACCTATGCCATGTGCTAGTGAGGCCAGAAATATGAAGATCACGCAACTTAACACATGACTAAGGAGATGGTGCAGGAGGGAGGACTTGAGATTTTTTGATTATTTAGCTCTCTTCCAGGAAGGGCAGAGGAACTAATATCTTTGCAGGAAGGTTTGCTAATGTTGCACAGGGGCAGTTTAAACTACAGATGCGTGGGTTGAAACCAGAGCACCAGAGCAGACAGTGGAGTGGTTGTGGGGAAAGATGTTGGTAAGCCTAGATACAAAGTTAGGAATCAAAAGGTTGAGCATGATGGGACTAATGTTCTGAATTGTGTATATTTCAACGCAAGGAGTATTGTAGGAAAGGCAGATGAGTTTATGACAGGGATCAGCACATGGAATTATGACATTGTAGCCAATAGTGAGATGGCTGCAGGAGGGGCAGCACGAGCAGCTCAATGATTCGAGGTTCTGCTATTTTGGACAAGATTGAGTGGGAGGGGTGGCATTACTATTGAGGAAAAGTGTCACAGCAGAGCTCAGACAGGATAGACTGGAAAGCTCATCTGGTAAGGCTTCATGGGTAGAACTAAGGTATAAGAAATATATGACGACGTTAATGGGATAATACAATAGACCACCCAACAGTCCACGGGAGTCAGAGGAGCAAATTTGTAGAGGTATCGCAGACTGTTACAAGAAACATAAGGTTGTGATAGTAGGTGATTTTAACTTTCACATATTGACTAGGACTCCAATACGGTAAAAGGGCTGAATAGGAAAGAATTTGCCAAATGTGTTCTGAAAATTTTCCTTAATCAGTACATAGAAGTCCCAACTAGAGAGAGTGATACTAGATCTCCCATAAGGGAACAAGACAGGGCAGGTGATAGAAGTTTGTGTCGGAGAACACTTTGCATCCAGGGATCATAATGCTATTAGTTTAAAGGTAATTATGGAAAAGGATGGGTCTGGTTCCTCCAGTTGAGATTCTAAATTGGAGAAAGGCCAGTGTTGATGGTATCAGAAAGGACGCGGCAAGTATGGATTTTCTGGCAAAGGTGTAAGTGGGAGGGCTTCAAAAATGAAATTTTGAGAGTACACAGTTTGTATGTTTCTGTCAGAACAAAATGCAAGGATAACAGGTTTCGAGAACCTTGGTTTTCGAAAGATGTTGAGGCCCTGGTTAAGAAGGAGTGCATAGCAGCTATAGGCAAGAAGGAACAAATCAGGTGTGAGAGGAGTATGCAAAGTAAAGGAGAACCCCCAATGACTTCTACAGCGATATTAAGAACAAAAGGGTTGCAACGAACAAAGTTGGTCCTCTGGAAGATCAGTATAGTCATCCATGCATGGAGCCAAAAGAGATGGGGTAGATTTTAAATAGATTTTTTTCCATGTATATTTACTTAAGAGACACTCAGAGTCTACAGAAGTGAGGCAATGTAGCTGTAAGGTAATGAACCTTATACAGATTACAGAGGAGGTGGTGCTAGCTGTTTTGAGACAAGTTTGGGTAGGTATATCCCCAGGGCCTGACAAGGTGTTCTCTCAGACCTTGTGGGAGACTAATGCAGCAATTTTGGGACTCAAGCAGAGATATTTGAAACGTCTTAGCCATGGATGAGGTGCTGCAGGATTTGAGGACAACTAATGTTGTTCTGTTGTTTAAGTAAGACTCTTAGAAAAGGCCAGGAAATTATAGGCCAGTGAGCCAGACATCAGTAGCAGTTAAGGTATTGGAAAGTATTCTAAGGGACCATGTATACAAGTAATTGGATGGACAGGCACTGATTAGGGATTGTCAACAAGGCTTTCTGTGTGCTAGGTCGTGTCCAATCAATCTTATAGAACTTTTTGAAGAAGTTACCAAGAAAGTTATTGAAAGTGAGGCAGTGGAGGTTGTCTAAATGGACTTTAGCAAGACCTTTGTCAAGGTCCTGCATGGGCAGCTGGTCAAGAAGATTTAGTCACACAGCACTGAAGATAAGGTAGTAAATTAGATTAGTCGTTGGCTTTGTGGGAGAAGCCAGAGTGGTAGTAGATGCTTGCCTTTATGACCAGAAGCCTGTGAATGGTGGTGTGCCACAGGAATTGGTGTTGGGTCCGTTATTTGTCATCTTTATCAATGATCTTGATGATGATATAGTAAACTGGATCAGCAAATATGCAGACTGGGGGTGCAGTGGATAGCAAGGAAGACTATCAAAACTTGCTGCAGGATCTGGACCAGCTGGAAAATAACAGACAGAATTTAATGCAGACAAGTGTGAGGTATTGCACTTTGGGAGGATAAACCAGGCTAGGACTTGCGTGGTGAATGATAGGGCACTGAGCAGTGTGGTAGAACAGAGGGATCTGGGAATACAGATCCATAAATCCTTAAAAGTAGTGTCACAACTGGAAAGGGTCGTAAAGAAAGCTTCTGTAGATCAGCCTTCATAAATTTAAGTGGTTAAATACAGGAGTTGGGATGTTATGTTTAAGTCATATAAGACTTGGTGAGGCCTAATTTGGAGTATTATGCAGTTTTGGTCTCCTAGCTATAGGAAAGATGCAAGTAAGAGTGAAAGAGTGAAGAGAAAATTTACAAGGATGCTGCCAGGACTTGAGGGCCTAAGTTTAGGGAAAAGTTGAATAGGTTAGGATTTTATTCTATAGAGCTCAGGTAAATGAGGGCAGATTTGATAGAGGTATGTAAAATTATGAGGGGTATAGATGGGGTAAATGCAGGTAGATTTTTTCCATTGTGGTTGTGTGAGATTAGAATTATAAGTCATGGGTTTAGGGTGAACAGTGAAATGTTTAAGGGGAACTTGTTCACTCAAGAGGGTGGTGGAAGTGTAGAACAAGCTGCCAACGGAAGTGGTGGATGTAGGTTTGATTTTAACATTCCAGAGAAATTTGGGTAAGTACCATGGATGGGAAGGGTATGGAGGGCTATGCTCCGGGTGCAGGACAATGGGACTAGGCTGATTAATGGTTCGACATTAACTAGCTGGGTCAAAGGGCTTATTTTTGTACTGTAGTATACAACAACTCTATGAATGGACCAATAATGGGCAGCTGACGGTCACATCTCAAGAATGCCAGGCAACAACCATCTCCAATGATCGAGAACTTACCCATCATCTACCCCTGACATCAGTGTCTATTGTGTCCCATGTGTCAATAATAAGGGGTCACAATTGAACAAAATCTCAAAACTGTGCCTTAAGAACACATCTGAAACTAGGTTTCCTTGGGTGAATGGCTCCAAGCCTCATTAGTCAGGAGCATTATGAAATACTTGCCGCAACGATCTCAACATTCAAGAAGCTAAGAGTCACCTCGGACCCTCTGTAACGGGTACCATCTAAATACTGCAATGCAGATACTTGCTTTAGCTGCTCAGACAGCACTCCTCAAACCCACATTCTCCATCATGGGCAACAGGCTCAAAGGACACCGCCATCTGCTGGCTCCACTACAAGCTGCACTGTGTCACCTGGAAATGCCAAGAAGTCCAACCTTGTTGCTGGGTCTGAAAATTGCTACCTGGTTGTACCTTAATCAAAAGAATTACAGCAATTCAAAGAGGTGGCTCCTCATCATCTTTTCAAGAGCTATCAGGTATGGGTGAAAATACCGAGCACTACCAGTGGCACTTAGACTAAAAGCAAAGCAACCATTATCTGCAACATCACATAGTAACAAAACCATGAGTTTTCTGTTTTATTGCTACTGGTTGAGGAAGGTACATTGGCCAGGACATCAAAATAAGGTGATATGGTACCATAATTCTCAGGAAATGCACTTCAGTTAATATTCACATTCTTCATGTCTCAAAACTTGGAATAGATGTGAACCCACAATTTGCATCCAAGATGCCAACTAATGATGCAGATAAATAATTAATTGTTCACAAAATATAAGCAATTCCAATTTTCTATTGCGTTCTCGTTTTTTTTTTGCCAACCATTACAGGAATGAGCTGGTACACCTATTATTCTTAGTTACAATGGACCAGGGATCACAGAAGAGAGGTAATTAGGAATTCTGTGCCTGGGAGCTAATCAACATGCAAGCAAGTGGGCATGAATATCATAATGTATTATATACCACAGACAAATATCAGGCTGATGTTGGTCTCACTTGCCATGAGACACTGGAAGACCCTGATGAAGCAGAACAAAATTGTAAACTCAAGGAAACAGACATTAAGCATGGGCCATTTATTTCAGTGGCTCAGGTATATGTTAAGACCACAAGACATTGGAGCAGAATTAGGCCATTTGGCCCATCGAGTCTGCTCCACCATTTCATCATAGCTGATCCATTTTTCCCTCTCAGCCCCAGTCTCCTGCCTTCTCCTCATATCCCTTCATGCCCTGACCACTCAAGAATCTATCAACCTCTGCCTTAAATATACATACAGATATGGCCTCCACAGCTGCCTGTAGCAACAAATTCCACAGATTCACCACTCTTGCTAAAGAAATTTCTCATCTCCATTCTAAAAAGACGTCCTTCTTTTCTGAGGCTGTATCCTCTGGTCTTGGACTCTCCCACCATAGGAAATATCCTCTCCACATCCATTTTATCAAAGCCATTCACCATGTTTCAATGAGGTCACACCTCATTCTTATGAATTCCAGTGAATACAAGTCCAGAGCCATCAAATGCTCTTCACATGACAAGCCATTCAAACCCAGAATCATTTTTATGAACCTCATTTGAACCCTCTCCAATTTCAGCCTTTCTAAGATCAAAACTGCTCACAATATTACAAGCAAGGCCTCACCAGTGCTTTATAAAGTCTCAACATTATATCCTTGCTTTTATATTTTAGTTCTCTTGAAATGAATGCTAACATTGCATTTACTTCCATCATCAAAGACTCAACCTGCAAATAAACCTGTAGAGAATCCTGCACAAGAACTCCCAAGTACCTTTGCACTTCAGATTTTTTATTTTCTCTCCAATTAGGAAATAGTCAACCCTTTCATTTCTTCTAAGTGCATGACCATATACTTCCCGACACTGTATTCCACCTGCCACTTTTTTTTCGCCCTTTCTCCTAATCTGTCTAAGGCCTTCTGTAGCCTCTCTACTTCCTAAAAACTACAGGCCCCTCCACAGATCTTCATATTGTCTGCAAACTTTGCAACAAAGCCATTAATTCCGTTGTCCAAATCAGTGACATATAAGGTAGAAAGAATTGGACCCAACACAGACACCTGTGAAACACCAGTAGTCACTGGCAGCCAACTAAAAAAGGCTCCCTTTATTCCCACTCTTTGCATCCTGCCAATCAGCCACTGGTTTATCCATGCTAGAATCTTTCCCATAATACCATGAGCTCGTACCTTGTCATGAAGCCTCATGTGTGGCATCTTGTGAAAGGCCTTCTGAAAATTCAAATACACAACATAAACTGATTCTCCTTTGTCTATCCTGCTTGTTATTTCTTCCAAAAATACTAACAGATTTTTCAGGAAAGGTTTTCCCCTGTGGAAACCATGCTGACTAGGGTCTATTTTATCATGTACCTCCAAGTACCCCGAAATCACATCCTTAACAATCGACTCCAACATCTTCCCAACCACTGAGGTCAGACTAACCGGCCTATGGGTTTTCTTTCTTCTGCCTCTCTCCCTTCTTGAAGAGTGGAGTGACATTTGCAATTTTCCAGTCTTCCAGAACCATTCCAGAATCTAGTGAATCTTGAAGCATCATTACTAATGCCTCCATAATCTCTTCAGCCACCTCTTTCAGAACCCTGGGGTGCACACCATCTGGTCCAGGTAACTTTTCTACCTTCACACCATTCAGTTTCCCAAGGACCTTCTCCCTAGTAATCATAACTTCACACACTTCATGTGCCTGACACCTGGAACTTCCACCATACTGCTTATGTCTTCCACAGTGAAGACTGATGCAAGATACTTATTCATTTCATCCACCATTTCCTTGTCCCCCATTACTACCTCTCCAGCATCATTTTCCAGCAGTCTGATATCCACTCTCACCTTTTACACTTCATATATCTCAAGAAATTTTTGGTATCCTCTTCAATATTACTGGCTAGCTTACTTTTGTACTCCATCTTTTCCTTCTCAATGAGTTTAAGTGTCTTCTGTTGGTACTTAAAAGCTTCTTAATCCCTTAACTTCTCACTAATTTTTCCTCTATTATATGCCCTCTCTTTGGCTTTTATATTGGCTTTGACTTCTCTTGGTAGCCACGGTTGTGTCATCTTTCCTTCAGAATAGTTCTTCCTCCTTGGGATGTAAAAACCCTGTGCCTGTTAAAGATCCTACAGCTTTTCAAAGATGACCAGAGAGTTCACTGCTTTGACCAGCATTTCTTCCACAGCTGTGCTCACAACAGCATATCAAAAAAACTCATTATCACACTACAATGTAATTTTCTTACGATTTATAAGAAAATAATATTATTTTCTTATGACTAAAGCTAACACAAGCTTTAATTTTCAACATTTAAGTTTAGGTTATTTTGAATTTACCAGTAGTACCTGCTTTATGTTTCAGATTGGTCTTGGATCCACACTTTGATGAGACACGGCTCACATCAACTTTTGCTTTTGGAATTTGTACCTGCAATTTTAAAAGTTGAAAAAAAAGATTTCATTGTTTCAGTACCTTTAAGGTAAAGAAGAAATAAGAAACATAGAAACATAGAAAACCTACAACACAAAACAGGCCCTTTGGCCCACAATGTTGTGCTGAACATGTACTTACTTTAGAAATTACCTAGGGTTACCCATAGCCCTCCATTTTTCTAAGCTCCATGTACCTATCCAGGAGTCTCTTAAAAGATCCTATCGTATTCGCCTCCACCACCGTCGCCAGCAGCCCATTCCACACACTCACCACTCTCTGCGTAAAAAACTTAGCCCTGAAATCTCCTCTGTACCTACTTCCGAGCACCTTAAAACTGTGCCCTCTCGTGATAACCATTTCAGCCCTGGGAAAAAGCCTCTGACTATCCACACGATCAATGCCTCTCATCATCTTACACACCTCTATCAGGTCACCTCTCATCCTCCGTCGCTCCAAGGAGAAAAGGCCAAGTTCACTCAACCTATTCTCGTAAGGCATGCTCCCCAATCCAGGCAACATCCTTGTAAATCTCCTCTGTACCCTTTCTATAGTTTCCACATCCTTCCACTAGTGAGGTGACCAGAACTGAGCACAGTACTGCAAGTGGGGTCTGACCAGGGTCCTTTACAACTGTAACCTTATCTCTCAGCTCTTAAACTCAATCCCACGATTGATGAAGGCCATTGCACCATATGCCGCCTTAACCACAGAGTTAACCTGCGCAGCAGCTTTGAGTGTCCTATGGCCTCGGACCCCAAGATCCCTCTGATTCTCTACACTGCCAAGAGTCTTATCCTTAATACTACATTCTGCCATATTTGACCTACCAAAATGAACCACCTCACACTTATCTGGGTTGAACTCCACCTGCCACTTCTCAGCCCGGTTTTGCATCCTATCAATGTCTTGCTGTAACCTCTGACAGCCCTCCACACTATCCTCAACACCCCCAACCTTTGTGTCATCAGCAAATTTACTAACCCATCCCTCCACTTCCTCATCCAGGTCATTTATAAAAATCACGAAGAGAAGGGGTCCCAGAGCAGATCCCTGAGGCACACCGACCTCCATGCAGAATATGACTGTCTACAACCACTCTTTGCCTTCTGTGGGCAAGCCAGTTCTGGATCCACAAAGCAAGGTCCCCTTGGATCCCATGCCTCCCTACTTTCTTAATAAGCTTCGCATGGGGTACCTTGCAAACGTATCCACAACACGCGCTTTATTAAGGTATACGAAATATTATATTGCTTAAAATGAAAATCCAGATTTCTAATTAGACCAGTTAATTAGGTTTAAGAGGCCCATGTACGATGAGACCCATGAGGAGCATAGATGTTATATATTATATACATACTCACATAATTGTAAGTTATTCAAAACTTAATAAAGAGAAGATAAAGGATCAAGGATTAAGTTTATTCATCATATACTTTTATATGTATTTGGAATTTGCTGTGATGTGTTGGCGTGACATGCAACAAAAACATTCCACAAGTCTAAAGAATAAAGAAATATATAAAAGTAAGTTAGAGGTTAAAGTGCGGATATGCAGTAAGTATAACAGACTGACATTCATTAACAAGCACAATAGTCTAGTGATGATGTTACTGGACCAATGGCCTATTAAGGCTTGATTTAAATTTCACCATTTGGAACAGAATCAGACCAATGCAGTTGACTGAATTACTCCCTGGGCAAGTATACTATTTAGTTGCATCAGACAGGAAAAATGTCAAGTGCCATGTCAAGAAAACTAGGGACAGGCAATAAATGTGGAACTTGCCTCAGGAACACACCCCGAGAATGAATAAGAGCGAGGGATGGGCGAAGTGTTAAGCGCACACAATACACCAAAATTAATCCTTACCAACATCTTATACAACTTCAACATAACATCCCAATCGCATATGCAATACCTTAATTTATGATGACAAATATGCATAAGCTCTATTTATGACCCCCATCTACTTGTGTCACCATGTTCAAGGAATTATGGACCTGTATTCTCAGATCCCTTTTTTCTACTGGACTCCTCAGTGCTCTACTGTTCACAGCATAAGTCCTACCCTGGCTTATTCTTCCAAAGTGCAACTCTTCACACGTGTCTGCATGAAATTCCATCTGCCGTTTTTCAGCCCATTTTTCCAGCTGGTCCAGATCCCGCTGGAAGCTTTGATAGCCTTTCTTGCTGTTAACTCTGCCCCCACTCTTGCTGATCCAGTTTACTACATCATCATCCAGATCGTTGATATAGTTAACAAACAACAACAGGCCCAGTACCAATCCCTGCTGCACACCATGAGTCACTGGCTTCCAGTCAGCGATGGAACCATCTACAAAGCCTCTGGCTTCTTCACAAAGCCAAGGTTTAATCCAGTTTATTACCTCATCCTGACTGTCAAGCAATTGAACCTTCTTGATCATGCTCCCATAAGGGACCTTGTCAAAGGCCTTTCTAAATTCCATGTAAACAACATCCACTGCCCTGCGTTCATTAACTTTCCTGGTAACTTCCTTGAAAAATTCTGCACAAAGCCATGTTAACTATCCTTAATCAGTCCCTGTCTATCCAAATACTTATAAATCTAGCCCTTCCAATAACCTGCTTACTACTAATGTCAGGCTCTCTGGCCTATCATTTCCTAGCTTAATTTTAGAGCCGTTCTGGAACAATAGAACATTAGCTATCCTCCAATCCTCTGGCTCCTCACCTGTTACCAAGGAGGATGTTTTAATTATCTCTACTAGGGCTGCTGCAATTTCTGCAATAGTCTCCCATAAGGTATAAGGAAAGACCTTGTCAGGGTTTGGGTATTTATCCACCCTAATTTGTCTCAAGACAGCAGACACCTTCTCCTCTATAATCCATATGCAGTCCATGACCTCAGTGCTACTTTGCCTCACTTCTATAGACTGTGTCTTTCTCCTGAATAAATACATATGCAAAAAAAAATTTTAAATGTCCCCCATCTCTTTCGGCCCCAAGCTTAGATGTCCACTCTGGTCTTCCAGAGGACCAATTTTATACCTCACTATCCTTTTGTTCTTAATATATCTGCAAAAGCCCTTGGGATTCTCCTTCACCTTGTCTGCAAGAGTAACCTCATGCCTCCTTTCAGCCCTCCTGATTTCCTTCTTTCATGTTCTCTTGAATTTCTTATACTCAAGTACCTCATTTGTTCTCACCTGCTCTGTACTTCCTTCTTCTTAACCAGTTTCTCAATATCTCTTGAAAACCAAGATTCCCTAACTAAACCTGTTGTCCTTATTTTCTTACTCTGACAGGAACATACAAATTTGGTCCTCTCAAAATTTCACTTTTTAAGGCTTCCCACTTACCACATACACTTTTGCCAGAAAACAGACTGTCCCAATTCACATTTGCCAGATCCTTTCTGATACCATCAAAATTGGCCTTTCTCCAGCTTAAAATTTCAACCCAAGAACAAAACCTATCCTTCTACATAATTAAATTGAAAATAATGGCATTATGATCATCAGATGCAAAGTGTTCCCCTACATAAACTTCTGTCACCTGCCCTCATTGCCTAAAAGGAGATACAGTATCCCAATCTCACTTTTGGGACCTCTATATATTGATTAAGGAATCTTTAATGAACAAATTTGACACATATCACCTGCTATCACAACCTTATGCTTCTTGCAGAGTCTGCAATCTTTCTACAAATGTGTTCCTGTAATTCCTGCTGACTACTGAGTCATCAATAATATAATCCCATTAGCATGGT
Source organism: Mobula hypostoma (assembly GCF_963921235.1). NCBI lineage: Eukaryota > Metazoa > Chordata > Chondrichthyes > Myliobatiformes > Myliobatidae > Mobula > Mobula hypostoma. The sequence goes on from NC_086097.1 coordinate 142,073,267, forward strand.
CATCCCTTTCTTATTCCTCAGTTCCACACATATAGCCTTAGTAGACAAGCTCCCCAGTTTGCCCTGCCTGAGGTCTGTCATGACTATTTTCCTGATTAGCAATGCCACTCCTTCCCCTTTAATCTCTCTCAATATATCACAGCCAAGACAACGGGACCCCAGAACACTGAGCTGTCATTCCTGCCCATCCCCTGCAACCAAGTCTCACCAATGGGTACAATGTCATAATTCCATGTTCTGATCCCTGTCCTTAGCTCATCCACCTTTTTTACAATACTCTTTGGATTGAAATATACCCAAGTCAGAACATTAGACCCAACATGCTCAACCTTTTGATTCCTGACTTTGTCTATCAGCTTAACAACATCCTTCTCTAGAATGACTCCTCTATCTGCTCCAGCTCTCTGGCTCCCATCCCCCTGCCACTTTAGTTTAAACTCTGCCCCCAAGCAGCACTAGCAAACTTTCCCTTAAGGATATTATCCTAGCAACATCCTTGTAAATTTTCTTTGTATTCTTTCAAGCTTATTGATATAATGTAAGTAGGTGACCAGAACTGCACACAATACCCCAAATTCGGCCTCAGTGCCTTCTCCAACTTTAACATAACATTCCAGCTCCATACTCCATAACCTAATCTATGAAGGCCAATGTGTCACAAGCTCTCTCTACCAACCCCATCTACCTGTGTTGCCACTTTCATGGAGTGATGGATTTGTATTACCAGATCCCTTGGTCTACACAGCATACCTCTGTGCCCTACCACCTACCCAAAATGTCGACTGTATTCTTTTCCTAGATGCTGCCTGGCCTGCTGAGTTCCTCCAGCACTTTGTATGTGTTGCTCGGATTTCCAGCATCTGCAGATTTTCTCTTGACAGTGTAAGTCTTTCCCTAAACACAAAATACTCTGCAGATGCTGGGGTCAAAGCAACACTCACAACACGCTGGAGGAACTCAGCAGGTTGGGCAGCATCCGTGGAAACGATAGTCAATGTTTTGGAAGGGTTTTGGCCTGAAACGTTGACTGATCATTTCCATGGATGCTGCCTGACCTGCTGAGTTCCTCCAGCGTGTTGTGAGTAAGTCTTACCCTGATTTGTAATCCCAAAGTGCAATACTTCAGACTTTTCTGCTTTAAATTCAATCTGCCATTTTCGACCCAATTTCCCAGCTGGTGCAGATTACTTTGCAAGCTTTGATAGGCTTTCTTGATGCCCAATAGCTGTCATCCAGAAATTTGCTGATCTAGTTCACCATATTATCATCTAAATCATTAGCATAAATGATAAACAATAACGGACCCAGCACCAATCCCTGGGGCACACCACTAGTCACTGGCCTCCAATCAGAGAGAAAACCATCTCCTAACAACTCTCTGACTTCTCCCATTAAGCCAATGTTGAATCTAATTGATTACTATGATCCTGAATGCCAAATGTCTTAAGCTTCTGGAGCAGGCTCTCATGTGGGACTCTGCGAAAGCCCACGTCAACAATGCCAATCCAGAACCTTTCCTTCATCAACCTTCTTTATAACCTCTTCTAGTTGATAACAGTTTTGGTAATCTGTAAGACTGATTAGACATGACCTGCCATGCACAAAGTCTCGTTGACTCTCTATTCAGGAGTATGTTCAACTTTTATATAGTATAGTTATAATATATTTCAGAAAATTCAGTGTTTGCCTAAATAATCTACTTTCTGATCTGACCCTTGAATAGAATTAAAAGTAATTACACTAGCTACACAGATTTACCAAGTGCAATTTGAAATATGTGACTAGATAGAAAGGAACACAGGATATTCACTTTCACAATCAGGATATCTAATTAATTGAGTGTATTTCAACAATGACCGGTCATGACGTGGGCATATTCGTTCTTATTGTGCAGTATTCCACTGCAATGCACTGCTTCAGTCTGTTCAATTGACTGGCACTTCAAAAGATATTCACAATAAGGAAAAAAGTTGGCAGATTCCCTTTCCTCATGGATATTGATAGGTTGCAAATATCTAGCATGCAATTCAATTTCAAATTGCTTAAACTTGACCCCTAGGGTGCCAGAACTTCCACCAAAGCCACTACACCATTATAATCCAGGCAACAGAACCATTTCATTAAACTAATTTCTCTGTTTGCCCGGATATTTCCTCTTCCCTCTCCTGAAGACTGACAAACAAAGGAGTTGGCAACCATAATGCAAGATACTTTTCAATATCACACTATTCACAGAATGAACTACAATAAGCATCATTTTTTGCTATGAGGGATCTTAGTTAATGCCAGTCCAATCCACTTGTACACAAGCTCTCAGCAAGAGTTGATTGGGCAGTGAGTAGCACTGGAAATGTAGTGAAAAGTTGTACTCAATATTGATAACCTAAGATCAGTCTTCACAACACAAATGAGGCATCAAATCAGAGACACTGCTCGGTATTTGTTTTTAAACATGGTGCTGTCCTGTTGGAAATACAACATGAACCACATGCAAAGCAGTGCACCAAGAGTAAATTATTTGTAGTGAACACATTAAAAGACAGCTGTAAGATTTAAGAGAGTATATTCCCAGCAGCCATACATTACTTTCTTCTGCACCACCACGTGTAGCAGCCGAAACAGGAAATTTTCTGTCACTAGTATTAAAGTAGAATCCAAATCATTGTCCTACTGGGATATTTTGACCTGTCTATTGTGGACCACCAGTGGCCTCTATGAATGTAAATCTATTTCTCCTTAATTTATCAGAGTCAGAATTACTATCACAAACATATGCTGTGAAATTTGTTAATTTAGCTGCAGCAGTACTATGCAATATATGATAAATATTGAAAAATAAATAAATAAACCACTGTAAGTATATATGTATATTAAATAGTTAAATTAAAAATAGTGCAAAAACAGAAAAAAGATTGAGGTAGTGTTCATGGGTTCAATGTCCATTTAGAAAGCAGGTGGTGGAGGGGAAGAAACCGTTCTTGAATTGCGGAGTGTGCACCTTCAGGCTTCTGTACCTCCTTCCTGATGGTCACAATAAGAGGGCATGTCCTTGTGATGAGGGTCCTTAATAATGGACGCTGCCTTTCTGAGGCATTGACTAGTACCCATAATGGAGATGATTAATTTTACAATGTTCTGTAGCATCTTTCGAAACTGTGCAGTAGCGCCCCCCCCCCCACCACACCCCTCTCCCATACCAGTCAGCAATACAGCCTGTCAGAATACTCTCCGTGGTACATTTATAAAAGTTTGAATGTTTTAAATGACAAACCAAATCTCCTTAAATTCCTGATGAAATATCTTTTCATAGAATCTTACAATGAGATGACTCAACCTAGTCGATCTATGGTGGCTCTCTGAAAGAGTGAACCACTTAATCCATTCACCTATACTATTCTTACATTCCTGAAAACAACTTGCCAATGAAGCTACAACAAAATGAACAATTCTTGTCTACCTTCCAGGCCATTAAATAAACAAATAAGAAATAGCAAGTTTTGTGAGTTTATTCACTAGGTTCAAGGCATGTACGTGGCAATTAGGCCGTGGCTGGGATTCACAGTTTGTACAAAAAGTCAGATTTTTATACTGTGCCCATCAGAATTGTGGAATAACAACCCTTGCGTTTCAAATATGCAGACCATCAAAAAGGTGCAATTGGATTTGTACAAATATTAAGACGAGGAACTGGAGGTCTCAAATCCATCACTGGGAGTGACTGTAATGGCACATAAATTGCTACACATTATTTGGTATGCTTCTTGTAAGTGCCACAAATTCTCACATTACAAGTAGATTAAATAAGCTTCATGCTAGCAATGCACAAAAAACTAATGTAAAGAGAATCCAAAAGCCAATACTCACATTGCCACCGCCAGGAACATGCTTAATGTTATCCTTGGAACCACACTTGGACTGCACATGACTGTAATCAACTTTTTTGTTCACAATCTGAACCTAAGACACATTGGACAAATCAATTCTAGATCATTTCCTGTTTTAGTAAATAATTTCAAGGCACTGCTGTGCCTTTCCTGCTATACAGTACATCTCACAAAGAGTTCAAGATTAATATCATCAAGAGAAGAAAAAAAATCAATTAAGTAGTAGATCAACCGCATTCACGATGTATTGCACAATGACAAACACATTTGGGGAAAAACATCTAACATAAAGGAAAGAGCTAAATGGAAATAACTGTACATTACTGCACCATTAGTTTCTTCAATATGTAATCCCTTGTTTGCCATCACCCTCCAGGTTTAGGTTTACAGATGCTCTCCCTAGCTCACATTTAAGATTCCCTTTCAATGGTCTAGGTTTAGGAGTGCCTTTTCTGGCTGTGTTGCGATGTGGACTCCTCCTTTTCTTGACAAGATTCAGAGCAAAAAGATATGAAAACTGCTGAAAGGCAATATGAACATAGTATTGTTTTTGTGAAGAAATTCTCATCTCTTTTAACTATGATGTTTTTAGAGTAAAAGATCTGGTTAAGGTCATTTGCATACTTTTGTTAGCCCAAAGTAAGTGTCAGGATTGAAGTTAGATACCCAATTTCTAATTCTGTTCAGCAAAAGGGTAACCCTATATATTGTGAAATAGCAAAAAAAATCTCACTGAGAAAAGAGCCCAAACAGAGTCAAGATAGGGACAAAGACGCTGTGAATAGAAAAACAAAGGAGTGTCAAACAACTATAAGCATTCCCTTGTCCTTTTGGAGAACACAGCAATGATGGAGATGCCTCAATTTTGGTGAAGAAAAATACATGTTCATTTATCTGGCCAGGCAGCATCTATAGGAAGTAGTACAGTCAACTTTTCGGGTTGAGACCCTTCGTCAGGACTAACGGAAAAAAGAGATAGTAAGGGATTTGAAAGTGGGAGGGGGAGGGGGAGACCCGAAATGATAGGAGAAGACAGGAGGGAGAGGGATGAAGCCAAGAGCTGGGAAGTTGATTGGCAAAAGGGATACAAGGCTGGAGAAGGGGGAGTATCATGGGACGGAAGGCCTTGGAAGAAAGAAAGGGGGAGGGGAGCACCAGAAGAAGATGAAGAACAGGCAAAGAGTTATTGTGAGAGGGAAGGAGGGAAAAAAAATAATAATAATAAATAGTAAATTAGGGATGGGGTAAGAAGGGGAGGAGGGGGGTTAACGGAAGTTAGAGAAATCAATGTTCATGCCATCAGGTTGGAGGCTACCCAGATGGAATATAAGGTGTTGTTCCTCCAACCTAAGTGGGCTTCATCTCAACAGCAGAGGAGGCCATGGATTGACATATCGGAATGCGAATGGGACGTGGAATTAACATGTGTGGCCACACATTTTAATTCCACGTCTGTCCACCAGAGGAAGTAGGATCTCCCATTGGCCACACGTCAACTGTACTTCTTCCTATAGATGCTGCCTGGCCTGCTGCGTTCCACCAGCATTTTGTGTGTGTTGCTTGAATTTCCAGCATCTGCAGATTTTCTCATGTTTATGTTCATTTACCTACTTTGATAGATCAAGAATGTCATGGGATCCTTGATTAGGATCAAATCCAAAGTAAATTTGTTATCAAAATCATATACATTTCCATGTACTACCTTGAGATTTATTTTCTTGGAGACATTTACAGGAAAAAAATGCAATAGAATTTATGAAAAACTATACAAAAACTAAGACTGACAAATAACCAATGTTCAAAACACAAACTATACAAATGAAAAAATAATACTGAGAAAATGAGTTGTAAAGAAGTTTTGAAAGCGAGTTGGTAGGTTGTGGAATCAGTTCAAAGTAGTGGTGATTGAAGTTATTCACACTGGTTCAGGACCCTGATGGTTCTGGGTAGTAACTGGTCCTGAACCTGGTGTTGTGTAACCTACCTCTCCAGAGACACTGGCTGATATATTGGTCTTTCTAGTTTTTTGGTTTTAGGTTCAATAACAGTTTTGATCTGCACATTCCTTTAATTTATTTTCTTTCTCTAATTATCCTCATAAATCTATTAACAAGACATAAGTATGGATTCAGTTCAGTAACCCCAGTCGCACCCTACCAGATAAATATTATTTATTTCATCACTCCCCCAACGTTCTATGTAACACAATATTCATTTCTCATATCCCCAGTTCCAATGGAAGGATTGTTAATCCAAAACCATAACTGTTTTGATTCCTACATACAATGCCTATAGAAAGTATTCACCCCCTTGGAAGTTTTCATGTTTTATTGTTTCCCAATATTGAATCACAGTGGATTTAATTTTTTTTTGTTGATACTGATGAACAGAAAAGGACTCTTCCTTGTCAAAGTGAAAACAGATCTCTACAAAGTGATCTAAAATCAATTACAAGTATAAAACACAAAATAATTGACTGCTTAAGTTTTCACACCCTTTAACACGACACACCAAATCATCACTGGGTGCAGCCAACTAGTATTAGAAGTCACGTGATTAGTTAAATGAAGATCACCTCCACATCTCCAGGTGGAGAGTCAAGGTGTTTCAACTAATTGTAGTAAAAATACACCTGTATCTGGAAAGTCCAACTGCTGATGAGTCAGTATCCTGACAAAAACTATACCATGAAGACAAAAGAACACTCTAAGCAACTCGGCAAAAAGGTTATTGAAATACACAAGTCAGGAGATGGATACTAAAAAATTTCCAAGTCACTGAATATCCCTTGGAGTACAGTTAAGTCAATAATCAAGAAATGGAAAGAATATGGCACAGCTTTAAAACTGTTTAGAGCAGGCAGTCCTCAAAAACTGAATAACCGTGCAAAAAGGGGACTAGTGAGAGAGGTCACCAAGAAACCTATGACAACTCTGGAGGAGTTACAAGCTTCAGTGGCTGAGATAGGAGAGACTGTGCATACAATAATGGTTGCCTGGATGCTTCACCAGTCACTGCTTAATGGGAGAGTGGCAGAGAGAAAGGTACTGTTGAAAAAAAAACTCACATGAAATCTCGGCTAGAGTTTGCCAGAAGGTACGTGGGAGACCCTGAGGTCACCTGGAAGAAGATCCTGTGGTCTGATGAAACCAAAATTGAGCTTTCTGTTCATCAGGTTAAACGTTATGTTTGGCGTATGCCAAACACAGCACATCATCAAAAGTATACCATCCCTACCATGAAGCATGGTAGTGGCTGCATCATAAACCCAAAGCTACACGGGAATGGCTTAAAAACAACAAAGTAATGTCCTTGAATGCCCAAATCAGTGTCCAGACCTCAATCCAATTGAGAATTTGTGGCTGGACTTGATAAGGGTTGTTCACTCACGATCCCCATGCAATCTGACAAAGCCCGAGCAGTTTTGTAAAGAATGGGGAAAAACTGCAAAGCTGATAGAAACCTACCCACACAGACTCAAGGCTGTAATTGCCATCAAAGTTGCATCTAGTAAATACTGACTTGACATGATTGGATAAATATTCACCCAATTATTTTGTATTTAATAATTGTAATAAATTGAGACCAATTTGTAGAAATTTGTTTTCACTTTGACACAAAAGAGTCTTTTCTGTTCATCAGTGTCAAAAAAAAACAATTAAATCCACCGTGATTCAATATTGTAAAACATTAAAACATGAAAACTTCCAAGGGCAGTGAATATTTTTTATAGGCACTGTATACTGTCTAGCATGCTGAATGTCTTCAACATTTTCTGAGTTCACTTTTCTTGAATTTGGTCACTGTTTTGGAGGAATTGGCAACTTTAGATCAAAACAGAACTTTAGGGGAAAAACTCCGCATCTATGAAGATAGTTTTAGGATGAACAACTTTTGTCTGATTAATAACTTTTCATCGGAACTGATGACAGATTCAGATGAAAGGTAAACACAGAACAGCCCTGTTCTGATACAACTTACAGCCTAATCATTAGACCATAGATATGGAAGTAGAATTAGGCCATTTGCCCAATTGAGGAAAAACAGATCAGCTATGATGAAATGGTGGTATAGTTTTTCCTCTCAGCCCCAATCTCCTGCCTTCTCCCCATATCCCTTCATGCCCTGGCCAAACATGAATCTATCAACCTCTGCCTTAAACATACATAAAGACTTGGCTTCCACAGCTGCCTGTGGTACAGATTCACCACTCTCTTGTTAAAGAAATTCTTCCTCATCTCCATTCTAAAAGGATGCCCCTCTCATCTGAGGCTCTGTCCTCTGGTCTTAGACACTCTATAGGAAACATCCTCTCCACATCCACTCTATCAAGGTCTTTCACCATTCGATAGGCATCAATTAGGTCACCTCTCATTCTTTTGAATTCCAGTGGATACAGGCCCAGAGCTATCAAATGCTCTTCATATGACCAGTCATTTAATCCTGGAGTCATTTGTGAACCTCCGTTGAACCGTCTCCAGTTTCAGCACATTCTTTTCTATGATGAGGGACCCAAAACTGCTCGCAATACTCTAAGTGAGAGCTCAAAATTACCTCCTTGCTTTTATATTCTAGTCCTCTTGAAATTAGTGCTAACATCACAATTGTTGTCCTCCCACAGACTCAACCTGCAACTTAACCTTTAGGGAATCCTGCACAAGGACTCCCAAGTCCCACTGCGCTTCAGATTTTTTCATTTTCTCTCCACTTAGAAAATAGTCAACCCTTTTATTTCTTCTACCAAAGTGCATGACCAAACACTTCCCGACACTGTATTCCACCTGCCACTTTTTTCGCCCATTCTCCTAATCTAAGTCCTTCTGTAGCCACTCTACTTCCACAAATCTACCTGCCACTCCATCTGGCTTCATATTGTCTGCAAAGTTTGCAACAAAGCCTTCAATTCCATCATCCAAATAATTGACATATAACGTAAAAAGAATCTGTCTCAACACAGACCCCTGTGGAATATCACTCGTCACTGTCAGCCAGCCAAAAAAGGCTCCCTTTATTCCTACTCTTTGCCTCCTGCCAATCACCCACTGCTTTATCCATGCTAGAATATTCCCTGTAATACCAGTAATTGTTAAGCAGCCTCATGTGTGGCACCTTGTCAAAGACCTTCTGGAAATCCAAACACACAACATACACTGATCTCCTTTGTCTATCCTGCTTGTTATTTCTTCAAAGAATTCCAACAAATTTGTCAGGCAAGATTTTCCCTTGAGGAAACCATGCTGACTACAACCTACTTTATCATGTGCCTCCAAGTACCCCTAAACCACATACTTAACAATTGACTCCAACCACTGAGATCAGACTAACAGGCCTATAATTTCCTTTCTTTTGCCTCTTTCCCTTCTTGAAGAGTGGAGTGATATTTGCAATGTTCTGGTCATCCAGAATCTAGTGATTCTTGGAAGATCAAAATATTATATTGCTTATTGCCTCCACAAACTCTTCAGCCACCTCTTTCAGAACCTTAGGGTGTACATCATCTGGTCCAGATGACTTTTCCACCTTCAGACCTTTCCGTTTACCAAGAATCTTCTCCCTGGTAATGGTAACTTCAGGCACTTCATGACTCTTGACACCTGGAACTTCCAACACACTGCTAGTGTCTTCCACAGTAAAAACTGACGAAAAATACTTATTCAGCTCGTCCACCATTTTTACCTCTCCAGCATCGGAGAGTGGGGATAACAAACTCTTAAAAATGGCAAGCATTATTGACTGGATAATTTGAAAGCTATTGGAAAGAGAATAAGTATTGATAACAACACTGGAGATGACCCACTGCTTCTCTTCAAGATCTTTTCAACCCATCTGTAAAAGTGACAGATGAATGCTTCATCTAACTGCTGAGATCAGTTCTAAGTTGCATGGGTAAAGACCGCACATAAGACATGGCGTTGGTCTGTTGGTCTTGCAATAGACTGGCTTATTAAACAAATGCTTGGAGGCAGCTGCTAAGGGAAACAGGCTTAACTTTAAATCAGTTCTTCAGTAAGACCAAGAAATTGGGGGGAAAGAAAACTTAAGACTTGAACTGAGTTATTTCAGGCGAATGTCTGATCAATATGGATTAATCCAAAGTCTTCTGAACAAGGCAGGGGACACATTTATAGAACTGACACAGACCAAAACTAGCTGAAAAGGTTTTAGCAATATCAAGTTTTAGGTTGACAATTAGGATTGTAGCAGTTATCAGGGAAGAATCAGCTGCAACTTTTTTAACTATGGGGAATAAAGTTGCTGCAGAAACTACAGGGAAAGGACTAAAAAATTTTATAATGTTAACTGGAGAAATGTAATTGATGACTATGTTTAAAAAAAGTGAACTGTGAGCTGCTCTTTTACAACAAAATAGGAAAACATATTCTTGATATTTTCACTTCAAAGCTTGGATTATCGTGAGAGATCACTCCTGGCATGATGCCACCTTTACCCTAAAAATATCTCATCTGTGCCAAATATAGATGGCAGTCAGTTCAGTGAGAAGATCTTTACAGTAGAAGGCTGCAGTGCAGCAGACGATTATAAATTCAGAGCTGAATGTTATATGAATCAATTACTATGGGAGCAGATTTCATCACTAATTCAGCCTCTGAAAGATAAGACTGCTTCTGAGGCACCATCTGGATGTTCTCTCTCCTTTCTCCTACCAACCCCTCCCTCTGCCACCTACATATACGCATTGTTGTCAAATCAGATGAATCTGTGCTAAACAGAGATGAAATAAGAGCAAGCAAGAGTATGGCAGGTCTGCCATCTTTAGTCATTCTAATACGTGACCATTGATATACAATAGACCCAACCCTATTAGTATAACATGTTAACTATATGATTCAAAAACATTTAGCAAGAAATGGTATTTTTAGAGCCTTACAGGGAGGATTTTGTTTCCTTACCACTTATTGCATTGCTTAAAAGAACAATTATTGGTAAAGAATCAAATCACAAAATTCAGCCTCTGTCACCTTTGTTTTAGCTCAGCCCAATTTATGCTTTCAGATAAAGGACTGCAGCAACTGGATCAGAGGTCATGACCATCAAAAAGTAGATGGCAAATCCTCTGATTAGTGACAATTAATCAGTGCAATTAGCACACTGTAGGGAGAGATTGGGTTTCTTCCTCTGGAATGGTGAAGGTTGAGAGGAGATCTGACAGAGGATTATACGATTATGAGAGGCAGAGATACAGTAGACATCCAGTATCTTATCCCACAGTTAAAAATGTGTACTATCAGAGGACATGCATTTACCACTAAGAAGTTCAAAGGAGATGTGTGGGCCAAGTGTTTTTTTTACTATATATGTATATACACACACACACACACACACACACACACACACACACACACACACACACACACACACACACAGTGTTGGGTGCCTGAGATGCACTGCCTGCCTGGGATGGTGGTGGAGGCAAAAGGATAGGGGAATTCAGTCATAGTCATATTTTATTGATCCTGGGAGAAATTGGTTTTCGTTACAGTTGCACCATAAATAATAAATAGCAATAGAACCATAAATATTTAAATATTTTTATTAAATAAATAAATTTAAGAGGCTATTAGGAAGGCACATTAATTTGCATAAAATGAAAGGACTTTGTGTAGGAAGAGGGATAAGTTTAGTGGGCATTTGATTACTGATTTCATTAGTTTAGCACAACAATATGGGCTGCTTTTTTGCTACACTGTTCTATGTACAATTTTGTACAAGGGACATGATGTAAGGAACAGAATTTATAGAATGGTAAAGCACAAGATGTCAATCAACCCACAGTTTGAAATAGAGGGATCTCTGCAAAAGTACTTCATTATGACACATCAAATTAACAGAACAATTTTGGGATTTCACAAAAAAAAGTAATAAAGTGAGGAGGTTATACTAAGCATAAAAAAATGCTCAATTTGGCTCAGCATTGCTATTTTCAGTTTTGGTCACCATGCTTCAGAAGAATGTAAAGGCTTTGGGGAAGCAGTAGGTTTTCTCAAATGCTTGCAGGTGTTAAGGATTAAAATGTTACAGGCAGATTGGAGAAGATGTGGCTGTTCTCCTTACAGCAGGGAAGGCCAGGAGATCTGAAAATTTCATGGACTACTTGAGCTGAGTAAATAAAGAAAAACTCTTTCAACCACCAAAAGAAATGATAATGGCAGATTAAAGGTGACCTGCACAAGATAGCAACCTACACACAGGAAAACATTGGTGCAGTCGTAGTTGGGATTTGGAATACACCAATAGAGATACAAATTCAACAATGACTTCAGGAAAGAGTTGGGGTGATAGAACTAACTGATTGTACCTTGAAAACAGAAATTAACAAACACCCAGTCTCTTCTTTCCTTTTGCAATTTGATCCAGTCCATAAAATATGCTCAGTAGCATTACAGTTCCTTTATTGTTCCTTTTATACAATCTCAAAGACAGTCTTTCTAGTAATATATTTGTCTTAATGACAACTACTACATCATCTTTCTTACTCACCCTTCCTGAATAAACTACCCTCAGAACCATTAAGCATCTGATCCTTACCTTTTCAGAGTGATGAGCAGTAAACATAGACTAAAGACCAAACGGTGATACATGAGCCAATACAGATAGGTCTTTGATGGTTGGCTTACACATGATGTGCTAAGAGACCTGTTTCTGAGCTTTTTCTCATTCTGAGCCAGTATAGACACAAAGGGGAAAATAGCATATTGTACTGCAACTTCTCTGTGACTATGTGATGAGATGGATTCATTCAGAATAGACTCGAACTCAAACCAGCGAGTTTCCAATTCTGCATGACTCAGTACTGAATTTTGCATGAGGATTATCCAATATATCATAGGTGACGTTGACACTGCTCCCAACAGGTTCAATCCATCGGTTCTATACCCCTCTCCTCATTTCCCTGCAGTGCTGCCATTTTTCTTCACTTACTCAAATGAAGGGGTTATTAACAGTGACCAATTAACCTACCAGTACATCTTTGAATGTGGGAGGAACTCAGAGAACATTTGCAGGAAAAAGTGCAAATTCCATATAAACAATATCTGTCGTCAACATCAAACCCAGGTCCTCAACACAGAAGTGCTAACTGCTGTACCACCAGGCCTCTCAAATCAACAGAAGGAATTAATACAAAACAGAAATCTCAATGTTTTAGTTGAAATCTTGTTGAATAAAAAGTCTCTGAAATGAACTTCAATTCTGTTTCGATTTCCACAGATCCTGTGAGTATTTCCCATATTTTCTGTTTTATTTCAGATTGTAGTATCTACAGTTATTCACATTTTGAAATCAGAAATCTTCATATGGAGACAGGGAAAACCGACACTTTGTATTTCTCTTATGAAAAAACATGACAAAATTATCAAGGTACATAGTCCAGAGAGGATATATCATGAGAGAAGCCCTGAGCAGAATCTTTGATTCCTACTTGATTACGGGAATGCAGTCACAAGATCGGAGGACTGCAAATTTTGTAAGCTATTCAAATAAGGAAATAGATGGACTTGGTAACCAATTTACCTATGGTGGTAAAATTACAAAGAACCATTTTCAAAGACAAAATGAATTTTTCACCAGGGAAAGATGGGTTAAAAAGTAACATTCAACACTTTTTTTTTACTAAGTAGTGCCTGACCAACTAGACTGAGTTCTTTGATGTAATAACAAGTGTTCTGATGAAGGCTGCAAATTGAAAGGTGATGGAAGTAGACTCTGGAAAAGCTTTCATAGAGCTTACGAAGAAATCTAAAATAAAACTATTAGAGTACTATTAGAAAGAAATTTGCAAGGTTATGAAGAAAAGCTGATGACAAAAATACCAACTAAATCAAAGAGTAGAAACGAATGAGAAAATAAAGAAAAAAAATCACACAGAACTATTAGAAATAAGTGATAATGCTTTGACTGAAACAGAATTGACAGTTCATGTTCTTGAAGACAGTATTGAGCTGTATTAACAGAATCATACCAAGGATGGGGCCTTATTACAAGGAAGGTCTGTGAAGTTTGAATTTTACTCTTTACAGTAGGTAAAATTGAATGGACCTGTAATAAAAAAAATTACTGCCTTTGATAAAGCACATTAGAAGAAAGCATTTCTTAAGCAAATGGGTTAGTAAGCCAAGATAATGAATTTAAAATAAATGACAAAATAGAGACCCTAACCACCCTGTGACCTAGAATGCAGTAGTTGAAAGGTGATAGAAGCACATTTTCACAAAGGTTCTGAAGACATCTGAAATAAAGCTATTTACTATTCGAAAGAAATTTGCAAAGTTCGAAGGATAAACTGAAAATAGATAATACAACTAATCAAAGAGTAGAAACAAGTATCAATGGTCTGGGTGGATTCCTTCTGAGAATAAGGACCAAAAAGACATCTACAGGCATTAGGGACAAGAAAGATGGCAGCAGTGGATGTAGGCGAGTGGCTAGGGGTAATAACATACTGCAACCAAGGGAAGAATGAAGGAAAAGAAGGAAAGCAATGTTTTCTTGAAAATCAGAAGTAAAAGTGCAAGTTGTTAAGCTTGACTGGATCCGAAGCTCCTAGAAGTAAAAGCTTAGCGCGGTAATTGATTGCATCGTTCAGTGATATAAACAATCTGCAGAAATGCTCGAAAAACGAATGAAATTGAAATGCTTACATATGTATCAACTTAAAAATGAACATAATGAAAAAATATACATATATACTGTCATCCACTCACTTTGCCATTGGTTTGTTTTTGGCTATCTTTCGTAGCTGTGGTTTTAGCTACTCGAGTCACAGTGCTGGGTTCAACTTTTCGGTTCAATCTTACTGGATCGGGTTTTTTCTCTACTGATTTAGCCTAAATAAACAACCAAAAAGGGATGGAAAAATAAACAAGTACACAGGCAAATGTAATGAGGGAGAAACTCAAGAGAGAATGTTCTGAAATTTAAAAGAAACAAATGATTAACCCAGTTTAGTCATTTAAAATACATACTAACAAAACACAATAGATCAATGTTTTAAAAATAAAGCACACTTCTTACTTCCAATATATTTGAATTCATTCTGAGTTATTTATGTACTTATATTCCAAAATATCTTCAGATTGGAAACAACTAAGTTACTTTCTGCTTGGTTTCCACATCATACCCCACCCAACCCCCACTCTCCTAAAAACCACGATATTATAGGTCAGTGAGCCTGAAGTCAGTCGTGGCTAAATTATTAAAAGTGTTTTCTAAGGGACAGAATATACTGTATATGTATTCAGATAGAGAAGGCCTGATTTGGGAAAGTAGGTCATGTCTAACCAATCTTATAGTTTTGAGGAGGTAACCAAGAAGGCTGATGAAACAATACTCATGTTCAAAAGTCATTAATGTTGTTTACATGGATTTTAGCAAAGCCCTTGACAAGAACTGTATGGGAGGCTGCTCTAGAAGGTTAAGTTGCTTGGCATTTGAGATGAGGTAGTCCACTAGATTCAACATTGGCCTAGTGGGAGAGGCCAGTGAGTAGTGGCAAATGGCTGTTTCTCCGACTTGAAGCTTGTGACTAATCGTTTGCATCAGGAATCTGTGCTGAGTCTGTGGTTGTTTACCTATATTAATGATTTAGATGATAATGTGATGAACTGAATCAGCAAATTTGCAAATGACATCAAGACAGGGGACACAGTGGACAGTGAGGAAAGCTATTAAGTCTTGCAGTGTGACCATGACCAGCTGGGAAAAAGGGCTGAAAGGTGGCAGAAGGAATTTAATGCAGAGAAGTGTGAGATGTTGCACATTGGGAGGACAAACCAGAGTAAAGTATTACACACAAAGTGGTGGGGGTCTGAGGTGTGCCATGGAATAAAGCAACCAGGGAAAAATGATCCATCATTCCTTGAAAGTAGACAGATAAGATCATAAAGAGATCTTCCAAAACATTTGCCTTCATAAATCAAGGCACTGAGTACAGGAATTGGGATATTGTGGTAAGAGTTGCATAAGATGTTGCTGACGCCAAATTTAGGGTACTGGATGCAGTTTTGTCACGCATAAGAAAGATGCCAGTAAGATTGAGAGATCAGATAAAAATTTACAAGGATGTTGCCAGGTCTTGAGGACATGAATTACAGGGAAAAGCTGAATAGGCGAGGATGTTATTCCCGAGAGTACAGGAGAATCGCCGGGGGGGGGGGGGGGGGGGGGGGGCGGATGTGATAGACATATAAAAAATTACAAGGGATATAGATAGGGCAAAAGCAAACAGGCTTTTTCCACTTAGCAACACACATCAAAGTTGCTGGTGAACGCAGCAGGCCAAGCAGCATCTGTAGGAAGAGGTGCAGTCGACGTTTCAGGCCGAGACCCTTCGTCAGGACTAACTGAAGGAAGAGTGAGTAAGGGATTTGAAAGTTGGAGGGGGAGGGGGAGATCCAAAATGATAGGAGAAGACAGGAAGGGGAGGGATAGAGCCAAGAGCTGGACAGGTGATAGGCAAAAGGGGATACGAGAGGATCATGGGACAGGAGGTCTGGGAAGAAAGATGGGGGGGGGGGACCCAGAGGATGGGCAAGGGGTATATTCAGAGGCACAGAGGGAGAAAAAGGAGAGTGAGAGAAAGAACGTGTGCATAAAAATAAGTAACAGATGGGGTACGAGGGGGAGGTGGGGCCTAGCGGAAGTTAGAGAAGTCGATGTTCATGCCATCAGGTTGGAGGCTACCAGACGGAATATAAGGTGTTGTTCCTCCAACCTGAGTGTGGCTTCATCTTTACAGTAGAGGAGGCCGTGGATAGACATGTCAGAATGGGAATGGGATGTGGAATTAAAATGTGTGGCCACTGGGAGATCCTGCTTTCTCTGGAGGACAGAGCGTAGATGTTCAGCAAAGTGGTCTCCCAGTCTGCGTCGGGTCTCGCCAATATATAAAAGGCCACATCGGGAGCACCGGACGCAGTATATCACCCCAGTTGACTCACGGTGAAGTGTTGACTCACCTGGAAGGACTGTTTGACCTCCAACCTGATGGCATGAACATCGACTTCTCTAACTTCCGCTAGGCCCCACCTCCCCCTCGTATCCCATCTGTTACTTATTTTTATGCACACATTCTTTTTCTCTCACTCTCCTTTTTCTCCCTCTGTCCTTCTGAATATACCTCTTGCCCATCCTCTGGGTTCCCCCCCCCCCGTCTTTCTTCCCGGACCTCCTGTCCCATGATCCTCTCGTATCCCCTTTTGCCTATCACCTGTCCAGCTCTTGGCTCCATCCCTCCCCCTCCAGTCTTCTCCTATCATTTTGGATCTCCCCCTCCCCCTCCAACTTTCAAATCCCTTACTCACTCTTCCTTCAGTTAGTCCTGACAAAGGGTCTCGGCCTGAAACGTCGACTGCACCTCTTCCTACAGATGCTGCTTGGCCTGCTGCGTTCACCAGCAACTTTGATGTGTGTTGCTTGAATTTCCAGCATCTGCAGAATTCCTGTTGTTTTTCCACTTAGCTTGGGTGAGATTAGAACTAGAGGTCATGGGTTAATGGTGATAAGGGGGAAAGTTTAAGGGGAACATGAGGGGAATCTTCTTCACTCATAGGGTGGTGACAGCATGGAATTAGCTGCCAATGGTGCATGTGGGTTCAATTTCAACATTTACAGTTACAGGAATATGGACGGGAGGGGCATGGAGATCTACAGTAGAGGTGCACATCAGTGGACAGGTGAGCCATTGGGTCTGATGCTGTTCTGCAGTGTTCTATGTCTCCAGGAGTGGGCCAGGAATTGGAGGATTGTTTAGACAAAGGACAGACAGTTTAACATCAGTAATGTGCAATTTATTAGAATGAATTCTGAGCAACAGTATAAATCTTTATTTATGACAGCAAAGTCGAAAACAATAAGCGTGGATTGATTTGTAGTAGCATGGTCTGAAAAGGTCCCATAAAGCAGTCTAGTCAATGAAGCAAAATTACTAGTGAGATCAGCACTAAAATTGGTTCCATATAGGAATCAAAGAGATTTGTTAACAGATATTCAGCAAGCCAGGCAGTATGTATGGAAAAGAGTAAACAGTCGATGTTTTGGGCTGAGACCCATCATCAGGGTCTGATGAAGGGTCTCGGCCTGAAATGATAACTGTTTATTCTTTTCCGTAGATGCTGCCTGGCCTGCTGAGTTCCTCCAGCAATCTGCGTGTGTTGCTTTGTATCTCCAGCATTTGCAGATTTTCTTGTGTTTGTTAACAGGCACTTCAGTGATAGTTAGGATTACAGTAGGGGTGAGTAGAATCTTGCACAATCCATATGGAGAAGGGAAAGTGAAAATAATGACAGAGGCTAGTAGGTGATAGGTGGAGGCAACAAAGAATTACAGATGATGGAATCTGATAGAAACAGAAGATGGTGCATGGATTCCATTATCTACACCCCTTTCTTGCCCTAGCCTGTCATTATTTCCACTCTTCCCTCCTCCATCACCAATTACTTCCTCTCATCTGGACCTATCTACTGCTTGCCAGCTTTTTCCCTCCCCTTTCTGTCACCTCTTTATGCTGGCCATTTTCCCTCTGCTCTTTCATTCTGGATTAACAGCCTTGACTCGAAGAATCAGCTGGCCATTTCCCTCTACAGATGCTGCTTGACTGACTTCTGCCAGCAATTTTTTTTTGTTCCAGATTTCAGCATCTGTAGCCCCTGTCTCTAAATTTCAAAGAATATTGCCAGGACTAGAAGACTAGCTATGAGGAAAGATTGGGCAGCCACGATCTTTTTTTGGAACAGGTGGGTGAGAAGAAATGTAATTAAGGTATATACAGATAAAACAGGAAAGAGCTATTTCCTATAATAGAGAGATCAAAAACTTTGGAAAGTAGATTTAATAAGTGAAAAAAAATCACCGGAGGTTGATAAAGACTGGAACTTGCTGTCTGAAAGGATAGTAAAGACTTCATCACATTTAAAACTTACAGGGCTATACATGAAAAATTGGAGTTTGCACTGAATGGTGGTATTAAACTGTGTAGCTCTTTTCATACAGACACAGACAAGAATGGCCTTTTTTGAATCAAATATTTTCAATAATTCTATCACTGTTTTTCCAGTAATTTGCTACCTAGGCCACCTTGCCATGAAAACTTTACGACTTCACTTATTTTTATAACTGTTTCAAATTTATCACATTGCTATCAAATTGAATAAAAAATTCTCCCCTATTATAATGCAAGGGGATTCTTTGCTATAAGATTACTAACTAAAAGTGATGTTGTGGGGATGGATTCTCTCACGGTGGTGTCTGAAAAGAGGATGCTGTCTAAGTTGCATGCCATCTTGGTCAATGTCTCCCATCCACTATATAATGGAGTGGTTGGGCACAGGAGTACATTCAGCCAGAGACTCATTCCTCCGAGATGCAGCACAGAGTGTCATAGGAAGTCATTCCTGCCTGTGGCCATCAAACTTTACAACTCCTCCCTTGGAGGGTCAGACACCCTGAGCCGATAGGCTGGTCCTGGACTTATTTCATAATTTACTGGCATAATTTACATATTACTATTTAACTATTTATTACTATTTTCTATTACTATTCTATTACTACTTATTATTTCTATGACTATTACTATTTACTAATTGTAATATTACTATTACTATTTATTATTTATGGTGCAACTGTAGCGAAAACCATTTTCCCCCGGGATCAATAAACTATGACTATGAAACTTCCAATGCAGCAGTCCTAATATTGGAATTAACCCTATATAGTTTTCTCCTGTACTCCTAACATTAAACTTAGTATTATAGACTTTAATTTTGATTAGATTTTAGGGGCCACATTACACAATTTATAACATAATTTAAAAACTTGCAGAGGCGAGTTAACAAAAATGGTAAACATGCTTCACTGGGTTACAAGCACAGTTGGGACTATGCCATAAAATTCTATATTATTCTTACAATAGTCAAATTAGAGTTAAAAGCCAGGAAACAAAATGAAGGTTATTCAGTAACTGAATGGGGAGTGAATCTTGGGCAGTAAACTTCATAGAGTTACGATTTCAGGTCAAACCTCACAATTATATTTACTCTTTCAAATGTTATCTGATAATTTTCTTTCGGAAGAATACAACCTTCCAGAAATAATACACATCTTCAAACTAAGTGTTTGATATTTCTTGGAATACTTTTATAATTTTCAATATTGCCCCATAATTAATGGATGAGCTGAACAAGGAGTGAAACAGAAGACAAATGAATATTCAAAAGATACAAGGTGCATAGAATATTAAATCAGAAAGATAAATAAGTTCAACGAGAGTAATAGGAATAGTCCAAACATTAATGAGGAAATTATTAAGAGTAATGAATATTTAGAACAAGTAGAAAGTTACATACAGTATATTAGCATTTTTTAAAAATAGAACTGCACTTTCAAAAATTTCTTGGATTACGTGACTGTTCTGCATTGTTTGAATATTCTGAGTAAACAGAAGGCAATACTTCAATTCAAGTCATTTTTTTAAAATAAGGAGTATTAGTATGTTACATGGTTGAACTTTGATCAACAAAGGAAGCTTCATTCTCCCCTACTATTTTTCTCATTTCAATTTTCCAATGCTTACTTCTCACTTAATTTATCAAAGTGTGCTTGAATAAAATGACTGGCATTCATTTATCTTCAAATAGGAAACCACTTACTTTTCCTCCTCCAGGTTGGTGTTTGATATTATCTGTGGATCCGATTTTTGATTTAACATTTTTTAGGTCTGGAGCTGGGGCACTAGTTGGTCGTGGTTGCTTTGGACCTGCTGCTACAGTGGGTTTTGAAGCTGTACGGGAAATGGGTGTCACTCTTTTTGCCTCAGAAGCAGCTGTTGTCTTCAGAGCCAGTGTTCTGGGTGCCCGAGAAGTGTTAGATGATGGTGTTCCAGGACTACTCACACCAAGAGGTGTGCTTGGCGTACTTGGGGTAGTGCCAGCACTCTTCATAGAGGCTGTAGAAGTAGTCTTTGGGCGACCCGTCTCACCTAAGATCAAAACAAGAAGAAAGCTATAATCTTGATAAAAATAAATTGTTTCTAGATTAGGTTGATCTAGTTATGTGTTGAACAATGACATTATTTTACAGTAATGAACAATGCATGACATCTAAATTAGCTAGATGCCTAAAAGTATAAAATACTACACTGCTCTTTCCTATTCCTCAAACATCCTTTCACAAATAAACATCTATCTGTCTCTTGAACTGACTCCATGAGCAGTTTAGGTTATACCACAGTTCTCAAACTGAGGATCCCCCCACTGGAAATCAGGTTTTTCATTTGTTATTGGTGTTTACTTACAAGGAAGCTTTACTTGCATCAAAAGCAAACGTCCAAAATAAGAGCACCAAATTTGTGGTCAACTGTTCAATGTAGCCTTGACTGCCAAGTGATCTGAATGGCATTGACATATATCCATATCAGATTAAAACTTGACTATATGAGTTTATCTATGGGTGAATGAATCAACAGATCAGAGCTCACAATTATCCCCAGTCCTTACCATTCAAATGATGTAGGTGGAAGTTTAGTCCAAAGATGGGAAAAATGTAATTGGCTTTAGCATTGCTGACTCATGGGAAAGAGAGCAGAAAACCAACTCATGATCACAAAACCGGAACAATGATAGAATGTTCAAATGCACTTGTTGGTTGAGGTCACAGCAACAACACATAGGACACTCATCCCTCCCCACTGAACTCCCTCCGGGAACTTACCGCTGTTAAGTGGGACAGTGCTACACCTAGATCCTACACCTCTTCCCTCAACACCATTCAGGGCCACAAACAGTCATTCCAGATGATGTGACACTTCACCTGCAAGTTTGACAAGGTCATCTATTGTATCCACTGCTCCCGTTGTGGCCTCCTCTACATTGATGAGACCCAATGTAGATTGGTGGACTGCTTTGTCAAGTACTTTACTCAGATTGGAGGAGCAACACCTCATATTCAGTCTGGGTATCCTCCAACCTGATGGAATGAGCATTTCTTTTGCTAACTTCCTGTAATTTCACCTTCCTTCTCTCTTTTTCCATTCCCCAATCTGGTACCCTTCTTGCCCCTTTCTCTTCTCCTCACTTGCCCATCACCTGTCTCTAGTGCCCTCTCCTTCCCTTTATCCTACTGTCCACTCTTTTCTCCTATCAGATTCCTTCTTCTTCTTTTGATCTTTACTTCTTCCGACTATC
This sequence comes from Mobula hypostoma, assembly GCF_963921235.1. Taxonomy (NCBI): domain Eukaryota; kingdom Metazoa; phylum Chordata; class Chondrichthyes; order Myliobatiformes; family Myliobatidae; genus Mobula; species Mobula hypostoma. The sequence goes on from NC_086097.1 coordinate 142,095,345, forward strand.
ACCACCCAGCTTCTCACCATCACTCCCTCTTTACCCACCTATCTTCCCCCCTCACCTTGTTTCTCCTATCATTTGCCAGCATACGCTCCTTCCCATCCCCCACTTTCTTATTCAGGCTTCTTCACCTTCCTTTCCAGTCAACTGTTCATTGACCTGCTGAGTTGCTCCAGCGTCTCCTGTATGTTGCTCTGGATTTTCAGTATCCACCAAATCTCGTGTTTATGTCTTCCAAAATGCATCCTCTAATCACACACGAGGAATGCCAATATAAATGAAGTACTAGGAGACAACTGGTGCACATGTAACTACATCCCAAGCAAGAAAATTCAGGAGTGTGGAAAGTTATGAGCTAATGCAAAACCATTGCTGTCAGTGACGGCCCGATGAAGTTGGGGATGGGGAGAGGAGGAGTATTGCAAAGAAAGTGAAATGCACAATAATACAAGGAGAAATAAAACAAACACTCATTACCCAAGGGAGACTTTGCAGACAGGGGCTTCCTAACTTCTGTAGATTTTGGTTCAGTTTTGATAGCTGAAAATAAAATGTTTAAAGAGTTATAATAATTTTACCAATTTAAGGTGCTAGCTCTAAACAGCCTCTCCCTACTCTAATAACCTTACAACTTTTTAAACATCTTTTTCCTTTGGCAGGAAAAACAAAACCCTTTATAGATTTGGTTAAATGATCCTTGCTTAAAATTGCTCAGAGACTAGGCCTTACCCCATTTCTTACATGCTATAACTGCATGACCCAAGGCCAAAGAATTCCACAAAGAGCTCGTCACATATCAGCATTCTTGAGCCATAATTCTGGTCTTTCTGAAGGATGGGCTGAGCCAGCCTAAAAGATTTCATATTTGTATTTTGATATAAAATAGCTAATCCACACTGATCAGTTTGAGTGAGGAAACAAATGGTTTGAGACAGTCTCACAACTAGAAGTAATTTATTATTTCAAAATGTAATCAGGGAAAAAAAATTAAGTTTTGAACTCATTAGGTGAGGGCTATTGATATTTAGCATGGAACTATGCTCAACTCAAACACCCAATACATTTAAGGTCAAGTTTCAGAAGAACCAAGAAGTCAGCAAGAAGCTCTGTCTTCTCAAATATTTAGAAATGCTCATGCTATTAAGGATTTAAAAGTGTATATACAAACCCCATTTCCAGAAAAGTTGGGATATTTTCCAAAATGCAATAAAAACAAAAATCTGTGATATGTTAATTCACGTGATCCTTTATTTAACTGGCAAAAGTACAAAGAAAAGATTTTCAATAGTTTTACTGACCAACTTAATTGTATTTTGTAAACATACACAAATTTAGAATTTGATGGCTGCAACACACTCAGCAAAAGTTGGGACAGAGGCATGTTTACCATTGTGTTACATCATCTTTTCTTTTAATAACACTTCTTAATCATTTTGGAACTGAGGATACTAATTGTAGTAGATTTGCAATTGGAAATTTTGACCATTCTTGCTTGACATAAGACTTCAGCTGCTCAACGGTCCGTGGTCTCCATTGTCTGATTCTCCTCTTCATGATGCGCCATACATTTTCAATAGGAGATAGATCTGGACTGGCAGCAGGCCAGTCAAGCACACGCACTCTGTGTCTACAAAGCCACGCTGTTGTAGTCCGTGCAGAATGTGGTCTGGCATTGTCCTGCTGAAATAAGCATGGACGTCCCGGGAAGAGACGTCATCTTGATGGCAACATATGTCTCTCTAAAATCCTAATATGCCTCAGAGTCAATGGTACCTTCACATACATGCAACTCACCCATGCCGTGGGCACTGATGCACCCCCATACCATCACAGATGCTGGCTTTTGCACCTTTCGCTGATAACAATCTGGATGGCCGTTTTCATCTTTGGAACTCGACACCCGTTTTTTCCGAAAACTAGCTGAAATGTGGACTCATCTGACCACAGCACACAGTTCCACAGTCTTTCGGTCCATCTGAGATGAGCTTAGGCCCACAGAACTCGCCGGCATTTCTGCATAGAGTTGATGTATAGCTTCCTCCTTGCGTAATACAGTTTCAAGTTGCATTTCTGGATGCAGCAACGGACTGTGTTGAGTGACAATGGTTTTCCAAAGTACTCCCGAGCCCAGGTGGCTATAATTGTCACAGTAGCATGACGGTTTCTTAGGCAGTGCCGCCTGAGAGCTCGAAGATCACACGCATTCAACAGTGGTTTCCAACCTTGCCCTTTACGCACTGAGATGTCTCTGAATTCCCTGAATCTTTTCACAATATTATGTACTGTAGATGTTGAAAGACCTAAATTCTCTGCAATCTTGCATTGAGAAATGTTCCCTTTGAACTGACCAACAATTCTCTGACGAATTTTGGCACAAAGGGGTGAGCCACGACCCATCCTTGCTTGCAAAGACTGAGCCTTTGATGGACGCTACTTTTATACCAGTCATGATACCTCACCTGCTACCAATTAGCCTGCTTAATGTGGAGTCTTCCAAACCGGTGTTACTTGAATATTCTGTGCACTTTTCAATCTTATTTTAACTCTGTCCCAACTTTTGTTGAGTGTGTTGCAGCCATCAAATTCTAAATTTGTGTATGTTTACAAAATACAATTAAGTTGGTCAGTAAAACTATTGAAAATCTTTTCTTTGTACTTTTGTCAGTTAAATAAAGGTTCATGTGAATTAACATATCACAGACTTTTGTTTTTATTGCATTTTGGAAAATATCCCAACTTTTCTGGAAATGGGGTTTGTATTTATTTAGATATATTTCAGTTAGCACAACTAATTAAAACAAAAAAACATCATAGGAGGAGGAAATTATCATCTATCCTCACACAATGGCAAGTAAGAACCCACAACATACAAGGTTATGAAGTCAATAGCTAACTAACATAGTGTACTATCCCTTCCAATACCCCTTACATGAAAATATTGTAACGTACATGTTGGTCTTCTAGGGGTAGAGGCTGTGGTATTTCTTGGAGTTGACCCAGCAGTAGCTGCTACCTTTTGTACTGATGTTGTACTGCTCTTAACAGTAATGTTACTGGGTGTTTTTGTCACACCTGCAGATGGTGGTCTAGATGAAGGCTTTGTTGGACTCTTTGACTCAGTTGCCTGTAAAAATAAAGAAAACAAGATGTATGGCAACTGTTACGTAGCATCAGAATGCAAGGAAATAGCGCCAACTCTGATGACAAAACAGATGTATTAAACGTGTACAGAATCTCAATACATCTCTCAAGCACATAAAAATAGTTCATTAACTATTAAACACTTTCAAGAATAATGGACAATTTAAAATAAATGTTGCAGTCAATTTGCATACATTAGGAACCAACAAACCAATGAGACAGCAAGTTACACTTCTTTTTGCTCTTAAGACTCTACAGAGGAAGTGAAAATTATGGAATCTCTGTATTAGAAATCAACAAAGATTTAATGGGTGCAAAGGCCAGGATTCTATGGTGATGCTATTTGAAGGATCAATGAACAAGAAACCTGTTAATCTTTCTTGAATATTAACATCCATGCAAACCCTAGCTCAGGAAGGAGAACATTGACTTAAGAATGACTTGAAAGATAGCTGCACAAATATTAATGCACTATAGCATCTCTTACCTTCTTAAAATGGAAATGTCAATTATATTACACTGATTTATATTACACTGTCATCTATTTACATTACATTTGTCAAAAAGCCCATATTCCTGACACACCTTCAAAACTCTTTGGCTATTACTGGCAGGATTTATGACAGTGAGGAGCCACGCTTAACTATTTTTTGAATACTTCCCACTGCAGTTTCCAGCCTAGTCAAGGATCAACTTTTTTCACCATATATATTTACATAAATTAGGAAATTGGGTTAATTAAATTAACAATCTTACTGAAGTTCAATCTTTACCCTTTTTCAGAACAATGCCTAAATTCTTATTAGTATTTTTCCCATTGATCCCTTAGACCAAGTCCAGAACTGTCTGATCAAGCTGCATGCAGATTTTAAATGACTATAATTTTACAGGATTAACTCTAAGATGGTTAAAACCTCCCTTTATTATTGATTAATTTCTGTACTAGTCAGAAATGTGCACACATATTTGCCTTTTTAACCTTCCCCTAATATACCTCAGCAGCATGCTTGTCCTTGTTTGGTTCAGTTGAATGTTAATATCTTCATTTCTTGATCTAAATAATATAATTCCTTCTCATAGTTGTAATAGTTTGGTAAACCAATATTGTTATGTCAGCTTCCTTTCCCATCTCCTTTTTATCTAAAACCCTGTATCCAAAATATTGAGCTGCCAATTCGACTGTTCTTAAAAAACTAACTGGGTTTCCAACTGAGCCAAGTTGGTATACTGGCAAGTTACACAAAGCACAATATTATAGATTAATTTTCAATTCCAGTGATGCTAATTATAGCTGACGCGTTACGGCTGGCTTATGAGCTGCAGAAGAAGAGCATCCTGTTGGTGACAAAGTCATACAGTGGAAAATGACCCTTCAACCTTATCTGTGCCGACCAAAGTGCCTAATTAAGCTAGACCTTTTCAACTTGTGTTTGGCCCACTTCCCTCTAAACTTTTCCTCTCCCTGTACCGTTCTAAATGTCTTTTAAACATTGTGAATGTTCCTGCCTCCACCACTTCTTCTGGTAGCGTAAAGTTCATAAGTACATTTACTATCAAAGTATATATACGATGTACAATCTTGAGATTTGTCTCCTAACAGTTTGTGTGAAAAACTTGCCGTTTGGGTAATCTTTAAATCTTTCCCCACTCACTTTAAACCTACACCCTCTAGTTCTGACTTACCTATCCTAGGAAAAAATCTGTGACCATCCACTTTATCTATGCCTCTCATGATAATATAAATCTTTATAAGCTCATCCTTCAATGCTTCAAAGAAAGTGGTCTCAGCCCATCCAATCTCTCCCAATAACTCAATCCCCGAGTCCCGGCAACATTCTTGTGAATCTTCTCTACATCCTCTCTAGCTTAATCACACCTTCCTTTAATATGTCCAGATCTGCACATGATACTCCAAGTGTGGTCTCATCAATGTCTTGTACTACCATAATATGACATTCCTACTCTTGTACTTAGTGCCCTGATCAATGAAGGCATGTTCAATTTGCCTTCTTCAGCTTACTGTCTAATTATGTCACCACTTTCAGGAAACTCTGTTGTGGATCTACAGGGCCTTACCATTCACTGTGTATGCCCTACCCCAAGTTAATTTCCCTAAATGTATTACTTCACATTTGCCTGAACTGAATTCCAAGAGCCATGCCTTTGCCCATTTTCCCAACAGATCTGGATCCTGTTGTAACTTTAGATAACATTCTTCATTAAACCACCACACCATCTATTTTGGTGTCATCACAAACCTTACCTCAGCTTGTCCTTCCAGCCCTTCTTTAAGCCCTCCAATCTTACGCTACATCACCTGGCTAATGAAGATTAAAAAATCACACCCAGGACTTCAGCAATTTATTTCCTTGCCTCCCACAATATCCTACGATGGACCTGGCCAGGCCCTGAGGATTTATCAACTTTTATGCACCTCAATACTGCCATCACATCCTCTTTCAAAAAGTTGATATGTTTCAGGACATCACTGTTATTTTTCTTGAACTCTGTAACTTCCATATCCTTCTCCAAAGTATAGCTGAGAAATCACAAACAAGAGAAAATCTGTAGCTACTGCAACTCCAAGCAACACACATAAAATGCTAGAGGAATAAGCTTGTAAAGATTTGGCCTGCTGGGTTCCTCCAGCAATTTGTGTGTTACAACTGAGAAGTATTCATTTTAGACCTTCCCATTATCTTGTGGCCTCACACACAGATAATCACACTGATCCCTACTGGGATCTACTCTTTCCCTTGTTACCTTTTTGCTCTTTATATGGGATCTTTTAGGATTCTCCTTTACTTTATCTGCCAAGGATGTCTCAAATTCTCTTACTGTCCTCCCAATTTCCTTCTTAAATGCACTCCTACTAGGATTCCATCTGCTTATACCCAATACATACCTCCTCCTTTTTCCTGACTGGAGCCTCAAGATTCCTTGTCAACCAGGGTTCCCTTATCCTGACAGTCCTGCACTTTACTCCAGAAGAAACATGTTGGCACTGAATTATCCTTATATGATTTTTAAAGCCTCCCATTTGCCACCCCATCCCCTTCTACCTGCTAACACCCGCTATCAATCAACCTTTTCAAGTTCCTGTCTAATGCCTTCAAAATTAGCCAAGCTCCAATGTAGGATTTTAATTTACCTAGTTTTATCTATTTAAAATCTATAGAATTATGGTCACTGGTCCCAAAGCGCACCCCCACTGACACATCAGCAACTCGCCCTGCGTCATTTCCAAAGAGGTTGAGTGTCAGGCCCTTCTAGTAGGGCTATCTACATATTGCTAGAGTTCTTGGTTCTGTTCACTGATTTTGAGACTTTAGTTGTGACTTAAGCATGATTGAATACAATTATTCATAGTTGCTGTTTCAAACAGAAGCACTCTTGCTGTGTTCAAAACGAAAATTCAATCAGCTCTATCAACTGGACAAGGACATGAACTTCCTATGAGCTAAAATGCTTTCTACATAAGTTTGTGTCATCCAAGACCTGGTCTTTTCCAAGTCTGATATTTGCAAAACATTTCCTATCAGCAACACAAAAATACTATTTTACATGAGTTAAGCTTATAATTCTTTTATTTTTCCTGCATGAAGCCCAGTACACACACACTCCAACCCTCACTGTTCTCCTAACTCACCATGTTCAGTGTTTAACATCTTCTCTAGCCCATCCTTTCCTGACTTAGACTGAGGCTATGTACCCAGACCTGAGCTTAAGAAAGCATGCTCTCCACCACAAGAAATGTTTACTTTCTAGTACTGTATTTCCCCTCTAAACCTAGCATTCTTTCCAAATATTTCCCTTCCATTAAACTTCTCACAAAGCCATTTTCTTCTATCTTCCATATCTAAATATTTCAAGGATAATGTTTCATCCCTTTTCTTCAAACTGCCCTAATGGCTGCATATCACCGAAGAACTTAATCAAACACACAAAGCTAAACAACCAGAAACTTCATAACTGTTTTTTAATGTCATGGCAATTTAAAATCAGAGAAAGTTACAAGATGGAAGAAAGCCACATGGTCCATGCTGGGTCTCTGCAAGAGCCAACTCATCTTGGGATACCATGGACCTTAAGCTTCTGGACCAGCCTACTGAGCATGGCCTTATGCCTTATTTTAGTCCACACAGATGATACCTATCATCCTGTTTTCAATCTTAATTACCTGCTCAAAGTATTTAATCTAATTAATGTGGCAGTAATTCCCCAATAAGACCATACAGATTTTCCCTGATCAGCTCTCGCCTTTCCAAAGGTACATACAGTAAACCCTAACTCTCGGGATCTTCTCCATTAGTAGCACAAGGCTCACCAACATGTAGTTACCAGGCTCAATCCTGCTGCCCTTAAGAAAAGGAACACTAACTTTAAAACTCGTCTTCTGGAACCTCATCTGTGTCTAACAAAAACACGTACATCTCATTTGGCTCCAGTGCTTCCCAGCACAAACTGGAATAGTTCTCATCCAGCCTAGGGGGTTGCCCATAACATCCTCAATCTCCTCATTCTGAACATTTATCTGCACCAGATCATCTCTGTACCCTGCCTGAACCCACTTTCTTCCACTTACTTCTCCACATTGTACGGATCTACATATTGATTTCCCATTTGGTCTATAAAGGGCTTACTCCAGCCCTAACTAATAACAGAAAAATTAATTCTCCTGTACATCCTCTACAACCCTTCAATTTGTTCTCTTTTAACCACTTGTACTTTTCCCTTTCCAATGTCAAAACTGAATCTGTCTTTGCTAATCCCATAACCACTCACTTCCCCACCAACGCTACTTATTGAGTATATAAAAAATGTTTTCCCATGTGTCATTTTAGGTTCTTTTGCCCATTACCTTCACCCTATGGTTGCTAATTCTTAACCCTACTGCCAATGGAAACATCTAAAGATGCCGACAGTCCTGAGTGTTTTCAGTATTTTCTGTTTTTCAGATTTCTTGCGTATGCACTTCTGATTTTCATTTACTCTTTCTTAGATATCTACTATTGCACAATGAGAATGGCTATTGCGGTAAACAAAATAACAAAAGACAAATGCATAAAATCAAGAGCTGTTACTGAGATAAAACAGATGTTTTTATTCTTTTCAGGGAGTTCCTCAGGATAATTTACTTCCACTCCAGTTTTATAAGATAGCTGATGAAGTCAATGTAGGACCCCCACAGAGAGGATAAGTGGTGTCCAAAAGGGTGGGCTAAAAGATACCATGCAAAGTGGTAAATTCCTTCTGCTGTTTATTCTGGGGTTCCATGTGGTCCCAGTACGTGGCTTAGTGCTAATCCAAATACTCCATTTCCACCGTAACAAATCACTGGTCATAGATTCTCAGGAGTAAATGGGAAAGTTTCATTTTTTACCTCTCCGTGGCTTCGGGAACAACCTTGAGTCAACGACTTTTTCCGGTGACAGTGCTTGGAATAGACCACTCTGTAAGCTTGGTGTCAGCAGTGCAAACAACATGACCTGCCTGGCTGAAAGCTCTACTATTCCTCAAGGGAAAAGAAGCAGCTCTTCAAGCACATGAAGGCTGTGACTCAAGACAAAACTCATGGTGTAAAGAGCAAAAGGATTGTGCAATGAGTGAAGAAGGCCCAACAACACTCTGACAATCATGAAGGGCACAAGTTCTTTGGTGAAAGCCACCTAGGAACTAAACACACAAGGTTGCATCGAATTGGGAGCCAAGGCTGGAAATGAATTTCTCAAAAGTAGGCAAGCAGTTTCTTTGAGTATTCTCTGTATATGAGAATCTTTGATCTGAGTGACATGAACTCCACAGTGCAGCAACTTACTTAGTCCATACTTGCTGTCACTGATAACTAACACAAAGTCAAATGTTAACTAAATATTAACAAGCAAGCTTTGGGAGCCGACAGTGTCGTTACAGAATTTTAGTTTTCTGTGATGAGGATCTTCCAATCACAAATCTCCAAACGTGCCATTCCTATCTGGAAAGAGGAAGATATTCCGGGGATGTGACTATCTTCAAGAACACAGACAAATCAAATGGTGGTTATAAGCAGGGGGATCTCACAATTGTCTATTACAGGGAAAGTCATTCAACCACTACCTGTCAGTGCGTTAAGAGCTGTGAAGATTTGTTGATTTAGGGATATAGTAGACATTACTTTCACTACTCAAGAACTCCAAACAAATGCAAACAACAGCAACAACTTCTTAATGCAACCTTATACTGCTTCAATCTACATATAGATTGGGTGAACCAAGGGTGTTGAGGAAGACGATTTCTTGGAATGTATGTGGGATAGTTTTCTGAACCAACGTGCCGAGGAACCAACTAGAGAGCAGGCCATTCTAGACTGGGTATTGAGCAATGAGGAAGGGTTAGTTATCAATCTTGTCGTGCCAGGCCCCTTGGGTAAGAGTGACCATAATCTGGTGGAATTCTTCATTAAGATGGAGAGTGATATAGTTAATTCAGTAACAAAGGTTCTGAACTTATAAGAAGGGTAACTTTGATGGTATGAGACGTGAATTAGCTAAGATAGACTGGCAAATGATACTTAAAGGGTTGACGGTGGATATGCAATGGCAAGCATTTAAAGATCGCATGGATGAACTACAACAATTGTTCATCCCAGTTTGGCAAAAGAATAAACCAGGGAAGGTAGTGCACCCGTGGCTGACAAGGGAAATTAGGGATAGTATCAATCCCAAAGAAGAAACATACAAATTAGCCAGAAAAAGCGGCACACCTGAGGACTGGGAGAAATTCAGAGTCCAGCAGAGGAGGACAAAGGGCTAGGAAAGGGAAAAAAGATTATGAGAGAAAGCTGGCAGGGAACATAAAAACTGACTATGAAAGCTTTTATAGATATGTGAAAAGAAAAAGATAGGTTAAGACAAATGCAGGTCCCTTACAGTCAGAAACAGGTGAATTGATCATGGAGAACAAGGACATGGCAGACCAATTGAATAACTACTTTGGTTCTGTCTTCACTAAGGAGGACATAAATAATCTCCCGCAAATAGTAGGGGACCGAGGGTCTAGTGAGATGGAGGATCTGAGGGAAATACATGTTAGTAGGGAAGTAGTGTTAGGTAAACTGAAGGGATTAAAGGCAGATAAATCCCCAGGGCCAGATGGTCCGCATCCCAGAGTACTTAAGGAAGTAGCTCAAGAAATAGTGGATATTTAGTGATAATTTTTCAAAACTCTTTAGATTCTGGACTAGTTCCTGAGGATTGGAGGGTGGCTAATATAACCCCGCTTTTTAAAAAAGGAGGGAGAGAGAAACCAGGGAATTATAGACCGGTAAGCCTGACATCTGTGGTGGGGAAAATGCTAGAGTTAATTACCAAAGATGTGATAACAGCACATTTGGAAAGCGGTGAAATCATCGGACAAAGTCAGCATGGATTTGTGAAAGAAAAATCATGTCTGACGAATCTCATAGAATTTTTTGAGGATGTAACTAGTAATGTGGATAGGGGAGAACCAGTGGATGTGGTATATTTGGATTTTCAAAAGGCTTTTGACAAGGTCCCACACAGGAGATTAGTGTGCAAACTCAAAGCACACGGTATTGGGGGTATGGCACTGATGTGGATAGAGAATTGGTTGGCAGACAGGAAGCAAAGAGTGGGAATAAACGGGACCTTTTCAGAATGGCAGGCAGTGACCAGTGGGGTACCGCAAGGCTCAGTGCTGGGACCCCAGTTGTTTACAATATATATTAATGACTTAGACGAGGGAATTAAATACAGCATCTCTAAGTTTGCGGATGACACAAAGCTGGGTGGCAGTGTTAGCTGTGAGGAGGATGCTAAGAGGATGCAGGGTGACTTGGATTGGTTAGGTGAGTGGGCAAATTCATGGCAGATGCAATTTAATGTGGATAAATGTGAGGTTATCCACTTTGGTGGCAAGAACAGGAAAACAGATTATTATCTGAATGGTGGCCGATTAGGAAAAGGGGAGGTGCAACGAGACCTGGGTGTCATTGTACACCAGTCATTGAAAGTGGGCATGCAGGTACAGCAGGCGGTGAAAAAGGCGAATGGTATGCTGGCATTCATTGCAAGAGGATTCGAGTACAGGAGCAGGGAGGTACTACTGCAGTTGTACAAGGCCTTGGTGAGACCACACCTGGAGTATTGTGTGCAGTTTTGGTCCCCTAATCTGAGGAAAGACATTCTTGCCATAGAGGGAGTACAAAGAAGGTTCACCAGATTGGTTCCTGGGATGGCAGGACTTTCATATGATGAAAGACTGGATCGACTAGGCTTATACTCTCTGGAATTTAGAAGATTGAGGGGGAATCTTATTGAAACATATAAAATTCTGAGGGGATTGGACAGGCTAGATGCAGGAAGATTGTTCCCGATGTTGGGGAAGTCCAGAATGAGGAGTCACAGTTTGAGGATAAAGGGGAAGCCTTTCAGGACCGAGATGAGGAAAAACTTCTTCACACAGAGAGTGGTGAATCTGTGGAATTCTCTGCCACAGGAAACAGTTGAGGCCAGTTCATTGGCTATATTTAAGAGGGAGTTAGATATGGCCCTTGTGGCTCAAGGGATCAGGGGGTATGGAGAGAAGGCAGGTACAGGGTTTTGAGTTGGATGATCAGCCGTGATCATAGTGAATTGCGGTGCAGGCTCGAAGGGCCGAATGGCCTACTCCTGCACTATTTTCTATGTTCCTATGCTTCATTAAAACCTTTTGACTTCATCCATCAAGTGGGACTATGAAGTGCACTCCTCAAATTGAGCAAGCAAAGAAATTCATTTTCACTTTATGGCTGCTTCATAATACTGGGTAGGTGATAACTGAAAGAAGCACAAAACCAACCACAGTGCAGCCTGGTTTTAAACAAGCCTGCATCACTGCCCTGAGTCATTTTGTGATCTTTCTTACTGCAAATTTGCACCTCATCTCCAGCATGAGTGAAAGCAAACTACAAGGCTAACAGGGAACTTAGGTTATTTCCAGAACAAAAATGATTCTGAACTCAGCAGTCAAGCTAAGTATAAAACAACACTTGTGACATCAGACATCTGATGGCCAAGCTCCATATCGTCTTTGAATCTTCGACTCTTTTACTGACAAATATGAGGAAATGAGTTACAGTGAACAAACTTCAAATCTGTTAACAATTTGCAGCTGCTCTGTGACATTGCTCCCTGTCAAAAAGGTTCATTGTATGACACTGGAAAATGTTGCTATATTCCACATCTCAGGAACCATTTTTCAGTGAAGGCTGAAGAAATACATCCCTGCCAATTTTTAAGACAGCTATTTTTATTTAATTCTAATCATATAATGCTTTGATCCCCTAACTATATCATCCTTTACTTGTGCCATAGAAAATTTCTCTTGCTACAGGCACTGAAAATCTGTTCTCTTGCATGCACTCACAAACATGGACACAATACCTACCTCCCCATATCTCAACCTTCAAATGCTTCAGTCCCATCATACACCCAATTCTCAGTTGCACTCAGCATCCTTCCCTGAATACATATGACCTGTACCAAACCAACACACTTCCTCTCCCTTAAGACTCTCAGAGAAGTGCAGCCGTACAATCACATTTACAGACTAGCTGTCGCCCTCACCACTAATTCATCCTCATACACCCAATTTACACAAGAGTGAAAGCAGACTACTCATTTGCTGGTAAATATGAACATCTAGCCAAATCAAAGTCCATTGGAACACACAATAGGTGGGAGGCACATGTTTAGCCTTTACCCCAATTACCATCTCAGAAGCAGAGTTGAATTGTAATCCATACAAATCCAATAAAGGAAGGGGGAATAATTAATTAAATTTAGGAAAAAGAAAGCAATGACACCCGCTCCCTCCACCCTTACCTTTGGTTTCACATCTTTGGTGGTCGCAGAAAAAGACCGCACCGGACTAGAAGGAAGTCTCTTGGAAGTGGTAGCTGTCGTCATAGTGGTTGTACTGATTTTTTTATTGGGGCTTGGAACAGCTGCCGCAGGTCGCTTAAGGGAAGCTGATGGCTGTGGTTTAGTTTTGGTTGGTGAGATCTTTGTAGTCAGTGTGCCCACCTTTTACATACAGCGAAAGGGAATAACACAAAGGTCGACGATGCCAAAGAAAACATGGAATTAAAAGAAGCAAACAAAATACAAAGAAAAAATAGCCAATGGTAATTTTATGCCAAGTAAATAAACTCTGTGAATCCGAGACAAATTTTAATTGTACAAAGCTAGATGTCATAATTTTCTAGGTTCCCTGAAACACCTGTTGTCCCACTAAACAGAATACAGGTCAGGAGGGGACAAGAGCTGAAGGGGAGAATCAGAGTCAGAAGAGCCGGGGAAAGAAGGAAAGTGGGAGGGAAAGGACAGAAAACGGTGCAGCAGAAATACACAAAGAATAAGGGAAGAAAGAGAGGGAGAAAGGAAAAGAGACATTTACCATGGTTCTAATGCTTGGAAAGCCCAGGAGGTGGCACAAGTGAAGCACAGATTTCAGTTCAGATTAATGACACTATCTCTTCCAAAATTCCAGAGAATTTCCAGCCATAAAGAGGGCCAGATGCAAACACAAGCCACGGACAAAGGTCAGGGGAATTAAAAATTTAGACAATTAAAAGAATGCTAAAAAAATTTTCCAGATTAAAAAAGGGAACATAGGAGGGTTGGGAGGTCAGAAAGGTAAGAAGGCTGGATGGGGAGGGAAGAGTGGAAGAAAGAGCTGAGGGAAGGGGAGGGGGCAGGTGAATAGGGGAGATGCAAAGCAAGGGATGTGGAGGAAAAGGTAGGAAATATTAGTAGGCAGGGTGAGAGTTCATCACTCATTACTTTGTTTATAAGCCCATGGGTGAAGCTCAAGTTCTAGCTCTTTAACAACTGCTTAACTATTTTTCTAAAAATAAAGTGATAACATCAAGGCGTACACAAATGGACCAAATTTGGCTACATTTTGTGGGATCCTGAGTTTCAAGATATACAGAAGATATCAGTAGACAGCAAGGGGTCAGTTTATATAAAACTTGTAAAGTGCATTTTACTATTTGTCTGACAAAGTCAAAATATACAGACCAAAACCTATTTGCCTCAAAAACACAGACTTTAGGTTGCACTCATGAAAAAAAATTAACAGAAATATGGTTGTAGCAAATAAATATACAAAGCACAGGAAGATTGTTTTTCAACCAGAATGTGTACCTACCTTTCCTTTTGCATCAGGGGTTACTGGGTGCTCTTTGGAGACTGCAGCTGTCTCTTTTTTGGTCACATTCTCTGCTGTTGTTTCCTCTGGTTTGGCTGCAGATGTTTTTTTAAAAAAAACGAACAATGCAATCAGTGAAATTTCAAGGACAAATGTTTTATCTCTTGCTGCAAATCCATACTGCTTCAGGTGAGAAAATTTAGAGACTAGCTTAAACAAAGACATGCAATATCCATAGAATCCTTACAGAGACAAAGAAAATATGTATCTTTGGTATCACCTCTGATTAGTAATTAATAGCTTATAACTGCATTTCACATGTGACGTTCTACATTCCTCTAAACCAATATTTACTTTCTTCTCATTTAATATCAGTTTCACTGTTCTTCTTTGGAACATATATGAATAATCTTACAGTTTTGCATAAATTGACATCCTGCCACTTTGGACATTTAACCAATCCAAACCTTTTGCAGACACTTTGCATCCTTCTTGCATATCACCTTCCACCCATGTATTGTACCATTAATATAAGTGGACATATTACAAATCTGAACTTTCATTTGATATTAATATAGACCGAAGACCCAGCACAGATTAAGTGCATGAGGACCACAATCTGCAAATGACCCAAACATTCTACTGTCACTTCCCTTCAATCCTCTTCCATACAAACATATATTACCCCAAATTCAGAAAGTTTATTTTGAACAATGCTCTTTTGTAAGGCAATTGATAAAATGCTTTCCAAAAATCAACTTGTACAGTACATTTATAAAATCCTTTCCTGCTATTAGCTATACCTTGGTAATCCCTATTACACTATTTCTCTTTGATAAAATATTTGCTGATAGTAAGTCTATCAACTCATAAAATTATTTTTTTTTTTCACATGCTCTCTCTTGACTGAGTCATATTGCTATTGCTTTCTAGTTGCGGCCTCAAATTCCTGGATTTTCCCATTAGCTCAGTGCCTTCAGCACATGAAATGCTGTCATTCATGAAGGTCACTCACTACCATCTTCTCAAGGGCCTTATAGGACTGATCAGTACACACTGTTCTGTGTAACCATGTCATTATGCAAAGATTCAATAAAAAAAACACATAATGCAATGTACAGAGCTGCTTCCCATTGGTTATCTGTTGTCTACTGGATGTATAGAATGTGACCATTAAATATGGTCACCAACATTGCATCCACCAGCTCCTCTGGTGAAGCCAATGTGCATTCTCTGAGGTTAAATCCACATTCTGTTTGGTAATAGTTAACTAATAACAAAGACACAGTTGGACTCTATGGCCCTGTACTCTATGAAGCAGCTGGTATGCTGTGAAGAAAGAAATAGAAATCACAATACTGAAACAACCCAATCAGCCTGCATTGGACTTATTCTTCCACATAAGCAGTAGACTTTAATCATTAAAAGCACTATATAATTATAAATAGTTGCTGTGAAAATGGCTGCCACATCAGCTTGCATATAGTTATTACAATTTAAAGTAACAAGTAATATGCAAAGCACTCTCAAGGTTTCAAATTCAAGTTTAATTGCCATTCAACCATACACGAATACCCATGAATACAGCCAAACGAAACAGCGTTACTCCGGGGCAAGGTGCAAAACAGTAACTACCAACAGTCATACACAACACAAGGTACGTATAGCACATACAATTGTTAGGGTTTGTGAACCCTTGGCAATTACCTGGTTTTCTGCACTAATTACTCAAAACGTAGTCTGATCTTCATCTAAGTCACAACAATCTGCTTGAACTCATAATACACAAACACTTGTACTACTCAATACTGAACACACCATTTAAACAATCACAGACTAGGTTCAAAAAAGTATGTGAATCTCTGGGCTAATGCCTTCTTCAAAAGCTATTTGGATTCAGGTATTCCAACCAATCAATGAAATTGGAAGTGTAGATTGTAGAGGTGCCTTGCCCTATAAAAAAAGACAACACAAAGTCAGGTTACTGACTAAGCCTGCTCTTCTCAAGAAAGATCTGTTTATGTGTACCATGCCTCGATCAAAACAATTTTCAAAGAAGAAAAATTGCAGAGATGCATGAAGCTGGAAAAGGCTACAAAAGCATTTCTAAAGACCAGAGTGTTCATCAGTCCACAGTAAGAGAAATTATTTACAAATAGAGGAATGTCAGTACTGTTGCTACTCTCCCTAGAAGTGGGTATCCTGCAAAGATCACACCAAGAGCACAATATGCAATGCTGAAGAAGTTGAAAAAGAACCCAAGGGTAAGATTGAAAGACCTGCAGATGTCTCTAGAACATACTAAAGCCTCTGTTCATGTCCAACTTTCAAATCCCTTACTCACTCTTCCTTCAGTTAGTCCTGACGAAGGGTCTCGGCCTGAAACGTTGACTGCACCTCTTCCTACAGATGCTGCCTGGCCTGCTGCGTTCACCAGCAACTTTGATGTGTGTTGTCTCTGTTCATGTGTCCACTAAAAGAAAATCACTGAACAAGAATGGTCTTCATGGAAGAACACCATGGAGGAAAACACTGCTCTCCAAAAAAAAAGATTACTGCATAGCTCCAGTTTGTAAAAAACCACCTGGATGTTCCACAATGCTTCTGGGACAATGTTCTGTGGACAGATGAGACAAAAGTTGAACTTTTTGGCAGAGTCTGACTGTCATGACTTCCAGTTCCTCTTTTGACCTGTTTTCCTTTTATTGAGAACATGATTTCCCTGCAGTAGGATTAACCCTTTACACACTATATGATTCTCATTGAAAATGGATAAGACTATTAATTTTGTTTCATGGAATACTAATGGTTTGAACCATCCGATTAAACGGAAATTTTTTTAAAAAAATATTTCATAGACTGAAAGCTCAGATTATTTTTGCACAGGAGACTCATGTGAGAAAGGAGGACAACCAACGTTTTTTTTTAGGTTTTGGAGGGGTATGCAGTTTCATTCTAATTCATCCGCAAAGGTGTAAGGTGTTCCTATATTTATTGATTCTTTGATTTCATTTGTTCATTATGAGACAATTTCAGACCCAACTGGTAGATTTTTGTTAATTACCGGTTTATTTTATAATCAAAAAGTTGTTATGGTTAATATTTATGCTCCAAATGTTGATTATCCTGAATTTTTAAAGCAACTATTTGCATTATTCCCTAACTTAAATGAATATAAATTGATAATAGGTGGAGACTTTAATTGCTGTTTGAATCCTTTGATGGATAGGTCTTTAGTTAAACAAATCCTACCAAATAAATCTGCACTTTCTATTAATTCTTTTTTAGTGGACTCTGGAATATCAAACATCTGGCGGCTACCCTAATGATAAAGAGTTCTCTTTTTTCCTCTCATGTTTATCACAATTATTCTAGAATTGATTACTTTTTTATTGACTCCCGATTAGTACCATCTGTCATTGCTTGTGACTATGATGCAATTGCTATTTCTGATCATGCACCTTTGAAATTATCAATTAAATTAGCTGATGTAAGTTTTAGAACTAGACAATGGCGGTTCAATTCCACCTTACTTCAAGACAAAGTTTGTTAGTTTCATTAAAGAACAGATCGCTTTTTTCTTTTCAACTAACTCTACTGAAGGAATTTCCAGTGGGACATTATGGGAAACTTTTAAAACATATATTCGTGGACAAATTATTTCATACTCTGCAGGATTAAAAAAGCAAACCGATAATGAAATGTGTATATTGGTTGATAAGATTAAAGAAATTGATAAAGAATATTCAATTACTCCCAATTTGGAGATTTATAAAAAGAGAGTCGAACTTCAGATGCAACATAGTTTGTTATTAACATCTCCCATTGAAAACCAGTTACTTAAAACTAAATCTCAATTTTATATACATGGTGATAAATTGGGGAAATTATTGGCCAATCAATTGAAAACTGTTTCGGTTAAAGTTTGTAAACAGGATGGCAATTTTACGGTTGACCATGATGAGATTAATAAATCCTTTCAAGAATTCTATACCTCTTTATATCAGTCAGAATTCCCTAACGATACTACTACAATGCATGAATTCTTAGGGAAATTGAATTTCCCCAAACTATCATCTGATGAATGTTTACTAAAGATACACTGATTACGGAGGAAGAAATGCAGAAAGCAATTTCTTTAATGAACTCCGGTAAAGCCCCTGATATGAATGGATTTATAGTAGAATTTTTAAAAATGTTTTTCTGATTTACTCTCTCCTTGGTTAAGTCGAACTTTTAAAGATGCCTCATTGATAGGTAAACTACCAGAGTCCTTTTATGAAGCATCCATTTCCTTAATTCTTAAAAGAGATAAAGACCCTACTGAATGTGCTTCATACAGACCAATATCTTTGTTGAATGTAGATTTTAAAATTCTTTCTAAAATAATGGCAATTTGATTGGAAAACGTGTTGCCCAAAATTGTTTCAGAAGATCAGACAGGATTTATAAAAAAAATCGTTACTCATACTTTAATGTTAGGAGATTATTGAATATTATATACACTTCCTCACCTAAAATTCCAGAATGTATTATTTCATTGGATGCTGAGAAGGCATTTGACAGAATTGAATGGAAATATTTGTTTAATACACTTGAGAAATTTAATTTTAGTCCAAAGTTTATATCCTGGATTAAATTGATATATCATACACCTTTGACCTCTGTAGTTACAAATAGTCAGATATCTCCCTTTTTTAGGCTTTTTCATGGTACTAGGCAGGGCTGTCCTTTAAATCCTTTACTATTTGACATTGCTTTAGAACCCTTGGCAATTGCTTTTCAAGATTCACCAAATATATTTGGCATTATTCAGGGCAATGAAACACATAAAGTATCACCATAAGCAGATGACTTGTTATTATATATTTCTAATCCAGAGAAATCCATTCCTTCAGTAATATTATTACTTGCTCAATTTAGTAGCTTTTCTGGTTATAAATTAAATTTTGATAAGAGTGAGTTATTCCCATTAAATACGCAAACTTTAATTTACAGAAGTGTTCCATTTAGATTGGCTACAGAATACTTTATGTACTTAGGGGTTAAAATTACGAAGAAACATCAGGACCTATTCAAGGCTAATTTCTTACCTTTAATTGATCATATTAAACAATTATTAACTAAATAGTCTCCGATGTCCTTATCATTAGTTGGCCGAATCAATGCTATTAAGATGATAGTTCTACCTCAATTTCTTTATTTATTTCAGGTAGTACCAATTTTTATTCCTAAATCCTTCTTTGATATTATTGATTCCAAAATTTCTTCATAATATATGGCAGAGTAAAAATCCCAGGTTGAGTATGAAATATTTACAGAAATTCAAAAAGGATGGTGGTTTGGCGATGCTGAACTTTAGATTTTACTATTGGGCAATTAATATCTGAAATTCAACCTTTTGGACCCAAGAGTTAGATAAAACCCAAAGTCCAAGGTGGTTGAATCTTGAACGCGAGTCTGTGCAAGGATTTTCATTGGCGTCTATTTTAGGGGCTTCGCTCCCCTTTGCATTTACTAAATTGAACAAACAAATTACTAACCCAATAATTAAATATACAATACGAATATGGTTCCAATTTCGTAAACTTTTTGATTTGAATAAATTTATCCTTTCCAGCCCTATTTTATTTAATTTTTTTTCAACTGTCCAGAATTGATCAAGCCTTTCTTTTTTGGAAAATGAAAGGAATAAACTGTTTTCGTGATTTATTTACGGATAACTCTTTTATGTCATTTGAACAGTTACCTAATAAATACAATTTGCCTAGATTGCGCTTTTTTTTTAGATATCCACAGACTAGAAATTTTTTGAATGTTATTTTGCCTACCTTTCTGATGTCACATCAAGCTGAAATTACGGAAAAAATTTTAAGTTTAAATCCCTTACAAAGGAGTGTAATAGCAACTATCTACGACTTGATCATGAAAATCCCTTCAGGTATACATGATAAAATAAAGAATGAATGGGAACGAGAACTTCAAGTAAATATATCCATAGAAGAATGGGAAAAGATTCTTAAATTAGTTAATACTTCTTCAATGTGTGCTAGACATACTTCAATACAACTTAAAGTGATTCATAGAGCATATATGTCAAAAGACAAACTAGCCCGTTTTTATTCCCATATAAACCCTATGTGTGACAGATGTAACTCTGAGGTTGCTTCTTTAACCCATATGTTCTGGTCCTGCCCTCATTTGAAAAAATATTGGAAAGACATCTTTGATATTGTTTCAGCAGTTTTACATATTGATTTACAACTCCATCCTATTACTGCAATTTTTGGATTACCAATGATTGATTCTAGTTATTTAACATCTTCAGCCTGCCATTTGATAGCACTTGTTACGCTGATGGCCAGAAGATCCATTTTATTTAAATGGAAAGATTTTGATCCCCCTACTACACTTCAATGGTTTTCTCAAACTATAGCGTTTAAACCTAGAAAAAATTAGGAGTGGCACGGTTAATTCCTCGATTAAGTTCAAGGAAACTTGGGAGTCTTTTATTCAATATTTCCATACATATGACTTAAGTTGATTTTTTAAAATTCTTTTTCCTAATATTTAATTGTTTATGGAAAGAGGAATGGAGTCAAGGACAGAATAATTATAATTGACAAATTATGGCAGCCCAGTTTTTTGTTTTGTTTTCTGTTTAGTTTAGGGGATTTTTTTGTTTTTTTGTTTTTTTTCTTGAACAAATCTTTTGAACTTTTTCCTGTTTCAATTATCAAGAGATTGGGTGGACTTGTCTGGATATGATATTTGGAACTTATGTTTGTATATATTATTGCTACTATTGTAATCCTGTTCTCTTGGTATTGTTATTATTGATATGTTCATTTAACTGATTATAATGCAATAAAAAGATTTGAAAAGAAAGAACTTTTTGGCAGAAATGCACACTGCTATGTTTGGAGGAAAAAAGGCACTGCACACTAACACCAAAACCTCATCCCAACTGTGAAGCATGGTGGAAGGAGCATCATGGTTTGGGACTGTTTTGTTGCCTCAGGGCCTGGACAGCTTGCAATCATTGACGGAACAATGAATTTCAAGTTGTATCATGATATTTTGCAGGAGAATGTCAGCGTAGCAGTCTGTCACCTGAAGCTTAATAGAAGCTGGATGATGCAACAAGACAATAATCCAAAGCATAACAGTAAATCAACAGAATGGCTTAAATAAAAGGAAATGCATGTTTTGTAATGGCCAAGTCACCGAGTCCAGACCTTAACCCAATCGAGATGCTGTGGCATGACATCAAGAAGGCTGTCCATGCAAGGCATCCCAGAAATACTGATGAACTGAAACAGTTTTGAATGGAGAAATGGTCTAAAATTCCTCCTCACCATTGTGCATGTCTGATTAGCAGCTACAGGAAATATTTCGTGGAGGTTATTGCTGCTAAAGATGGTTCTACCAGTCATTAAATACAAGGGTTCACATACTTTTACAGCCTGGAAAAACAATGTTAAATAAATACATGAAAGTACAATTGTTTGTGTGTCATTAGTTTAGGCAGATTGTATTTGTCTATTATTGTGATTTAGATGAAGATCAGACCACATTTTATGAGTAATTAATGTAGAAAGCCAAGTAATTGCAAAGGGCTCACAAACTTTTTCTTTCAACTGTACCAGACAGCAGTAAACAGACAGTCACACAAAAAATAAAGTCATGTTCCTTGAGTCCATGAATGTTGCAGCAGTCTGCAGTTGAGAAAAATCCAACCTGTCTTCCACCTAACGACAACTGGAGGGCAGCACTGACCCTAGCCTGGACACCGTGTCACACGTTCTTTGGCACCAACTCTTGGGACGCTGCAAACAGGCAACAGCATGGCTTAAGGTCTAGTCCTCACTACAACTAAGGTCATTCAGTTCCCCTGCCATTTCCTAATAAACCAGTGAACCAGACTTGCAGCATTCCATATTCAGCTCTTTGACTCCATCACATCCATACTCTTTCCCAATCCCATTCTCTCACCTTCTCCATGTAACCTTTGAAACCCCTGACTAATCAGAAACCTATCCATCTCCATTTTAAGTATATTCTATGACTTGTCTTCCGCAGCAGTCTGTGGAAATCAGTTCCACAGATTCACCACCCTCTGGCTAAAGAAATTCTTTCTCAGCTCTGTTCTGAATGGACATCCCTCTGTTCTGAGGCTGTGCCCTCTGGTCCTAGACTCACCCACAAAAGGAAACATCAATTCCACATCCACTACATAGGCCTTTCAATATTTGTTAGGTTTCAATGAGATCCGCCCCACATTCGTCTTAACTCCAGCGAGTACAGACCCAGAGCCATCAAACATTCCTCATACGTTAACCCATTCATTTCCGGAATCATTCTTGTGAACCTCCTCTGAACCACCTTCAATGCCAGTATATACTGCAGTCTGATAAATGCCTTATATAGCCACAGCATCACATTCTTGCTCTTACATTCCAGTCCTCTAGAAATAAATGCTAACATTGCATTTGCCTTCCTTACCATTGACTCAATCTGCAAGTTAACCTTTAAGGAAACCTGCACTAGTCCCTTTACACACCAAATTACTGAATTTTCTCACCATTGAGTCTACGTTTTTATTCCTTCTACCAAAGTGCATGATCATACATTTCCCTACACGATATTCCATCTGCCACTTCTATTCCCATTTTCCGCATCTGTCTAGACCTTCTGCAGACTCCGTTTCCTCAACTTGACCTGCTCCTCTACCTATCCTGGTACTGTATACACACTTGGCCACAAAACTATCAATTCTGTCATCCGCCATTTTGTTGCCCTCCAATTACAACCTCTCGTGCATCATTTTCTAGCAGTCCATTATCCAATCTTGCCTCCCTATTACTCTTTATAAATCTGAACAAAACTTCTGGTATCCTCTTTTATATTATTGGATAGCTTTCCTTCATATTTCATCTTTTCTCTCCTTATGTAGTTTTTAGTTACCTTCTGGTGGTTTTAAAGTTTCCTAATCCTCTAATTTCCCACTAATTTTTCTAATATTATATGCCCTCTCTTTTCCTTTTATGTTGTCTTTAACTTCCCTTGTCAGTCACAGTTGCCACATCCTCCCTTTAGAATACTTCTTCATCTTTGGGATGTACCTATTCTGCGCCTTTCTAATTTCCCCCAGAAGCTCCAGCTACTGCTATTCTGCTGTCAACCCTGCTAGTGTCCTCTTCCAATGAAATTTGGCTAGCTCCTCTTTCAACCCTCTATAATTCTCTTCACTCCACTATAATACTAATACATCTGTCTTTATCTTCTCTCTCTCAAAATGCAGGGACAATTCTATTCAAATATGATCACTGGCTTTTAAGGTTTCCTTTACCTTAAGCTCCCTAATCAAATCTGGTTCATTACGCAGCACCCAATACAGAATTGCCTTTCCCTTAGTGGGCTCAACCATAAAGTCCTCTAGAAAGTCAGCTCGTAAGCATTCTACAAATTCCCTCTCTTGGCATCCAGAACCAACCTTATTTTCCCAATCTATCTGCATATTGAAATCCCCCATGACTATCGTAACATTGCTCTTTTTAATACCTTTTCTATCTTCCCTTGTAATTTGTATACCACATCCTGGCTACTGATCGGAGGCCTGTATATAACTCCCCTCACCGTTTTTCACCCTTGCAGTTTAGTAACTTTGCCTACAAGGATTCTATATCTTCCAACCCTATGTCACTTACTTGTAAGGATTTGATTTCATTTTTTTTTTAAACCAACAGAGCCATCCCACCCCCTCTGCCTGTCCTTCTGATACAACGTACATCCTTGGATGTTAAGCTCCCAACTATGATTTTCTTTCAGCCACAATTCAGTGATGCCCACAACATCGTACCTGCTGATCTCTAAATGTGCTACAAGATCATCTACCTTATTCCATATTACTCCGTGCATTCAAACACCTTCAGTCCTGTTTGCATCAAACTTTTCAATTTTGCCCCATATTACACTTCAACTCATCCCACTGACTGCAATTTTTCTCTGTCATCTGCCTGTCCTCCTTCAGTCTCACTACATACTGCATCTAGTTGTATACCAACTACCCCATCCTCAGCCCTATCAGTCCAGTTCCCATCCCTCTGCCAAATTAGTTTAAACCCTCCCTAACAGTTCTAGCAAACCTGCCACAAGGATATTGGTGCCCCTTGGGTTAAGGGATAACCTGTCCTTTTTGTACAGGTCATACCTTCCCCAGAAGAGATTCTAATGTTCCAGAAATATGAAACCCTGTCCACTGCAACAATTTCTCAGCCATGCATCACAAAGTTTTGTGATTTTATTACCTTATCATTTAATTGGTTATTTCTATTGCACTGCAAAGCATGTTCTGTGCTAATGGAACTGATTTCCTTTCAGTAGCCAAAAATGTTTTTAAGAAACATAATTTTAGTTGGAACTACAGTAACAAGTCCAAAAGGGGAACATTTCCCTGAGATTAGGTCAGTGACTATACGGATCCTCCAAGTGAACATTCAAATCTGAAAGTAAAGGAAATATTGTGGAAAGAGGTTGGGATCTCCTCACAATGCATAATCATAAGCTTCAATCTTTATGGGAATTCTAGGGGCAAGGGGGAATGAGAAGCTTCATGAATAACATCTATCTACACGCATAAGGAGTGAAGTCACTGGGAAAACAACGTCATTTGCAACAATTTCAGTACCTGAGGGAAGCACTGACGGGAGGGTGAAATCTGAAGGGTTTATAGGATAACATTAGGATTTGAAATGGTAGGGAGGGAGATCCCTGGGATTACAACAGTATTTTTAAAGAAGGATGACTGAGAATGGTATTTATTTGTCTTGCACCTTTATAAAGCTTGATAAATCTTTGAATTATCAAGCAGCTTCAACTATTTAAACACAAATGGAATAGCACCTATTTCTCTACAGGATTCCTGTAAACCATTTATTTGAATACGCAGGAATGGCCTTTTTTGGGTGCTGTATACACTCACTGCTACATTCAAAGATATCACAAAGCACAACAAAAATCTCCCACACTCTTAATGGGTTAAGCCCTTCACTGCAGCTGATCTGTAGCATTGTTCACTTTGAGCATGAAGAATTGACTGATTAGCACTTGTCTCTTCATCAACTATAAGATTATTCCACATGGTTAGAGCCCTCAAACATTAGTTAGCAGTGCAGTAAATATTAACAGGGAAGTTTTAGCTTTAAAGTGGAACAAGATATACATGCAAACAATATCCATTCATACAGCTTTTAAAAAATAGGTTGGTAACTTATATATTCTGTAATTAAGCTCTTTGGACTAGTAAAGTACTGATTTAAGTTCTGATATATTTTCCTTAAAAGTGGTTCATCCTTGACAGCATTTCTCAATAGTCTATTAGAAATATTTTGATTTTTCAATTCTTCACTTCAACTCCTATTGGTCACATCACAGCCTTGCACTAGTGTATGTTCTTCACAGGACAAAATTAAAGACAAAGACCAAGTGAGTAAGCATATCAAGCACAAAGCCATCTGTACTTAACCACATACCTTAAGCAAAGAACAGAAATAGAAATCACATAGTTTCTCTCTCTTTAGCTATGATTTACCGAAGACTTTCAAGCACACGTACGACTGGTATTGGTTAACTCAAAATAGAAAGAATGATCAGTAGCTCTCTTAATTCATGTGATTTTTAATGTTCTTCACAGTTTGATGCCACAAGCAAATAAATGAAGGAGCTCATGTCACATCATTTCAATTCTGAGTCCACACAATCTAATGCCATCTGAGTTATGGCTTTTAGCTAATGCATTAAGGTCAAAATACTTCAACAGTCATCATCAGTACACTCAGAAATATGTGCAACCATAGCGTAAAGAAATAATAAAACAGCTCATTCATATTACAAAGCTAATGGCAGCAATTCTCGAATTGGAAACAATAGTAAATTACAATGCAAAATTATGAGTGTAAACTGAATGCACAAGCCTTCATTTAGAAGCAACACACAGAATTACATTTCTATGACGCGTCACATTTTGGTATCTGGTTGTAGAGATTGCTAAGCATCTCACAGTACTCTTCCATACAACCCGTTTTTCAACATGTCATCGACAGGAGACAGTGTAAAGTACACACTGTCAGAGAAGAGTCTGTATCTTCTCACAGACACAGCTGCATATACAGCTTCCGTTATGAGCCATGGCTACTCTTCCTTTCCTTTGTCCCAACTATACCTCAGAAAAAATGCAATTCAAACACAAAATATTGAAAGCAGTTTTCTTTAAGAATTTAGACTCCTTATTCTGCTACATAATCTTTGATAGTTTCTGATCACATTTCTCCTCACCTGGAATGTTATCCGGTTTGTGGTTAGTGGCCATAGTAGAACTGAGGCTTGAATCCTTCGAACCTGTGGACTCACTTAGCTCTGCATTCCTCCCTATTTCTGCTTTTGAGCTTTCAACAGAGCTATGGGGAGAACTGGATACCAAGGGCTGCTGTTGCCCTGAAGAGCCGGCAACACTTTTTCTACACCCAGTTTCTTGCCGAATACTCATCTGTGCTAGTTCTTGCGGCATTTGTGCTGCCTGTTCAGGCTTGTAATGTGTCATTTCAATTTTCTGAGATGTTTCACTGGCATTACAGATGGTTCCAGTAAAGGAAGAATTTTTGAACATGGGGTCATGCGGACTTTCTTGGGAAAGGGGAAATGTCTTGTAATTATTGACTTCATTTGTTTCTTTCCCCAGTGAAAGAACTTGGTCTGAGCCCACTGAGGTGTTCTTCTGAAGGTTAGTGCAGAGACTGTTCTGTTCTTTTTTGCCATGAAACATTTCTTCTGTAATCTTACTGCTGCTGAACTCGGGGATTTTTTCCAGTTTCCCATGGCAAAATGGAGCAGTAATACCATCTTTTGTATCTGGGGTAACATCAAGTCCCTTATTTCTCTCTTTCCCATGTCCTTCATCAGCAAGCTGGCCAAACTGTAATTCTGCTGCAGGTTGATCACTGCCAAAGCTGTAAACTGGGATTTGCTCCTCTGCCACAGTCATCGATCGCTTAACCTGTGATATTGGACACTTCCGGCTGGCAGTAGCTGCAGGCTGGGTGCTGGGAGAAATTGCTGACTGGTCCATTGAATTGTCTGGAGATTCTGTTAGCAAGGGTTCTGGATATTTCTCAGTGATGCCGAAACTTGAGGGAACAGACAAGTGTGAGCATTCCGACATTGCACGCCGCATCATCTTTCTCTGTTGGGTAGCCCTGTTAGCTGTATCATCATTTACTAAATCAATCTTTATACCTTCATTGAGTTCAAGTGACTCATTCAAAGGATTGATATTGGATAGATCTTGCTCACAATCCACCATAGTTGGGGTTTCCGACTTCTGTATTGTTAATGTACACGCGGGGACATTTTTAGATTGGACGTCCGTTTCATTCGTCGTGGACATATCATCTTTAGATTCTGCCATTTGCTTGCAGTTTAAGTCCATATTGTCTGGCACAAAATTAGGGTTCCACACACTAAATTCATCTTTCTTTATATTTTGTGTAAGATTACCAAATACACGGGATGGATTTGTCATTTTGGTATCTGAGGGATAACTTGCCAGCTCCCCTTCCTTGTCAGTTCTCTCTTCTGCAATGTTCTTTTCCATTTCTTTCTTACCTGTCTCCTTATCCATAGCACTCACCTGCGTGCTAATAGCAGTTTGGCTCCCTTCATTTCTGACTGGATTCATTTTCTTTATGCTTTCATCTGAGACGAGATTAGCAGAGGAAGTAGCCCAGCTTCCGAATAATTCCTTAGTCTGAACCTCACCAGCCACGCTTTTCTGTTCTATGCCTCCTGCTGTCATTCCAAAGAAGCCTAGTTTGTCTTCATCTGTGAGAGAAACATGCTTAATGAGACCATCTTTAGCTGGAGCCGATGCTGCTGAGCTCGACTCAACTTTCAGATTGCTGCTGCACTGCTCCTCTGTTCTGTGCCATTCCCATTCAGATTGGCTCCAGTTCTTTTGAGGCTGTGTGCACGGATGTTTGTCAGAGAAACAATCAGCAGGCTTAGGTTTGCAGAGATCAGTGTAATCGGTGCAAGGCGCAGGCGGCTGGTTACTGACAGACATCTCAGCAGGCTTTTCTTTACACAGCACAAGCAATGCAGTCTGTGTGTTTGCCTGACTGATTATGTCTGAGAAGCTGTGACATCACAGCACATCCTGTATTCCTACAACAAAACTATTTTTTTTTGCATTTAATACAATGTATCCCTCCGCCAAATTAATCCAGCTGCTGCATTTCACTGTACCGCTCACTCTCTGCATCCCTCCCTCCTCCCCCCCACCCCAATCAGTGCCTCTGTTTTCAACCTCTGGAAGTTCTATTATCAGAAAAGCTTTCAGAAAAGCACATGACAGCAAGATACAGATTTGGATATTTAAATTGTTGTTATGTACAACACATAAGATATGGGAGGACCTCACTAATTTCATGCTCTTCACCTCAACATCAGCCTCATTTATTTTCAAGAAGATGGCCAATGATGTGATACACCAGCTGAACTCCACTTAACCCTCTGAGTGCTGAGCTCAATATACCAGCTTTTAAAAATCCTTGAACATACTCTAATACAAGGCATTAGTGGCAGTACCCTTAATAAATAACAGCATTTGCAGATGGAACACTTCTCAATAAGCCTTTCTCAAAATAGGTATTATTTAGTCTTTCCTCATTGCAAAATACTCTCCCTTCCCCCATCTTCTTTATGTAGGGATTTCTTTGCACAGTGCCTAGAAACAAGGCCTGTTATGGACACATATTTTAAGAGAAACTATAGAATTATTAGATTAGATTATGAGGACACGCAGTCCTCTTTTATTGTCATTTAGTAATGCATACATTAAGAAATGATACAATGTTTGTCTAGTACGATATCGCAGAATTATATTTAAAAAACCAGCATAGAAACATAGAAAACCTACAACACAACACAGGCACTTCAACCCACAATGCTGTGCCGCACATGTACCTACTTTAGAAATTACCTAGGGTTACCCATAGCCCTCTATTTTTCTAAGCTCCATGTACCTATCCAGGAGTGTCTTTAAAGATCCTACTGTATCTGCCTCCACCACCGTTGCAGGCAGCGCATTCCATGTCCTCACCACTCTCTGCCTAAAAAACTTACCCCTGACATCTCCTCTGAATCTACTTCCAAGCAACTTAAAAACTGTGCCCTCTCGTGTTAGCCATTTCAGCCCTGGGAAAAAGCCTCTGACTATCCACATGATCAATGCATGTGCTTTACAAGTACAGCTTCTCCTCAGCACTGATTTATTCTGCCATTGTTCCAAAGCCATGCAATTTCAGTTCAGGCTAGTATCAATAGTATCAAGCAAGGCACATCAATATGACAACAATTTCCTCAGTCTTTCTCACTGTACTGTTCCACCCCAGTTCCCTCTTGGAAACTCTTTAACAATAGAATCAAGGTTATTCCAACATCAATCATAGAGACGCAGTACAAAGGCTATGCTTGTGTACGTCCACATTCAAAGGTCAATCTCCTAGTCACTGTCAACCCAATCAAGGAGGCATATGAAACAATGGGCCTTACATTTAACATGCACAAAAAACAAAGATCGTCTACCAACCTGCTCTTGTTATACACCATCACTTCATTTAAAGGAAGGAGAAACAAGGTTATTATTTCAGCTCAAGAACCTGAAACATTGACTCTGTTTTGTTCCCACAGATGCAGCTTGATCTGTTGAGATTCCTCATCATTTCAGCAGATATTTGATTTTCAATCCTTGTACAGGTGTCCGCTTTTCGAACGTTCGCTTTACAAACCCTCACTGTTACGAAAGACCCACATTAGTACCCTGTTTTCGCTTTCAGAAGGTGTTTTCACTGTTACGAAAAAAAGCAGCGCATGATAAAAAATCAGCGCACAATAAAAGGCAGCGCGCGCCCCGAGCAGCCGCTCTCCCCCAGGATTCGGAACGGCATTTCAGCGGCATTGCTTAAACACATGCCTGTGAGCAGCCATTAGCAAGATGAGTTCTATGGTATCGGAAAAGCCTAAAAGAGCTCGTAAGGGTGTTACACTTAGCGTAAAACTAGACATAATTAAGCGTTTCGATCATGGTGAACGAAGTAAGGACAAAGTGTGTGGCTTGTGGAAGCTGACGAACATGATGTTGAAGCGGTTTTGGCATCCCATGACCAAGATCTGATAGATGAAGAGCTGATGCAATTGGAAGAAAAAAGGATAACAATTGAAACCGAATGAGTAATGATAAATTACGACTTTAATTTTGAAAGGGTACGTTGGTTTAGGGGATATTTGCAGGATGGTTTGAGTCCTTACAAAGAACTGTGCAATAGAAAAACACGCGAGGCTCAGCAGACAAGCAAGCCTTCCACATCAGCCACAGCAGACTACGAACCTCGACCTTCGACATCGAGGCGGGCAAAGATAGAAGATGTGCTGCCTACCCTAATGGAAACAGACGATGACGAGATGACACCCCAGTGTCCCACCACCCCAACCCCCAGGCCACGACAGATACCGATTCGCGGAGAATGCAGCAGTAGCCGGGAGGCACACAGCACATCTTTAAGAAAAAAGCCGAAATAAACATGCTAATTAATTAGGCGCCGCCTGACACATAATTGTCGGCCCAAATCAGAGATGACGCAATCGGCACTGATCTGGGCCGAAAATTACGTGCCCGGTGGCACCTAATTAATTAGCATGTTTGTTTCGGTTTTTTTCTTAAAAGATGTCCTGTGTGCCTCCCGGCTACCGCTGGACCCCTGCATGCTTTGCGGCAATGTATCAGTCGGCGGCCTGGAGGGCGGGGGCCACTACACCACCCCAGCCTGTGACGACTCAGCCTAACACACCATCAGTGTGCTTGGCGCTGAACCAATTCCAGTAAGTGATACTACACTGTACATACATTATTTCTACTTTATATAGGCTGTGTATTTTTACATGTTATTTGGTATGATTTGGCAGCTTCACAGCTTAAAGGTTACTGGAGAGCACTTGCGCCGTGTTTTTGCCAACAGCGCTTGCGTGAGATTTTCTGCCGACGGCGCTTGCGTGAGATTTTCGCTACGGAGAACAGTGCAGTAATGATTGTGAAAAAGTTTTTCTACTTTATATAGGCTGTGTATTTATCATATCATTCCTGCTTTTACTATATGTTACTGTTATTTTAGGTTTTATGTGTTATTTGGCACTATTTGCTAGGTTATTTTTGGGTCTGCGAACGCTCACAAAATTTTCCCATATAAATAAATGGTAATTGCTTCTTCGCTTTACGACATTTCGGCTTACGAACTGTTTCATAGGAACGCTCTACCTTTGGATGGTGGGGGAAACCTGTACCATAATTGAAAATGAAGGAGGAGCATTTCAGATAGCACTGTTTGCTGCTGCTATCTCTATCAAACTGGCACAAAACATCAGTATCAACAGAAATGCTGCCACAGGGCAATCAGTATCTGAACTCTCATGGACACTGAAGGAGGATCTTTTTAAAAAGCACTTCACAGACAATCTGTTGAATTCAAGCCAAGAGAGATACAAAGTCAGTACTGAGTACAGATTGGTTTGGTTCACCATAATTGTTACCTGTGAATGAGCTCTTGGTTTTTCTACCAAGAAAATGCAGGACAACCATATAAACTGGAGATAACTGAAGGGATATTAAGGAGGTACTAAATATGAAAGAAAGAATAAACTATTTCCTCAAACATACTCCATCATTCAATTACCATCCCTTTTCCTGTAGTCTTTATGATCTTAAAAATGTCTCAAATTTAAAACTAGCTATATATCTAGCATCAAGTGATATTTATAAAAGAAACAATCTTCTACCACTCAACATCTGCAGCAATGCTTTCTAACTTCATTCCTGAAAAGCTTGATTCTAATTTAATTTGGGTCACCTAGACCTAGACTCAGCAAGCAGAGAAAATAGTTTATCTTGCATAGGTACATGGAGGGGAAGGACTTGGAGGGTTATAAGCTGAACACCAACAACTGTGACTAGCAGGGAGGATGTTGTGGTCAGCATGAACTGGTTGAGCCAAAGGGCCTGCTCCGGTGTAGTATTACTCTGTGACTATCTATACCTAGCTCATTAACTTCACTTAATATCTTGAAAACATTAATCAAACTACCCCTCAAACATTCCCTCCAGCAAATACAACCCAAGAGAGGTAAAATTCCTCATAATTTAACCATTGGTGTTTAGATATCATTGTGATAAATCTATCTATACTCATTCCCAAGGTTAGTACACAAAATCTAAATGCTGTATCAGAACTTTTCACACTACTCCTGGTGTAGTCCAATTAGACTTCTCTATAGCAATAGAATAACGGTGACCTCTTCTAATCCACAAATATAAGAGTAGATTTTCAGCTTTTTTAATAGTTATTTTCGACGATTGGCCATGATATTTCAATGATCTTGTTCGTTACTCCATGCCTTCTTGGATGAGTAGCTTTGACATTTTCATCATTCAAAAAGTACTGTTCTTTTTAAATC
Organism: Mobula hypostoma; assembly: GCF_963921235.1. Classification (NCBI taxonomy): domain Eukaryota; kingdom Metazoa; phylum Chordata; class Chondrichthyes; order Myliobatiformes; family Myliobatidae; genus Mobula; species Mobula hypostoma. The sequence continues at coordinate 142,128,234 of NC_086097.1, forward strand.
CAGTTTGAATAATATCCTACGAGTCCATATGCAAGCTCAATTTGGCAATTTTTGTCAAAAACTGAATTTCTAATGTTTAGATAATCTGCTCATAATGCCTATCTTTGAACCATTGGTAAACTGATCTATCCCAGCAACTAAGTCACTTATGAATAAATACTGTGAATAACTGTAGTCCCAACACAAACTTGAGAGGCACAGCCAGTCACATCCTAATAATTTGATAGATCTGTACATTCTCCATTGTGGGTAATGTACATGATCCCATCACAGAGGACACAGTTTTAAGGTGCTTGGAAGTAGGAACAGAGGAGATATCAGGGGTAAGTTTTTTTTTACGCACAGAGTGGTGAGTGCGTGGAATGGACTGCCAGCAATGGTGATGGAGGCGGATACAATACGGTCTTTTAAGAGACTCCTGGATAGGTACATGGACCTTAGAAAAATAGAGGGCTATGGGTAACCATAGGTAATTTCTAAAGTAAGTACATGTTCGGCACAGCATTTTGGGCCAAAGGGCCTGTATTGTGCTGTAGATTTACTATGTTTCTATCCCTGTTGTCTTCTTCCCCTCAGCCATTTTTTTTAAGCCAGGTTGGTAGTTTCCACTTCCCCTCACACTCCACCCCCCAAGCCTTTTTATTCTGGCATCTTTCCCCTTCCTTCTCAGTCCAGAAGAAGGGTCTCAGTCTGAAACATCAACTGTTTATTCTTTTCCATTGATACTTTTTGACCTTCTGAGTTCCTCTAGCATTTTCTGTGTGTCGTTTTGGATTTCCAGCATGTGCAGAGTTTCTCATGTTTCTCACTTCCCTGCTACCCTATGAGCTCCAACATTAACATGGAGCCCATATGAAATGCATCACTCTGCAGTTCCCTTTCAACCACTTGCACCATCCCTTCAGTAAGGTCATTCAGGTTTATCAGGCATGTCTATTCTTCACATGCCATAAGTTTTTCTGGTCAACTTCATTTATTGTTACTACATCTTCAAACTGAAAACTCTTAATTTCCCAACACTGATAAGCTAAACTGACCGTAATTCCTTGGTTATATCTGTTTCTTAAATGGCAAAGCGATATGAAAAATATTTTAAAAATAGCACCATTACAAAGTGAATTTGGAAGATTATCATCATGATTATGCTCCTACGCAAGTTCTTCAGAACATAGGACTTTGGTAAGTACTGTACCTTGTTTATGTTAACTTCATCAAGTCACACCTTTTTTCTTCTTTCCCAAATTATTAAACACCTGCGATTATCATTATACACCCTGTAATTGATATTATTAATGTCCTACTATCTTTTTCCTCAAGTATAAACATTAAAATAATTTTGACATTCTTTGCAAATGCTCTTTTCATACCATCTCTTATATATATTATTACCTATGTAATCATTTTAAAATTGTTCTTTGTATTTCCTGCGGTTGCTGGGTCTACAGAAATTTCTAGATTGTTGGTGTTTTTTATTTAATTTTTTTAAATGTTCTACATAGTTTTTTTGTTTGGACAGTTTGGCATACCAAACAGATTCAGATTAAATTAAATCATTTTTAGATACCTCCCACAGATTTCTGTTTATTCAGTTAGCAAAATTACCAGAAACTGTCCATCAACAAATTTGCTTAATTTACCAAATTTCTGAATTGTCCTTTGACACAGAAGTCAATGACCCCTAAATTTAAATGTATTTCTCCTTTTCAAACATCATAAGCTATCTTTCTCACATGAGCTAATCTGCTTCCTCCAATCTTTACGAAACATACATACAGTGCCCATAAAAAGTATTCATCCGCCTTGGAAGTTTTCATGTATAATTGTTTTACAAGATTTATTCACAGTGGATTTAATTTGGCTTTTTTTGATTACAGGATGTTGCCAGAACTAGAAGACCTGAGTTACAAGGAAAAATTAAATAGGTTAAGACTTTATCCTTGGAACATAAAGGACTGCAAAGAGATTTGATAGAGGTATACAAAATTATGAGCAATATAGATAGGGTAAATGCAAGCAGGCCTTTTCCACTGAGATTGGGTGGGACTACAACCAGAGGTCATGGGTTAAGGGTGAAAGGTGAAAAGTTTAAGGGAAAGCTGAGGGGAAACTTCTTCACTTAGAGGGTCGTGAGAGTGTGGAACGAGCTGCTGGCATAAGTGGTGCATGCAAGCTCAATTTCAACGTTCATGAGAAGTTTGGATAGGTACATGGATGGTAGGGGAAGGAGGTCTATGGCCTGGGTGCAGTTCGATAGGAGTAGGCATTTTAAATGGTTTGGAATAGGCTCGATGGCTGCATATTTCTATGACTTTAACCTATGGACTCTCTTTCAACTCCATCTCATATTCTCAATATTTGTTTCTTGCTTATTTATTTATCTGTTTCTTTAATTTTAATGTTTGTATATGCAGTTTGTCTTTTGTACATTGGTTGTGTGTCTGTCTTGTGTGAGTGTTTTTTCCCATTGATTCTATTCTGTTTGTTTGTATTTTCGCTGAGTGTCCACAAGAAATGCCTGCTTCGCTGCTGCTGCTGCTACTGTATGGTCCGAAATCTCCTGAGGGGAAGGCCACGAGTCCTCGGCTTTGCTTGTTGCTTGGTGGCCAGGGCAGGGTCGAAGCGCTCGGCAGAGAATGGTGCTCAGAGAGGCTGTGTCGAAGGGCTGGTTGGAGGCTTGAAGTTTTCAGACAGACAGAGTCCACTGCGGTCAGGTGCTTCAAATGGTGCTGCATTGGCAAGCTTGCGGCGCTTGGAGGTTCATGGCAGGGAGAGTTTCTCCCTTCTACCGTCTGCATGAGATGATGAGGCTATCGGGACTTTGAGACTTTTTTTTAACCGTGCCCATGGTCTGCTCTTTATCAAATTACGGTATTGCTTTGCACTGTTGTAACAATACGTTATAATTATATGGTTTTGTCTGTTTTAGTCTTGGTTTGTCCTGTGTTTCTTGTGATATCATTCTTGAGGAACATCGTATCATTTTTTAATGCAAGCTTTTCTAAATGACAATAAACGAGGACTGAATGTCTTCATAATCTAATCTAAGAAAATGAATCTCATGGTGGCATATACCGTACTTCCACAATAAATTTACTTTGAAGTCTCCAACCATCTCCAACAGGATGGGATCCCATCACCAAGCACATCTCCCCCCCACCCCCCGACTTTCTGTTTTCCGCAGGGATCATTCCCTACACGACTCCTTTGTCCATTCATCCCTCCCCACTGATTTTCCTCCTGGCACTTATCCTTGCAAGCAGAACATGTACTACACCTGCCCCTACACCTCCTCCCTCAGGGGCCTAAACGGTCCTTCCAGGTGAGGTGACACTTCACCTGTGAGTCTGTTGAGGTCATATATTGCATCCAGTGCTCCTGGTGTGGGCTCCTGATATGACCCACCGGTATATCGGTGAGAACCGACGTAGATTGGGAGACCACTTTGCCAAGCACCTACACTCCACCCGACAGAAAAAGCAGGATCTCCCAGTGGCCATCCATTTTAATTCCACTTCCCATTCCGATATGTCCATCCATGGTCTCCTCCAATGTCGTGATGAGGCCTCACTTAGGTTGGAGGAACAACACCTTGTATTCCGTTCGGGTAGCCTCCAGACTGATGGCATGAACATTGATTTCTCAAACTTCTGGTAATTCCCCTCCCCCCTCCTTCATCATTTCCTATTCTCTTTCCCCCCCCTCACCTTATCTCTTTGCCCCCCTTACTCCTCCCCTCTCTTCTTCTTCCATTGTCTTCTGTCTCTTTCACCAATCAACTTCCCAGCTCTTCACTTCATCCCTCCCCCTTCAGGTTTCATCTACCACCTTCTGTTTCTTTCTCCACTCCCCCACCTTTTAAATCTACTCATCAGCTTTTTTTCTCCAGTCCTACCGAAGGGTTTCAGCCCGAAACATTGACTATACTCTTTTTCATAGATGCTGCCTGGCCTGCTGAGATCCTCCAGCATTTTGTGTGTTACTCAGATTTCCAGCATCCGCAGATTTTCTCGTTTGTGATTATATTACTTTGAAATTTGAATTTTTACAGAGATGAGTTAGGGTAATTGGCAGAATGGTGCAAGTACAACAACTTGAGTCTCAATGTGGACAAGACTAAAGAAGATTGTGGACTTCAGGAAGATGTATACTGACTACTTTTCAGTGAACATAAACCGCTCCTCTGTGGAGAGAGTTAGGAGCACCAAGTTTCTGGGAGTGCAAATAATGGACGATCTCACCTGATCCCTCAACACCACCTCTTAAGTCAAGAGCAGTGCCTCCACTTCCTGAAGAGAATGAAGCGAGTGAGCCTCCCTCCCCCCACCTCTCCTATTCTAACCAACTGCATCACTGTCAGGTATGGAAATTGCAAGTCATCTGACCAAAAGATCCTACAAACAATTGAGAGGACTGCTGAGAGGATCATTGGGGTCTCCCATCCAAGATATTTACCAGGAGTGCTATATACACAGGACACTTAGCATTGTGAATGATCCCTCCCATCTGTCCAACAATCACTCTGACTCCCACCTTCAAACAGCAGGTACTGTAGCATTAGGACAAGGACTGTTCGAATGGAAAACAGTTTCTTCCCATGGGCCATGAGACAACCTGCTACCATCCAGGTCTGATCACCTATGAAGCACCAAGTTGTGTCAGACAAGCACCTTACTATCTCAGCCCGAAACATCGACTGTACCTCTTCCTAGAGATGCTGCCTAGCCTGTTGCGTTCACCAGCAACTTTGACGTGTGTTGCTTGAATTTTCAGCATCTGCAGAATTCCTCGTGTTTACCTTATTTTTGTTAATTTTTTTGTGGTAACATTATTTTAAGTGTTGTGTGTGAGTTATGTGTACTGTGTTATGTACCGGGGGATGTTGCATCGTTTGCCAGTATACATTTATAATAAACTTGAATTTAATAAAGAGATTAAATAAATTCTTTTTCAACTGTATGTTATAAATTCAACTCGTTATGAATTCACATTTAAAGCAAATTACTTAAATTCACATGATTTACGTTTTGAAAGAGGAAGCAGTGTTGCTATCACATAGTATGAACCTTGATATATTGTACCAGACAATTCAGCTGAGTTGAACATTACCTTGAATAAAGAAAGAATATCAGCACTCGTTTATTTGTTAATGCTTGCAGCAACTCCAAAGAACCCCTTGAAAATATAAAGATTTGCTTTTAAATCAAATCTCTTATCTGATTTAATCTACAACTTTGAGCCATTCCATCAAGATCTTATAATTCATTTCACCACCCACAATAGGAAGAATTCATCAGTCTAGCAAATTAAGTAACATGGAGCCCATGGCAAGCAAAGCAATTAACCATTCCAGTATATTTTTGTATTATTAAAATAATGACTCCAGTAAATGAGATCACTATGTAGCTCCACATTCCATGTCTATTTTGATTTATGCCCACTCTTTATTTTGCAACTCTGCTTATTTAATCTTCAAATTTTAGTTCCATCCTGCAATTAAGCGGTTCCAAGTAAAGTCATGTCACTGTCATGGATCATATTGTCATCTTTGTCACTCCTTTAATTTTGGTGTCCAGCCCTTGCTTGGCTCTTTAAATCTATCTAACAAAGTAAACCTTTCACTCACCCCTCGCACTTTACATAGAAATTCTGCAATTAATACAGAGCTTGCTTGTTCAAAATATACCAGCAATCTCATTAAAAATATAAATCTATTGGAGAACATAAGCTGTCTGATGGTCAAGGTAAGTCTTCACCCATCTGGTCTAGCTAAAGAGAACTGATCTTACTGGCTTTCCACACCATGAAGTCAGGCAGCAAGTTTTTGATGGTGGGTCGACCTCTGGTGATGGTGCTGAGTCCAAGCCACAGGAACGTCCCAGAAAAATGTTGATTGCAAAGCTGAGAGCAAAGCATTAGCTTCTGATATTCTGATCATTTTTAAATGCCTCTAGCATTCAAAGGTATTTAGAAGCAATTAAAAGCTGAAGAAAAAAAAATTCATGACAATTTATTTGATGTATCCATTTCTGAAAATATTAACAAGAACACCAATGTATAAGAAAGCAAAGAAAAGGAGCAAAACTAGGACATCTGGCCCTTCAAGACTTCTGTTATTCATTAAGATCACAGGCAGATCAGTCATGTCATTTTCCAGCATCATCATCATATCCCTTGATTTCGAAAATATCCAGAAATCTCCTGATTTGAAAGAAACAATGGCTTAGCTCCCAAGGCTGTAGAATTCCTAAGGGTCTCTACCCTGCAAGTTTATTTCACTTTGGTCTCCTACTGTGCAGCAATTCCTCAGTGGCAACCTCATTGGATGCTCCAGAGTAAGTCAGGAATGTAGTCTTTTAAGTTATGAAGAATGGCTAGAAAGGCTTAGGCTTTTTAGTGTAGAAGAAAGGAAAGTAAACTTGGTAAGAGAAACAAAGTAGCAATGGATGCAGAAAAACAATTAAGCATTTCAATTCAAATTACACTGCAGGAATAGAACTAAGGAGCAGAGGTCCAATTATTAAAAGACTGTATTGATGTTAGAAAATAAGATCAACATGTAGAACAAACTTTTAGATAAGAACAGACTACTCCTTGGATAATTTAAGCAAAACAATTGTATTTTACAATGCACCAGGAGGTAAGAATATGAATCTCTCAAAATAGCTGTTAAAAAAGAACAAGGAGTTTGTCTTATCCATAATTATCCAGCATAGAATATTTTCCAAATTAGCAAAATATATTTCTCATTTTTAAATTGTAATTTTGTATTGGTAACTATCTGAAAAGAATCTCAGTTTAACATCTTATCTGAAGAACAATACAGTATACCCTCAAATGAGATCTTATATCATGAACACACTTGGAGTGAAAATTGCTAGATTAGATTTCAATGGTTCTGAATAGCATTAACAACTCTGAGTAGCTCAAATTTCAGTAGATCTCCTGCACAACTAAATAGAAAATCCATACCTTAACAACTTACAGATGGTATTGCATCTTCATTATATTTCATCCCATCCCAATGCTAGACTTCATATGGAGGCCAAAAGAGCTCAGTCTTTTTGGGATGTCATCCTCAAACCTTTTGCCAAATTAAACCTGACACACGAACGGGACACTTCTTATTTCAGTGGGGATTCTAAACTTACAAAGGGAAAGGTAAATGACTTCTTGAGAATATAAATAGTTTTCATTTTCTTCAATTCTGTACTTCAATTTTTAATTGTTTTTGAACACTGGAGATATTTAAAATTATTAAAATTTCAAGCAGCTTTGTCAAAAGCCAAAGTTCTGCTCTCAAATTTGCTATCAGTATCTTTCTGGGATATTCCAGTTGTGCGAACTTGGCATTACATCACCAGAATCCTAACCACCACTGAGATTGCACTGTCTGCCTTGAGAGTGTAGCAGCAAACAAGATCAACTCTCTTTAACTAGACAACAGGGTGGAGGCATACTTTGACTATGGACAGATCCCATAAAATGTTAATTAACTGTGTGATTTCCTACAATGCTGAACTATACACATGCTCAGCTTCTGCTAAACACATTGAGATTATATACTTAATGGCCACTGTATTAGATAAAGGAGTAGAACCCACCGTGGTCTTCTGCTGTTGTACCCAATCCACTTCAAGGTTCAACGTGTTGTGTGTTCGAAGATGCTCTTCTGCACTCCACTATTGCAATGTGTCACTATTTGAGTTACTGTGGCTTTCCTGTCAGGTTGAACCCATTTGGCCATTCTCCTCTGACCCCTCTCATTAACAAGGCATTTTCGCCCACGGAACTGCCGCTTACTGGATTTTTTTTTGTTTTTCATATCATTCTCTATAAACTCCAGAAACTGGTGTGTGTGAAAATCCCAGGAGATCTGCAGTTTGAAATACTCAAGCCACCCAGTCTGGCACCAATCATTCCATGGTCAAAGTCACATTTCTTCCCCATTCAGATCTTTGATCTGAACAACAACTGAACCTATTGACCATGCCTATATGGGCTTTTATGCATTGAGTTGCTGTCACGATTGCCTCATTAGATATCTGTACACCTACTTAATGTAGATATACCTAATAAAGTGGCCATTACTTCCTCTCTTTCCCACTCCACTCGTCTTCAAATCACTTGTCCAAATCCTAATTCTGCTTTCTTTAATTCTCAAAATCTGCTTTTCTGCATATGCCACTCTCTCTTTGCTCCATCACTAGTCCAAACAGCTACATCTAATCCACTGGTACTCCTTGAACTTAACTCCATCTCTGTTCTTCTCCCATATTTTAAATCCTCTGAAAAGCTTTACCTTTAATTAAATTATTGGCCTGCTGAATGCCTTGAGTGTAAGCTTCTTGCTGCTAGGAGCTAAGTGAAGTCAAGTTTTTGGATGACAAAGTAAAAACTAATGCAAAGAGATGACAAAATGTAGAAACTTCACTGATAATTTATACTGAATCAATTGGTGTTGAAAAGACATGAATTAACACGTCACCAGCTGTCTTGTATTACAATGCTGCTGGACAGAGGAGTGATAGTATGAATGACAGAATATATGGGCACATCAGTAGAAAATACTGCTCTACTCTCTACACTTGTGACTGTGTGGGTAAGCACAGCTCAAATGCATTCTATAAATTCACAGATGACACCATTATTGCCAGTAAAATCTCAGCTTGCGACGAAGAGGTATACAGGAGTGAGAAAATCCGGCTGGTTGAGTGGTGTTGTAACAACAACCTCGCAGTCAACATCAGCAAGGCCAAAGAATTGACTGTGGACTTCAGGAAGGGGAAGTGGGGAGAAGACATACTGGTCCTTAATGAGAGGTTAGTAATGGAAAGGGTGAGCAGCTTCAAGTTCCTAGGCATTAACAGCTCGGAGGTTCTATCCTGGGTCCAATGCACTGTTGGAATTACATGCCAGTTGCTCTACTTTGTTGCTTGAGAATTAGTATGTCACCACTCTTGCAAATTCCTATAGATGTACCATGGACAAATCCCAACTGGTTGCATCACATCTGCCAGGTGTAGAGGCTCCAATGCACAGGATCAGAAGAGGTGGCAGAGGGCTGCATATTCAGCCAACTCCATCACGGGCACAATCCTTCCCACCATTGAGGGCATCTTCAAGAGACAGTGCTGCAAAATGACATCATCCTTCACTAAGGACCGTCATCATCTGGGACATGCCTTCTTCTCATTACTACCATCAGGGAGATGGTACAGAAGCCTGAAGACCCAAAGTGAACTATTTAGGAACAGCTTCTTCCCCATTGCCAGCAAATTTCTCAACAGTCCATGAACCCATCAACACTATTTGAACAAATTTCAAGAATCTTTGAAGATTCAAGATCCACACCTAACAGGCTCTGAACAGAATAGCTTGCCTGACCATTTCAGAGACAAGTACATTTGGAATCATATGCAGGCCAAACCTGATACAGATGGCAAATTTCCTCCCTGGAGGAGGACACTCATGAATCAGATGGACTTCTAATGATAATCAGGTTATTTGTGGTCTTTACACAGACTGGAGGTGTTTGTAAATTCTAGATTGAAATTAAATTCAACTGCCAAGTTCAATTTGAACTTGGGTCGCTGGTTGTTGATTGAGACTGCTGGGTTTCTAGTCTAGTAACCTCGCCATTGCACCATCATCCAAGATCCACTTGATCCTGTTGAGACCATGCAGCATGGCTTGCTGCAAGATTGGCCCACCACATCTGGATTGAATGAATACAGACAGGTACTGCAAGATCCAGTTCATTAAGTCTAGCTGACTTTCCATATTTTAAATTGGTTTGTTTTTAAAAACGAACAAAAATAGAAAGGGAACACAGACCGTCTTTCCCTCATTGATCTACAGAATGAACAAACTTAGACCCTATGTGCGTCCATTATGAAAAGAAGAACCTAAAGCTCAGCTAAAATGATGGATTTTATTTTTTAATTTTATTAAAGATAGGTCAAGCAATTTTCTGTATTATTGGAAATTTGTAATAAATATCCAAATTGCAATTCCATAAGTTCTAGAGAGGCAAATATGACAAGTTGAACTAATTTACATACAAACTGTATCTTCTTCCCTCAAACAATATGCCGAAGGGCTGTAATTTTAGCTGATATACAGAACTGTTACTTTTATCAGACAAAGCCCCAAACCATTACTCATCTACTTCAAATGCTTTTTTTAAAAAAAAAATCTGAATTCACTCTTGTGTGATGAGATGTTGCCATAGTGATGGTATTCATTTGCCTCAGTGCAACACAGCTCTGTACTCCGAGAGACACAACCCCCATAATTAAGTAACTTCACTAGAGGTTGTGAGGTTAGCAACAACCTTCCTGACAATTTCTTTTAAACATCAAGTAAATTAAATATCTCATTCATTCTTTTACAACCAAAAAAAGTTGATCCACGCATCCTAAACCCATCCTTAACAAATAAGGTTGTTTGTCAAGCACCATGTTCTCCATCCAAAATATTCACTCCATTCATCATGGGCATAACTGCAACATGCCAAGGTTTCAACCATAGCTGCCAAACCTACAACCTCAACTGCCTAGAAGGTGCATGGGACTATTGTCATTCCAAATGCTATTCTATTCTGTCTGCAAAAACACTCAGTGGCCACTTTATCAGGTACACCTGCTCACTAATGCAAATATCTAACCAGCCAATCATGCACTAACAACCTAGTGCATACAATCATGCTCAAGAGGTTCAGTTGTTATTCAGTCTGAACATTAGAATGGGGAAGAAATGTTATCTAAGTTTCTTTGGCCATGGAATGATTGTTGGTCCCAGACAGGGTGGCTTTGAATATCTCAGAAACTGCTGATCTCCTGGGATTCTCACACACAACACTCCCCAGAGTTTAAAAACAAAAAAAATCTAGTGAGCAGCACTTCTGTGAGCAAAAATATTTTGTTAATGAGAGAGGTCAGAAGAGAATGGCTAGACTGGTTCAAGCTGACAGGAAGGCAACAGTAACTCAGTTTTACAACAATGGTGTGCTGAACAGCCTCTTAGAATGTATAATATATTTGAACCTTGAAGTGGATGGCCTGTAACAACAGACCACAATCATATAGTACATTCAGTTGGCACTTGATTAGGTACAGGAGACACTTACCATACCTTCATTATTCTGGCAGTGTATGTGTGAGCCCTACTTAATTTATTGTCAATAAATTTATAATGTTGTGCCTTAGCTACCAGTCAACTTCTCTTAATATTTCAGAACAAAAGTAGACCAAAACATTTGGGTATTAGCAAAATTATATAAAATTATGAAAAGTATCAATGCTCATTTTAAAAAATGTAACTTTATTCCATAACCTGCTCCCTGTATTCAGAATTCAGCTTTGGTAGTAAGTAAAAATAGTTTATTTACGTCAAAATATAAAACCCATGTAAAATTCTGTCTGCAAAATTACAGACAAGCAATGAAAGGCTGTCCGTGATCAGCAAACACAGTGATCCATCTGCTTACTTGAAATGTAAACAGGGCCACTTAACATTCAGAACATTGTGCATGACACAAAATGCAGTAAATCACTCTTGGAGAAGAAAAAAAAATTTACTTTACTTGACTTTGCAGGAAAGAAAAACAAAAAAAAAGAATATAATTATGCAAAGAAAGCAACATTCAGCAAATCAACTCCTTGTATCTCTACAACCATCTACAACCAGTTGTAGACAGGTCATGGTTGTAGATGGGTCATATTCTGCATTGTGGCCGGTGACCAGCGGTGTGCCTCAGCGATCTGTTCTGGAATCCTTACTCTTTGTGATTTTTATAACTGACCTGGATGAGGAAGTGGAGAGATGGGTCAGTAAATTTGCTGATGACACGAAGGTTGGGGGTATTGAGGATAGTATGGAGGGCTGTCAGAGGTTACAACGGGGACATTGATAGGGTGGAAAACTGGGCTGAGAAGTGGCAAATGAAGTTCAACCCAAAAAGTGTGAGATGGTTCATTTTGGTAGGTCAAATATGATGGCAGAATATAGTATCAACGGTAAGACTCTTGGCAGTGTGGCCGATCAGAGGGATCTTCGGGTCCGAGTCTACAGGACACACAAAGCTGCTACGCAGGTTGACTCTGTGCATTGGCCTTCATCAATCGTGGGATTGAGTTTAAGAGCCGAGAGGTAATGTTGCAGCTATAAAGGACCCTGGTCAGACCCCACTTGGGAGTACTGTGCTCATTTCTGGTCGCCTCACTGCAGGAAGGACGTGGAAGTCATAGAAAGGGTGCAGAGGAGATTTATAAGGTTGTTGCCTGGATTGGAGAGCATGCCTTATGAGAATAGGTTGAATGAACTCCGCCTTTTTTCCTTGGAGCGATGGAGGATGAGAGGTAACCTGATAGAGGTGCATAAGATGATGAGAGGCATTGATCATGTGGATAGTCAGAAGCTTTTTCCCAGGGCTGAAATGGCTAGCACGAGAGGGCATAGTTTTAACGTGCTTGGACGTAGGTACAGAGATGTCAGGGGTAAGTTTTTTTATGCAGGAATTGGTGAGTGCATGAAATGGGCTGCTGGCGGCAGTGGTGGAGGCAGAAACGATAGGGTCTTTTAAGAGACTCCTGCATGGCTACATGGAGCTTAGAAAAATAGAGGGCTAAGGGTATGCTTCGCGGATCAGTATCGGTTTGCTGCCCGGAGGGTGGGGGCCACTGAACCACCCAAACTCCGACGACTCAGTCGAACACACCACCATCAGTGTGCTCCACGCTTTCCCAATTCCGGTAAGTGATACTACACTGTCCATACATTATTTCTACTTTATATCGGCTGTGTATTTTTACGTGTTATTTGGTATGATCTGGCAGCTTCACAGCTTAAAGGTTACTGGAGAGCGCTTGCACCGTGTTTTTGCCGACGGCGCTTGCGTGAGATTTTCGCTATGGAGAACAGTGTGGCATTGATTGTAGAAAAGTATTTCTACTTTATATAGGCTGTGTATTTATCATATCATTCCTGCTTTTACTATATGTTACTGTTATTTTAGGTTTTATGTGTTATTTGGCATGATTTGGTAGGTTATTTTTGGGTCTGCGAACGCTCAAAATTTTCCCATATAAATAAATGGTAATTACTTCTTCGCTTTACGACATTCCGGCTTACGAACCATTTCATAGGAATGCTCTACCTTCGGATGGCGAGGGAAACCTGTATTTCTTTTAATTTTTTTTATGTTTTAATAACTTAGTAGAACTTCTTATTCTTCCAGCATTTTCTTTGTAAAACTTGAGCTGAATTTTGGATGTTAATAATTACAATTCCTAATAGTAAAGGAGAAATTTGTAGGATATATAAGACCACTGGTAGATGTCAGCAAGAAAACATTAAGAGTACAATAGGTAGAGGGGATTTAGAGCAAAGATGACCACGGATTTATTATGTAAAGTTTACAAATTTGGAAATGTTAACAGTGAAGAAACAAATTTCAGAAGGGCATTAACTGGTGAAGTTAACAGACATAAAAGCAGTTGAAATTTATTCTTAACAGAATAATTTCAGCTTCTCTTGTTTCTCCACATTTTGAGTATCATTCAGGTAAATCAGCACTGCATCCCAGTTACTCCAAATAAAGTCTAAAATTCAGAGTTCTAGGGGAATAACAAGGGGAAATATATGCCTTTTTACTTAAGACCACTTAGCAAGAAGACATAAATGTAAGATAATTGTCAAAAGAATTGGCAACAGGGAATGGATGAAAGTATGAAGAGATTTTTTTCCCTAACACAAATTATTATGATCTGGAAATACCTGCCTTTTAAGGGGAACAGAAGTTCAATGATACTTTCTGTAGGAAAATACATAATGTAAGTAAGTAGGAAGAACTTGCCGGCCTCATTAGAAAGACCGGGGAGCAGAAATACATGGATGATTCTTTTTTAAAAATTGTTATAATGCTTAGCATTATTTTGAATTCTTAAGTACAAGGAGTATCTCAGAGGTATCAATATTTTCAGAGATCTCCATATACATGCAAGTTTAAATTTGCTGTTTCATACCATTTCACTGAACCCCTACCTTTCAATAGAGAAAGCCCAGCGACCAACAGTAAAAAGCAGAATCACAAAATCTAATTACAAAATGACAGGAAGCCCATTACTTTTAGGATACAATCTTATATTCCAATGCATCTATGCTAAACCATGCTCTTTTTGAATAACGCTCATCAACAAATGAGCTGTAGACTTTGTGAATATCAAAAGAACAGGCCTCAGCCTTTACTTTGCTAAATTTCAAGACAAGAGAGAGACAAAAGCAAGAAAAAGCCATGCAGCCTATTCCCCCCAGTATTATTCAGGCAACACACACAATATCTATATATAATTTTATTCTCAAATGCAGAGCCTTTAAAATGACACAGGGAAAATTAGAAATATGCAGAAAATATTTCATCTGCAAGATCTATTGGGAGCCATGGCAGCACAGCAGTTAGTGCAATGTTATTATGGCTCAGGGCGTTCCGGAGTTTGGAGTTCAATTTCAAGACCATTCTGTAAGGAGTCTGTATGTCCTCCCTGTGGAATTCAGGGATTTTCCCAGGTACTCTGGTTTTCTCCCACAGACCAAAGACATACTGGGTAGGTTAATTAGTCATTGTAAATTGTCCCATGATTAGGTTAGGATTAATCACGTGTGTTGGGGATTGCACGGCATAGCTTGAAGGGCCAGAAGGGCCTACTTAGCACTGTATCACTAACTAATAAAAAAAAAATTAAACTCTCAACCGAGCATACTAAAATTGATATAACAAATAACATGTTCCAATGCACAAATCATGACGCAAGACTCATTATTAATCTGGAGAATCAAATTCAGCTTACTTTGCACAGAAATACATCTTATCCTGAAGAGGTGAACGTGACTGAATCTACCAAATGCTTGTCAAGTTTTACGCCAATGCGGAAAGTATTTAACAATAGATACCCTCACAGGTTGTTTTTTAACTACTGTCCCGTTGCTCTCACATCTATCATCATGAAATGTTTCGAGAGGCTCGTCATGAGGCACTTAAAGACCCTGCTGTCCCCTCACTGGACCCCCTGCAGTTCGCGTATCGTCCCAACTGCTCAACAGACGACACCATTGCCATCACCCTCCAGCTGGCCCTCACCCACCTGGACGAAAAGGACACATACATTTGAATGCTGTTCATAGACTTCAGTTCAGCATTCAACACAATCATTCCTCAGCACCTGATTGGAAAGCTGAAACTGCTGGGCCTGAACACCTCCCTCTGCAACTGGATCCTAGACTTCCTGACTGGGAAACCTCAGTCAGTTCGGATCGGGAGCAGCATCTCCAACACCAGCACACTGAGCACAGGGGCCCCTCAGGGCTGTGTGCTCAGTCCACAGCTGTTCACTCTGCTGACCCACGACTGTGCTTCAACACACAGCTCGAACCACATCATCAAGTTCGCCAATGACACAACCCTGGTGGGTCTCCTCAGCACGGACGATGAGTCAGCATACAGACAGGAGGTGCAGCGGCTAACAGACTGGTGCAGAGCCAACAACCTGTCCCTGAATGTGGACAAAAGAGATGGTTGATGACTTCAGGAGAGCATGGAGCGACCACTCTCCACTGAACACTGACGGCTCCTCTGTAGAGATCGTTAAGAGCACCAAATTTCTTGGTGTTCACCCGGCAGAGAATCTCACCTGGTCCCTCAACACCAGCTCCATAGCAAAGAAAGCCCAGCAGCATCTCTAATTTCTGAGAAGGCTGAGAAAAGTCCATCTACCTGCCCCCCCCGCCCCCCCATCCTCACCACATTCTACAGAGGATGTATCGAGAGCATCCTGAACAGCTGCATCACAGCCTGGTTCAGGAATTGCACCGTCTCGGATCACAAGGCCCTGCAGCGGATCGTAAGGTCAGCTGAGATCATCCGGGTCTCTCTTCCCGCAATTACAGACATTTATACCACACACTGCACCCGCAAAGCTAACAGTATTGTGAAGGACCCCACGCACCCCTCACACAAACTCTTCTCCCTCCTGCCAGCTGGCAAAAGGTACCAAAGCATTTGGGCTCTCACGACCAGACTGTGCAACAGTTTCTTCCCCCAAGCCATCAGACTCCTCAATACTCAAGAGTCTACACTGACATCTACATCATTTATTATTATATTGTAATTTGTCCTCTACTGTGCCTATTGTCTTGTTTATTAATTATTGTACTGCCCTGCACGGTTTTGTGCACTTTACATAGTCCTGTGCAGGTCTGTAGTCCAGTGCAGTTTTTATGTTGTTTTACATAGTCTAGTGTAGCCTTGTGCTGTCTCACATAGTCTAGTGTAATTTTGAGTTGTTTCATGTAGCACCAGGGTCCTGGAGGAACATTGTTTCATTTTTACTATGTACTGTACTAGCAGCTTGTGGTTGAAATGACAATAAACGACTTGACTTAAATACTGAAAGATTGCTATAGCTTGATGAATGTCAAAACTTCAAGTATTTTTTTAAAACAAATAAATTAGTCAAAGTTGCTTTAATCCGTACAAATTGAACGATTTTACTTTTCACTTATCAAAGATGATTGACATATATACGTTGTCAATATTGTAAGACAACTTCTTGATTTGTCCTGATGATGTGGTATGATTTAGATGAAATGCACCAGGCTATTTTTGAATTGTCATACTCATGACCATTCTAAAATCAAATCCATACCCCTTTCTGCCATCTTGATCCTGTATCTTTGCCTGATTCAAACACTTCATCCTATTTGCTAAAAAAGAATCTCAACATTAAAAAGACTGAATTTCTTTTAATCTTTCCCACCAATATGTCAAATTTAAATTGATAGACAATTTTTGCTAACTCTTCAGTGACTGCTTCATATAGCAAATAGGAAAAAATTAGTGAACTAATACAGCTAATGTAAACTTTATACTGATCTTGAATAAAAGAGTAAGTACTCTGTATGGAGAATACAAAACATGCATCAACCTAAGCTTGAATGTGGAGAAGACAAAGGAAATAATTGAGGACTTCAGGACGGTGCAGACAAACCATTCTTCATCTCCTCCATAGAGAGAGTTAAGAGTACCAAGTTCCTGGGAGCTCACATCACAGATGACCTCATCTGGTCTCTTAATATCGCCTCCCTGAACAAGAAGGCACAGCATTGTCTCCACTTCCTAAGAAGTTTAAGGCAAGCAAGGTTTCCATCCCCCATCTTGACTGTGTTTTACAGGAGCATGAGCGAGAGCGTCCTGAAAAGTTACATCTCCATCTGGTATGGGATCAGTCAAGCATCAGACCATAAATTCCTAGAAAGAACTGTGAGAACAGTTCAGAGGATCTTGGGGATCTCCCTACTATCTATCGGGGACATTTTGCAGGAGTGCTGCATATGCAGGGCCCTTAGTATTGTAAAGGATCCCACCCATCCATCCAGCAAGTTATTTGACTTTCTACCATCAGGCAGGAGACCACGATGCAAAAAAAAAACAAGAACAGTCAGGATGTGAAACAGTTTCTTTCCCCAGGCCATTAGGCTTCCGAACTCCCAGCGGCATTGTATTCGAGGTGTCACTGGTTAACCTGTTCCGTATGTTACAATACTTAATATTAATGCACTTTAGTTTGTTACATATGTGTGATTGATCTATAGATTTTATCTTTACCTTCATAAATTATTGTGTGTTACGTGTACTACTGTGCTTTACAGCTGGTTCGAAGAGACATTGTCTCATTTCCATATACATTACATGGTTCTATACTATATATATATATACACACACACACACACACACATATACATGTAGATTAATGACAATACGCTTCACTCACTTCACTTAAAGTCTTAGTAATCCCTCATCATGCTTCCTAACTGATTGTCACTACTTTCACAAGACAACCTTTACAAGACATTTTCTATGTTATCTTTTAAAGTCTTGACTTAAATTGTATTGTCTTCTCCCCCCTGTAGCTTCTAAGTTCAAGGCAATGCAGTATTAATATGTACAACGTTGGTAATTTATGAAAATACAAAAAGTAGAATTTACTATTATTGTAGACAAGCCAGGATTATTCACAAATAAATATTTCTGAATAAATTTCCTTTTGGGAAAGTGAAACATATTCTAATTTTCAAATACAAGCATATGACATCCAGTTATACAGCTAGACACTTACCGTTTTTATTCTTCACATCTGTAAATGTGAACTTAACATCAAAAAGTAAGCAACTGCTCTCAAAATCACCTTTAAACCATTCAAATGCCGTGCTGTAAAGATACCCACTATACACAGGTTGCTAATTTCATCCAATATAATCCTTGCGGTTAGTAAGCCATGGATTAATTACAAATTCAAGGAAAATAGAGCATGCAAAATAATGGGTGCTTTAGTAAACCAATGTAAGGTATCATGCTGTGCCATTAACAGTCAGCTGAAATCCCGATGACAAGATATTGTAAGTTGAAGCTGGGGAGAGGAATGGGGTAAGAGGAAGATAGAGGGGAAAAGTGCTCTTGAAACACACCTTCATCTTGACGAGTTCCTTCATCCAGATGCCCCTGGTTAGACTGTGCATTAACATCTCCAGAGTCCTTTGGTTCTACAGGCACATTATCTCCTCGTCGTTGGTTCAAAACCTTTGTAACTTTTGGCTGCATTGAGGTCTTCAAGGCCCTGTGCTGTTCAGGAGACACTCTTGCACCAGTTTCCTTCTGTGAAATACCTTTCATGAACCCTTGCTTTTGGAGGAGTTTTGCACCTCCTTTTTTCAATGGTGACTTTGGACTTTTCCCCTCATTATTATCTGGTGCTTTTGATGCTTCCTGCTTCAGTGATAGGGATGCAACTTGGTCAGTGCACTCAGAGAGTTTGACTTCAGTATGACACTCTAGAGGACTCTCTGGCATCTCATTAATCTCAGAACTTTGCTGCAATTCAGGGGAAGCAGATTCACTATCCCAGCATTGCGGAGGACTCTCATGCTCTTTTATCTCAGATTTCTGTTGCGATTCAGTGGATGTAAGTTCAGTACCACGATGCTCTGAAGAAGCATTCACTACCCATGTCCCTTCAGCAGTGTGCTGTAAATCAAGGGGAGTCACTTCGGTATTTGCATGTTCAAGAGGGGTCGCTATCACGCCCATTACCTCTGATGAATGCTGTGACTCAACGACAACTGATTCTCTTGTCAGAGAGGGTTCCACCATCTCCTTCACCTCCTTTGTTTGCATTAACTCAAGGGAGCCCAATTCTTCACTCAGATGTTGTTGAGAACTCTCTACTATCTCCTTCAACTCTGATACTTGCTCTGGTTCAAGGACACCCGCCTCTACATACATACAGGTCAAAGGGCTTTCTGCTAACTTTGTCACTCCTGATGTCTCCTCTGAGTGTTGGGGAATAGATTGTCTACCAACTTGCTCCAAAGAATGCCCAATCACCTCCTTCACCTCGGACAATTTATTTGATTCAAGAGGAATATCTACGTCGTCTATAAGCATCTCTGCTATCTCCTTTACCAAAGGCATTTGTTGAGAATTAAGACTATCCATTTCTTTACTCATATGATCTAGACGGATCTCTACTTCCTTGTTCATTTCAGGGGGAGCAGCTCTTTTACTAACAAGTTGAGAGTTCTCTACCATCCCCTCTGCAGGCAGGTGCTCTGAGTGAGTAGGAATATTTTGACTAGCAACATGTTCTACACAAGTGCTTATCTCAGGTACTTCCTTCCACTCAAAGGAAGACATTTCTCTACCTAGATTCTCAGTTAGGGGCTCTGCCATTTCTATTACCTCAGATGACAGATCCATCTTAGGGGAAGCATTTTCTTCACCTCCAAGTTTCAGTAGGGTCTGTACTTCTCCCACTTTAGAGGATTCCTGTGACACAGGAGCAGTAATTTCCCTACTATTCTCTAGAGGTGTCTCTACTATTTCTTCCACTTTCGGTGTCTGCTTTGATCCTGAGTGAATAGTTGTTTGATCCACATGTTCAAGATAAGATCCTTCAATCTCCTTAATTTCAGGCATTTCCATTGATTCAGAGGGAGCATTATCTCTGTCCCTAAGTTCCAGAGAAGGCATTGCTAACTTGCTTTCCTGAGACTCTTTCTGTGATTTGCAAGAAGCATTTTCACCACTCCACTGTTCTAAAGGTGGCTGTATTACTTTTTCGACCTCACCTGCTTGGAGAGATTCAGGGGAAGTCACCTCCCTGTTCCAGGAATCCAAAGGGTGCTCAGTCAATTCCACTTCAGAAATTGATTCTACCTGTGATGAACTCTCTGGAAGTGTTAACTCTCCTCTCTGGCTCCCTACCATAGCTGTTTTATAACCCTCTGAAGCAGCTTTAATATTTTGCATCGGAGCAGTTGCCATTTTATCCCCTGCACTTCCTGTTGCCCAAGCACTGCCTTGGCTTGATGTATTATCTACCTGTTTTGCTTTTTCCTTCATTCCTGTTACTTCTTTAAATGATCTCTGAGTGTTTGAAACAATTTCTTTATGTTCTTGTATCACTCCAGCAGACAGCTCTGCTAGCCGCTGATCAGAAATAATTTTATGTACATCTTTAGCTTTAGGAGGAACATCTACTACAGGTTGAGATGCCTTTGGATGCGAACGCTTTTTCTTTTTCTTTTTCTTCTCCACAGGTACTTTTGCTACTTGGGGTTCTTTAGCTTGTGCGATTTCTCTTACTTCATTTACAAGTTTATCTTTCTCAGGGGCACGTTTCAAAGGTAAAACTTCTGTAACTGGGGCAACAGTGCTCGTGGTGTTGCTGGTAAGTACCATAGTGTCCATCGCAAAGCCAGTATTTCTGGAGGAGGGTGGCAATGGTTCTGTGAACACAGAAGCTTCAGTGCCATGGCCCAAGTTCTCCTGTTGCAGCGAGTTGTTTATTGGTGCTTGCAGTTCAGCATTAACTGTGACCTCTGTCTTCATCACATTTGAAACTAAGTGATCATCCATTATGACAGCACTGCTCAAAGATGGGTCACTGCAGTCTACAGGGTGGAAAGATGTTTCAACTTGAGTCAGGCTGGTGAATGGTACACCCAATTCTTCTACACAAGGGAAAAATAGCAGCTAAATATAACATTATCATCATCAACTCAAAATACAGATGTATTCAACGGTTCTTTTGCTCTCCTATTCCGCATACCTCCATATTTATGACATCGGTGTTAAAAAAGCAACACCTGGTATAATCATTTAAAAGCACAGAAGGAAGAATCACAGATTGCAACAGCATTAAACCATGCCAGAAAGGCCCAAGTTCAATCAATACCATATAATCAATTAATAATTTCATCATGATGGCTTTATGGCCCAATTATTAAGCTCAATTGTGAGCTGAGATTTTGGTAAACTAGTGTTTGTGCAGCTAATCTCTGGATTCCTGCAGAAGATAGAGTTGTGTACTACTGTAATAGCTCCTCACCTTTAAATGCAGTATTTCTCTATGATTTTCAATGATGAAAAGTACTTTTACTTAAGATGTAATGCAACAGCAATATTTTTGTTGGATGAATGGACAAAGATAAATGTGTCTAGTTTGCCCAGGGTTGAATAATCTTCTTGCCCTCTCCCAATGTAACTTGTATATAAAAGCAACAATAAATCTAAACACATTGGTTAGGAGCTCAATTATGACACAAACTACTCTAGTTGACCCAATTAGAATCTGCAATTTGTGTTGTATTCCAGCTATTATATTAGCAAAATTGGTACAACACTCATTCAGATATCACTGCCTTCACACAGCACAATCCAATGGATTTTTATTTGAACAAAGTAAATGCCTTCTATTCCTGAAGCAGAAGAATCTGTCTGCAATAGAAAATCAAGGGCATGGACAAATAACCAGCGTCTTTATTACTTTTGCCATTTCTTATAACTCTGCTCAGTCCTGTGCTCAACTGTGTAATTATGTGTCTCGATTTTCAGAGACATGTGAACCACCAACTTAAAGATAAGCTCAAATCCCACCAAAACAGATAGGTAAATTTAAACCCTGAAATAAATGACAATTAAACATAAAATTAACAAAAAAAAAGGTGCTTGTAATGAAATTGTCAGATTGCTTCTGATGACTTGTGGGGACAGATCTGAGTTATTAGCTTGTCTGACCTATATGCAATTCCAAATTAAGTCCCCTCTAAAATGTTGTGGCAAATCAATCAGTTCAAGGACATAAAAAAGAATGATGCCCACCCACAGTCAGGGAATGAAAATAGAAAGCATAAAATAAATTTATCATTAGATAGTGAGTTACTCAGAAATTAAACAAATATATGAAGTAAAGGAGCCAACAAATAGTCCACAGCTCCCTAAAAGTGGCTAAATGGGTTGGATAGGGTGGTAATGGAAGCATATGGCATGCTTGCCTTTATTAATCAAGGACTGAGTTCAAGAGTTGGGAAGTTAGTGCTGCACCTTTATACAACTCCAATTAGGTCACATCTGGAGGCTTTGGAGGGGGCACAGACAAGGGTTACCAATATGCTGCCTAGATCAGAGGACATTTGCTGTAAGGAGAGGCTGGACAAACATGTGTAAGGGGTTTCTTCTTTTATGTTACTGCATAGGCTAATTAAAATGGCTTCTTTGTTATGTTATAATTAAAATGGCTTCTTTATTATGTTATAATTAAAATGGCTTCTTTGTTATGTTAACTGCTGAGAAAGTTCTCTCGCTAGCAGCTTGTTTGGGTTATATTATTGATAAGAGAGCGAACAAACCAGTTGGGATAGATGTTATTCTTTCTTGTGTGTCTGTAAGCTATTGTGATGCGTGGGTTTTTAGGGACAGAAGGCGTGATGGGGAGAGAGAGAGTGATGCGGTGCTGTGAGCTGGCTAACGGGGTCAGACCCCGAGGTCCAGGGTCTTCAGCGAGGACAGGAGATGGAGACAGACTCATGTGGAGCGTCTGGTCGACCACCGTGGTTAGTCCCAGGTGGCAGGTCGAAGTGGTCAGAGGGGATTGAATGGTGAAGAGAGGATCATTACTAGAGCTCCAACTGTTTATGCACAAAGAGATTGAACTTTGATAAGTTTGGCACCTTTGATTTTCCTTTTATATTTTATCTCTATTAATTATATAGTTACAGTAATATCTATAAATTGTAATCAATTAATCGTATATGGTGTTTTGTCTGTTATCTGTACTGAGACATCTGCTGTTTGTGATGAATTTAAATGGTCTGGGTAAAAATGTAGTTGGGTGGGTTAGTAAGTTTGCAGATGATACGAAGACAGGAGGTGTTGTGGACAGCATAGATGACTGGCAAATGGAATTTAACCCGGCCAAATGTGAAATGTTTGACCTACCAAGGTGTAACAGAGAGAGACAGCAAGACTCTTAACAGTGTTGATGGACAGAGGCAACTTTGTGTCCAAGTTCATAATTCACTGAAGGTGGCTACACAGGTTGATAGGGTGGTTAAGCTCGCCTTTATTAGCTGAGGCAATGAATTCAAAAGTCAGTAAGTTATGTTCCAGCTTTATAAAACTGTAGTTAGGCCGCATTTGGAGTATTACATACAGTTCTGGTTGCCCCATTATAGGAAGGATTTCAAAGCTTTGGAGAGGGCACAAAAGAGGTTTACCAAGATATTGTTCCAAGCCTATTCTGGTATCTGTCCCCCACTTTTCCTTCGCTACATTGACGACTGCATTGGCACTGCTTCCTGAACAACATGCTGAGTTTGTTGACTTCAATAACTTTGCCTCCAACTTTCACCCTGCGCTCAAGTTTACCTGGTCCATTTCCGACACCTCCCTCCCCTTTCTAGATCATTCTGTCTCTATCTCTGGAGACAGCTTATCTACTGATGTCTACTATAAGCCTACTGACTCTCACAGCCATCTGGACTATTCCTCTTCTCACCCTGTCTCTTGCAAAAATACCATCCCCTTCTCGCAATTCCTCCGTCTCCGCCGCATCTGCTCTCAGGATGAGGCTTTTCATTCCAGGACGAGGGAGATGTCCTCCTTTTTTTTTTAAAGCAAGGGGCTTCCCTTCCTCCACCATCAACTCTGCTCTCAAACGCATCTCCTCCATTTCACACATCTGCTCTCACTCCATCCTCCCGCCACCCCACTAGGAATAGGGTTCCCCTTGTCCTCACCTACCACCCGACCAGTCTCCAGGTCCAACATATTGTTCTCTGTAACTTCCGCCACCTCCAACGGGATCCCACCACTAAGCACATCTTTCCCTCCCCCCCTCTCTCTCTCTGCTTTCCGCAGGGATCGCTCCCTACGCGACTCCCTTGTCCATTCGTCCCCCCCCATCCCTCCCCACCAATCTCCCACCTGGCACTTATCCTTGTAAGCAGAACAAGTTCTACACATGCCCTTACACTTCCTCCCTTACCACCATTCAGGGCCCCACACCGTCCTTCCAGGTGAGGCAACACTTCACCTGTGAGTCGGCTGGGGTGATATACTGCATCCGGTGCTCCTGATGTGGCCTTCTATATATTGGTGAGACCCGACGCAGACTGGGAGATCGTTTCGCTGAACACCTACGCTCTGTCCATCAGCGAAAGTAGGATCTCCCAGTGGCCACACATTTTAATTCCACATCCCATTCCCATTCTGATATGTCTATCCACGGCCTCCTCTACTGTAAAGATGAAGCCACACTCAGGTTGGAGGAACAACACCTTATATGCCGTCTGGGTAGCCTCCAACCTGATGGCATGAACATTGACTTCTCAAACTTCCACTAATGCCCCACCTCCCCCTTGTACCCCATCCGTTATTTATTTATATACACACATTCTTTCTCTCTCTCTCTCCTTTTTCTCCATCTGTCCCTCTCACTGTACCCCTTGCCCATCTTCTGGGTTTTTCCCCCTCTCCCCCTTTTCTTTCTCCCTGGGCCTCATGTCCCATGATCCTCTCATATCCCTTTTGCCAATCACCTGTCCAGCTCTAGGTTCCATCCCTCCCCCTCCTGTCTTCTCCTGTCATTTTGGATCTCCCCCTCCCCCTCCCACTTTCAAATCTCTTACTAGCTCTTCCTTCAGTTAGTCCTGACGAAGGGTCTCGGCTCGAAACATCGACTGTACCTCTTCCTAGAGATGCTGCCTGGCCTGCTGCGTTCACCAGCAATTTTGATGTTTGTTACCAAGATATTGCCTGGATTAGAGGGCATGTACTATAACGAGAGTTTGAACAGACTCTCATGGCTGGGGGGAGATGTGATAGAGGTTTATAAGACTATGAGAGGCATAGATAGAGAGACAGTCTCTTTTCCACAGAGTTGAGAAGTCTAATATCAGAGGGCATGGAAATAAGGTGAGTGGGGTTAAGATTTTTTTTTAAAACACAAGAATGATGAGTACCTGGAATGTGGTGCCTAGGGTGCTCGTAGAGGCAGATACATATGGGACTTTTAAGAGATGTTTAGATAGTGTCATGAATGTGAGGAAAATGGAAGGATACGGACATTGTGCAGGCAGAAGGAATCAGTTTAATTGGCTATTAACTGGTTCGGTACAGCATTGTGAGCTGAAGACCCCGTTCCTGTGTTGTACTACTGTAGTTCTATGTTCTCCTTTCCTCAGTATTCTGTTAATACAAAACTAATAAAGTAGGATGTAATACAAATCATATTAAGATTAAGGTTTTGAGCTTTTAAAAAATATTTTCAAACAGTGGGGCAATCATTTAAGTAGGTCACATATGAAATTGAAAATGAATGAGAGTCACTCCTCTTCTACGCTCACCAGATGCATTATCGCCAATGGCTACAAAGTGCACATGATATTGCTCAGTGACTTTTACTCCCTTACATTGATGCACCATAACTGAATTAATGTTCTGAAACTACTGTTCATCCAGTTAAACTTGTATTGTGTAAACTTCTATCCTTCCACTATCATTCTTGGAGTATGTTACACCAGCTCACTGCACCCTCCTTGCACTCTCTAGTATGTTCTTGTTATTATCTGAAAGGGAAAGTTCTGATGAAGGTCATCCTACATACAAGCAACTTTCCAGTTCCCTCTGTATGCAGCCATGTTTTCTTATATCTAACCTACGCACATTATCCAAATGCTCTACCTGTTCTCATCAGATGTTCATACTTGCACATTAGCTGAAGTAGCTTGTTTGTCTCCCTTCTCTGGCAAGGAAACACGCCTCCCTGGCCTTGAAACTAACTAGCTCAGGAAATACAGAGGAACAACCCCATCTGCATAGCTTAATACTGTACCATATGGCACATTTGCCAACTGAACTAATTTTGAATATACTCTGGAAAAATAACCTTCTATTTTATGACTGCAAGGCACTTTTAAACTCAAATTCAGGTCAACCCTTAATTCTGTTGCAGTTTTATTTTTTTTTTAAAAGCCAAAGGGAAAGTGTCAAGGCAACTCTTGATGAGCTGTACAGCAACATGAACAGTAATGTTCAGAGAAGGAATGCCAGTAAGGCCACGTAATTCCCTGAAGAAACTGAAGGAAATAGTCACCTTTTGCACATGTGGAATTGCATTAAGACGAGACAGACAAGGTGGAAAGCTTAATGGAAATCAGCAAAGGCACTGAATTGTCACAAAAATCTGACAGCTTCGGTAGTCAATTTTTGATGATAAACCAGACCCAAACTTTAGTGTTACAATTTGTCTTGGTGGGATTTGAATCTGTATCCTGTGTTATTGAATTACTGTCATGGCAATTAATATATCAAAACATAATAGCAAAAGTAATTCCCAAAAGCAAAATTAGGAAAAAAGAACAAAGTAAGTAAAACTGACATGCACTGTTTTAATGCCCCCCACAGACAATTTTCCCTAATCTTTGTGCAGCACCCCTACACAACTTTGGGCTCAGGAGCAAGCAGGCTAATATCTTATTATATCTCAATTTCTTCCAAATGTCAACCTTTATTTTTGAAGGCAAATATTCCTTGCTAGATTCTAGGGGATTTAATGCACTCATAATGAAAGCAAATAGAAACCTTGAATAAAATCAAATATTGCAATCACCCCGAAGTCCAGAATGCATTTTAAGGTTAATCATCACAGCAAGGACATGATTGATAATTCCTCTCCACCCAGCCATCCCTCCCCCACCCCTACATTCTTCCACAGGGAAGCAGAGATCAACTGAAACTTTAACTGCTATCCAAGCTGGTTACACTCAACTCAGTATTGACATGGGATTGAACCAACGCCATCCTGATATGTATGACTCAGAATCATAATGGGCAGATGTTCTTAACCAAACATTTAAGTAATATCAAATGTTAAATTTTATTCCCTACCTTCTACTGTCTGTGCCGATTCCATGGACGTCAGAGTTGGCATCATTGGCAATTCAGTCTTTTCTAGGTCTTCTTCCAATGGCCTTACTTCTGCAACCAGATTTCCTTCAAGTTCTGTAACTACAAACAACATAGTGATTTACCATTTTTGTTCACATGGTTACACATAGAGATGAAAAAAACAGTTGGTGTTTAGTGTTGGTAATTTAATGTTAGCACTTAAAAGTATAAATATCCACAGTATGGAACAGTATCAAGCATAGTGACTGCCCAAGTCTACATCTCCTTTTACTTTAAATACTTATCTACTATTATCATAATAATACAACAGTCTCTACCTCAATGGCCTTCATGATAAAATAACAATTCTCAAATAATGTATTGAAAATTTAAAATTGAAAGCCACATCAGTGAATGTTTGCCATTTCTATTTAGAAATAATTTAAAAGGGCAGCGTCATGAATCCTGGCCATCTTTCATCAAGAGGCGCTGAGATTACTTCATCCATTTTGTTTTACCCATCAGAGATCCCAGCTCCATGAAACTCATTACCATATAGTCCACTGAATTTAGAACATAGATTATTACAGCAGTGGCAAGCCATTCCGTTCCTGATGTTATGTAGACTTTGATGCCAATTTATACCAAACGACCTCTTCCTATGTATAGTACGTAGTTTTCCAGTCCTTCTATATTCATGTAATCATCTAAAAACATCTTAAACTGTCTGATTTCACGACTATTCCTGGTAGCCCATTCTGTGTAGCAGGTGCCCTTGACCTTGCTTTTAAACATTCCACCCCACCCCCAACTTGAAACTTAAAAGTTTGTTTAATGGTGTTTGGCATTTCTATTCCAAGAAGATTCTGACCATCAACCCAATCTATGTCTCTCAATTTTAAAGGCCTCCTTTCAGCCTCTGATACTCAAAGGAGAACAACCTAAGTTTTCCAACCTTTCCTTGCAGCTCATACCCCCTAATCCAGGCAGAATCCTAGTAAATCTCTTCTGCACCAATTCCACATCTTTCCTAATGGGGGCCAGAACTGCATGCAATATTCCAAATGTTTTCTGACTAAGGTTTTATAAAGCCACAGCAAGACTTTCTTGCTCTAATACTCAACACCTGACCATTTGGCTTTCGAATATGGCTCACAATCATTTGGAAACTCAAGCTATTTAAAAACCTTCTAAAGGTCTTCACCTAAAACAATTATTGCTTCAAAAAGATGTCAGCAATATGAGTAGGGTTGCTGCATTGTCATTCTATGTACTGGATTCCACCTCTGCTGGTGAAAGTGCCATGCTGCTATTTGTAACTTCTTCCTGATTAGTGCAGGCATGAAATCTGCACAAGCACAACACAGAACTGTAAGCCAAAGAAAAAGAAAAATGTGATTGTACAAGAACACACTCTTGAATGGCATCAAAAAGCACCTAGCAGTACAGACCAGAAGTCCTGAGTTCAATCTGGCTTAAGTAGATCTAATTTAATATAGCCAAACCTCCATATTCCCAAAAGGCCTTTTCCTTCAAAAATAAAATCACCATCCCCACTTAAACCACTGTCTAGCAAACTTGTAGGAATATTTCTGTGTATATACCCTTGGGAAAGGTGTAGCACCCCTTTGCCTCCCCCGATCAGGGTCACGTGAAGCCACAGGAGCAGGTGGTGGTTGGTCGATTGAGCAGCTGGTGCATATCACAAGTGCTGGTTATGCAACTAATGATACCAGGTAAACAATCTCTAGAGATTATTGATAACGGATGGGTTCACTCTTCTTGGAAAGATACTGCACAGAAGGCAGCAATGGAAAATCAATTCTGTAGTAAAAACTGCAAAGAACAATCATGGTTAAGACCATGATCGCCCACATCATATAACGTTGCACATAATAATAATGATTATATATGCATAAATGAGAGACAGGCTGTGATATGGTATAGGATCCACTGACTTGACTGAACTTTTAGTGGGAACAACCACTAGGAAGAGCGGTGCTGAGATGCCGAACACTGAAGTCAGATTCAGGTTTATCATCTTCAAGCAAGACTGAAAGCAAATCAAAGTCTAATTCTCAGATTTTTCCTGCCCTCACTGTCTGATCTACTGGAAAATTCAAAATGGACAATCCACAGTTCACAATGCCAAAGAATAAAAGAAACATTGGAAGTAAGCAGGTGGAAAACTTTCATCTGAAGGATAATAAAGTTGTGGAATAAGTTTCTGTGGAGTAAGAATCTATGGAAAATATCTGAAGCAGACATGGGAAATACGTTCATGCCTTTTTTGTGATCTCACAAAAATATATGAAACTAAAAGGAAAGCAAGAAGCACTGTATTTTTCAATACTCAAAGAGGAAGACAAGCAAGGTTTCAATAGGAGCAGGGTATAGCTTGCAGGATGGCTGTAGGAAAAGTAAAAGAGAAGGCAATTTTTCCTCCCTATAAGTATTATATGAATGTCAAAGACAGTTGTTAAAAGAAAATGTCAGATACAGTGGCAATTAAGGTTAAAAGGCTTGGGTTTACAGAAAAACTCAGTAATAAAAACTTGCAGCAGGAAAAAGAGAACAGAGGTGGCTTAAAATAACAATGAGATGTGTGCTCCATTTAAAGCATGACAAGGTACTCAGACGACGAAAATCAAGACAGGAAAAAGATTCAAGGAGAAGCAGTTCAAGGTTGCGATAGACTGTTGGAGAGGGAGAAATGAAGAATCTAACTTGATCCAAGGTAGAAAGGTGAGAAACATCCAAGTAAGCAGTATACAAGGTTCTATCATAAGCCATCAAATGTTGAGTATATTTCAACTTTTTCCTATTTATACCTCTGGTTTTAAGAGTAGAATCAAGAAGTTCTTCTTCCTGAGAAGCTATTTCCTCAATGGAAAGTTGAACTGATTCTTGGTTTCCCTTTTCTTCAAATGTTGGTTCTTCTACAAGATGTTGAGGAGGAAGAAATATGCTTCATTAAAACTTGGGTCACAGTATTATTATTTAAGTGAGACAGCTTATTTATGTAAAATTGATTTTCACCTCAGAGTGAGATACTTTTATAATACAGCCCTAGCATTTTTTTTAACTCAACACAGATGTAGGACACCAAGGTGAGGAAGACACAATGAACTGTGTAGAAGCAACACTTCACAACATGCTGGAGGAACTCAGCAGGTCGAGCTGCATCCATGGAAACGATCAGTCAACGTTTCAGGCCAGAACCCTTCATCAGGACTGAAGAGGGAAGGGGCAGAGGCCCTATAAATAAGGTGGGGGGAGGGTGGGAAAGAGAAGGCTGGTAGGTTCCAGGTGAAAAACCAGTAAGGGGAAAGATAAAGGGGTGGGAGAAGGGAAGCAGGGAGGTGATAGGCAGGAAAGGTGAAGAAGGAATAGGGGAAAACACAAGAGGCGGAACCATGAGGGAGGTGATACGCAACTGGGGGAGGGGGCAGAGTGTAATAGGGATAGGGGAAGGGGGGGGAGGGAATTACCATAAGTTGGAGAATTCTATGTTCATACCAAGGGGCTGGAGAACTGTGTAGAAAATGCTAGCTCAGTCACATCTTAGAAAGTATGAATCAGACTGTGCTGATCATTTGCACAGAACTGTCAACTTGCCACAACAGCTCATCAGTATAGACCCAACATCTGTATCTATGCATTACAACAGACAAACTAGGACTGTGCCAGATGTCAGATATAAGACATAAGACAACTGACTTCTTGTTCTGTTGTTGGATTGACTTCCAAGTCCGGGGAGCTCAATTGTGGTGAGCCAAAGAATAATAGTCTTTAGACCAGTACAAGGTTAACATATACAGAGTTAACATATACAGAGTGACCTCATTAATTTGAACGGTATCATCACCCTTTTCTGAAGTAGTAATTTCAGGTAGTTGTTTCTGAATGCATTTTAAGTAAAATTTTCCAGTTTTTAAATTATGTTTTTAAAATGTTTCACCTATTTTTAAGCACGCACAATTGACATACCAGAGCCATTTAAAAATGTTAAAAAAGCCTTTTGCAGCATAATCTATCAAGAGGTCATTAGTATGATCCAGAAATAGAGCAGGATCCACCATGAGAGGCTTAGGTGCCACTTGGTATATATCATTCTGCTTCATGAGACAATCACAGCACTGAAATCTCAAGCTCAATTTAACTTGCAAGGTCACAAAAGGCTAGTGTTGCCATGGGAATTATGTGGTAAGGTTAGCAGGAGGGGTTGGATCAAGCAATTCCAACCCAAGATAAAGGTCTTGGAGGGAGTACTGGACAGATTTCCTATTAGAAGGCTGGAAAAGCAAAGATAATTTGCCTTAGAATAGAGAAAGTCATGGACAGCTACAATAATGAAACTCCAAATAATATGAGATCTACACCAATCAGACAGCAGAAAGTGTTCAGATTTATTATTACTGACATATAGTATGTCATACATTTTGTTGTTTTGTGGTAGCAGTACATTGCAAAACATAAAAAAATTACTGTAAGTTAAAATGAACAAATGAATAGGTAGATAGTGCAGAAGAGGAGTAGGGAGATGGTGTTCATGGACTTTCAGAAATCTGATTGTGAGAGGGGCATTCCTGGATAGTGAGGATCCTTAGTGATGGATGCCACCTTCTTTAAGACACCACCCTTTGAAGATGTGCCTATGATGGAGCCGGCTGAGTCTACAACTCTCTGTAGCCTCTTTCAATCTTCTGCATTAGAGCCACCATACCAGGCAGTGATGCAAAAAGTTGGAATGCTCTCCATCATATATCTGCAGAAATATGCTAGAGTCTTTAGTGGCATATCAGATCTCCTCAAACTCTTAATGGAATATAACTGTTGGCATGCCTTTTTCATGATTTCATCAGTGTTAGATCAAAAATAGATACAGCTAGATGTAGATGCCCAGGAACTCGAAGCTGTTCACCATTTTTGTTGCTGACCCTCAATGTAGACTGGTGTGTGTTCTCCTGACTTCCTCTTCCTTGTCCGCAATCAATTCCTTAGCCTTGCTGAAGTTGAGGAAGAAGCTGCTGTTGTGACACCACTCAACCAGCTGATCTCTCTCCAGAATGCGCCCTTGTCGCCATTTGAAATTCTGCCAACAGTAGTGCCATCTGCAAACTTGTAGATGACATTTGAGCAATTTGAAAAAAGTACAAGAACGAGTAGCATCTAGGGTAATGAAACATCATTATTGCTGTATTGCTTTTGCGGAGAATCA
Organism: Mobula hypostoma; assembly: GCF_963921235.1. Lineage (NCBI taxonomy): Eukaryota > Metazoa > Chordata > Chondrichthyes > Myliobatiformes > Myliobatidae > Mobula > Mobula hypostoma. The sequence continues at coordinate 142,160,735 of NC_086097.1, forward strand.
GGACAAACTCAGAATGGTCAAATTATTCCATTCAGTGCTGTTGCCATTATTATGCATCTATTTGTTTATCATTAGTGGGAATAGCAGAAGAACATGCAAAGATGTTGCAATGGCTTAGCACTTCTTTCATCACTCATACAGGGATTCTGTGTTCATTGTGAATGGACCCAAAGTTCATGATAACATGCTGAATTATGCTCTTGCAATTTAAACGGTTTGAGCCAGAGATCTCAGGTGTTGCTCATCCAGGATGCTATGAACATATCCCTGATTCTTTTCCTTGATCTGCTTGGTAATCTCCACCATGACAAGGCTTGGAATAGAGTGTCTATTTTGGGAGTCTAGTATCAGGTACATGAATGTAGCAGTCAACAGAAATGAACCAGCACCTCAATACTGGGGCTGTAGCCTGGGAGAGGCTCTGCATTGATACACCTGTTCAAAGTAAATGGGAAGCAGAGATAACTGCTGCCTAGTTGACCATGAGTTTTATGACAGGCCAAAGGTCTTGACCATCAAATATCTGATCCTCAATTGAACAAGGCTGCAATGATACACTGAAAGTGATGGGGAATCTCATCATCGATATTTGCCTTTCCCCAAAGTTGGCTCCCAAGACAGAATCATACTCTCATATGGCACAGAAATTTCTCCCAAATTCTACCACTGCACTTAAATACACACTAGGGGCAATTTATAATATTCAATTAACTCACCAATTCACCATACTTTGGTATGTGTGAAGAACTGGAACACCTAGAAGAAACACAGACAGTGACAAGGAAGGTGGTGCAAACTCCATACAGTCAACACTGGGAATGGGATCAAACATGGGCTTGGAGCTGTGAGGTGTCAACTTTTCCAGCTGCATTACTGTGTCACCAATGCGGGAAATGGTCAATGCTTCCTGAGGCCTCACAGCTAGATAAAATAGGTTGATAAAGAACCTATGCCTTACAGACATTGAATAAAAAACCCATCCTCTTATATTTCAGTAAATGATTTGGCAAAATGTGGGAGCTCAGCTTCAAACAGAAGCACTATTTGCATAGTGCAGGTCAACAAGATACAGCTGTGTCGAACATGTCCCTACCTTAGAACGACCTAGGCTTTACCCATAGCCCTCTATTTTTCCAAGCTCCATGTAGCTATCCAGGAGTCTCTTAAAAGACCCTATCATTTCCGCCTCTGCCGCCGGCAGCCCATTCCACGCACTCACCACTCTCTACGTAAAAAACTCACCCGTAACATCTCCTCTGTACCTACTTCCAAGCACCTTAACACTATGCCCTCTCACACTAGCCAATTCAGCCCTGGGGAAAAGCCTCTGACTATCCACACGATCAATGCCTCTCTCATCATCTTGTACACCTCTATCAGGTCACCTCTCATCCTCTGTCGCTCCAAGGAGAAAAGGCCAAGTTCACTCAACCTATTCTCATAAGGCATGCTCCCCAATCCAGGCAACATCCTTTTAAATCTCCTCTGCACCCTTTCTATGGTTTCCATGTCCGATACATTTTGATACAATGTGTATCCTTGGACATTAAGTGCCCATCTATAATCTTCTTTCAGCCATGATTCAGTGATGCCTACCTCATCATTATTGCCAATCTGTAATTGTGCTACAAAGTTCATCAACTTTATTCCATATGCTGCGCGCATTCAAATATAAAACCTTTAGTCCTGTACTCACACTTTTCAACTTTGTCCACCTTTTACACTGGAATTCATCCTACTGATTGCAATTTTGCCCTATCATCAGCCTCTCCTTGCTAGGACTCTCACCACATTTTGCCCCTGTAAACCAACTACCTCATCTTCAGCACTATTACTCCAGTTCCCATCCCCTTGCCAAATTAATTTAGATCCATCTGACCAACTCTAGCAAACCCGCCCACAAGGATACTGGTTCCCCCCTCGGGTTCAGCTGTAATTCATCCCTTTTGTACAGGTCATGCCTCCCCCAGAAGAGATCCTAATGATCCATAAATCTGAACCCCTGCCCCCTGCCCTAGTTCCTCACCCACACATTCCTACTCTTACTCTCAAAGGCACAAGGCACAGGCCAACAATTTAGAGATTACTACCCTGGAGTTTCTCAGCTTTCTACCTAACTCTCTAAAATCTCTCTTCAGGACCTCCTCACCTTGTCTATCTATGTCACTGGTGCCAATCTGTACCAAGACTTCTGGCTGCTCACCCTCACCCTTGAGGATGTCATGGACCAGATCTGAAACATCTTTGATCCTAACACCAGGGAAGTAGCATACCATCTGGGTGTCTATTGCAGCCAAAGAACTTTGTCTCTGTCCCACTGACTAAATGATTTCCTATCAACACTACAACTCAGTGCCAGAGACCTAGTCATTGTGGCTCCCCCCGGTAGGTCGTTCCCCTCCATGACACTGAAGTTGTCTACTTATTATTGAGAGGAATGATCACAGGTGTACTCCGCACTGGCTGTGCATTTTCCCTCCTTCTCCTACCAGTCTCCCAGTTACCTGAATCCTGCAACCTCATGGTAACTACCTCCCTGTAGCTCCTGTCTATCACCTCCATGATCATTCTCCCATTCGAGTTGAAGGTCATTTAGCTGCAGTTCCAGCTCTTTAATACAGTACATTCTCTCAGGAGCTGCAACTTGGTGCACTGGTGCAAATGTGTTTATCTGGGAAACTTCCCACATCTCACACACAGTACAAAACACTGCCCCGGAGCCATTCTCACTAAACGACTGTAACCTCAACAGATAAAGAATAAAGAAATAAGAACAGAGTGAGAGAGTAATTTACAAGATACTTTACCTCACCCAATCCTGATAAGCCAAAAGACTGGTACTCTCCAAAACAATGGCCACTCCAAGAATGGCTGCTTCATTTGCATTTGAGTTACTTTTATTGATCCTTTCTAATGAATCGCTCTTGCTGATTGGTCGCTTCTCAACTCAAAGTAACTGCTGTGAAACTCTGCCTTTAAAGATCTTGATTGCATTCTTGGTTAAAAAGTAGCCCTTTTTACGCACCCCTGATGTGGACTGTCCAACTCAAAAAAATCATGAACATACACTCAGTGAATATATATTATTAAAAACTAAGGGATTCAAGGGAAATGTCCATAATGCAGTAAAACGGCACTGAACAAGAAGATCTGGCACAGCCTTGATAAACCATAGGCAGCATGGTGGCATAGCAGTTAGCACAATTGCTTTACAATGCCACTAATTGATGTTTGATTCCCACTACTGTCCTTATGGAGTTTGCAAGTTCTCCCATGACCATACACGTTTCCTTTAGGTGCTCCAGTTTCCTCCCACATTCCAAAGACATACTGTTAGGATTAGTAAGTTGTGGACCTGCTATATTGACATTGGAAACATGGTGAGACTCATGGGCCGTCCCAACATAATCCTCAGATTGTTTTGGTTGTTGATGCAAAATGACACATTTCACTGTAAGTTTCGATGTACATGTGACAAATAAAGATAATCTCTTGAAAAATCTCTGAATTGCAGAGCAGGTTCATAAGGCCAAATGGGCCTTGCTCCTGTTTCTTCGACTTGCCGTTAACCAGCTAATCTTCAATCTGCGCTAACATGCAAGTTCCAGCAGTATTGTATTTGGCAATACTGTCTGATGAAGCAACTTATAAATGCGTTCTGGAATTAGTTGATTTACAAATGCAGTAAAATCAATCAATTCCTCCACATTGATGACATGTCAGTTCAAATTCCAATTAATTTTGTGTGTCAGTCATATCTGACTAACGTTCTAAAAGAACTCTATATTTTGTGCTTGGATATAAAGGCAAATATTTGCTTTGCTTTCTGAGCAAAGTTGTTACCACTGCTTCTTTAATGGCCTGTCCCACTTAAAATATTGTATAGCAAATATTATGTAATTTTCAGAAGTGCAGGTTATCTCTGACTACCCAATTAGTCAAAGTAAATTTATTATCAAGTATGTATGCAGTATATTACCGTATACTACTGAGATTCATTTTCTTATGAACATTCACAGTACAAAGAAACAGAACTGTATCAATGAAAAAAAAGAGAAAGAACCAACGTGTAAAAGACTGCAAACAGTGCAATATAAATAAATAGTAAACAACATGGAGAACATGAGTTGTAGATTTCTTGAAAGTGGGCCCATTGGTTGTAGGATCAGTTCAGTGTTGAGTTAAGTGAAGTTATCTATGCTGGTTCAGAAGTCTGATGGTTAAAGGGTAATGACTGTTCCTGAACCTCGTGGAGCGGCACTTAAGGCTCCAGCAATTCCTTCCCGATGGCAGCATTGAGTAGAGATCATGGCACGGATATGGGGATCCTGATGATGGATGCTGCTTTCATGTGGTATTGTTTCTAATAGTTGTGCTTAATGATGAGGAAGGCTTTTTCTGTGATAGACAAGGCTATATTGCTACTTTTTGTAGGCTCTTCCGTTCTTGGCCATTGGTGGTTCCATACCAGGCCATGATACAACCAGACAGGATACTCTCCACTATGCATCAATAGAAGTTTGTCAAAGTTTTAGATGACATGCCGAATCTGTGCAAACTTCCAAGAAAGTAGAGGTCCTGTCATGCCTTTTTTGTAATAGCACCTACATACATGCTGGTCCCAGGGCAGATCCTCTGATATGATAATGCTAAGGAATATAAAGCTACTGTCCTTGATCAGCGCTGCCTCATGAACCTCCATTTCCTCCTCTTGTAGTCAATATTCTGCTCTTTGGTTTTGCTGACACTGAGTGAGAGTTTCTGTGGCACCATTCAGTCAGATTTTCAATCTTCTTCCTATAGATCTATATTAGAATTGACTGAAAACCACTATCGATATTTGAAAATAATCTTCGGCTTTATGCAGGTAGGAACCAAGGCAATTCAAGATGAATCTACATTCTTGTCACAATACATACCTGTAACCTCAGTCAGAGAGTTTGGAAGTATTAGCTCTGCACAAGATGTTGCTGAGCCTTTAATTTCGTGTGCAGGAGACTGCACAGGTTCAAAGTTCAATAACTCCTCTGCACCATGTTCTTCTATAGTACCTGCAAAATTCAGCAAAAATTTACTACACACACCAGAAAGACACATTTAGCAACTCTATCTTCTCAGACACAAGTGGTCTTCAAATAATCTCAATTTGAGCTGTGCCTTTGGTTTCATACTGCATAACAATATAATATCAGGATTTTAAACTGATTGGAGTAAAACACATCAAAAATGCTGGCGAACGCAGCAAGCCAGGCAGCATCTATAGGAAGAGGTACAGTCAACGTTTCGGGCCGAGACCCTTCGTCAGGACTAACTGTAAGAAGAGATAGTAAGAGATTTGAATATGGGAGGGGGAGGGGGAGATCCAAAATGATAGGAGAAGACAGGAGGGGGAGGGATGGAGCTAAGAGCTGGAAAGTTGATTGGCAAAAGGGATACGAGGCTGGAGAAGGGAGAGGATCATGGGATGGGAGGCCTAGCAAGAAAGAAAGGGGGAGGAGGGGGGAAACCCAGAGGATGGCAAAGGGTTATAGTGAGAGGGACAGGGGGAGAAAAGATAGAAAAAAGGAGAAAAGAAAAAAATATATATTAATAATAAATAAATAAGGGATGGGGTACGAAGGGGAGGTGGGGCATTAACGGAAGTTAGAGAAGTCAATGTTCATGACATCAGGTTGGAGGCTACCCAGACGGAATATAAGGTGTTGTTCCTCCAACCTGAGTGTGGCTTCATCTTGACAGTAGAGGAGGCCATGGATTGACATATCAGAATGGGAATGGGATGAGGAATTAAAATGTGTGGCCACTGGGAGATCCTGCTTTCTCTGGCGGACAGAGCGTAGGTGTTCAGCGAAATGGTCTCCCAGCCTGCGTCGGGTCTCACCAATATATAGAAGGCCGCATCGGGAGCACGGACGCAGTATATCACCCCAGCCAACTCGCAGGTAAAGTGTTGCCTCACCTGGAAGGACTGTCTGGGGCCCTGAATGGTGGTGAGGGAGGAAGTGTAAGGGCATGTGTAGCACTTGTTCTACTTACAAGGATAAGTGCCAGGAAGTAAATCGGTGGGACGGGATGGCGGGGGACGAATGGATAAGGGAGTCGCGTAGGGAGCAATCCCTGTGGAAAGCAGAGAGAGGGGGGAAGGGAAAGATGTGCTCAGTAGTGGGATCCCGTTGGAGGTGGTGGAAATGACGGAAAATTACATGTTGGACCCGGAGGCTGGTGGGGTGACAGGCGAGGACAAGGGGAACCCTATTCCCAGTGGGGTGGCGGGAGGATGGGGTGAGAGCAGATGTGCGTGAAATGAGAGAGATGCATTTGAGAGCAGAGTTCATGGTGGAGGAAGTGTAGCCCCTTTCTTTAAAAAAGACATCTCCTTCGTCCTGGAATGAAAGACTCATCCTGAGAGCAGATGCAGTGCAGACGAAAGAATTGCGAGAAGGGGATGGCATTTTTGCAAGAGACAGGGTGGGAAGAGGAATAGTCCAGGTAGCTGTGAGAGTCCGTAGGCTTATAGTAGACATCAGTAGATAAGCTGTCTCCAGAGATAGAGACAGAAAGATCAAGAAAGGGGAGGGAGGTGTCAGAAATGGACCAGGTAAACTTGAGGGCAGGGTGAAAGTTGGAGGCAAAGTTAATAAAGTCAACGAGTTCTGCATGCGTGCAGGAAGCAGCGCCAATACAGTCGTCGATGTAGCGAAGGAAAAGTGGGGGACAGATACCAGTATAGGCTTGGAGCATGGATTGTTCCACAAAGCCAACAAAAAGGCAGGCATAGCTAGGACCCATACGGGTGCCCATGGCTACACCTTTAGTTTGGAGGAAGTGGGAGGAGCCAAAGGAGAAATTATTAAGTGTAAGGACTAATTCTGCTAGACGGAGGAGAGTGGTGGTAGAAGGGAACTGGTTAGGCCTGGAATCCAAAAAGAAGCGGAGAGTGGGGAATGGAGGTATATAGGGACTGGACATCCATGGTGAAAATAAAGCGGTGGGGGCCAGGGAACTTAAAATCATTGAAATAATTCAGAGTGTGAAAAGTGTCATGGACATAGGTGGGAAGGGATTGAACAAGGGGGGATAAAACAGTGTCGAGGTTTGCAGAAATGAGTTCAGTGGGGCAGGAGCAAGCTGAGACAATGGGTCTATCTGAACAGGCAGGTTTGTGGATCTTGGGTAGGAGGTAGAAACGGGAAGTGCAGAGTGTGGAAACTATAAAGGTTGGTAGCAGTGGATGGGAGATCCCCTAAGCTGATAAAGTTGGTGATGGTGTTGGAGACAATGGCCTGGTGCTTCTTAGTGGGGTCATGATCAAGGGGTGAATAAGAGGAGGTATCCGCGAGTTGTTGCTGTGCCTCGGCAAGGTAGAGGGCAGTATGCTGTGCCTCGCCAAGGTAGAGGTCAGTATATCTTTAAACTGATTGGCTTAAGTTTAAATACTAATGAATTTCTGACATTAACATCAAGCAGAATCACTACATGCTTTACTGATGCTTTTTCAATTTTCCATTAAGATTCTCATTGTTTTCTGTAACTAGCTAATATGCACACAGTTATTGCAAACATTTCATTGTTCCCATTCTTCTGCACTTCAAATCAGCCTTAATCACCCATCTCCTCAAAACTTTCACATTTTATCTGTCTGCTCTTGCAGATTATCTTCAATCACCAACTTTGCTTTGATCTTAAAATCCATCCCCCTCCCTGTGTGGAGTCTGTATGTTCTTCTGTGACTGCCTCAATTTTCTCCACGTGCTCTGCTTTCTTCCCATATTCCAATGATATGCAAGTTAATGATAATTGGCCTCTACTGGGCCTTCATAAAAACACACATCATATTCTGCTCTGAAAGAGTCTGAATCCTGCAAACTGGACATACCATTTTCACCTTGCTTGGAGTCTGATCTTCTTCAGGAGGATCATTTACTTAATTCCAACTTGAGAGCACTGCCAGCACTAAACCTGCCCCAGCTAATTTTTACTGAAACGTTCATGCATAATTAACATTTTGTTATTATGTTAATAAGTTAACTCTAATCTTCTGCACCATCACCACTTTCCTATACCATTTCCATTTCCTTTCACTCTCATAAGGCCCAAAATATCTCCTCTCTTGAATAAACTCAAACTTTGAGCCTCTAATACCCTCTAGATAGAATGTCTAAAGGTTCCTTGTCCTCTGGGTGAAGTATTTTTTTTCTCAACTCCTTCCTGAATTGGTTACCCCTTTATTTTAAAATTTTGAGCCTGTTCAGAAAACCCCATCAGGGAAAATGACATCATTGAGCTTATGCTGTTAGCAAGATCAGCTTTCCTTTAAAAAGAACAAGAGAATATGGGATCAGTTTGCATAATCAAGTCAGCATAGCTGCTTAATTAGTCATCGTAGCACAATCTACCAAGAATCAATCTGGCAAACCTTCATTTTATACAGTTAATGTATCCTTTATTAGATGGGAAATCATACCTGTGTATAATGTTTCAAGTGTAGTCTCACCAGGCCCCTCTTTCACTTCAATAAAAAATATTTGCTTCTGCAATCAAATCCACTTCCAATAAAGGACAGCAGAGACTTACTTTCAGAATAGTTTTTTGCAACTTCAGTTCTGACATCAATTCTCACCATTTAAGCCACAACTCTGCACCTTTATTTATTCTGTTGAAGTGGATGACATCATGATTTTCCACATTGTACTCTAAATGCCACATCCTCACCCACTTCTTTATCTTGTTCATATCTCTTTTATGTCTCTCTGCATCCTCCTCACAATGCTCACTGTCACCCTGGTTTGTATTATTGGTAAACTTGACTACATTATTCTTGGTTCCCTGGAAGGTGAGAAATCAAGATTTTGAATATTAGTCAAAGGATTGGGGTGAGTGCAGGAAAGTGGCAGTGATATAGATGAGCATGATCTTAATAAACAATTAGGCAGACATGCTCATCTCCTTACTACATTCATCCAAATCCTCAACTCGTGACATTCCCTCCACTGTAATTGCTAAACTCTGTCCCATTCTCACACCTAAAGCATGTATTCGTCTTCCATCTCACTAGACCATACATTACACTGAAACTTCCATCACCTTCAAAGAGCGAATGGCACTACAATTTGACATGGTAAATCATATGCAAAGTACTCTGAAGGTTTATCAGAAATGTTATCAGGCATTTTAAATTAAAGCCTTTTTTTTAAACTGAACATCACCAAGACGCAAATACTGCAATTGAGGGAATAGATTCCCATTGTGTATAGGTCAAACACACCCAACATTCTGTATCCTTTATAAACTGCTATTTGCATCCTCAATTGCACCAAATCCCATTCTTCATCATCCTGTGCTCAGTCACCTACATCAGCTCCTGAATGAGAAATAACTCAACTTCGAAATTCTGAGTGATTTTACCTTTCTCAGTGTTACCATTAGTCCTATAACCCCAGTTATTATGGTCCTCCAACTTGGGACTCCAGCATAACCTGATTTTATTAACTTCACCAGACTGGCAGTGAAGTCCTAAAACACTGGAATTATAGTTCAAGGTTTGTACATTTCTATCTCACCTTCTTCCTTTACATTGTTCCTTAGGGTTTGCCTTTTCACTCAAGATTAGATCATCTGCTTTAATATTTATCATGTGGTTTTTAACTAAATCATGAATGATAATGAAATGGAAACAGAAAATGCTGAAAAGATTCAGGCAACATCTGTAGATAGAGAAACAGAATTACTTTACTAGCCTATTGCACTATAGGATGAAAAGGAGACCCAAAATACACTTAAGGAATAACCTATTCCCTGTTTTGGTACAATGAAGCCTCATAGACCACCTAATTACACAACTTCAGATCACTCACTGTCTCTTCTGCACGAGAACTGCCCATTTCTAATACAAGTCATTCATCTGTAACACTGACTCAGTCATTGTTTCTGTATTACTATAGCCTTACCTGCATGGCACATACCATTACCCTATCTTTTGCAACACATTGTGTGTTGCTTTGGATTTCCAGCATCTGCAGATTTTCTCATGTTTATGATTTACTACTCTACTGGGTAGTCTCTTTCAGGGATGTCTACCCTAAAGTAGTTTAAATCTTCCCTTCGACTAGAGTTCAGTGAAACCCTCTGTCACTGTGACCCCTCAATGCCAGCTAGCCTCTTTCTCCTTGCCCAACTTTAAATTCAGGCATCTCCTCCCTTCCCTCTTGGTCCTGAAGTAGGGTCTCAACCCAAAACGTCAACTGTTTACTCCTCTCCATAGATACTGTCTGACCTGCTGAGTTCCTTCAGAATTTTGTGCATTTTGCTTTGGATTTCCAGCATCTATAGATTTTCTCATGTTTACAATTTACATTATGCTTTTGTTGGTTTCATCATATAACTGCCTCCATTACTCTATCTGACCGGAGGATCTCTGCAACTTATCCCCATTGCAACTGTGACTTCGCCCATCAGTTACTTCCTTCGTCCTAGCCATCCTTCTCCCATCTTCTCTCACTTAAAACTAATGTCTCTTTCTCTTTCCCAATTCAAATGAAGACTGTTTTGACCAGAAACTTTCTACAGATGTCCTCTGCTACTGTGTGTTTCCAGGATGGTCTATTTTTATTTCAGATTTCCAGCGCCTGCAGTTTTCATTTTCATTTGATAATGCCTTAGGATATATATATGATGGTGAATGCTCTGCAAAAATTCAAGTTTCTGTCTTAGAAAAAGTTGGTATTTTAAAAAAAGACAGATCTTTCTTCCCTTTCTTCAGCTCACAACAGAAAATACATAGGAGGTCTTAATGAAGGGGTGAGGGGGAAAACGAGGACTGCAGAGTAACAAACTGCAAGAGAACCAGAGAATTATTTAATATATTTACATTTCAGGAGCTCAGTCAATTGAGGAATGTGACGTTACAAGGCAGTGAGAAAGAAATAGTTGAAATAGTTTCTTTCATATTTTTCTTCTCTAGCATCCACTACTAGCCAAATAAAAAAATCTATGATCTTAAAATTTGAGATGCATCCTTACCAGAAAGTCTGAAGGGAGATTCTGTGCTCATCTGTGCTGACTGTGACATCAAATTCATTGCCACCTCCTCTTCATCATGACATTTATTACCAAAATGCAACAGCTCGTCACCAACTGGAACATTGTGCATTTCTATAAAAGTATACAAGAGTTCAAAGTTTACAACTATCCTGATTTTCAAAACCATTGCTAGTAAAATAATTAATAATAAATTTCAACTATTTCTCCCACCAGAAGAGTCATGATGTTGCCCTATGATCTGTTAGCAATTTCATTGCAGTAATGGCCTAATTGAGTTTACCTGGCAAACTTTCCAAAGTTGAGTAGTTCACTGATTAGCAAGCTCACATATTAAAAATGACAAGAAACAAGTTAACAGTGCTTGTCAACTTAGAACAAAAATAAAAATTGGGAAAAGACACTGATTTTAAAAGAATCCACAAGATAGAGGTATCACAGCCAAAATGAGCAGTTAGCATTCCTTCCTAATTGGCCTTTTGATTGGGTAGTTTTCCATTTCTAATGGTAGTTCAGAATCAGATTGCTCTGGATCAGGAATCACAAATGGAGAAATGAGTGAATCACCTGGGGTTTTACAATAATCCATTATATATTATTGTAGCTCTCCATTTCTTCAATTGAATTTAAATCCCTAGCTATCATGGTGGGAATCCTGAAACATCAGTTCAATAACTTGACCATCAGCTGAAATGGTTTCCTACACCACCATGGACTAAGAACTGGTCAATGCCTTCTGACCCCTAAAGGGTTATTGAACACTGTAGATTTGATGAGCAAAACATTGTCACTTTTCTAATGATGCGGCTTTGGTGAAAAACTTAATACAAGTTGGTCAATCTCACAAACATGGCACAGAGCTGAAGTGTGAAGTAAAAGACATTCAATACTGTAATGAAGAACAAATACAACCAAAGCAAATGCACCAATGTACAATATAAATGAATTTGTTGTCAGCAATATGTACTCTATGCTTCTTTCCCCTTCCTTACACAAATCATTAGAAAAGTTTCATTGAGAGTACTGGAACAGAAACACAGAATTGTTCTCAAAAACTATGGGGCCAGATTTAACTGAACTGGATCTCATACTTGGTGTCATTCCCTTTGTCTCTTCACACCTACGCTTCATCAATCTGGACGCTCATGGAGAAGCTCACTGGCTCAAAACATTCAAGATTCCTACAGCCTATAGTTTAGGCAGGAAAGGGGCTCGTACAAGGCAAAGAAGCAGCCCTGCTTCTGAAACAGTTCTAAATGACAGTTAACTATTACATTTAGAAAAATACAAAAGAAACAGTGAATTAATAAAACAAGTTTCTAAATATCAGAAATATTAAACAAAAGCAAAATTATTGCAAACATATTACTTTTGACTTAACCTTTTCATCTGAAACCCTACTATCCTCATTGAAATCAAAATGATGACAGATAGTCAAGTTGTTTAGAATTTTCTTGCTTGGGCTCCTACATTATTCCAATGTTATGCTTGAAAAACAGCACTGTTTCTACATGTTTTTTTCTCCTTCTGTCCCTCTCACTATAACTCCTTGCCTGCTCTCCACCCTCCCCCCTTCTCTTTCTCCCCAGGCTTCCCGTCCCATGATCCTCTCCTTTCTCCAGCCTGGTATCAACTTTTCAGCTCTTAGATCCACCCCTCCCCTCCTGACTTCTCTTATCATTTCAGATCTCCCCCTCCTCTTCCCACTTTCAAATCTCTTACAATCTCTTCTTTCAGTTAGTCCTATCGAAGGGTCCCAGCCCGAAACGTCAACTGTACCTCGTCCTATAGATGCTGCCTGGCCTGCTGCGTCCACCAGCATTTTTTGTGTGTGTTCCTTGAATTTCCAGCATCTGCAGATTTCCTTGTGTCACTGTTTCTAGATGGGTATGTTTAGTGATGAACTTCCTTCTGTTGAATATGGGGAGGACTTGTCTACAGTAACTATCATGAATTTCACCCTCACCATCAATTCCTCCATTCTAGTCAATACCTCAGACTTAGTAAGTCTATTTGTAACCCATATATCCTTTTCAGCAGAACTGAATTTTAACAATACCCTTTCAAGCAAAAATATCACTACTTCCATCTCCGTAAAATTGCACTCGTAACACCCAACTTAGCTCATATTCAGCTGAGAACCTCAAACGCATTATCACATCCAGATGTTTAATCACCATTCTCGCAAGGATCAACTTCACCTACATTTTCCTATCTTAACATCACTACTTTGTCTCCATCTCCCATCTTCAGTAATTTTTTCCCTATACTTATGCTCCAAAATTCATTCACATCTCTTCTCACTCCTTTTACAAATCCTTCCAAATTCATCACCTTTCCTAAAATTTCATCTTTTATTACAACTAAATAAAATGTTTTCATCATTTTGAGTAAAAGTTCTTCATTCAGTGATTAGTTATGGAGTAAGTTAAACTCTAAGCAGCAGACTAGGTAAAACCCATTTATACACCTTCTACTGTACCATTCCTCAACTTCTGTTCCCCCCCCCCCATTAACCTGAAAAATTAATGCTCTAGTGAGCCTGCAAACTTCTAATTCATAATATTACAAATAAAACTAAGATTACAGATGTGTCAAGTTCAGGTATCAGAGTACTAATCTGCTTATGAAAGCTGCTTTTTAAGATGTAAATGGGGGGGAGGAGATAAATAGGGGGTGGGCAACATGGATCTGAAGGTGCAACTAAGGTGCACTTCACCTTAGGTGTTTGTATGCCATGTCTATAACTTAAAAGCAAGGTTTTGTTTTGGTATCTGAAAAGGATTTCTCCGTCAAGCATCGCAAAAACAAAGAAATTTTACATATATTGGTACTCTTACCGAGGAATTACCAACACTGCATTTTGAATGTATTTCTCTGTGTAAAAAGAATCTCCTTATGAAAGATGATTAAAATTATAAGCTCTCATGTTCTTACATTCTCCACAGAAAACACCAGCAACTCTACTGCTAATGCAAGTGTCCAAAATATAGCTCCAGGTACTATACTGTATTATTCTGCAATTGCACATATCCACTTATAGTCAAGCTTTATAGAATTTCTTCAGCTTTCCTCATATGCCTCTGTAAAATGACCTGAACTCCATTGTAGAGATGCACTAAGCTTGTTCAAAGCCAAAGTGGATAAATTAAAGTTACCAAACTACTCACCCAAATCAAGGTTAAGAAATATTTTAATAGAGGATATTTTTCTATTTCCAAACTAAATGATCTCTATATAAATTTTCGGAATTAAAGATGACTAACTCTAATGTCACAGTAGACAGGAGATGTATCTGCTGCCTGATTACAAGTGTCCCCCGCTTTTCGAACGTTCGCTTTACGACATCTCACTGTTACAAAAGACCTACATTAGTTACCTGCTTTTGCTAACAGAAGGTGTTTTCACTGTTATGAAAAAAGGCAGCGCACGGGAAAAGCAGCCAACCTCCTCCCCCGGAACTTCATTCTAGCTGGCATTGCTTAAACACGTGCCTGTGAGCATCTGTTTGCAAGATGAGTTCTAAGGTATTGGAAAAGCCTAAAGGAGCTCTTAAGGGTGTTACACTTAGCGTAAAACTAGACATAACTTAAGCATTTCGATCGTAGTGAACAAAGTAAGGACAAAGTGAGTTTGGCTTGTGGAAGCTGACGAAGATGATGTGAAGAGGTTTTGGCATCCCATGACCAAGAACTGGTAGATGAAGAGCTGATGCAACTGGAAGAGGAAAGGATAACAATCAAAACTGAATGCAGTAGCGAACAGACTGAAAGTGAAGTCGTCCAGGAATTGAACGTGAAGCAAATGCATGAGATGATAGAAAAATGCACGAGGCTAGCAGATAAGCATACTGTCGTTTTTCAAGCCTTCCACATCAGCCACAGCAGATGACGAACCCTGACCTTCGACATCGAGGCAGGCAGACATAGAAGAAGGTGACCTGCCTGCCCTGATGACACCCCAGTGTCCCACGACCCCAGCCCCCGGGCCGCGGACCGATACACTGCTGCGGAGAATGCAGCAGTAGCCGGGGCGCACCCAACACATCATTAAGAAAAAAGACAAAATAAATAAACTAATTAATTAGGTGCTGCCCGGCACGTAAATGTCAGCCCAGATCAGAGGCGATTGCCGAATGCGTCGCCTCTGATCTGGGCCGACCTTTATGTGCCAGGCAGCACCTAATTAATTAGCTTGTTTATTTCGGCCTTTTTCTTAAAGATATGTTGGGTGCGTCCCGGCCACCGCTGGACCGCTGCATTCTTCACGGATCGGTATCAGTCGGCAGCCCAGAGGGTGGAGACCACTGCACCACCCCAACCTCCGACGACTCAGCCTAACACACCATCATCAGTGTGCTCGGCGCTGTCTTCCCGATTCCCATAAGTGATACTACACTGTAGATACATTATTTCTACTTTATATAGGTTGTGTATTTATCATATCATTCCTGCTTTTACTATATGTTACTGTTATTTTAGGTTTTGTGTGTTATTTGGCATGATTTGGTAGGTTACTTTTTGGGTCTGCGAACGCTCACAGATTTTTCCCATATAAATAAATGGTAATTGCTTCTTCACTTTACGACATTCCAGCTTAGGAACCGTTTCATAGGAACGCTCTACCTTCGGATGGCGGGGGAAACCTGTATATTCTCTTACCCAAAGCTGCATTAAAGTCAACATGCACAAGTAACAATGTCAATAGCCAGAGCTTATGTTTATGCTTTTTTTTCTTTTTGATCTGTATGCCTGCTATACACTATTCAAATGCTTATTATTCAGGCATGAGGTCCAGTAGATTTACTTCCAATTTAATGGTCCACTCTACCACTAAGACACACTTTTCCCTTCATAAATTCATAGTACTAAGTTCTATTTATTCCCTTCTGTAGTTTAGAAACTAAGTCTTTTCGCATCATCCAGTTCACAAAAACATTATCCTTCCATCCTTCCACCCTTCCCCCAGCTTCCAAACATACTGCAAGTTCTCAAGAGGCACAAAGGCAGAAGGACAATGAAACAAAGCCACAGAGTCTGCTAATATCATGTCACTGGCTTGAAAGATATAGAAACACCTGCGATCTGGGATGAAGAACAGGATGTAATCCAGACTGATTAGGTCAATGTGCTACAATTTCTGTGCTATTTTAAATAAATATTTCTTTACTTATCAATGAGGAAATGGTTTGTATATTTTTTTCACAGGTTCCATTTACAACCCATGTAGAAAAAAAATGTTGATTAGATTCTGGTTATACCTCCATTTACAGACAACTCAATTATGCAATCCCTCTCATCAATCATGAAATACAAGTCGGAACCTCTGATTTACTTCAGATTTTAAGAAAAACTCAAGATATTTTACAATCAAAGTCACATTTATGTGCTTTAAGCAGGCTGAGAAGATAGCCAGCAGATTATAATTACAATAGTCAGAAAATGCTCAGATCATAAACAATCTCCATTCCAGATGTGCAAATGTCATTGTAAGTCTACAGCTATTAATCTCTGCTGAACGCACATTAATCAAATAGGGAGAGCTCTTTCATAACCACGGGCAATGATCAGAAACAGAATACACTCAACCGGACAACCCGAAATGCTTTATTAAGGCCTACTCAATTTTTAAGTCAGAATAAAATCCAAAAGACGAAGTGGTTCTACCCAGCCTGTGCTATGTATAATGATAACCATCTGGAACCATGTAAAATCATCTGACCACAAAACAGTCACTAAAAATACTCAGCCATGAGATGCGGATTTTTTTTTAAAAACACAGATCAAGAGTCTGCAAGCAGCATCACAAACCCACTGTTAGCTAGACATGTGGCTCAAAATTGATTTTTGTTTAATTGATGCATCACTAAACTAAGCTCTTATTTATCATATACCAGTATGGCTGGTGTGCATCATGTAAATAAGTAACTAATGTAATTTCACTTGGGTATGGATTTGTAACAACTCCAATACAAAGCAAATTTCAATGAAAATATTTCAAGATGCAAATCTAACTTTCTTGGTCTAAAGATGCTATATGACCTACTGAGAATTTCCTAACATTTTTTAAAAATCTAAAATTACAACTCCGACCAGATATGAACCAGATGGGTCTGTTTCCACACTTCTCAGGAATCTATCTCAAAGATCAGGCCAACATTTACACTAGAATTAAAAGTTAACTATTTCATACTACAATACAATCTGTAGGATCTTGCCACTCGTACGTGTGAAGTTGTTTCTGAATATAGGCCGAAAAGTATCCAACCCAGACAGAATAACTGGCCAACTACTAAAGTCCAGGGCTGATCAACTGGCCGAGTGTCCACTGAGAACTTTAATCTCTTGGTTCGGAAATGTGAAATACCCACCAGATTTAAGAAGGCTTCACATATCAATGTCTAAGAAGAACGTGGTAGCATGCCTCAATGACTATCATCCAGAAGCACTTACATCCATCGTGATGAAGTGCTTTCAGAGGCTGGTGATGAAACATATCAACGTCTGCCTGAGAAGTAACTTGAATCCACTCCAATTTGCCAACTGGCACCACGGGTCTACAGCAGATGCCATCTCAATAGCTCTTCATTCAACCCTGGAACATCTGAACAGCAAATATGCATACATCATAATGTTCTTTATTGACTAGAGCTTGGCATTCAATACTATCATTGCCTCTAAAATAATCAAAAAGCTTCAATTCCTAAGTCTCAATACCACCTTGTTCAATTGGATCCTCAATTTCTTCACTTGCAGACACCAGTCAGCTCAGAATGACAACATCTCCTCCACAATTCCCATCAGCATAAGTGCACCACAAGGCTGTATATTCAGCCCCCGCTCTACTCGCTTTACACTTATAACTGTGTGGCTAATGCCACTTTCAAGTTTATTGAAAACAACACTGTCGCAGGCCAGATCAAAGATAGTAATGAATCAGTATACAGGAGGGAGATTGAAAATCTGACTGAGTGGTGTCATAACAATCTCTTACACAATGTCAGCAAAACCAAGGAGCTAATTACTGACTTCAGGAAGAGGAAACCAGAGGTCAATCAGCCAGTCCTCATCGGAGGATCAGAGGTGGAGAGGGTCAGCAACTTTAAATTTTTCAGTATTATCATTTCAGTGTTATCATTTCGGAGGACATGTCGTTGGCCCAGCAAACAAGTGCAATTATAGAAAGAGCACAGCAGCACCTCTATTTCCTTAAAAGTTTGTGAACGTTTGGCATGACATCTGAAACTTTGACCAACTTCCATAGATGTGCAGTGATAAGTATATTGACTGGCTGCATCACAGTCAACATACATCACAATGCTGTAGGAAAACACCATTACTCTTGAATGGAAAATCCTACAAAAAGTGCTGGATACAGCCAAGTTCTCACAAGAAAAAACACATCCCATCATTAAGCACATCTACACGAAGCATTGTTGCAGGCATGTAGCATCCATCATCAGGGATACTACCATGCAGTTGACACTCTCTTCTCACTGCTGCTGTCAGGAAGGTGGTACAGGAGCCTCAGGACTCACACCACCAGGTTCAGGAACAGGGGTACCTCAACCATCAGACTCTTGAACCAAAGGGAATAACTTCACTTGCCTTGATCATTGAAATTTTACCACAACCTATTGTGACGAAAGAGGGTTACAAAAGTACACATAGACTAAGATGTTAACTGTCCTGCGCTAGCACCAGTGGGATCAACAGTTGATCTTCCACCTGTCTTCAGGAGAAAGAGATAAGTAAGACAATGGAGCAGCATTTGGAAATGTTAATGAAGAGACGAGAGAGTTTAACGGAAGGAGACACCGGTCTGAGTATTGTCAAGACCGGCTCCTTTTGAACCCTGAACTGTTTGAAGTGTGATGGACAGGCGATACCCCAGCAGGGAGATAAAAAGGGGCAGGTTCGCTAAGACACGACGCACACGACTCCACGAGGTAACGAGACCCTGAAAGCGGTGTGCCCCCCCCCACTAGTTGGTGGGAGTTGTTGGAGGTCTGGTCGCGGGACCAGCCATAGACGCACAGGGTGGAAAGGTACGGATCGGTGGGAACCTGGTGTGTGTGTCCGCCCTTGCCTGGGTGCTGGGTTCACCGCAGAAGAATGATCGTATCTGGAACGGAGGGGTCACAGTTGGTGACCTCAGAAGACATTACAAAGGGCTCGCCCGAAAGCTAACTGCTAGGAATATCAAAGGTCTGTTGAATCCGATTTGAATATCAGCATTTGCTCTCTCTCTCTCTCTCCAACGACACAACGGCGACTACTGCGAACTGAATTAAACTGAACTCTGTCACTTGTGATTGATCATGTTACCCCTAGACTGCGATAGAGCTTGATTGACCCTATTATCCTAGTTCTGTGTACATGTGTGTTTATTCATTGCTAACCTGTTGCATTTATATCCTTACTATTAGAGTACTGTGTTGCTTATTTCTTTAATAAAACTTTCTTAGTTCCAGTAATCCAGACTCCAATTGAGCGGTCCATTTCTGCTGGTTTGGCAACCCAGTTACGGGGTACGTAACACTATGCACTCAATTTCAAGGACTCATCATCACAAGCCCTTGATATTTATTGCTTATTTATTAATGATTATTATTTCTTTATTTTTTGTAGTTACACAGTTTGTCTTTTGCACACTGGTTGAAAGCCCGGGTTAGTTGGTCTTTCCGTCTATTATGGTTATTATTCTATTATTGTTTTACTGAGTATGCCCTCAGGGTTATGCATGGTGACATATATGTATCTTGATAATAAATTTACTTTGAACTTTGAACATTGCTGTGATAAGTCCTAACTGTGCTTCAAAAATCAATGGGTTTAAAGCTTGGAGTGTTTCTAAAGAAGTTGAATATGTATACAAATGCAAATTGTTTCTTCTTTTTCAGGAGAATATAAACAATATAGTATAGTTTACAGTTCAGCTGCAATGAGGACAAAATTCAAAGATAGTGCCAAAAAGTGCATAAATAGTCATCTGTGATGTACTTTTCATTTATCCTCTTCACGGATGCTGCCAGACATAGAAACATAGAAAATAAGTGCAGGAGTAGGCTATTCAGCCCTTTGAGCCTGCATCACCATTCAGTACAATCATGGTTGATCATCCAACTCATAACCCTGTAGCTGCCTTCTCTCCATACCCCCTGATCCCTTTAGCCACAAGAGCCATATCTAACTCCCTCTTAAGTATAGCCAATGAACTGGCCTCAACTGTTTCCTGGGGCAGAGAATTCCACAGATTCACCACTCTCTGTGTGAAGATTTTTCTCATCTTGGTCCTAAAAGGCTTCCCCTTTATCCTTAAACTGTGACCTCTCGTTCTGGACTTCCCCAACATCGGGAACAATCTTCCTGCATCTAGCCTCTCCAATCCCTTTAGAATTTTATACGTTTCAATAAGATCCCCCCTCAATCTTCTAAATTCCAGCGAGCCTAGTCGATCCAGTCTTTCGTCATATGAAAGTCCTGTCATCCCAGGAATCAATCTGGCGAACCTTCTTTGTACTCTCTCTATGGCAAGAATATCTTTCCTCAGATTAGGGGACCAAAACTGCACACAGTACTCCAGGTGTGGTCTCACCAAGGCCTTGTACAACTGCTGTAGTACCTCCCTGCTCCTGTACTCGAATCCTCTTGCTGTGAATGCCAGCATACCATTCGCCTTTTTCACCGCTTGCTGTACCTGCATGCCCACTTTCAATGACTGGTGTATAATGACACGCAGGTCTCGTTGCACCTCCCCTTTTCCTAATTGGCCACCATTCAGATAATAATCTGTTTTCCTGTTCTTGCCACCAAAGTGGATAACCTCACATTTATCCACATTAAATTGCATCTGCCATGAATTTGCCCACTCACCTAACCTATCCAAGTCACCCTGCATCCTCTTAGCATCCTCCTCACAGCTAACACTGCCGCCTAGCTTCGTGTCATCCGCAAACTTGGAAATGCTGCATTTAATTCCCTCGTCTAAACAACTGGGGTCCCAGCACTGAGCCTTGCGGTATCCCACTAGTCACTGCCTGCCATTCTGAAAAGGTCCCGTTTATTCCCACTTTTTGCTTCCTGTCTGCCAACCAATTCTCTAGCCACATCAATACCAAACCCCCAATACCGTGTGCTTATTGCCGTGACCTTCTGAGTTTTTCCCCAATGTTCTCTATTTTCAGACTTTAGACAAAGCAATGTAATCTCACACTTCCAGCATTGGCTTTTCCTCTCACTCCTGGTCTCATTCATCGCCTTCCACTTACAGTTTCTCCTCCAGAGACATCAGCTGCAATCAACAAACCAGAGATCCCTGCCAGCTGGCACAACTATTATCATTCAATCTCTCATCCTCTCACACAAATTTCTTCTGCTATCTTCTCTAAAATATATAAGCATATCTGATTTCTAAATCTTTGTACTTCTGATGAAAAATCTTCAATCTAAAAGAGGCAATTTCCCCCCCCCCAACAATTTTCCCTAATTTGCTATTTTCAGCGTTCTTTTATTTTGTCTTGGAACCCCTATCTTAGCTCTCATGTGTGATAACAGGACAAAGTGCATTTTGATATGTATATACATGTTGAAGAGCTGGAGTTTTTTTTCTGGAGCATATTTTCCTGCAGAATATTTACTTTTTTTCTTTTTAAATCTTTTTATTAAATAAGTATACAAAAAGGTAAGCCATATAGGCACTAATACACTGTTAGAATATAATAAAATTACAGGAAATAGTAATACAGAAAAAAAGTGATACAAGCAATGTAATTTAAACATAACATACTAAGGTAACATAATAGTATACTAATATATCTCAATAGAGAAAAGGAAACCCCCCCCCAAAAAAAACCCCACCGTGCAACTAACTAAAAGCAAAGCAAAGCAATGGGCTAACTTGGAACCAAGTAGAGTTAAAGAACTTAAAATCACGTCCTCAAACCCGACCTCCATTAAAAACAGTAAAAAAAAACAAGGGTATATAAATATGGAGCAAAAAAGAGAAGAAAAAAAAATTACATTAAATGAAAATATTGAATAAAAGATCTCCAGGTCTGTTCAAATTTAAGTGAGGAATCATAAAGATTGCTTCTAATTTTCTCCAAATTCAAGCATATCATCATCTGAGAAAACCAAAAGAAGGTGGTTGGAGCATTAAGCTCTTTCCAATGTTGTAAGATACATCTTTTTGCCATTAAAGTAAGAAATGCGATCATTCTACGGGCTGAAGGAGAAAGATTACTGGAAATTTTAGGTAGTCCAAAGATAGCAGTAATAGGATGAGGAGAGATATCTATATTCAATACCTTTGAGATAATATTAAAAATGTCTCTCCAAAAAGATTCCAGAGTAGGACAAGACCAAAACATATGAGTTAAAGAGGCTATCTGCCCCGGACATCTATCACAAAAAGGATTAATATGAGAATAAAAGTGAGCTAATTTATCTTTGGACATATGTGCTCTATGAACAACTTGAAATTGAATTAGGGAATGTTTAGCACAGATAGAGGAAGTATTGACTAATTGTAAAATCTGCCCCCAACCATCCACGGAAATGATAGACCCCAATTCCTGTTCCCAATCTACCCTAATCTTATCAAATGGAGCTTTCCTAAGTTTCATAATAATATTATAAATCATAGCCAATGCACCTTTCTGACATGGATTAAGGTTAATTATAGCATCTAAAATGTATGTAGGAGGAAGCATTGGAAAAGAAGAAAGTATAGTACTTAGGAAATTTCTAACTTGTAGATATCTAAAAAAATGTATACTTGATAAATTATATTTATTAGATAATTGTTCAAAAGACATAAGGGAACCATCTAAAAATAAATCCAAAAACCGTGAAATACCCTTAGTCTTCCAAATTTGAAAAGCACGATCCAAAAAGAGGGAGGAAAAAATATGTTACCTAAAATAGGAATTGCTAGCCCAAATTGGTTAAGATCAAAAAATTTTCTGAATTGACACCAAATACGTAAGGTATATTTAACTATCGGGTTAGATATCTGTTTGAGGCGTTTCAAATCAAAAGGAAGAGAGGAACCTAAAATAGAGCCGAGTGTATAGCCCTGAACAGATTGTAATTCCAATGCAACCCATTTAGGAATGGATAGTATATCCTGGTCAAGTAACCAAAATTTCATGTGTCGAATATTAATTGCCCAATAATAGAATCTAAAGTTAGGTAATGCTAAACCTCCATCTCTCTTAGCTTTCTGTAAATGTATTTTACCCAGTCTCGGGTTTTTATTTTGCCAAATAAATGAAGAAATTTTTGAGTCAACTTTATCAAAAAAAGATTTTGGAACAAAAATCGGTAATACCTGAAATATATATAGAAATTTTGGCAGAAAAAAATCTTAACTGCATTAATATGACCAATCAAAGTTAAATATAAAGAAAACCATTTAGATGAAAGTTGAATAATATGGTCAATTAAGGGTAAAAAGTTAATCTTAAATAAATCTTTGTATTTACAAGTAATTTTAATTCCAAGATATGAAAAATAATTATTAATCAATTTAAACGGAAAGTTATGATATAAGGGAAGTTGTTTATTAATCGGGAAAAGTTCACTCTTACTAAGATTTAATTTATAACCTGAAGAGAGACTAAATTGTGCTAATAACTCTAAAACAGCAGGGATAGATTTTTGAGGATTAGAAATATATAAAAGTGGAGAGTGTTTTTTTTCTACTAGAGAAAAATGCAAACCGAATTGGTAAAAATAATTTCCTATAATGTTAAGGGGGTTTTGAATCCAATTAAAAGAAATAAGATTATGTCTAAATTGAAAAAAGAGAGGGCACAAATAGCTTTCCTCTAGGAAACACATATGAGCCAATCTGAACATGGAAAATTAAAAAGAATGGGCTTTAGGCATGTATTTTATTCATCATATAAATTGAGTCACAAAAGAGGGGTAGCTACTTTAATATCAAGTACTCTTAATTATGAACATATTTCAGAGACTAGAGACAAAGAAGGACGGTTCGTAAAAATCACAGGAAGAATAAAAGGTACAGAAATAACATTGCTGAATGTTTATGCTCCTCCAGGTTGTGAATGGTCATTTTATAGACACATTTTTGACCTAATGGTCAGTTCTCAAGGGGTAGTAATTTGTGGAGGGGATTTTAATATTAGATTAAATCCTATATTAGATTCTTCAAGAATAGTTACTCAGAATAAACCTCTGACTTGGAAAGTGAATTCATTGATGGAGGAGTTGGGAATTATAGATGTCTGGAGGGAATTACACCCTACTAGTAAAGATTATACATATTACTCTTTCCCTCATTCAGCCTATTCAAAGGTAGACTATTTCTTTATCTTTAATACAGATAGACTCAGGATAAAAAACTGTAATATTGCAACAATTGATCTGTCAGATCATAGCCCAGTCTCTATGTCTCTAATCCTGGAAAGGAAAATGAGGAAAACACTATGGAGGCTAAACTCACATATACTCAATAACCCGAAAGTAATGGAGAGATTAAGGGGAGAAATCAAAGAATATCTAGACCTTAATGACACGGGAGAAACATCACCAGTGATCTTATGGGATACATTGAAAGCTGTACTGAGAGGGAAAATTATTTCCATTACCACTCACATGAAAAAAATCAATGCACAAAAATTAGCAGACCTTCAAGGAAAATTAAAACAACTTCAAGTTGTAGATAGCAACAAAAGTAATTCAAATCGAAAACAGGAAATTAGGAAATTGCAAAGTGAAATTGACGATATTTATACGTTGGAAACTCAAAGAAATTTTCTTTACCTGAGACAAAAGAATTATGAAGTAGGAGGTAAATCAGCTAGATTATTAGCATATAAATTACGAAAACAACAAGCAGACAATACAATTCATAAAATAAAGAATCCAAAGACGAAGCTTGTGGAGAGTACAATAGGGAAAATTCAAGAGAGTTTTGAAACATATTATCGAGAGCTGTACTCCCAACCCCGGGCCCCCAATGAGCCCTATATAGACAGGGTATTGAATTTTTTAGATCTACCTAAACTTACAGATTTACAAAATGAAAGTTTATTAGAACCAGTAACTGTCAAAGAACTGAATGTGGCCATCTCTAGGTTAAAGGCTGGAAAGTCCCCGGGTTCTGATGGGTTTACCTCAGAGTGGTACAAGTCCCTGAAGACACAGTTAGCCCCATTACTACTTAACACCTTTAATTGGATCTTGCAGAGAGGAGAAACTCCACCTTCCTGGAGAGAAGCGATTATTTCAGTTATTCCTAAAGAGGGTAAAGATAAACTAGAATGTGGCAATTATCGGCCAATTAGTGTTCTTAATTTAGATTACAAACTATTTACATCTATATTAGCGCGCAGATTGGAAAAGTTTTTACCTGGCCTAATCCACTTAAGACCATACTGGATTTATTCAACAAAGACAAACACAGGACAACATAAGGAGAACTCTGCACATATTAGAACAGGTTAATAAGAACGAGACAGAGACAATGGTAGTAGGATTGGACGCTGAGAAAGCTTTTGCTTCGGTTAGTTGGGCATTCCTATACAGAGTGTTAGGAAGATTCGGCTTTCAAGAAAAGTTTATTAAAGTAATTCAGACTCTATATGACAGCCTACAGCCCGAATTAAGATAAATGGGGACCTCTCTGACTCCTTCATCTTAGAGAGAGGCACTAGACAGGGATGCCCAATTTCTCCTCTCCTTTTTGCGCTATATATTGAACTGCTTGCCCAACTAATAAGACAGAGTGAAATCGTAAAAGGTATCAAGGTGGCAGGGATTGAACAGAAAGTGGCGTTATTCGCAGATGATGTTTTGGTCTATCTGAGTGAACCAGAAAAATCATTTATAGGATAGTTTACACTGTTGGATGACCTTGGGAAAATATCAGGTTATAAAATAAATGTAAAGAAACGCAGGTTATGTCCCTAAATTATACACCATCCAAAAAATTGCAGGATACATACGATCTTAAGTGGGAGGCTAAATCATTAAAATATTTAGGAATAACCCTGCCGAAGGATCTTTCAACACTGTCACAGGTAAATTATGGGCCATTAATCGCAGAGATAAAAGCAGATATGCATAGATGGAATCTTATCCCCTTTTTAAGTTTAAATTCAAGGATAAATACTATAAAAATGAATATTCTTCCTCGGTTATTGTATCTTTTCCGTACTTTACCGGTGGAGGTGGATGATAATCAATTCAGGGAATGGGACAAATGGATTTCCCGCTTCATTTGGCAAGGAAAGAAACCTAGAATTCGATATAACACCTTACAGTTAGGGAAGGAAGGAGGAGGTATGGTTCTTCCTTGCCTGAGAAATTATTTTTATGCCTCACAGATAACCCCTCTGTTATATTGGTATAATAGGGAATATAAGGCTAGATGGAAGGAAATAGAATTTGGATTAGTTGACAGTTTTCCTCTACAGTCCTCAATAGCTGACAAAGGATTGATGGCCCAGTTGGAAAAATTTAAAAACAGTTGGATAAATCTTACATTAAAAGTATGGCAGAAGGTGGTTAATTCATGTGGAATTAATAACATGTTAAAACTCTTTAGATGGTGTACATATGATACCGAATTCCTTCCCAACAGAGGAGATAAAAGATTTGAGCTATGGATAAAGAAAGGTCTTACAACCTACCTCTCATTTATAGATAAAAGAGTATTACAAAGTTTCCAAATCCTGCAGGACAAACATGGCCTAGAACATAATGACTTTTTTAGGTACCTTCAAGTATGAAACTATGTTAACCAGAGTTGTAGATATACAGACCTATCAACAGTAGAATTAGAATTTTTCAAGATACTGAATTCGGCTTGCAGTTCAATACCTAGTAAATCAGTTTCTCGATTATATAATGCACTCTCCCATGCTAAAAATGTAAATACACTGTATATTAAAGAGAAGTGGGAGAAAGAAGCGGGGTTGGTACTTTCAGAGGAGGCTTGGGGGAAAAATCTGCAGCTTTCAATGGTCCTCGACTAATTCTTTGACTTGGAGAGAACATTGTTGGAAAAACATTATAAGATACTTCAAGACCCCATTATCAGGAAAAATATAAAGATACAAATGTGATGTGTTGGAGAAGGTGCGGCTCCAAGGAGGCAAATCATTTTCATATTTTCTGGGATTGCCCTAAATTAAGTCTATTTTGGGAAGGTATTCATAGAACATTAGTTAAGGTACTTAGGTCCCAGATACCTCTGAACTTTGAGACGCTCTATTTGGGACATGTATTGTTCCTTGAACAGAAGGAAGATATAAAGTCGCTGCAGGCCCTCTTAGCGGCAAGTAAGAAATCAATCACTAGAAAATGGCTAAATCCAATACCGCCTACATTAGAAGATTGGTACGAAATTATCTTGGAAATATTTAAAATGGAAAAGTTGACTTACTCCCTGAGAATTCAAAAAGAAAAATTTTATCAAATCTGGAATAAATGGATTGAATATATAACCCCAATGTGAGCAGACTTTAGATGACTCTCCTAATGATTTATACTGCTCTTCTCATCAACACAGTAATATTGCTAACGTAAGCACCCCTAGTCTAAATGTCTGTTTTTTTTTGTTTTCTTTTGGAAAATAGAGAATTAACACAAGTAAAGGGAAAGATTTGGGAAAGGGATAAAAGAAAATGAAAAAATTAAGTAAATAAGTACATAGGGATTGGATAATTATGTCTGCAGGAGCAAGCATGAACAAATTAGGATATAAACACCTACAATGGTTGGTACATAGGCTTATATACAACATTTTGGACCAGTGGAAATGGTCCAGAAGGGTTATATGGAAACTATTATTACCATTTTTCTTAACAACTAATTCCATTACTTAGCCTAATAGGTTAGATTTACCACAGTACATAATTATCTATTTAAGTGTTTACTTTCCTTTTATATCATCTCAATGTGTACTTAAGAATGTATAAATAATTGTAGTTTTATACATATAAAAAAATGGAAAAGGTTATATGTGTGAAAAAAGTACATGATATTTGTGAATTCCTTATCCAAATAAAAATAAAATTAAAAAAAAAAGAAATATATAAAAGTAAGTCATCAGCATAGACTGATATTTTATGGGACTTTAAGCCCCGAGTTATCCCAGTAATATTTGGAGATTCTCGAATGGCAATTGCAAGAGGTTCTAATGCAATATCAAATAATAAAGGACTAAGAGGACAACCTTGTGAGTACCTCGAAAAAGAGGAAAAAAAGGTGAGCTTAGAGAGTTAGTATGGACCGAGGTCACAGGAGAATGATATAACAGTTTGATCCAGGATATAAATTTCGAGCTAAAATTAAACATTTCAAGCACCTTAAATAAGTAAGGCCATTCTACTCTATCAAAAGCTTTCTCAGCATCTAAAGAGATAACACACTCAGGAACATTTTGTGAGGGGGTATAAACAATATTTAACAGTGTGCGAATGTTATAAAAAGAGTAACGACCTTTAATAAAACCTGTTTGGTCTTCCGAAATAATAAAAGGAAGTACTTTTTCTAATCTGTTTGCTAATAACTTAGAAAAAATTTTAGAATCAACATTTAATAAAGATATTGGTCTATAAGATGCACATTGAGCAGGATCTTTATCCTTCTTTAATATTAGAGAGATTGACGCTCTATTGAAAGGTTCGGGAAGTTTACCAAGTTTTAATGAAGCTTCGAAAACCCTACAGAACCAAGGGATTAATGAAGGTGCAAAACATTTATAAAATTCTACGGTAAACCCATCAGGGCCAGGAGCTTTCCCCAAGTTCATAGAGGAAATAACATTCTTAATCTCATCAGTGGTAATGGGAGTATCTAGCATAACCTGTGAAATCTCAGGGAAGTCTAGGTTATCTAAAAAATCATTCATATATTTAGAGTCTCGAGGAGACTCTGATTGATATAAGGAAGAATAAAAATCAAAGGAGGTTTGATTAATCCCCGCATGATCAAGTATCAGTCGGTCATTTTGATTATAAATCTGATTAATTTGAGATTTAGCATAATTAGACTTCAATTGGTTAGCCAACAGTTTGCCAATTTTGTCACTGTGTACATAAAATTCACTTCTTGTTTTCTTTAATTGGTTTACAATCGAGGACGAAAGTAATAAACTGTGTTCCATTTGAAGTTCAGTTCTTTGTTTATATAACTCCTCAGAGGGAGCTGTAACATATTTCTTATCAATTTCCTTAATCTTGTCCACAATTACCAACTCCTCCTGCTTCAGCTTCTTCCTCAAAGCAGCAGAATACGAAATAATCTGACCATGAATATAAGCTTTACAAGTATCCCAAAGAATGTTCACAGAAATATCCTCTGTATAGTTGATTGTAAAAAAAAGATCAATCTGTTCATTCATAAAGTTAACAAAGTCCGAGTCCTGAAGCAACAGCGAATTAAAACGCCATTGTCTATTATTTTGTGTATTGGCCTAAATTTTAATAGAAAGCTTAAGTGGAGCATAATCCAAAATGGTTATAGTCATAATCACATTTAATCACTGAAGAAATAAGACAAGAGTCAATAAAGAAATAATCAATTCTTGAATAGAAATGATGAACATGTGAAAAAAAAGAAAAATCTTTTTCCTGAGGATGCAAAAAACGCTAAATGTCCGTCGACCCAAAATCAGAGAGGAATGAATTAATCAAAGTTGCAGATTTATTAGGTAAGGTCCATAGAGGAGCCGAACGGTCCAAAGCTGGAGATAAACAGGTATTAAGATCTCCGCCCCAGATCAATGAAAACTCATTCAAATTCAGGAACTGATTGAATAATGATTTATAAAATTCTGGACAGTCCATATTGGGAGCATAAACATTAACCAAAACTACCTTTTTTATTAAATAGTAGACCACTAACCAGTAGAAATCTACCATTCGGATCAGAGATAATATCATGTTGTATAAAAGTAACTGAGGAGTCTATAAAAATAGAGACGCCTCAAATCTTAGCGTTAGAGTTCGAATGAAACTGTTGGTCCTTCCAGAATTTAAAAAAACGTAATCTGTCCCCCCCTCCGCACATGGGTCTCTTGTAAAAATAAAATTTGTGCTTTAAGTCTCCGGAACACTTTAAAAACTTCTTTCCTTTTAATAGGATGGTTAAGACCATTAGTATTCCAGGAGACAAAATTAATAATACACTCCATAAACCCTAAAGTCAACCCGCAACAAGGAGGATTGACGATAGGCTCAACCCACGAACCCGGAAAGGGAACAGAACAAATAAGAGATACCGGGAAGGAGAACGCAACCAATACTTCAATAGTATACATAGCCCATGAAGAAAAAAACTAAAACGTGAAGCCCCTCCCACCACCCTCACCCCATGACCCCAAGGCTAAATCTAACACAGACCAGCCAGAAAGAAGCAAGCACTAAAACTACCCCCATGACTTCCGATAGATGCTCCCTAAAAAAAAGTGTAAATATAAAAAAGATCAGCTAGTTATAAAACAGTAAAAGAATAAAAAAAGTAAATCAATTAAAACAAACACTTAATATAACAGAGAAAAAACCAGAAAATATAAAAACCACAACAAACCCCAGAACCTATGAATAAACAAAAAAAGAAATGAAATTATTAACATAAACTAGTTATGAAAACCTACAAAAAAAAGATTTAAAAACTACAAAATTTAAAGCCTCAAAGGAAATACGTAGAATGACGTTGAGGGAATAACCACCCAGAATCCCCTGGGAAAAAGAAAGGAATGACGCAGATAGAAAGAAAGTTTAGCAACCATATTAATTAATCAAAAATAAACTTTTCTGCCCATATAAGGCAAAAAAAATTAAGGCTGACAAATTCACGACCTCCGATCAAACGGAGATAGTTAAAAATTACGATTAAGATGTCGAAGGTGAAAATTGATCCAGATAATTCT
The DNA here is from genome assembly GCF_963921235.1 of Mobula hypostoma. Lineage (NCBI taxonomy): Eukaryota > Metazoa > Chordata > Chondrichthyes > Myliobatiformes > Myliobatidae > Mobula > Mobula hypostoma. Next base: position 142,191,683 of record NC_086097.1, read on the forward strand.
GGGCATCCGATGGAGATTCAAAAAAAACGGAGGGCTCCATCCAACGTACGAATCCTTAGACGTGTTGGGTAAAGCAGCGCTGGTTTTAAATCCATCTTGTAGAGTTCCAACATCACAGATCTGTAACGAACCCGCTGATCCCGAATTGATTTGCTGAAATCCTCCACGAATCGGAACTTCAGATCCAAAAAATCAATGTAACCTTTAGATCGAACGAAATGAAACAGTTTCTCCTTGTCTTGAAAGTAATGAAAACGTAAGATGACATGTCGAGCTTTATCTGACTTAGACGAATATGATGGAACTCTGTGAACACGATCCAGTAACGGTGGTTGGTCAGGAAATACAGTAGGAAATGCATCTTTTAAAAGTTGAGAAAAATACTTCATAGGGTTATCAGATTCAACAGCTTCACGCACCCCGATCATTCGAAGATTCTGCCGTCGCATTCTGGATTCTAAGTCAGAGTTTTTAAAGGTCAGAGAGTCAAGTTTCTTCTTCATTACATTAATTGTTTCTTCAATTTTCTCCATCTTGAGTTCATTTTGTTGCGTGGATTTTTGAAGATCAGATATAGCCGACTGATGTTCCGTAATAGATATTTGTATCTTATCGATTGAATCGGCAATTTTCTGAAATTAATTGAAATTTCCGCACGAATCAGCTCCGTAATAGAGGTTGAAATTTCCCTTTGAGTTAGATCCGATATAGCTTTCAAAGTCACCGGTGGTTCAGTCAGAGGAAAATCGGTACCTTTCGGTCTAACCGGAGGTTTGCCGTCCTTCCCGTTTTTTCCATTCTTAGACATAGCAGACCTTAAAAGCATCTGATTATCAAAGAGCCCAATTTATTTCAAAATATTGTAAAAGTCGATGCCTTAATGGTTAATTAAAATATAGCTGATCATAAGAAGAAAAACTCAGAGGTAATGGAGCGAGTCAAGAACACGACTTCACTCCATGAGCTCTACCGGAAGTCCTCAGAATATTTAAAGAGAAATTCAATAAGCTTGTTCAAAATAATGAAGAGCTCTGACACACTAACTAGTGAGAAATAATCTCCTCCAGAAAAGAACTCAGCAACCAGATGCCATTGATTTAAAATAATTGGCCGAAGAACTAAAGAATTACTTTCATGCAGAATGGTGTTAGAATGTATTACACACCGCCTGAAAAGAATTTCTGAAGTCATTTTTCCTCTTAACTTGATAAATTTGGAAGAATTCTGAGAAAAATGTAGAGGTGCTGGAATAAATTGAGCAGTTCTGTTAAAGCTCTTGCACAAGTCCAACTGACAAAATGCACACCTTGAAGATCTGTAAGATTCAATGATTAATTTAAATTTCTACATTAAGTACAGAATTAGGCCATTTGGTCGCTCAAGTCTGCAACACGTTTCAACAAGATCAGCGATCAAACTACAGATTCACGACCATCATCCTGTCTCCTGTATCTGCTTGGAGCTATCATCTCTTTGCGGGCCATGCTGTCATACAGTTTTGTTGTTCCCGTCTTCTCCATGTTATTTTTCCCTTTCCTAAATCTATGATATCACCTGCCATTGTGTGTCTAATCCTAGGACAGTACCCTCATTGTTTGGGCACACTCAAAAATCCGCAAGAAGATGCACTCCCTTAATTTCAAGTACCTGAGGCTTACTCTTCTTTCTCCTCATTGTTCCACGTCCTGCACTGATAATTAAATCAGCTCTCCAGTCATAGGCAAAGGTAGATCAATTATCGATACTGACAACCCTATGTCCACTAACATTTCACTTTGCCAGCCTCCTAATAAATCCTTTGTGCACATCCATGGGTGACCAGTACTGACAATGAATGCTGCAGTCAGCTGTTTGTTTGAACTGGATACTGTTCTCACTAGCTCTATAATCTGATCATCAGTCAAATCGAATGGAGAGAGTGCTGCTCTGGTGTCTCCCTGTTTTGGTGAGTGACTCTCAAACCTTTCTCTCTTTTAAGGATACAGTCTCCAACTATAGCCTAGGGGCCACAGCTTTATCATATCATCTAATTTACCCTTCAATGGCTACTCCAGCACTCCCTTATTAGGTGTCCTGGTCGCTGGCTCAGAAACCACATACTCTGCATCTTCACAGTAGCCACATTCACTACAGCCACTTTATGACTTCTTTTCCTCCTCCTTTGATCTATCTCCCCAGCCCATGATACTACTGCGGGTAGGTCGATCCCACTGTTACTCCCAGATATAAAACTTCCTAGTCGGATGAGCTCAGGCCTTCCTTCAGCATTTTCAGGAAGACAGGATCAGCCCTCCATGGATTGACCAACCCTGAGTATTCTTCATCTGCTCGATATTCACACTCTGCATAATCCATGGCAGATTCATCAGCTCTCTGAACCACTGACATTATCATTCCCAAGTTACACTCACTTCCCCCTTAAAGAAGCAAAATCTTTCATCATTATTGGCATTCCCAGTGGTTGCCCATGTACCATCCTGCACTCCCTAGGCCGTACCATCCTACATGTTCCTCAGGCATTTCGCTTTTACCAACTCATGTACAAACGTTTGTATAACTTTTGGGTGCATTTGGTGAATTTCAATAATTTCTTCAAGCTCGTGACAGAATTTTGAAATCCCATAGCAATCTCAAGTGAGGGCAGCTCTGAAGAATGTTCTGCTTCTCATTGGGGAATGAAGGGTATGTGAACAGTGGGAATTGATGCTTATGGCTGGCTGGAGTCACTGCGATTCTCAACCTGCCATTGCCTGACCTCAACAGGTGCCATCTCAACAGATATACCTGGGTATAACCTCTCCTTACATATTTTTACATTAATTCCCACACTACGCAAAATATTAGGGATGGATAAAAATTAAACAGTACATACTTAAAACCACGGAGTACGTATTCTGCAATCTTCCACTTCTGTGCCGCCGAACTCATGATGCTGGTAGTATTCCCTTTCATATAAAAGTCTATACCGTAAAGTTTAAAACTTATTCTTAAAAACACTAACACACTACAAATAAGTACACTGCTATAGAGTATCCTGAATGAGCATACCACACTCCTCTAGTGTCTTGAATAGTCAGTGGCCACCTCTGAACTGGTGGCCCTGCCTCACCGTGCTACCGAATACTGTCACTTACACAAACACACTTGCACGTGCACACACTCACTTTTATATCTAGCAGTTCAGCTCTCTGCCAGGTTCTTTGATACTTCATGATCCTGTGCTTGTTGACCTGACCAGATCCAAACATGGGTGCTACTCTTAAAAACACCTAAGTCACTGGTCACATAGTAGGTCACGAATGCATCCTGAACAAGCCGCCAAATGTTGTGACTGTGATCAAAGTTACCAGAGAGACACTGAAGCTTGCAATATAGAAGTTTTTATTCTTCACAACAGGTGGGCATCATTCAGGAGACACTGAGGAGAGTCTCACAAACCCAAATATACATCACATTTTTATACCCTTAAGTTCAAAGGTACAGTAGCTGATACAACACAATTTCAATCGTTACGATGTCATTGTTTACTTCAATATTTAAGTTAACAATGATTCCTTTAAATCGCTATCAACAGTGGAAACACTTCCGAACGTTCAAACTACCTCTGCTAATCGCAAACTTCTCTGAACTTACTTTCAATGTTGCAAATTACTTAAAAACCATAGTTGCCTAGATTGCTGCAGGGTAATTAACACAACCCTATGTCTTAATGTTTGGCTGATGCATATGCAATCGCTTAGTCTGTGTGCTTTTACCTTCAAGTTACTGCCTGCAATTTTTTTTTACAGTAAAAACTGAAGACTGGTTCATGCTTGAATTAATATCTGGCTACTTTCATATAACTCAAGAATACTCCCTAACAAGAGCATGCCTTGGGTGATGGAGGTCCTTAATGATAAATGTTGCCTTTTTGAGGTGGCGCCTTTTGAAGATGTTGTTTAAGGAAAGGGCTGTGCCCATGATGGAACTGGCTACATCTGCAACCCTTTGCAGGCTCCTTCTATCTTATGCATTGGAGCCTGCATACCAGATTGCAATGCATCCAATCAGAATGCTCCTCATGGTGAATCTGTAGAAATTTGCTAGAGTCTTTGGTGTGTGACGAAAAACCAAGTTATCAGAAGATTGATGCTAATGAGAGAGATAAGTGAGACAATGGAGAAACATTCAAAATGTTAATGAGAGAGGAGAGAGAGATAACGGAAAGAGACACCAGTCTGAGTATTGACAGACCAATTGCTTTGAACCTGGACTGTTTGAAGTTTGATGGACAGGCGATACCCCAGCAGGGGGATAAAAAGAACAGGTTCGCTAAGGCAAGACACACACCACGAGATCACGAGATAACGAGACCCTGGAAGAGAAGTGTGCCCCCACAAGTTGGTGGGAGTTTTGGAGGTCTGGTCGCGGGAACTGACCATAGACGCACAGGGTGAAAAGGTACAATCGGCGGGAACCTGGTGGGTGTGTCCGCCCTTGCCTGGGTGCCAGGTTCACCGCGGAAGAACGGTCATATCAGGAACGGAGGGATCACAGTCGGTGACCACAGAAGACATAAGAGGGTTCACCCGAAAGCTAACTACGAAGAACATCAAGGTCTGTCTGAATCAGATTTGCATATCATTCTCTCTCTCTCTCTCTCTCCCCAACGGCACAACAGCGATTACTGCGAACTGTACTAAGCTGAACTGAACTCTGCGTCACTTGAGACTGCTCATTTTACTCCTAGACTGCGATAGAGCTTGTTTGATTCCTATTATCCTAGTTCTGTGTACATGTGTGTTTTATCATTGCTAATCTGTTGCATTTATATCCTTACGATTGGAGTACTGTGTTACTTATTTCTTTAATAAAACTTCCTTAGTTCCAGTAATCCAGACTCCAACTAAGTGGTCCATTTCTGCTGGTTTGACAACCCAGTTACGGGGTACATAACATAAGTGGGGATCCCGCCCGCGATTTTGAACACCAAATTTGGGACTGGGTAAATTGATTGGGTTAAAATTCCCGAAAGAAAGAAAGGGCAAACAGCAGAAATGGAGATTGAGGAATTTCTAAAGGCGCCAACCTTGGAGGCATTACAGCATGCCAGGAAATCAGAGTTGGCAACTGTTGCCAAACGGTTGAATCTTTTTAAGGGGAAGTCGACAATGAGGAAAGCGGAGCTGCACAGAGCTATCACAGAGTGCTATGTATCTAAAGGTGTGTTTCCCCAAGGGGAACTGGAGGTGGTATCTATGGGCAAACCTGATGGAGCAGCAGTACAGCTGCAGATGGAAAAATTGAGACTTGAGCACGAGTTCCACAGCTGGAGCAAGAAGAGAGGGACAGGCAGTTAGAACACAAAGAGAGAATAAAACAGCTGGAGCGAGAAGAGAGGGACAGGCAGTTAGAACGGGAAGAGAAAGAGAAGGAAAGGGAGTTTGAGCTTGAGAAGTTAAGGATGACGCTAGCGCAGGGGCCCATGCCGAACCAAGGCGGAGGGTTCAGGGCGACGCAGGAGGTTAGGCTGGTTCCCCCATTTGAGGAGGCCGATGTTGATCGGTACTTTCCCCATTTTGAAAAAGTTGCTGCAAGTCAGGACTGGCCGAGGGATAAGTGGGCTGTTTTGCTTCAGAGTGTACTAAAAGGGAAAGCCCAACAAGCTTACTCGGCCTTGTCCGCAGAAGATGCCCAGAGGTATGATGTGGTGAAAGAGGCCATACTCAGGATTTATGAGTTGGTCCCGGAGGCATACCGGCAGAGGTTCCGGAATGCGAGGAAGCAGTGGGGCCCCACGTATTTAGAGTTTGCCCGTGAGATGCAGATGTATTGTGAGCATTGGTGCGCCTCGAAAGGGGTCAATGGGGATTATGACAGACTGCTACAGCTAATACTGATTGAGCACTTTAAAGGTTGTGTCCCTGAAGGTATGAGACCCTACCTAGATGAGATAGAGGCAGACACCTTAGCCACAACTGCTAAGTTAGCAGATGAATACGCATTAATGCATAAAGCGAAGTTTACCCCGAGTAAAGGCTACCAGAAGGGTAGTCAAGAGGGCGGGGAGAGTCCACCAGAAAAGTCAGAAAGTAAGCCGGGGACTAGTGAGAAGGATAAGGAAGACCGGGAGCAGTTTGGTAGGAAGTCTCCTGGGGTCATATGCTATAATTGTGGGAAAGCTGGTCACTTTGCGTCCAGGTGCTTTGCCCCAAAGAAAGAGATGGGGAAAGGAAAAACGACTGTTCGACTGGCTGTATTGAGCTGGCAAACAAACCGCTAGGGGAGAAGAGGTCTGATAAAGTTCAGGAAGGGCACGAGAGGTTTATCTCGGCCGGATTGGTGTCGATGAAGGAGGGGTCACACCCGGTTTCAGTACGGATCTGGACAGACACTGGAGCTTATCAGTCATTGATATTAAAGGGTGTATTAGACTTTAGTTCAGAGACCCAGACTGGGGAGGTCAGGGTGATAAAAGGCATTGGGAAAGGGACTGAAGCGGTACCTTTGCACCAGATACACCTAAAAAGCGACTTGGCCTCCGGACCGGTCACGATAGGGGTGAGATCTGAACTACCGATGGATGAGGTGGAGGTCTTACTCGGTAATGACCTCGCTGGCGGAGAGGTGTACCCAGCAGTAAGATTGACAAGCCAACCTGCCAGGATTGAGGCCCCGCCCATGGACTCACAGGTTTATCCCGTTTGCGCAGTGACTCAGCGCATGCCCAGAAAGACTGCCGAAGTGAATATAGATTTAGCTGAGACGCTTTTACCAGCCTTGTACCGGGGGGGGGGGGGAGGTTAGAAAGTGAGAAGCAGCATAGTAAAACAGAAGGAAGTAAGGGAGTTGAGGTAGACTTATCATTAGCAAGGAAGGAATTTATACAGGCACAGGAGCGAGATGAGGAGCTGATGGTTTTGATGGAGACAGCTCTCTCCGAAGCAGAATTAACAAGGGAGCCAGTGGGTTATTATGTGAAGGAGGAAGTACTAAGGAGGAAATGGAGACCAAGTACCGTGCCCGCAGATGAGGAATGGGGGGTGGTGCTGAAAATTTATGGGGATGAGATTCTTAACCTGGCCCACAAGATACCCCTTGGTGGACATTTTGGGGTGAGGAAGACAATTGATAGAATCATGAAAGAGTTTTACGGGCCACACAGGAGGAAGGATGCTATTGACTATTGTAGACGTGAGCTAACACAATTAGAGGCTATTGATATGTTAACAGCTTGCCACGATAGGCGATCAGACCTAGTCGGCGTTATCACGAAAATTAATGAGGCTAGTGTGCCACCTGATAAGGGGAAAACCCATTTCGAAAAGGTAAGTATGGTGCCGACCAGATGGCAGAACTCAAACAACAGGAATTCTGCAGATGCTGCAAATTCAAGCAACATACATCAAAGTTGCTGGTGAACGCAGCAGGCCAAGCAGCATCTATAGGAAGAGGTGCAGTCGACGTTTCAGGCTGAGACCCTTCGTCAGGACTAACTGAAGGAAGAGTGAGTAAGGGATTTGAAAGTTGGAGGGGGAGGGGGAGATGCAAAATGATAGGAGAAGACAGGAGGGGGAGGGATAGAGCCAAGAGCTGGACAGGTGATAGGCAAAAGGGGATACGAGAGGATCATGGAACAGGAGGTCCGGGAAGAAAGACAAGGGGGGGGGGACCCAGAGGATGGGCAAGAGGTATATTCAGAGGGACAGAGGGAGAAAAAGGAGAGTGAGAGAAAGAATGTGTGCATAAAAATGAGTAACAGATGGGGTACGAGGGGGAGGTGGGGCCTTAGCGGAAGTTAGAGAAGTCGATGTTCATGCCATCAGGTTGGAGGCTACCCAGACGGAATATAAGGTGTTGTTCCTCCAACCTGAGTGTGGCTTCATCTTTACAGTAGAGGAGGCCGTGGATAGACATGTCAGAATGGGAATGGGATGTGCAATTAAAATGTGTGGCCACTGGGAGATCCTGCTTTCTCTGGCGGACAGAGCGTAGATGTTCAGCAAAGCGGTCTCCCAGTCTGCGTCGGGTCTCACCAATATATAAAAGGCCACATCAGGAGCACCGGACGCAGTATATCACCCCAGTCGACTCACAGGTGAAGTGATGCCTCACCTGGAAGGACTGTTTGGGGCCCTGAATGGTGGTAAGGGAGGAAGTGTAAGGGCATGTGTAGCACTTGTTCCGCTTACGCAGATAAGTGCCAGGAGGGAGATCAGTGGGGAGGGATGGGGGGGACGAATGTACAAGGGAGTTGTGTAGGGAGCGATCCCTGCGGAATGCAGGGGGGGGGGGAGGGAAAGATGTGCTTAGTGGTGGGATCCCGTTGGAGGTGGCGGAAGTTACGGAAAATAATATGTTGGACCCGGAGGCTGGTGGGGTGGTAGGTGAGGACCAGGGGAACCCTATTCCTAGTGGGGTGGTGGGAGGATGGAGTGAGAGCAGATGTACGTGAAATGGGAGAGATGCGTTTAAGAGCAGAGTTGATAGTGGAGGAAGGGAAGCCCCTTTCTTTAAAAAAGGAAGACATCTCCCTTGTCCTAGAATGAAAAGCCTCATCCTGAGAGCAGATGCGGCGGAGACGGAGGAATTGCGAGAAGGGGATGGCGTTTTTGCAAGAGACAGGGTGAGAAGAGGAATAGTCCAGATAGCTGTGAGAGTCAGTAGGCTTATAGTAGACATCAGTGGATAAGCTGTCTCCAGAGACAGAGACAGAAAGATCTAGAAAGGGGAGGGAGGTGTCGGAAATGGACCAGGTAAACTTGAGGGCAGGGTGAAAGTTGGAGGCAAAGTTAATAAAGTCAACGAGTTCTGCATGCGTGCAGGAAGCAGCGCCAATGCAGTCGTCGATGTAGTGAAGGAAAAGTGGGGGACAGATACCAGAATAGGCACGGAACATAGATTGTTCCACAAACCCAACAAAAAGGCAGGCATAGCTAGGACCCATACGGGTGCCCATAGCTACACCTTTAGTGTAGAGGAAATGGGAGGAGATGACAGAACTCTATTGTTTGGCCAACTTTGCTGATGAGTTCTCTCACTTAAACCCCGAACAGAGCGAGCCGCTAAGAAAGCTAATTAACCGGCACGCACACGTATGTCCGGATGTCCCGAGGCGATGCAAAGAGCCGGGACATGGTGTTGTTGTCACATCAGGTCAGTTTAGTGAGCAACACCCCTATAGGATGATTAATTCAGTGACAAAAGGGCTAAAGAATGCAGAAGCGTATATTGGCGATTTAGTGGTCTGGAGTGACACGTGGGAGGAGCTGTTTGAAGCCAGCCTGACAGTGAACCTCGCAAAAAGTGAATTCGGCCACGGAAAGATCACTTATCTGGGATTTGTGATAAGACAGGGGCAGCTGGCACCGATGCAGGCTAAGGTGCGGGCTATCTCTGAAGTCCCCACCCCGACAGACAAGAGAGCCCTGAGAAGGTTCTTGGGGATGGTGGGGTACTATCGGAAGTTTTGCAAAAACTTTGCAAATATTACCCTCCCTCTTACTAAGCTCTTGCCAAAGAATGCTAAGTTTGTGTGGGACGACCCTTGTTATCTTTGTCCGGGACGGAAACCACTGAGAATTTACACTGATCACAACCCATTAGTGTTTTTGGCCACTATGAAGTTTGCTAAGTTGGAGCCTGGTCTTAGAGGATTATTAAAATAACACATATAAAAGGAATGGAAAGGTGATTGCTGACTGTCTGTCAAGGTGTTGACAACTTAAAGTTCTCTGTATTAGCCGAATAGCGGATGACCCTGTATATTAGTGTGAATCTAATAATGTATTCGTGCCCCTAATTTTTACCCCAGTAAAAATCCTTTGAAGGATAGGGGTGTGACAAAAAACCAAGTTATCAGAAGATTGATGCTAATGAGAGAGATAAGTGAGACAATGGAGAAACATTCAAAATGTTAATGAGGAGAGAGAGATAACGGAAAGAGACACCAGTCTGAGTATTAACAGACCGATTGCTTTGAACCTGAACTGTTTGAAGTTTGATGGACAGGTGATATCCCAGCAGGGGGATAAAAAGAACAGGTTCGCTGATGCAAGACACACACCACGCGATCACGAAATAATGAGACCCTGGAAAAGCGGTGTGCCCCCACAAGTTGGTGGGAGTCTTGGAGGTCTGGTCGCGGGAACTGACCATAGACGCATAGGGTGAAAAGGTACGATTGGCAGGAACCTGGTGGGTGTGTTCGCCCTTGCCTGGGTGCCGGGTTCACCGCGGAAGAACGGTCGTATCCGGAACGGAGGGGTCACAGTCGGTGACCACAGAAGACATAAAAGGGTTCACCCGAAAGCTAACTGCGAAGAACATCAAGGTCTGTCTGAATCAGATTTGCATATCATCTTCTCTCTCTCTTTCCAACGGCACAACAGTGATTACTGCGAACTGTACTAAGCTGAACTGAACTCTGCGTCACTTGAGACTGATCATTTTACCCCTAGACTGCGATAAAGCTTGTCTGATTCCTATTACCCTAGTTCTGTGTACATGTGTGTTTTATCATTGCTAATCTGTTGCATTCATATCCTTACGATTACAGTACTGTGTTACTTATTTCTTTAATAAAACTTTCTTAGTTCCAGTAATCCAGACTCCAACTAAGTGGTCCATTTCTGCTGATTTGGCAACCCAGTTACAGAGTACATAACAGGTGACATAACAACTCTCCTCAAGCTTCTAATGAAGTATAGCCACTGGTATGCTGTCTTTATGATTGCACAATATGGTGGGCCCAGGATAGATTTCTCTTGAGATATTAACACCCAGGAATTTGAAGCTGCTCATCCTTTTCACCACTAACCCCTCAATAAGGACTAGTGTGCTCTTCCAATTTCCCCTTCCTGAAATCCACAATCAATTCCTTGGTCTTACTGCCATAGAGTGAGAGGTTGTTGACCACTCAACCATCCAATCTATTCCACTCCTTGCCATCTGAAATTCTTCCAACAACAGAAGTGCCATCAGTGAATTTATAGATGGCATTTGCGCTTATGCCTAGCCATACAGTCATGAGTGTGGACAGTGTAGAGCAGTAGGCTAAGCATGCAGCTTGTGTTGATTGTCAGCGAGGAGGAGATGTTATTCGGATCTGCACTGCCTGTGGTCTCCTGTTAGGAAAGTCAATGAACCAGTTGCAGAGGGAGGTACAGAGGCCCAGGTTTTGAAGCTTTGGATTAGTACTGAGGGATGATGGTGATGAACACCAAGCTGTCAGCAATAATCAGCAGACTGACATTTGTATTCCTGTAATCAAGGTACTCCAAAGCCAAGTGGACAACCTATGGTGTCTTTGGTGACATACCAATTCTCCTCAAATCCCTGATGAAATATAGCTAATGTCACCCCTTCTTTGTAATTGCATCAATTTGTTGAGCCCAGGAATGATCTTTAGACTTTGATACCCAGGAACTTGAAACTGTTCATTCTTTCCACTTCTGATTCCTTAATGAGGACTGACTCCCTTTCCTGAAGAAAACAATCAAGTCCTTGGTCTTACTGACGTTGAATGCAAGGTTGTTGCTGAGACTCCAATCAACTGATCTAGCTTGCTCCTGCACGCCTCCTCGTCACACCACACACCTGAAACTCTGCTAACAATAGTTGTATTGTCGACAAATTTATAGATGACCTTTGAGCTGTGCCTAGCTACACAATTATGTGAATACAGAGGACAGAGCAATGGGCTAAGCATGTAATATTTAGCAAATGCTAACTAACCTGTATTTCATGCTTTATAATCAATTTATTTTGATCAAAAGTAGTTATATTTCCTTTTTCAAAGCTCATGAGATTTACCCAGACCTCGAGATTCCACCTCTGACAAGGTTATTTTGTTAAGTTTGATAATTAAACCACACCAGAATCAAAGCTTAATGATCAGAATTGAGTAAAATTCCTTTGGTCAGTAACAAGAAACAAGCAGAGAAACATCAGTAGTAACAAACAGGACTTAAATAGAAAGCCTTTGTTGGCTTTCGCACATCTAATATGTTATAAAACTCTGCAGAAGTCACTTCGAAAACTGTACTTGCATAAAAGTCAGTAAGAGACAAGATAATTATAGAAAAACATTCGTCTGTAACTACTATTCTGTAACAAGAGATATTTTGAAAAGACCTTACCCTGTGCTGCACAAAGCAACTTGAGAAGCTAAAACTGTTAATCATTCACAGTTCAATTGAAATCTAAATATCTCAATTTTCTTGGATGGAAGTAGGTAAAGGGGAAAAAAAACCACATGATATGGAACTGTACTGAGGCAGGGGTACCGTGTTGTTAACTCACCGTAAAACAATCTACTCTTTCTAACTTCCCCGATCATTTCTTTTACCCTAACAAACTATTTACCCTCAAGTGCATAACCAATTCCCTCTTGAAAGCAAGCCAAAATTTATTTGCGACCCAGCTCCTTAAAACAAGATAAAATCTTCAGATATCCTTTGTATCTTTATTCCATATTTTATCTTTGTAATTAAGTTGTGGCTCCAGCAAACCAGGTAGGGCATTCTTTTCTTTAATTAAGGTGGCTGGAGTGTCTAACAAATTGATTGTTCTTTGTATCAATAGTCCATTGACTTGGCCGGAATGGTTATCAAGTTGATTGTTCTTTTGTATCAGTGGCCTTATAACTTCTGACAATTCTGACGTCAAGCAGTGAACTTGTAGAACCGCCAGAGAGATGAGAAAGGGTCTCTCCCTGATGTTGGGTCCAAGTTCACTTGCCGGCTGAGCTCAAAGAAATAAACGGGTGAAAAGATAAGTAATGATCTTTTTGTGCTGTCGTTATTTGATCTAGCAAAGTTATGTTTACAACAACAGGAAGATTCCCAGAATATCCCCTCATCCCTAATAACGTAGGGCCCAGCATACAAATGTTAACAGACAAGTTCAGCCAGAAGCAATGAATAGATATTTCATTTTGGTTTGTTACGTACCCCGTAACTGGGTTGCCAAACCAGCAGAAATGGATCACTCAGTTGGAGTCTGGAGTACTAGAACTAAGAAAGTTTTATTAAAGAAACAAGCAACACAGTAATCGAAAGGATAATAAATGCAACAGTTCAGTGATGATAAACACACATGTGCACAGAATTAAGATAACAGCATCAATCAAGCTCTATCGTTGTCTAGGGGTAAATGACCAATTTCAAAATGACTCAAAGTTCAGTCCAGTTTAGTAGTTCAGTTCACAGTAATCGTTGCCATGGCGGTGGACAACGTGGGGGAAGAGAGAGATAGAATAGGAACAACTCATCATTCAGAACGGCTTCACTCACAGACCAGCGGGATGGCTCACAGACCAGCGAGATGGCTCACAAACAGCTTTTGGGCGGGTCCTTGGTGATGTCACCTGAGGTCACCGACTGTGACCCCTCCTCCAGATGCGGTCGATCCTCTGCAGTGAACCCGGCACCCAGGCAAGGGCGGACACACACCGGGTTCCCGCTGATCGTACCTTTCCACCCTTGTCGTTGTCCGGTACTTCTCACCCACTCATGAGAAGCGCACCGCTTCCAGGGTCTCGTTACCTCGGGTGGCGTGTGTGTCTGTCTTAGCGAACCTGTCCCTTTTTATCCCCCTGCTGGGGTATCACCTGTCCATCACTTCAAACAGTTCAGGGTTCAAAGGGGGGAGCCGCTCCAGACAGCTCTTCCTCCCACATCCCTTCATTACACATCTCCAGACGCTGCTCCATTGTTCCTTATCTCTCCTTCCCCTGAGGGCAGGTGGCAGACCAACTGCTGATGCCACTGATGCTAGCCCAGGCCAGCAAACATCTTAATTTTATGTGTATTCTCGTAACACTTCCCCCCTTTAAGGATTTTTACCGGGAGGTAAAAATTACAAACATGACTACATTATCTGATACATACACAATATACATCTTTAACAGTTATTTAGCTAATACAGAGAATTTGAAGCTGTCAACACCTTGACAGACAGTCATCACATTTTCTGTTCCTTTTACACGTGTTATTAATAATTCCTTAGACCAGGCTCCAACTCAGCAAACTTCATAGTGGCCAAAAACACTGATGAATTGCGACCAATGTAACCTCTCATTTGGTTTTTGTCCCGGACCACAATAACAAGGGTCGTCCCATTCCGACTCAATTTTCTCTCGCAAGGGCTTAGTAGGAGGGGGACGGGTATTGACCGCAGAGTTATTGCAAAACTTCCTGCAGTACCCCACCATCTCCAAAAGCCTTCTGAGGGCCCTCTTGTCTGTCGGGGTTGGGAGGTCAGCGATAGCCTGCACTGTAGCTTGCATCACTGCCAGCTGCCCCTGTGTCACCACAATTCCCAGGTAAGTGACTCTCGTGTGGCCGAATTCATTTTTTTCAAGGTTCACTATCAAACTGGCTTCAGACAGCCGTGTTAAATTGCCAATACACACCTCTGTGTTCATCAGCCCTTTAGTCACTGAATTACTCGAAAAATATGGGTGTTGTTTACTTGGCTGCCCTATTGTAACAGACATAACCCAACGTCCCAGTTCTTTGCATTTCCTCGGGACAATCAAACACATGGGTGCGAGTCATTTAATTACTCCTTCGGGGATTAAGGGAGAGACCTTATCAGTAGACCTGGCCAAAACAATAGCCTTCTCCCATCTGACCGATCCCATCCTAATCTTTTCAAAATGGTTTTTTCCTCTATCAAGGGGCCCCTAGCATCATTGATTTCCACGCTAACACCGACTAGGTTTGTTAGCATATCAAAAGCCGGTGACCGTCTCAGTTCGCGTCGGTCATGATCAATAACATTCTTCCCCCTGGGCAGCCGGTAAATCTCTTTCATGATTCCACCAACTGTTTCCTCCAGCACCGCAAAATGTCCACCGGGGGGTACCTCGTGGGCCATGTTAAAAACCTCATCCCCATAACTCTTTTGCACCACCCCCCATTCCTCATCTGCGGGTACTGTACTTGATTTCCCTTTCTTCCTTAGCACTTCCTCCTCCGCACAATAGCTTGTCAAGGCTGTGTCAGAGAGAGCGGTCTCGGCAAAAACCATCAGCCCCTCGTCTCGCTCCTGCGTCTGCACAAATTCTTTCCTGGCTACTGCTACGTCCGTCCCAGCTCCCTCACTACCTCTTATCTCACTACACCCTGTCTCATACAAGGTTGGCAGAAATGTTTCAGCCAAATTCACCATCGCGGGCGGGGCCTCCATGCTGGCAGGCTGACCCGTCAATCTCACGACTGGGAACACGATTCCTCCGGCGATGTCATTACCGAGCAAGACTTCCACGTCTTTCATCGGTAATTCGGACCTCACCCCAATCGTGACTAGTCCAGAGACCAGGTTGCTCTGTAAGTGTATCTGGTGCAAAGGGACTGACTCTGTCCCTTCCCCAACACCTTTGACCTCTACCTCCCCAGTCTGGGTCTCTGAGCTAAACTCTAATACACTCTTCAGTATTAGTGACTGACACGCTCCCGTGTCTCTCCAGATCCGCACTGGAACTGGTTTTAACCTCTTTTTCACTGACACCAGTCCGGCCGAGATAAACCTCTCGCGCCCTTCCTGGACTTTTTCAGACCTGTCCTTCCCTAGCGGTTCGCTTAACAGCTCAATACAGCCATTCAAAATTTCCGCTTTTCCTTTCCCCGTCTCCTTCCTTGGGGCAAAGCACCTGGACGCAAAGTGTCCGACTTTCCCACAATTATAACAGACGACCCCAGGAGACTTCCTACCAGACTGCTCCCGGTCTACCTTATCCTTTTCACTAGTCCCCGGCTTACTTTCTGACTTTTCCGGTGGACTCTCCCCGCCGTCCTGACTACCCTTCTGGTAGCCTTTACTCGGGGCAACCTTCATTTTATGCGTCAACGCATACTCATCCGCTAACTTAGCAGTTGCGGCTAACGTGGCTGCCTCTTTCTCATCGAGGTAGGGTCTCATACCCTCAGGGACACAACCTTTAAACTGCTCAATCAGAACCAGTTGCAGCAGTCTGTCATAATCCCCCTCTACCCCTTTCGAGGCGCACCAACGCTCACAATATGTTTGCATCTCACGAGCAAACTCCAAATACGTGCGGTCCCACCGCTTCCTCGCATTCCGGAACCTCTGACGGTATGCCTCCGGGACCAACTCATAAATCCTGAGGATGGCCTCCTTCACCACCTCATACTTCTGGGCATCTTCCGCGGATAAAGCGGAGTAAGCTTGTTGGGCCTTCCCTTTCAGTACACTCTGAAGTAAGACAACCCACTTATCCCTCGGCCAGTCCTGACTTATAGCTACTTTTTCGAAGTGGAGAAAGTACCGATCCACATCGGTATCGTCAAATGGGGGAACCAGCCTAACCTCCTGGGTCGCCCGGAACCCTCCACCTTGGTTCGGCACGAGCCCCTGCTCGGCCCTTATCTTTAACTTCTCCAGCTCAAATTCCCTTTCCCTCTGTTTCTCCTCTCTCTCCAACTGCCTGTCCCTCTCTCTCTCTTCTCTCTCCAACTGTCTTTCTCTCTCTTGCCTTTCTACCTCTTTCTCTCTCTCCCGCCTTTCTAACTCTTTCTCTCTCTCCCGCCTTTCTAACTCTCTCTCTTTCTCCTGCCTTTCTAACTCTCTCTCTTTCTCCTGCCTTTCTAACTGCCGTACCCGGAACTCGTGCTCGAGTCTCAGTTTTTCAAGCTGTACCTGTACCGCGTCTCCAGCAGGTTTTCCAATAGACACCTCCCCCAGCTCACCTTGGGGAAACACACCTTTAGATACATAGTGCTCTACAATAGCTCTGTGTATCTCCTCTCTCCTCATTGTCGACTTCACCTTAGCAAGATTCACCCGTTTTGCCACAGCTATCAATTCCGATTTCCTGGCATCCTCTAATGCCTCCAAGGTCGGCGCCTTTATAAATTCCTCAACCTCCATTTCTGCTGTTTGTCTTTTCTTTCTTTCGGGAATTTTAACCCAATCAATTTACTCCGTCCCAAATTTAGCGTTCAAAATCGCGGACGAGAACCCCACTTATGTTACGTACCCCGTAACTGGGTTGCCAAACCAGCAGAAATGGATCACTCAGTTGGAGTCTGGAGTACTAGAACTAAGAAAGTTTTATTAAAGAAACAAGCAACACAGTAATCGAAAGGATAATAAATGCAACAGTTCAGTGATGATAAACACACATGTGCACAGAATTAAGATAACAGCATCAATCAAGCTCTATCGTTGTCTAGGGGTAAATGACCAATTTCAAAATGACTCTAAGTTCAGTCCAGTTTAGTAGTTCAGTTCGCAGTAATCGTTGCCATGGCGGTGGACAACGTGGGGGAAGAGAGAGATAGAATAGGAACAACTCATCATTCAGAACGGCTTCACTCACAGACCAGCGGGATGGCTCACAGACCAGCGAGATGGCTCACAAACAGCTTTTGGGCGGGTCCTTGGTGATGTCACCTGAGGTCACCGACTGTGACCCCTCCTCCAGATGCGGTCGATCCTCTGCAGTGAACCCGGCACCCAGGCAAGGGCGGACACACACCGGGTTCCCGCTGATCGTACCTTTCCACCCTTGTCGTTGTCCGGTACTTCTCACCCACTCATGAGAAGCGCACCGCTTCCAGGGTCTCGTTACCTCGGGTGGCGTGTGTGTCTGTCTTAGCGAACCTGTCCCTTTTTATCCCCCTGCTGGGGTATCGCCTGTCCATCACTTCAAACAGTTCAGGGTTCAAAGGGGGGAGCCGCTCCAGACAGCTCTTCCTCCCACATCCCTTCATTACACATCTCCAGACGCTGCTCCATTGTTCCTTATCTCTCCTTCCCCTGAGGGCAGGTGGCAGACCAACTGCTGATGCCACTGATGCTAGCCCAGGCCAGCAAACATCTTAATTTTATGTGTATTCTCGTAACAGGTTTCATTCTGAGATTCTCACTGTTACAGAAATCAATCGTTAGTCAACTCACTCGAAGTGACATCAAGGCCAAGAGCACTGCATCCCATAAACGGTCTGGACTCATATACTGCAGTCGTAATGCCGAAGACCTGAACTTCAGAATTAGTTGTGACTTGAGCCAAGATGTTCCAGTACAGTTATAATGCTGGCATCTATCAAACAACGTGGAACATTGCCCAACTATATCCTGATCACAAAAATATAGTGCAAATTGGCCAATAACTACCCAGTTAGGCCTGACTCAATTGCCAGAAAATTGATAGAAGACATCATTAACAGCACAAACAAGAGAAAATCTGCAGATGCTGGAAATCCAAACACACACAAAATGCTGGAGGAACTCAGCAGGCCAGGCAGCATCTACAGTTGATGTTTTAGGCCAAGATTCTTCAGCAGGACTGGAGAAAAGAAAAAGATGAGGAGTAGAGTTAAAAGGTGGGGGAGGGAGAAACACAAGGTGATAGGTGAAACCAGGAGGGAGAGGGATGTAGCAAAGTGTTTGGAAGTTCATTGGTGAAAGGGCTGGAGAAGAGGGAACCTAATAGGAGAGGACAGAAGGCTGTGGAAGAAAGAAAAAGGGGGGGGTGCACAAGAAGGAGGTAATGAGCAGGCAAGGGGATAAGGTGAAAGAGGGAAAAGGGGATGGGGAATGGTGAAGGGGTGCATTACCAGAAGTTGGAGAAATCAATGTTCATGCCATCAGGTTGGAGGCTACCCAAGCAGAATATAAGGTGTTGTTCCTCCAACCTGAGTGTGGCCTCATTGCGACAGTGGAGGAGACCACAGATAGATATACTGGAATGGGAATAGAAAGTGGAATTAAAATGGGTGACCACTGGGAGATCCCGCTTTTTCTGGTGGATAGAGCACAGGTGTTTGGCGAAGCCATCAAATTCCATTTGCTTACTAATAACCTGCTCAACAATGCCAAGATGGGGCTTCCTCAGGACACTTGACTCCATGCTTTACAGCACTTTGGTCCAAATTTTGGCCGAAGAACACAAAGGTGAGAAAAGAGTGACATCAAAGCAGTATTTAATAAAGTATTGCAAAAGGTGCCTTGATAAAACTGAAGTCAGAAGTCCTCAACAGAGAAAACATATCAACATTTAAAGTCATGCTTGCTTTTGAACCCTCAATGGAGCAATTCAGACTCACTCTAAGCTGTCCTGGACCACAGTTCCACTTTCATGTCTGCCACATTTTGGTGCTGCATCAGAAGACCCTTTTTCTTCTTTTGAAATGTCAAAGATTACTAACTTCAAAAGCTTTCTAATTCTAATACTCCAGCAGATTGTTCTCACCCTTCAACTCTTTTCTGCACATTTGCATGATCACTTCTGGCCAAAGGAAGAACAAAGATCCCTTAGTCTTAAATTTCCACAACTCTAGAATTGCATTCAACAGATTATCCTTCACAATTTCCTCACATTATATTTACAATATCACAGAAGGCAAGCAACCTCATCCACAGTCCTTTTCTTCTTATTGCCTATAGCCTTGCAACTTACTCTGTCACATATGCCTGAGCTTCCCTTTAATTTCTTTTGTCATTAACTTACACTAATGGATAATTCACCTTATGCAACAAACCTACCACATGTGGGAGGAAACAAGAGCCTGGAACATCTGGGGAAAATCAACACGGTCACTGAAAGAACATGCAGACTCCACACAAAGGTCAGGATCAAATTGAGGTCCAGCAGCTGTGTAGCAGCGGTAACATCTGCATCCTAGTTCTTTCAGCTGCAATGAGTTTTCATCATCAGGTATATGAGGCTGCTTAACAAGCTACGACCCCATGGTACTACAGGGAAGATTCTAGCATGGATAAAGCAGTGGCTGGTTGACAGGAGACAAAGAATGGGAATAAAGGGAGCTTTTTCTGGTTGGCTGCCCATGACTAGTGGTGTTCCACAGAGGTCTGTGTAGTGCTTAGACTTTATAAAGCACTGGTGAGGCCTCAGCTGGGGTATTGTGAGCAGTTTGGGGCCACTTATCTTAGGAAGGATGTGCCGAAACTGGAAAGGGTTCAAAGGAAGCTCATGAAAACAATTCCGGATTGAATGGCTTGACATATGAAGAGCGTTTGATGGCTCTGATCCTGTATTCACTAGAATTCAGAAGATTGAGGGGTGACCTCATTGAAACCTATCGAATGGTGAAAGGTCTTGATAAAGTGGATATGGAGAGGATGTTTTCTGTGGTGGGAGAGTCCAAGACCAGAGGACACAGTCTCAAAATAGAGGGGCTTCCTTTTAGAACGGAGATGAGTAATTTCTTTAGCCAGAGAGTGGTGAATCTATGGAATTCTTCGCTACAGGCGGCTGTGCAGGCCAAGTCTTTTTGTATATTTAAGGCAGAGGTTGATAGATTCTTGATTGGTCAGGGCATGGGGGGATGAGCTGAGAGGAAAACTGGATCGGCTATGATGAAATGGCAGAGCAGGCTCAATAGGTCAAATGGCCTAGTTCTGCTCCTGTATCTTATGATCTGACCCTAAGCAGATTGCTGATCTTATGGTTCATCCAGAGCTTCTGGGTGGAGAAGACTCCAAATGATATTGTGTGGACACACTCATCTACACCTGTTTTAATAAAGTCCGTGACAACCATGATGTGTGTATTCATTCAGATCCACAGATGAGTCTTTGAACACAGCCCAGTCTACAGATTCGAAGAAATCCGTAGCCACTCCTTTGCTTCCTGTAACCACCTCTTTCTTGTCCTCATCTCAGGAGTTTTGCTCTTTAGCCTCTGCCTTTATGCAGTAGAAAGACAGCCAAGTGATCCGATTTTCCGAAATGCAGTCTGGGCGTGAAATGGTAGGCATTTCTTATCTTACAGTGGTCTTGTGTGTTGGGACTTCTAGTGCTGCATGTTAATTGGGCAGGGTTTTCTTCAAACAAGCCACAATGAAATCCCTGACTATGATTTGAAATGCGTCGGGATGGACTATTTCTGGTTTGGAGAACAACCTTACTTTGAGCATACACACTATTATATTGAAACTTTTCATAAGTCTTTACCAAGACTGAAAACTAAAGTATTAAGAAATAGAATAGTATTCATGGCAAGTGAATTAGAACGGATGAATTTAAGTACAATTGCATTAGAAACAAGTAAGCAAATTTATTTGTATAGCACTTTTCAAACACAAGGCAATTCAAAGTGCTTTACATACAACAGGATACAAAAATCAAACATTAAATTTCAGACAATAAGAGAATAAAATCACACAAAAATAGATACGATAAATATGTTACAGTGCAGGAGATCCTAATTAAAAGCTACAGCAGAAGTTTTAAGCCTCTATTTAAAGAAGCTTAAAGTCTGGGCAAACTTTAGATCCTCTGGAAGGTTATTCCAGATATGTGGAGCACAGTAACTAAAAGCTGCTTCACCATGTTTAGTTTTGAGCCTGGAGACAGTAAGCAGACCCACTCCAGACAACCTGAAAGCTCCAGAAGGTTCATAATGCAGCAGGAGATCAGAGGTGTATTTTGGCCCAAGAACATTCAGTGCTTTATAAACCAGTAGTAATATTTTAAAGTCAGTCCTCTGATGCACAGGAAGCCAGTGTAGCAATCTGAGAACTGGAGTTGACTTTACATCTCTTTTTGATACTTTTTTTTCAGTTTTTTAAACAAATATCAGACAGCTCACTTAATTTAAAATTCAAACAAAAGTGCTAGAAACACTGAGCAAATCAGACAGTTAAATGAGAAATTGAGTTTGTTTTTCAGGTTGAAGATGCTTTGGCAGAATCATGAAGGAGAAATAAAGCTTAATAGGTTTTTTTTTAAAATCTTCAACCCAAAACATTAATTCTATTTCTCTTCCCATAGCTGCATCTTGACCTATGGAGCATTACCAGAATTTTTCTTTTTATTAAAAGGAGAAAACAATGGCCATTTAATCTATTTGTCACAAGATACAATAACAGCTGTGCCTAATCAAAAAAAAATCACTGCATTACTTCCTCAAAAGCTCCAGGTGGGAGTTGAAGAAACCATCATGAAGAAATTAGATCTATTGTCCCTTGGGCCTCACAAGTACACCATACTTGCTGCCACTTCTCAAGTTACTTGCATAACCAATCCCAGAGCTATTTTCTCAAGAAATCTAAACTGCATCTGGATTAATACCACTTTTCCTATTGCCCTTGTCAGTCTATTCCATAATCACGAGCCCCATAAAGATTGTTCCAATAATGATTTTTATGTTTATTTTCTTCAATCACAGGCCATTGTCCTCTGATTCAATTACTTTGGATAGCTCAATATAGTCCATATAATTCATTTCTTTTAAAATCCTAAACAAGTTTTCAATATTCTCTTTATCAAGTGAACATTGCTAATTTACATAATGCCTTGTAATTCAATTCACTCCAAATATCAAAGTTGCTGGTGAATGCAGCAGGCCAAGCAGCATCTGTAGGAAGAGGTGCAGTCGACGTTTCAGGCCGAGACCCTTCGTCAGGTCTTCGACTGCACCTCTTCCTACAGATGCTGCTTGGCCTGCTGCGTTCACCAGCAACTTTGATGTGTGTTGCTTGAATTTCCAGCATCTGCAGAATTCCTGTTGTTCACTCCAAATATTTTAGCTTTAGTCTATATTCTTTGCAAAGCCACAAGATTCTTTTTATATTCTGATTAAATATGTACTCTGTATTCAAAGTGGGCTTTCACTGATTTTATAAAGTAGCAAGATTACCTCAGTAAGTGGTAAAGGTGGGTACAGTTATGTTGTCAGTCATAATTAAAAGGTAGTTGTATAATTACATGGATAGGAGAAGATGGATATGGGCTAAATGCAGGCAAATAGGACTAACTCAGGTAGACAAGTTGGATCAAAGGGCCTGTTACCATACTGTTTAGCTCTACGATTATGATTATTTGACTCTAGCTTGGCTTAACTAACACACCCCAACTCTTGGCTTCATTAATTCACTGTTCCCATGTTTATTTCCATTCAATATCCCATTTGAACTTCTGAATTTCTTTCCTTTTCATCCCTTTGGCCAATCCCTTTCAGTTACTTGATTGGGAAGTACTGCTCAAGCACAGTTTAACCCAGCATGGACATTCAAGCCTGAGAGGTGGGATGACTGTAGAAGTCTTCCCTGCCATGTTGAACTCCAATGAGAAGTCCACCAACGCAGCGTAGAAGCAGTCACAGCCAAAAGCAGCAGAGAGGTTCTGCTGTCAGGGTCAGAGGAAACAGTAATGGTCACCAACAAATCTGGGTAAATCCCAGGATTAACTTTGGCATGTACCGGTAAACTCTGGGCCAGTGCTTTGGAGAAGTGAGAACTCCCCATTTTTAAAAATTATTTTTCATACTAAAAATGAAACCTTTTGTAACAATGAGCATCTCGCATTACTACTTCAGGTTATGTTTAGCAACAAGATATTGCAGTTCATTTATTTAACACAGAAAGATGGTCACAAATAGGTTTCTTACTTACAACTACCAGTCACATCTTTCCATTAATGGGTACAAGGCAAAGCTGGCAAGTTATCTTTAACATTAAGCAGATCACAATTATTAATTATTAAAACTTTAGAGAGACTATCTGAAGTTGAAAAGCAGGACAATTGCAGTATTTTATAAAATAACTATTTTCTGCCCCGGTCTTCAGAATTGTTCATATCAAAGTAAACAGACTTCATTCTGTTGATCAGGACTAACGTTAACACTTTAATCAAGTATTGCTTTTATATTATTGCATATAAAATAGATGCAGCTTAGGACAAGGCAAATGCAACTTGCATTTTGCTGGAACAATGAGCTCGTGACAGATACCAGCCAGTGAGCTGAGCTCATGCTCTACATTTATAAATATCTCTCCTAGATTTCAGCACTTTGTACCAAAAGGAGCTTTATTTAAAAGTACTTTCATGGGGAGCCTATTTTTCTAAGTCAATGCTGCAGATGGTCCATCTCTGCTACTTATCCAAAATTTACCAATCCTATCCCGCTGCAAAAGTAAAACACCACAGATGGCAGGATTCTGAAAGAACATGTTTTCAAAAACACCCAGAAGATCAGGCAATATATGTGGAGAAGGGAAAGAAGCACAGGGAGAGAAACAGCCAAAGTTTCAAGTTAAGAGTTGATGGTTTGGGCTGATACCCTTCATCAGGACTGGAAATGGGGAAGAAGTCAAAATAAAGTGGGGGGGGGTTGGAATAGAGTACAAGCTAGAAGATGAAAGGTGAAGCCATGTGGGGTCAGGTAGGTGGGAGCAGAGTGTGAGACTGAAGTGAGAAGCTGGGAGGCCTGAAGAAGTACGAATCCAATCGACGAGGAGAGTGGACCATGGGAAAAAGGGAAGAGCACCAGAGGGAGGTGATAGGCAGAGAGGAGAAAAGAAGAGGTAAAAGAGGAGCTAGAATGGGTAATGAAAAAGGAGAGAACAGGAGAATAGAGAAATTACCGCAAGGTGTTGCTCCTCCAATCTGTGTGGTCTTATCACAGCTGTGTAAGAGGCCATGGACTGACATGTCAGAATGGAAATAGGAAGTAGAATTGAAATGGATGGCTACTGGGAGATCCCACTTTTTCTGGCAAATGGAGTGTAGATGCTTAGTGAAGCAGTCTCCCAATCTACGTCTGATCTCACCAATATACAGGAGGCCACACCAGGAGCACCAGATACAGTAGATGACAGCAACAGACTCACAGATGAAATGTTGCCTCACCTGGAAGAACTGTCTGGGGCCCTGAATGTTAGTGAGGGTGGTGGTGTAGGGGCAGTTGTGGCACTTGTTCCATTGCAAGCGAAAGTACCAGGAGAGAGATCAGTGCAGAGGGACGAATGGACAACGGAGTCACGTAAGAAGCGATCCCTGCAGAAAGTGGGGTGGAAAGAAAAGATGTGCTTGGTGGTGGGATCCTGTTGGTGAGGAGAGATTACAAAGAATAAGTGCTGGACGCGGAGGTTGCTTCTTGCACACATGCCGAGCTTGTTGACTTCATCAACTTTGCCTCCAACTTTCACCCTGCCTCAAATTTACCTGATCCATTTCCGACACCTCCCTCCTCTTTCTCGATCTCTCTGTCTCTATCTCACGAGACAGTTTATCCACTGATATTTTTTATAAACCCACTGACTCTCACAGCTCCCTGGACTACACCTGTTCCCACCCTATCACTTGTAAAAATGCCATCCTCTTCTCTCAATTCCTCTGCCTCTACCACATCTGCTCTCAGCATGAAGTTTTTCCATTCCAGAACTAATGAGATGCCCTCCTTCTTCAAAGAAGGACTTTCCTTCCTCCACCATCAAAGCTGCCTTCGCCTGCACCTCTTCCACTTCACGCACATCTGCCCTCACCCCATCCACCTGCCAAGGATTGGGTACCTCTTGTCCTCAACTACCTGTGTCCAGCACACAGTTCTGCATAATTTCTGCCATCGCCAATGGGATCCCACCACCAAGCACATCTTTCCCTCTCCCTGTTCCCCCCCCCACCCCCCACTTTCCACTTCCTATGCAACTTCCTTGTTCATTTATCCCTCCCTGCTGATCTCCATCCTGGTACTTATCTTTGCAAGTGGAATGTGCCACATTTGCCCTTTCACCTCCACCCTCGCTAACATTCAGGGCCCCAAACAGTCCTTCCAGGAGAGGCAACACTTTACCACTGAATCTGTTATTTACTGTATCCAGTGCTCCCGGTGTGGCCTCCCATATATTGATGAGACCCGAAGTAGACTGAGAGACCACTTCGCCAAGCACCTGTGTTCCATCCGCCAGAAAAAGTGGGATCTCCTGGTGGCCACCCATTTTAATTCTATTTCCCATTCCAACATGCCAGTCCATGGCCTCCTCTACTGACACAATGAGGCCATGCTCAGGTTGGAGGAGCAGCACCTTATATTCCGTCTGGGTAGCCTCCAACCTGACGGGGTGAACATCAATTTCTCATGCTTCTGGTAATTGCCCTCCCCCCTTCACCACTCCCATTTCCTTCTCTCACCTCATCTCCTTACCTACCCATCACCTCCCTCTGGAGCTCCTCCCCCTTCCCTTTCTTCCATGGCCTTCTGTCCTCCCCCATCAGATTCCTCCTTCTCCAGGCCTTTAATCTCTTTCACCAATCAACATCTTAGCTCTTTACTTCACCCCTTCCCCAGTTTCACCTATCATCCACTACCTTGTACTTCTTCCTCCCCTCCCCCCACTCCCTTCCTTTGACTTATCTCTTCTTTCCAGTCCTGATAAATGGTCTTGTCCCAAAACGTCGACTGTTTACTCTTTTCGACAGATGTTGCTTGCCCTGCTGAGTCTCTCCAGCACTTTGTGTGTTACTTCTAAATATATTTCTTTAAAATTACTCTCACTGTAATCTACATCATATAACTTCCCTTTAAGTAATGTACTTTTAAATCAACTTAATGATCTACAGATTTCACAATGTTCTGAAGGACTCGGCGGACCAAGCAGGAATGGCACCTTTGAGCAGACGAAGGCTCATTACCATGGCCAGAAACAAGGCAGGAAGGGGGAACTCCAGCCCAGGCTGAAGCACAGAGGGATGAAGACCTTTCTACCCAGCATCTTGTTAGCAATTGTGTAGTCGCTAGAGAACAAAATTTGGGGCCTGAGGGGAAGATTGCTGATTCGGAGAGAAATGAGGGATTGCTGTGTTCTATGCCTGAACAAGACGTGGCTATCTCTGGTACACCAGATATAGTTATCAAACTGAAAGGCTTCTTAATTTTCCATAAGGACCAAACTGCTGATTTGGGAAAAGGCAAAAGGTGGAGGCGTGTGTTTCATGATAAATTCTTTGTGGTGCTTCAGTGTGGAGGTTTTGTCAAACTTCTGTTCCCCTGACCTGGAACCCCTGACGATCAAATGCTGCCCATTCCTTTTACCAAGGAAGTTCTCCTCCATAATTCTAACCGTAGTTTACATACCATCAGCAGCCGGCTACATACAAGCACTTGAGATACTACATGATGACGTCACCAAACAAGAAACAATACATCCAGATGCACTTCAAATCATAGTTGTAAACTTTGAGCAGGCTTTGACCAAGGCTTGAAGAAAACCCTGCCCAATTACCATTACCACATTGCCAGTAGCACCGGAGGTCCCAATACACTAGACCACTGTTATACTAAGATAAGGAATGGCTATCATCTCATGCCCAGACCACATTTTGTTAATTGAATCTCTTGGCTGCCCTTCTACCTGCATACAGGCAGAGGCCAGAGGGCAAAACGCCAGAGATTAGGACAACATAGAGGAGGTTGCGGGAGGTAGAGGAGCGCTGCAGGATTGCTTCAAGTCATTGGACTAGGTCACGTTCAAGGACTCATCTGTGGTTCTGAATGAATACAACATGGTTGTCACAACTTTATTAGAACAGTTATAGATGAGTGTGTCCCCACAAAATCATTCAGGGTCTTCCCCAATCAGAATCCCTGGATGAACCATGAGATCCACAATCCTCTGAGGACCAGATCAGAGGCATTCTAAATCTAGTGATCAAAAGAATAGCAAGAGGTCCAGTACGATCTTTGGAAAGTCATCTCACGGACGAAGTGGCAATTCTAGACTAAAGTTGAATCAACGAAGGATGCTTGATAGTTGTGGTAAGGCTTGAATACCACTATCTCTTATAAAGTTAAACCAAGCGACATAGGCAATAGCAGGGCTTCACTTCCAGAAGGGCTCAATGCCCTTTATACTCACTTGGAGGAACCATCACAAACTCCTGCAGCCCCAGATGATCCTGTGATTTCAGTCTCTGAGGCCAAGGTGCAAACAGCTTTCAGGAGGATGAACTCACAATAATCATCTGGCCAAGTACTAAAGGCCTGTGCAGATCAACTGTCAGAAGTGCTCACTGAGATACTTAACCCCTTGCTTCAACATTTTGAGGTACCCACTTGCTTCAAGCAGGCTTCAATTATACAAGTGCCTAAGAAGAATGTGGTGACCTGCCTTAATAACTATCGTCCAGAAGCATTTACATCCACAGTGATGAAGTGTTTTTCAGAGATAGGCAATGAAACATATCAGCTCCTGTCGAGAGGCAACTTGGATTCACTCCAATTTGCCTACTGCTGTCCAGGTATCCCATGGTTGAGTCAACATGGCTCTTCACTCAACCATGGAACACCTGGACAGCAATATGCAAACATCAGGATGCTTATTATCGACTGCACCTCAACATCAATAAGCTCCAGAATCTTGGCCTCAATACCCCTTCGTGCAATTGGATCCTCAACTTCTTCTCTTGCAGACTCCAGTCAGTTCAGATTGGCAACAACATCTCCTCCACAATCACCATCAGCACACGTACACCACAAGGCTGTGTGCTTAGCCCCCTGCTGTACTCGCTCTACACTAATGACTGTATGGCTAAGCAAAGGTCCAATGCCATATTCAAGTTTGCTGACAATACCACTGTCGTAGGCTGAGTCAGGTGGCGACGAATCAGCATATAGGAGAAAAACTGGTGCACAACAACAACCTCTTACTCTATGCCAGCAAGATCAAGGAGCTGATTATAGATTTCAGGAGAAGGAAACCATGTCCATGAACCAGTCCTCATCTGAGAATCAGAGGTGGAAAGCGTCACCAACTTTAAGGTCCTGTGCAGTCAGCCCTCCTTATCCGTGGTGGATTGGTTCCAGGACCCCCCGCGGATACCAAAAAACACTGACGCTCAAGTCCCTTATTTAACCTGTCCAGTGCAGTGGTGTTCAGGACCCAACTGAACCCCGGACCTTATTTAACCTGTCTCAGTGCGGTGGACTTTAGGACCCGGTGCACCTCTGAATCCGTAGTGTTTCTGTTCATGGAAATAATCACAATTGAAAATAAAGTGGAAGTAATAAAGCGATCGGAAAGAGGTGAAACTCCATCAGTCACTGGAAAAGCGTTAGGCTACCGTCAGTCAACAATCAGAACAACTTTAATGGAGCAGGTGAAAGGCCCTGCCCCGAAGAAAGCTACAATTATTACTAAGCAACGCAGTGGTTTAATTATTGAAATACATATGTTTCTTAAGTGTTTTATATGCATAGAAAAGTAAAATATATACTATGACAAATGTTTGACTAACTGACGCTAAATAATACCGATGTACCTGTTCCGACTTCAAATCTGACTTAAAGACTGACTCAGGAATGGAACTCGTTCATGACCTGGGGACTGCCTGTACTTTTAAATCATCTCTAGATTACTGATAATACCTAATACAATGTAAATGCTAAGTAAATAGTTGTTATACTGTTATTATTTAGGGAATAATGACAAGAAAAAAGTCTGTACATGCTCAAACAACGAATGCTGGAGAGAGAACTTCTGGGTTTTCCCAATCCGCGGTCAGTTGAATCTGCGCATGCGGAACCCACGGATAAGGAGGGCCGACTATATGTTATTATTTCAGAGGACCTGTCCTGGGCCCAGTACATAAGTGCAATTAGGAAGAAAGCACAGCAGCAGCTCTGCTTCCTTAGAAGCTTAAAAAGATCTGGCATGATATCTAAAACTTTGACCAACTTCTATAGATGTGTAGTGGAGAGTATATTGACTGGTTGTATCACAGCCTGGTATGGAAACACCGTTGCCCTTGAACAGAAAATCTTACAAAAAGCAGAGGGTGCAGCCCAGTCCATCATGGATAAAGTCCTCCCCACCATTGAGCACATCCACACAGAGCAGAGTCGCAGGAAAGCAGCATCCATCTTGAGAGATTGCCAGAACCCTGGCCATGCTCTCTCTTCATTGCTGCCATCAGGAAGGTGGTACAGGAGCCTTAGGACTCACACCACCAGGTTCAGTAACAGTTATTATTACCCCTCACCATCAGGCTTATTTATTATTATTCTTTATTTCTTTTTGTATATGCACAGTTTGTAGCCTGTTGCACAGTGGTTGAATGCCCAAGTTCGTGTGGTCTGTCATTGATTCAGTTATGGTTATTATTCTATGGAATTATTCAATATGCCCACAAGAAAATGAATCTTAGGGTTGTTTATGGTGACATAAATTTACTTTGAACTTTGGAGTAGATGCAAACACATGTATGGATGCTGCGAACAATTTATTATACTAGAAAACAAAATCAAACTCTATGTTGCGCCAAGAAAAAGCTCCACTTAAAAAGCAGAGATATTTAATGAATACATTATGAAGGATGTTGATTAATATACTTTGGGGTTCAAATCTGTGCCGCATACCAAATGGTCTCGGACCTCAAACGTTGACAGATTTCTATTTCCACAGATGCTGCTTGACTGGCTGAGTTCTTCTTACAACATACATCAAAGTTGCTGGTTTCACCAGCAACTTTGATGCATGTTGCTTGAATTTCCAGCATCTGCAGAATTCCTGTTGTTTACATTTGAGTTCTTCTTACATTGGTTTTTGTCCCACTTTACTTCTGCCTTGCCATTCCCAACACCATCTGCCCCTCAGTTGGGCTGCTAATAGCCCCTGTGAATCGCCATCTTTTCAAAGGAGGCATGCAACATAATCTGCAATGAGTTGCAGATTTACCAAACAAACACTACTTCAGAACTACTCCAGATTTTCTCCAGTATCATCAGAACTATTTTTACTAAGCTTAAACCTAAACCTTAACTGGCCATCTTTATTCTGAAAAATCACCCCTATGACAAAGGACAAATTCACTGGCCTATAAATGAACCTGCATTCATTTGCTTCAGAAGATCAATGAGAAACCAGGCAACAGTGTCACAACTATAATTTCTCTTATATAAAACAATTGAATCAAACAAAACATATTGTAGGCATCTCAGAAATATACACGAGAAACATCATGAAATCCCTGCAACAAAATAACACTGCAGTAAAAATTGTAAGCTATTGTCTGTGTTTTGCAACAGAAGGGTGAAGATGACCTACTTTTTGCATAAAAATAGGGTTTGACAGCTTGCAAATGAAAAGTCTTTATTCCCATTTGTGCACATTATCATCCAAAGCATAGCAACAGCAAATAGTTTTTTTGATAAGTAATATATGATCCCCTCTGTTCTCTCAGCTGCATGGAAACATCCCACAGGACTAAGCCAATATCAAATCCAATTGACTGCTTCAACCTGAATGCCAAAAGACTTGATCTTCTGGACCAGCCTCCCATGCAGGACTTTATCAAAGACCTTTCTAAAGTCCATGTGGATAACGTCCATTACTTCAACATTTTTGGTAACCTCCTTGAAAAAGAGGTTTTTCAAGATTGGTTACACATGACCTGTCATGCACAAAACCACATTGACTATCCTTTATCAGGCCCTGTTTATCCAAATAAATAACTAAACAAACTTTGTTGTTTGCCCTATCCCTTAGAATGCCTTCCAATAATTTACCCACTACTGACATCAGACTCATCGTCCTATAAGACAAGAAAATCTGCAGATGCTGAAGATCCAAGCAACACACACAAAATGCTGGAGGAACAGTAAGCCAAGTTTCTCGTATCTGTGCTACTACTACACTGTGAAGTCTCTTCCAGGGATGTCTACCCTGAAGAAGTTCAAATCTTCCCTTCAATGGGAGTTCAGTGAAACCCTCTTTCACTGTGATCTCTGCTGCCCTCTAACTCTTTGACCATGTGCTCAAAAAAAAAACCCACTACAACAGCAGCGACAGGACAGGGCAGCTCCAACTCAGAACGGATTTCAGCACACTCACTGGGCCTCTCCTACCCTGCCTCAGCGTCTCCTCCTCTGGATAGTTGCAAACGGCGACCTTGCAGCTTTAGGCCTTGCCACAACCAAGGCAATGCAGCTCCCCCACCATCAAACTCTCCAATGAACCAATCTTGCAGTGTTCTATGTTACAGAAGTCCAACAGGGTCTTTCTTGCAATCACAATAAAAAGGTCCAAGGTAATCACTTGCACTTTTTATTTGAACTGCACACCATCCAAAGGTTCACAAGTCCAGGTGACAATGCAACGACAGTACACTAGGTCTGGCTCCATCACTATCAAGCAACTCACTGAAAGGCTAGTCCTGTAGTACTTGATTCAAAGACAGCAAGTCGTGGCCAGTATCCAGGTCTGCTTTGGCAAGTAACATTTGTGTCAAATAAGTGCTACACAATGATGATATCTAACAAGAAAAAATCCAGCTATCACCCGCCGGCATTCTGTGTCAATACTTTCAATGAATTCCTCTACTATCTATTGACCAGTAACTGATTTACAGATGTATTTGAGTATTTTCTGCCAAATCAACAGTACATATTGATCAGATTTTTCAGACTGCTCTTGCGGCCACATTATATATAGTACAGGTTAAATACACTTCATCTGAAATTCCAAAATCTCCAAAATCCAAAATTTTTTTTGAAGATTGACATGACATCACAAATAGAAAATTCGACAGTGCACATCTCTGCGCACCACAGACATTTGAGAAATGACCTCATTTACACAATGAGAAGTTAATGAAAATCAGAAAAACACCATATAAAGCAAAAAATGAAGATCGATCATGTATTGAAAGAGTGGATACATCACCAGAGTGAACATATGATGCTTAACAGTATGCTGACCATGAAACAAGCAAAGATCTATCATGATGAACTGAAAATTAAAAATTTCATGCACAAAATTATTAAAAATATTATATAAAACTACCCCCCCCCCATAGTTGCTGTGGAATAGACAGCTGTTTTAAATTGATGAGGGATATGAAGCCAATAATAGAACCCATTAATAGACGAGGTTGGGGATGGTCATTCAACTCCGACAGTCTGTGGAGGACGCAGCTCCGTCACGTCAGACAGTGCTCCAACTGCGTACTGTTCACTCTGTGAGCTTCACAGCTGCTGAACATAAACTGCACATGTAACGTAAATGGATTTCGTGGTTAGTCTTGGGTCCCCTCACAGAGTCACCTCATTATATAGATGCAAATACTCCAAAATCTGGAAAAACATCTAAAATCAGAGATACTCCAGCCCCGAGCATTTCGGACAAGGAATGCTCAATCTGCATATCAATTGTACTGACGATCTGGCGCATAACTAATGCTAGCTGCAAAGCATCTATTCAGAGTTAAGAAAATTAAACTGAACATTGAGGAAAACACTTGCATTTATTGCTGTGTACCTCAAATTTTGAAGAATCGCACACAACCTAGGAATCTATGAACACAGTTGGATCAAAAAAAAATCCTTCAGTCTATTCAAATACATCCTGGCTGTATCTAAACTATCTACTGACTTGATACATTCTTGTTCTTAATACATTTATTAACTGTGCAGTACGCTTCATGGTTTGCTTTACTCATCTCCAATGGAGAGGATCTCTCTTAAATCTTCTCAAAATTTTAGCTATTCATCACTTAAATGATCTTGATATATCCTTTGCCTTCCTTCAAATTGGATGATTTCACACATCCCTGCACTGAAATCTATTTGCTCACTTTGTTTACTCAATCTAGCAAGGCATAATGTGAAGGAATTGCACTATTAATCAGGGAGAAAGTCACAGGTTCACATACATAGAGAACATCTTAAGACCAGCTCGTCCAGTAAGGCTATATAGATATAATTCAGGAATAAGAGTGGAGCAATCACTATGATGGAATTACAGCACAAGACCTCTCAACAGTCAGTGGGACTTAGAGGAACAGATATTCAGGCATATCAAATATCAAAAATGTAAAAGCAAAGCAACAGGGTAATTGTAGTGGGTGATGTAACTTTACATGATAGACTGGGACTTCTTTAGTGGCAAGGGCTAATACAGGAAGTATTTGTTAGGTGTATCCAGGGAAGTTTCTTGAAACAATACAAATGTAGTTCAACTAGGAAAGAGCCATATACCTAATACTGGGAAATGAGCCAGGCCAGATAATCAAAGTTTCAGTGGAGGTGCATCTTGGGGGCAGTAATCACAATTCCATCAGTTTTAAGTTAGTTATGGATAGCGAGTTATGAAAAGGATATGGCTAATCTTTGGGTGAAAATGCTATACCGAGGTAAGGTTAATTACAGCAATATCAGGCAGCAATTGGGAAGAACAGATTAGAAGAGCTGCTTTAGGTTAAATCTATATATGACTTATGGAAGAACTTCAAAGGCCAGTTGATTAGAGTTCAGAAACATTACATTTCTTGTGAGGATGAAAGTAAGGACAACAAGGTTCAGGAACCTTGGTTGACAAGGGACAATGTAAGTTCAGTCAAAACAATAAATAAACCTGCATATGTAAGATTTAAGATGCTGAAATAGGTCAAAGTATATCCAGAGAGCAGAAAAGAACCCAAATAAGGAAATAAAAGAACTACAAAGGAACAATTAAATGTCCTTGGCAAGAAAGATTAAAGAGAATCTCGAGTTGTAATACAGGCAATTCAGTAAGAATGTAGGTAAGGGTAGGTCAAATCAAAGACAAAGAAGGGAATCTGTGCCTCGACACCAGAGGGTGAGGCTCTAAATGAGGACTTTGCATGTTTCACAAAGAAGAAGGAATGAGATAATTCAGGATCTGAGATGGGTACATTGATAGCTTAGGTCATGTTTATATTGAGGTGGTATTGGGTCTCTAAAAAAAATACTTAGGTGGACAAGTCACCACAGCCTGATGGAATCTATTCCAGGAAACTGAAGGACATGAGGGAGGCAAATGTTTGCCCCTTAAGGAGATTGTTGTATCTTCTTTAGCAGCAGACTGGGTGCTAGAAAAGTAGAGAATAGCCAATATTGTTCTTTTGTTTAAGGTGGGGTAGGGGTAACAAGTACATACCAAAAAGTTATAGGCTAATAATGCATACATTGGTGGTGGAAAAGCATGAACTTATTAGGGAAAGTCGGCATGGGAGTGGTCTTGATTGATGTTTTTTTGAGAAAGTGACGAAGATGACTGATGCAGTAAGGCAATGGATGGTGTCTATATGGACTTTAGCAAAGCATTTAACAAGGGCTCTCATGGTAGGATGGTCCAGAAGATTAAGTCGCATGGATTCAGAGAGACAAAATAGAAGATAGAGGATAGTGAAGGAGGTACGTTGCCCTGACTAGATGCCTGTGATCAGTGGTGTTCTGAAAGGATCAATGTTGGGACCTCTGATGTTTGTGAGATAGATAGACGATGGATTCCAGTTAATTGGGACACATTGGAACAAGTACATTTTGGCCCAATTAAGTGGCTGCCCAATTGGTTGAAGTTTGATGGATATATTTTAAAGGGTAGAAAAATGTTTCACTGCATAACAAACTATGTATTCAAGTGAAATACAGAAGCAATTAGAACACTACCAACACCACTGCTGGTTGTCCATCGTATCCGACATTGACAAGAAATCTGTGCGGGAGAGTTTTAAAGTGGGAAAAGCCATTCCTTTGGGGTAGTTCCACTCTCTTGACCTTGGAAGTCCGGGTCCAGTGGGACAAGTGAACATCACAACTGAGGTCTTCCCTGGTTGCAGTGGATGACCATTACTTCTTCCGTGCCTCATCACATGCTTTGCTCTCCACATAGCATTGTTGAACTACCTTCCTGGCTATTGGATCTCACTGTAGATCTCTATCCACCCAGTCTGCTGGAACTGACTTTGCATGCCAGGACAGGTGTGTCCCCATCTCACCACGGTAAGACAGCCACTGGCTATTGGTCTTCTGTTGATTCTATTATGGTAATTATTCTATTATGGATTTATTAAGTATGCACACTAGAACATATATCTCAGAGGTATATATGGTGACATACATGTACTTTGATAATAAATTTAATTAGAACTTTTAACTTAATCTATTGAAAGTTAATGTCAATATAAGAAAGTAGTCTAACTTACACAAAGAGGACTGCCAATCATATTATTTCCTGATGTACCCTCTCCCCACACTGGGAAACAGTTCATAGTATATTTTTCAGGGATGACAATCATTTTTAATGACAAGCTTCTGAAACTATTCCTGTCATGACCATCCCAACACAGATCCCAACACCAAATGAAATCTATTCATTGGACTTGTTTGCATTTGTCAACATGTTGTTTTGCTTAACTGAACTGAATGGTTGCAAGTATCTAACCATCTCATCTGAAAAATTAGTACATGCAGAAATCTGAATACATTGTTAATTAAACACCCAGTTCCTAAATTCAAGACTTTACCAGCACAGCATATATGCTATGGAGATGTAGGTCACAATATTAACACTAAATTTTCTACTGGAATTTACTGATCAGATGTGTCTGGTGCTTAAAGTAAATTAATACATATACTAACTTTAACTGCAGGGATGCATTTTTACCCTTTAGCAAAGTAACCCCAGCAGTAGGAGGGAAACAGACAACATGGTCATCTAACCATTTAATTAAAAGCCCAATGCTAGTTTCAAAGAAAACAGTGTAATTCAAAACTTTTTAAGACAGCAAGGTGCATTAATTTAAAAGTGGTCTTGACCTACTTTTGCAAACTAGAACAGGAATGAAACTGCAATAATAAGTCAATGTCACTCTTCCCAAACTTTAATTCTCTTGAGCTTTTCATTCATCCAAGCCATGTAAAAAAAATTTTTCCCCAAAAGGATGCGCAATACTGCAGAAGACTGCTCTTTAATTCAAAAGTGCTCAATATTTGTAGTTATGTCCTGCAGTTAGTAATAACATCCTATATTTTGCCTGAACAAAAAAAGCTATTCAGTTATTGCCTCACAAACAAGAGAAAGTCTGCAGATGCTGGAAATCAAAGCAACACACACAAAATGCTGGAGGAACTCAGCAGGCCAGGCAGCACTGGTGGAAAAAAGTACAGTCGATGTCTCAGGCCGGGACCCTTCAGTAGAACTCATATAACCAAAAGTTCTGCCGAAGGGTCTTGGCCTGAAACGTTGCCTATATTTCTTTCCATAGATACTGCCTGGCCTGTTGAGTTCCTCCAGCATTTTGTGTGTGCTGCTTCAGTTATAGCTACAACTCAATATACAATAGCACATATTAAAAACAGTTCATTTCAGAATAAGAATGCTATTTTGTCCACTAAAGGAGGCTACCATTTGGTACATTATATTTATGCTTACTCTTACAATCAAAAAATAATTGCAGTGTTTTCAACCTATGGCCTGATGTTTTTCTTAGTTTCAAATATTTATCTAATATTTTCTTTAAAAAATTCAATCATCTTTATTTCAACTGGA
The DNA here is from genome assembly GCF_963921235.1 of Mobula hypostoma. Classification (NCBI taxonomy): domain Eukaryota; kingdom Metazoa; phylum Chordata; class Chondrichthyes; order Myliobatiformes; family Myliobatidae; genus Mobula; species Mobula hypostoma. The sequence continues at coordinate 142,228,723 of NC_086097.1, forward strand.
ACACACAACAAAGCATTCCAGGATTCAAAGACCTATGCATAAAGAAAGCTCTTAAACTCTATTTATTACCCTTAGTAAGAATTTCAAATGCTTTACAAAGAAGATGTAAGCTATAATAACTTTTCACCTCGGAGAATTATTATGCACATGGGGTGGCTAGTTGGCCCTTGAAGTCAATGTCAGTCTGTCCATGGGGGACAAAAAGTTAGGAGAACTAAACTCACACTTTATTCAAGTAAAAGCAAACCCCATGTTATGGAGGGGTTGCATTCCTAGAAAAGTATCCATAACACAATTATTCACATGGTGAAATCCCATTTCCCAATGAATCCTAAGTTATAATTGGAGATGCACCGATAGCAGCTGCTGCTTCATAGTCATGGGAAGGTGGCGGGGGGGGGCGGTGTGGAAGAGGAACTTAAGAGATTGGCTTATCAGTTTCAAAAGCAAATTTCTTAAATAGCCAGCAGATGCATTTGGAAACCCAAGTGAATGCAGACGCGGTAGTTTTAGCTTTTGCGTTTTTCTCTAGTGTTAAACCTTTGTAAAGTATCAACTTTTGCATCTAGTGGAATTCCTCTATGCAGTCATTTAGATTTACAACTTGCATTTAATCTTGTCGGGTTTGTTTCATATATACTGAGGGTAAGTAATATGAAAAAACAGCAATTAAAAAAAAGCTGGCAGACAGTAAAATGAACGTACTATGCTAAATAAATGCCACTTATCTGTGCATGGATGAGAGTTGGAAAAAAAACAAAATTTGACTCTTTTGCAATATGTAACTTTTTCCTCGATTTTTATTAAAATTTTCCCTATATAAATTCAGTAAGAGGGAGTTGTGGTGTTTATTTCAGACAATAGTTTATGAATTCTGCAAGTGTGATTTTCCATAACCTAATGGCTATAATGGAGAAGTCAATAGTATTTGCGATTTCTGCAGCTTTCAGATTCCAAATGACAATGAAATACAAAGATAACTTTTTTCACTAGCATTATTTTAAAATACTTTTCCCTAAAAAAAGACACCTTGCAATTTATCCACTGTTGGGTAAAGCAATTCCACTGCCCATCAGCAAATAACTTGCTCCAAAGCTTCTCCTAGTGCATTTCTATTCCTAGTTTGAGAAATAGAGAAGGGTTATCAATGACAATCCACAAATTTTCCCTTGTAAAAGAATCTGACTTAAATAGTGAAGTTTATTTTTCAACACCATTAAAATAAATTATCAAAAGCAAAGTACCCCAGATGCTGGAATTCTGAACTAGTAACAAAATACTGGAATTATTTCAGCAGATCTGGAATTCTCAATAGACAAAATAAAGTTATTTCAAATTGATTTCTTTACAAAGATGTCTGTAACTTATTCTTGCAAGTAGTAACTCAATTTTTAAAATATCTTCCTTCCCATTCCTCATGTTATATTACACGAAAAGGAGTTTACAAGAGAATAACTGGAGTCTAATAAAAGGTTTGCATTAAAGCTTCGGGGACCAAGCCATCTATTTTAAAGAGTTTCAGTGATGGAGATAATTTCATTAATTACAATGAAAACCAAATCAAGTAACTGTCTCATCCCCCCACTCTTGAAACTGTCACACTGTTCCCTTCACTCACAGTTCTGATACAGAGTCTCAACCCAAAACAGCAACAATTTCTATCCTTGTCCTCCCCCCAAAGAAACGCTGCTTGACCAGTAGACTGTAAGTTACACCAAATTCTAGCATCTGAAGTCGCTTGTGTCTCCAAATTGATCAGGAATTAATTTTAATCCAGTTTTTAAAAAATGGATTTTGCAGATATCTGCTTATTTTTCTGTAGACAGAGCTTGCCTTAAGAAAGACACAAAAGAAGAGGGCATTAAGATGCTACCAATTGCAGTAGGTTTAAATCACATAGGTCAGAATAAAAATGGCAGATTCTTTTTCTTGAGAGGCATTAGAAAATCAGTAGGGCTTCACAACAAATTAGCAGCTTTTATAAACATTCTTCTGGTGGCATCTACTGAATTCATTGTCACCAGCCAAGTGGAAGTGGAATCACAACCCACTCCTTTATAGGGAGCTATCAGTATCACAACTCATTGTCACAGAATAAAAGCATTACTGAACACTCCTAAATTTAAATATGGTTTCTTCCAGGAATTGTCTGTAGGTTTATACAAAAGAAATTTATTTTAGCACAGTTCACAGTGCCCAAAGTACAGTATTTATAGTATGAACTTCAGTGAAGTAATTAAAACTCTGTAACTTTGCTCCAAAATAATAATTAGTTCATTTATTTAAGAATAGAAGGGCAGGTGATGAGTTGCTGCTGTGATACAAGGGAGGTGATGGAAACTATTGTGAACTGATCTACAATGTCTGCAGCTCAAGGAACTTTGGCTCAGAGCTGATGAGCTGGAGTCAGAGATTCAGATGCCGCTATGCATCAGAGAAGGTAATGTTATTTGAACACGTTGCTCCAACAGGAGCCTTTGGATTAAGTACTACACAAATAGTCATTAAAGAGGGACAGTAAGTGGAGGCAGGGATAAAAAAAACCACAATCAAGGAGGTAGTGCTGCAAAAACCACAGCCCTCATCAGTGGTCTGAGAGATACAACATACTTGCAGCTTGTGTGGACGTGAGCAAAGGTTTTGCAGGGAAGATGAGCAAGAGACCATAGTAATATGGTACAGAGGGCAGGAATAGGAGTGGGACAGGCCAAAGTCAGGGGTCAGTTCAAAATTTAAGCTCAATTAATTAAATGAAAACTAATGTAGTAGAAATGGTAGTCAGCAATATTGGAGGATAAGTATTACTCCCGGCAACCAGAAGCATGAATTCAACAAGCTTTTTTGTTTGCCCAATGCCTAATTAAAGGGATCTGCTAAGTCAAAGAAATGTTGAGTGGGAAGAGAGATCCAGTTATCATTGTCTTTTGAAAATGAAAGGAAAACTGATGAGGTGGTGCTAAAGGAGCACGAGTAACTGTGGTCCAATTATAAAATCCAGAACTCTCTTATTGATTACTGGTGCTTCGTGCAAATTGGCATTGGGTCAATAAGTTCTGAGACGGGTTTCAATTCATTGGGCACTTGAACCTATATTGGGGAAAGCGAGCTGTTAAGGTAAATTGAAACCAATATATGCTGCACAATAGAAGACTGGTTACCTGAAATTATCGAATTCAGTATAGCGTTCCAAGGGCGACATTATGCCCAGACATAAGGTGCTGTTCCTTCAGCATCTTTGAAATGATGAAGAATGTCAAAGATGGAGGTCTGAGTGGAGCAAAACAGAGGACAGCTCAAGACCTAAACTCACGGAACTGCATATTTTTCACCTGGGCATCTTGCAACCCTTAAGGTACATCAGAGGTAGTCTCCAAAGTTATACAAATGTTCGTTTCCTGAGAACTATCTGTAAGACAATTTCTCCATAAATCCAAACTTCCCTTTCCTAAAGTAACCAATATCTAATTAGACTTGTTACTATTTTTCCATTTCATTGAAGGATCACCCTAATTCAGCTAATGGAATACATACTGTATCCAGTCATTAATGAATACCATGAAAATATTTTATTATACCTTGAAAAATACTTTTAAAAATATGAGGATGTATTAGATTTTCCGTAAGTCAACTAACTTGGAGTCTCTGTACTGAATTTGACTGTTCCAGGTTACTGATCTTATTTTCTGGATATTTCAGTTTCACCTTGTTCCTTCTCTCTTCTGTCACCTACTTCCGGTACTTAAATACATAGTTTTAAAAAATAGCCTATATTCTATCACATGTAATCTCTTTTTCTCCAGACTTCCTTCTTTCTGCACCATAAAATGTGCTTATTTCCTCAATTCTCCAGTTCTGATGAAAGTTGACATTGTAGGTCAGTGAGATATATTTCTTCCTTCAAATGTTGTCTGACAGCAGAAGCAGAATGCACTGAGCCTAAGGATTTCATCATTTGCTGTTTCTTGATCCAAATAGGAAAATTATTTTTTTTACTTATGCAAAGTACTGGTGAGACTACTTCTAGAGTACAGTATATAATATTGGTTTCCTATTTAAGAAAGCATAAAAAATTATTGGAGGTAGTTCAGAGAATTATTCTCAGAGTAATCATGATGAGAGCAAGACACTGTATAAAACCAGAAATAAGTAAAGAACAATGCAGCTTTGTGGAAAACACTGGAACCAGAAATGCAATTTTCATGCTACAGATGATCTGTGAACGAGCCATCCAGGTACAAAAAGACATCTACCTATGTTTCATTGACTATACAAAATCTTTTGACCCTGTCAGAAAGCAAGATCTTCTGGAAATACTTCAAGATCTTGACATAGATGGGAAAGATATACGTTTCTTAAGAAACTTATACTGGGACCAGACAGCATCCATCAGAATAGAAGGAGAAGTGAGTGAGTATGTGAATATCATGAGAGGAGTCAGGCAAAGTTGTGTCTTTTCGCCAGACTTATTCAACCTGTATAGTGAAAATATCTTGAGAAGCATCAAAGACATCAAAGGATTCACAATTGGAGGCCATAATATAAATAACATCAGATATACTGATGACATCGTACTAATAGCTGACTCAGAAACAAAACTTCAAGAACTACTCAGTATGGTGGCAGCAGAAAGTAATCGCAGAGGCCTCTCAATCAACACCAAGAAGACAGAAAGCATGGTCATCTCCAGAAAAACAAACATCCCACAATGTGTGATCAAGATCGGAAATACAAACATCAAACAAGTCAACAAATTCAAATATCTTGGCAGTGAACGCTGGACCATCTCTCCAGCAATGGAAAAGAGATTAGAAGCAGCTGAATTATGGTTCTACAGGAGAATGTTAAAAATATCATGGACCACACACACATCAAATGAAGAAGTTCGCAGAAGAGCCCAAGCAGTTTGATCACTCATACCAACAATAAGAGAGAGACAACTCAGATTCCTAGGACACATCATGCGGAAAGATGATCTAGAAAAACTCATACTCTCTGGAAAGATTGAGGGAAGTAAACCTAGAGGAAGATCTCAGCTTATGTACATCAAAAGCATAGCCAGGTGGCTACACATCAAGGAAATAGAAGTCATCCAAAAAACGAAGGATAGATCGATCTGGAAAACCATGGTCACCAAAGTCCGCATTGGATATGGTACCTAGACAGACAGTTCAGAGATAGTTGACAAGAGGTTGGTCAGGTCAGGCGTCTATCTATTAAGAGTTTAGAGGAGCAAGAGGGATACTGATTGGAACAAGATTCCGAGGCGTCTTGTATTCGCTTCGTAAAAGAACTAGAACTAAGAGACATCTATTAATGCCCAAGACAAGACAATCTCTGAGGTTCATAACTCTTAAGAACTCTTAGCAGAAGCAACTGTCTCTTAATATTTTTATGACAGAAGTAGTGGGATTCTTGATAAGCCAAGGGGGTGAAAGGTTATCAAGGGAATACAGATTTGAAGAGGTTTGAATTTGAAGATGAGAAGGAGTTGGAAGGTAAACAGACTGGGGTCTGGAAAAAGACTGATGAAGGGGAGATAAATTTCCAGCAGTTAGAGAAATTGATATTCATGCTATTAAATTGGAGACTATCCAGATAGAATATGAAATGTTGCTCCTCCAAATTCAGTTTGGCCTCTTCATGGCAGTAGGGGTAGTCATGGACAGACATCAGAATGGGAATGAGAAGATGAATTAAAATGGGTGGTCACTAGGATATCCTGCCTGATGCAGAGGACAGAGCAGAGTTGATTGACAAAGGTGTCCCCCGCTCTACATTGGGTCTTACCAATGTATAGGAGGCCACACTAGGAGCATTGGATAGAATGGTTGACCCAAGCTGACATGATACAAGAATTCCAGCATCTGCAAAAACTCTTGTTTATGTCTAGCAGTAGCTATACCATCTGTTTTTAGAAATCCTGATTAACGGAAAATTATCTTGATAATATTTTTATAAATGGGGACCTGACCTGCATGTGGTAGTCCATCCAGGTTTATAGAGCTTTGAGATAAATTCTCTGCTCTTCCATTGTGTCCATTTAGAAATTAAACCATGCGCATATTTCTAGATTAACTTCCATCATTAATTCAGCATATCACCAAATGCTTTACAGCTCGCAATAGATAGTGAAGGGTAATATATTTTGCCCTTCATATCCTCAGATGTGTCAAAATAATTTATACTTAAATGACTATATTTGGACATAGTAATCCAAAAAGAAATACAGTAGTCAATTAGCATACTACAGACTACCATAAAAAGCAAAATGATTAAGAGTTCATTTTTAGTACAAGATTTTCAGTAAGTTTCTCAAGTCAGGTGTCACAAGTTTATTAAGCATAAAGTATGTGCAGTAGTAGTGAAATACTCAAAAAGGCAGTACCTACAACCTCAACCAAATTTCAGGTCTTTATAAAGGCAAATACATTACAAACAACAAGATTTTTACTAACTTCAATGGACAGTATGTTGCCTATCAGGTACCAGGATCAGGAATGTCTCAGATTTTGTCCATAGTATTCTTAAGGGGAAATGGTACATATTGGCACCAATGACTTGGCTAGTAAAAAGGATGAGGTCCTCAAAAGAGAATATAGGAAGCTAGACAGGAAGTTGAAAAGCAGGACCTCAAGGGTGGTAATTTCTGGATTACTGTCTGTGCCACACAGAAGTGAGGGCAAAAATAAAATGATACGGCAGAAGAATTAGTTTAGGGGGCAGACATTCAGAATTGTGGACAATTGGAATGCCCTCTGGGGAAGGTAGGACTTGTACAAAAGGTATGGGTTATACTTGAACTTGAGGGGGACTAATATTCTTGTGGGCAGGTTTGCTAGGTTTTTTAACTAGTTTGGCTGGGGAATAGGAACCAGAGTGAGAAGTTAGAGGATGGACAGTTGGTGTAAAGGTAGGTGCAGCCTATACAGATGTGAGGAAGGATAGGCAGTAGAAAGGGCATAATTACATTCAGTTGGATGGGTTAAAACATGATTATTTTAATCAGAGAAGAATCAGGAACAAGGGACCAATGAGAGAGACTTTGACAAATGAGAGGTCAGCATTGAACAAGCTGATATGCAGGAACAATGTTGACACTAAGAAAGAGGATGTATTGGAACTTTTGAAAACATTAGAATGGATCAGTCCCCAGAGTTGGGCTGGATATACTCCAGGTTACTACAGAAAGCAAGGGAAGAGATTGCTGTGCCTTTGGCGATGATCTTTGCTTCCTTATTGATCATTGTGGTACAAAAATATTGGAGGTGGCAAATGTTAAAGATAATAGGGATAACTCTGGAAATTATAGACCACTGAGTTTATGTCAGTGGTGGGCAAACTATTTGAGAGGACTATAGGTTAGGATTTATGAGCATTTGGAAAAGCACAGTCTGATTAGGAATAGTCAATGTGGCGTTGTGAGGGTCAGGTCATGCCTCATAGGCTTGATTACATCCTTTGAGGAATTGGCCAAACATATCAATGAAGGCAGAGCAGTGGATGTGGTACATGTGTATTTTAGTAAAGCTACCAGCTTCCCCATGGTAAGCTCATTCAGAAAGTCAGAAGTCATGGGATCCTGTGAAACTTGGCTGAGTGGATTCAGAATTGGCTTGCACTCAGAAGACAGGACAATAGTAAATTGAACATATTCTGCCTGCAGATCAGTGACCAGAGGTGTTCTGCAGAGATCTGTTCTGGGACCCTGATCTTTGTGATTTTTATAAATGACTTGGATGAGACAGTGGAAGGGTATAAAGTTTGCAGATGACACCGAAGTTGGAGGTGTTGTGGAGAGTGTAGAAGGTTGCCGTACGCTACAATAGGACTTTAATAGGATGATGAGCTGGTCTGAAAAGTGGCAGATAAAGTACAACCAGAGAAGTGTGAAGTGAATCACTTTGGAAGGTCAAATTTGAAGGCAGAATACAGGGTTAATAACAGTTTGGAGGAACAGAGAAATCTTGGGATTCACCTCCATAGAGCTCTCAAAGTTAAAGCACAAGTTGATACGGTGGTTAAAGTGGTGTACGATGTGTTGGTCTTCATTCATCAGGGGAAGAAATTCAAGGACCACAAGATAATGATGTGGGAAAATCAGGTTTGTGCTTCATCCGAAGGGAAGGAATTGTAGGCATTCTACAACATCATGGGCCAAAGGGCCTGTACTGTGCTGTATTGTTCTATGTGTTATGCTCACGCATTCTATCATTTCACTTACACAAGACAATTCACACATTTTTGTATTACAAATGCACACAAATACTAAATCAACATCAAGGATAGTAATTATTAATATTAATGAGAAACTTTGTTAAATTACTGACCACCTTATAACATTACTGTTTTACCAGGTGAAACAAACTATCATTGACATATTAAAAAAGTGGACAATAAAAACCCAGAGGTTTTTCTGGGCTCTCTGGAAAAACAGAATAGCATACTGGTTAGCACAACACTTTACAGCACAGATGACCCTAGTTCAACTCCCACCACTGCCTGTAAGGAGTTTGCACGCTCTCGTCACTGTACGAATTTCTTCCAGATACTCTAATTTCCTCCCACAGTCCAAAGACATACAGGTTGGTAAGTTTAATGTTCATTGTAAATTGTCCCATGATTAGTCTAAGATTAAATCAGGGGATTGCTGGGTGGCGTGGCTCGAAGGGCCCAAAAGATCTATTCCACACTGTATCTTAATAAAATAAAAATAAATAATAAAAATACCAGTATATGAAGTCTCTATTTTCTTGAACATGACTATCAATGACTGATTTGTTGTTGTCAGTCGCCCAACAGACCAGTTTTACTTAATGTAATTCATTATTTAATTGACAAGGTTAAAATTACATCATTTTACATGTTAAAACTGTGCTTTTAAATCAACAGTATATCAGAGAACCAGAACCAGATTAACCTTTTCTTTACAGGTCAAATCAAGTATAAATTGATAAAAATCTTAAATGGCATTTTTTTAAATCTAAAAACTTAAAAAGTGGCACCCAACCATAGCTGATCCACATTTTGCATACATAAACTGTATTCTACACCAGCACACAAAAAAAAGATTTGAAAATTATTCAGATAATATGAAAAGCCCACACCATCCGAATGAAAATCGTCAAATTAAATCACAAAGCAGAGAGTGTATTTTATATAACACACACACACACACAAAATGCTGGAGGAACTCAGCAGGCCAGGCAACATCCATGGGAAAAAAGTAGTCGATGCTTTGGGCTGAGACTCTTCGGCAAGACCGGAGAAAGAAAGATGAGAAGTTGATTAAAAGGTGGGGAGGGGGGAGAGAAGCACAAGGTGATAGGTGAAACCTAAAGGGTAAGGAATGAAGCAGATAGCTGGGAAGTTGATTGGTGAAAGAAATACAGAACTGGAGGAGGAGGAGTCTGATAGGCGAGGATAGAAGGTCATGGAAGAAAAAGGGGAAAGAAAATGAATTGACATATCAGAATGGGAATGGGAAATGAAATTAAAATGGGTGGCCACTGGGAGATTCCGCTTCTTCTGGGGATGGAGCATAGGTGCTCTGCAATATGTCAATCCATGGCCTCCTCTACTGTCGCAATAAGGCCACACTTAGATTGGAATAACAGCACCTTATATTCCATCAGGGTGGTCTTCAACCTGATGGCATGAACATCGATTTCTCGAACTTCTGGTAATGCCCTCCTTCCCCCCCTCACCATTCCCCATCCCCATTTCCCTCTCTCACCTTAACTCTTTGCCTGCCCATCATCTCCCTCTGGTGCTCCTCCCCACTTTTCCTTCCTCCATGGCCTTCTATTCTCACCTATCAAACTCCCCCTTCTTCAGCCTTGTATTTCTTTCACCAATCAACATCCCAGCTATTTACGTCATCGCCCCCACTCCCCCCAGTTTCACTTATCACCTTGTGTTTCTCTCTCCCCTTCCCCACCTTTTAATCTACTCATCTTTTTTCCCTCCAGTTCTGCTGAAGGATGGCCGGCTGGTGGCGTAGTGGCAACAGCGCCGGACTTCGGAGCGAAGGCTCCCGAGTTCGAACCCCGCCAGCTCCCCAGGCTCCCGAGTTCGAACCCCGCCAGCTCCCCAGGCACGCTTTCCATCCGTGCTGGGTTGAGCGTCGAGCTAGCAACTCGACCTTGTAATAAATAAATTGCCTGCTACAGAAACATCAACAGCAAAAAGTTGATGGTCTATGCTCTCTTGTGAGTTTAAAAGGCAATTTCCTTTTCTGCCAAAGGGTCCCGGCCCAAAACATCGACTGTATTTTTTTTCCATAGATGCTGCCTGGCCTGCTGTGTTCCCCCAGCATTTTGCGTGTGTTGCTTGAATTTCCAGCATCTGCAGATTTTCTCTTGTTTGAGTGCATTCTATATCTTTGTTATAAGCTAACACACGGCAGAATCCTGAATACTCTGGGGAGAATTCCCACAATACTGAATGTCAACCTGGAACAATCCAGTTCATTTGCAGATCTCCTATTAATACACATTGATATAAACAAATGAATTTATCAAAAAATCATGAAGCTCAGAGGCTATATTTAGCAAATCCTCACTAATATTAGGAGTTATCTTTATATTTAAATATGTATCGGTACATACCATACATCATAATCTTAGGTGATGATCTCAAAATTCACCCACCCAGTATACACCGCGACAAACAAATCTGGCAACAAGTCCTGTAACCACTGGTATTCCAACTCTACGTAACATTCAAAATATTCTCTACAGACAACTTAAATCTGAAGGCTGAAAATCTGTAATTTTTAAAAAGTACATTTCATATATTCACTTGAAACAATATACTTATTTTGAATATTTTTAATCCTTAACACTGTCTAAGGTTGAGGGAAAAAACATGGACAGCCATTCCAGGTTCTCAGCACATGAACAGTTAAAAGCAAGCTCAATGATAGCAGAGAAGCTTTGGCTTAGTACAAAGTACTCAGTGGGGAAACATGACAGACAGTGAGAAAATTGCATTCCAAAAATAGCAACTGCAGTGCAGCCACAACCTGAAAACTTCCATTATCAAAAAAACTGCACAGAAAAATCTAATGTTGCTTGCTAAAATTCTTCAACTCTTGAGGTGCTGCATCGTTTTTCAGTTTCAAAATATCAGTTCTTTGGTAATTTCTCTTCTGCTCTCTTTAGGAAAGCATAAATAGAAAATACACAAACCAAATACTTTACAGAAAGAAATTTATATAAAACAATTCCGCCCCTCCCCCAGTTTGTTCTCAAATTTAAGTAATAAAAATAACAACAATTTTATTACTCATTCATAGTTGCCTTAGAAGGTGCAAAGGTCAACTGAATTCATGCATCAGGACAATCTGGAACAGACAGGATCTCCCGGTTGCCACCCACTTCAACTCTGCTTCCCATTCCCATTCGGATATGTCCATACATGGCCTCCTCTACTGCCATGATGAGGCTAAACTCAGGTTGGAGGAGCAACACCTCACATACCGTCCAGGTAGTCTCCAGCCCCTTGGTATGAACATAGAATTCTCCAACTTCCGGTAATTCCCTCCCCCTCCCTTCCCCTATCTCTATTTCAATCTGCCCCCTCCCCCAGCTGCCTATCACCTCCCTCATGGTTCCGCCTCCTTCTACTACCCATTGTGTTTTCCCCTATTCCTTCTTCACCTTTCCTGCCTATCACCTCCCTGCTTCCCCTCCCCCACCCCTTTATTATCTTTCTCCTTACTGGTTTTTCCACCTGGAACCTACCAGCCTTCTAGTCATATTTTCTTGATCCCGGGGGAAATTGGTTTTCGTTACAGTTGCACCATAAATAATAGTAATAAAACCATAAATAGTTAAATAGTAATATGTAAATTATGCCAGGAAATAAGTCCAGGACCAGCCTATTGGTTCAGGGTGTCTGACCCTCCAAGGAAGGAGTTGAAAAGTTTGATGGCCACAGGCAGGAATGACTTCCTATGACGCTCTGTGTTGCATTCTCCTTCCCACCCTCCCCCCCCACCTTCTTTATAGGGCCTCTGCCCCTTCCCTCTTCAGTCCTGATGAAGGGTTCCAGCCCGAAACATTGACTGATCTTTTCCACAGATGCTGACTGACCTGTTGAGTTCCTCCAGCATGTTGTGAGTGTTGCTTTGACCCCAGCATCTTCAGAGTATTTTGTGTTTAAGACAATTTGGAAGATCTCAATGCATTACATAAATGTACAGTGGCATGTAAAAGTTTGGGCACCCCGGTCAAAATTTTTTGTTACTGTGAATAGTTAAGTGAGTAGAAGATGAACTGATCTCCAAAAGTCATAAAGTTAAAGATGAAACATTCTTTTCAACATTTTAAGCAAGATTAGTGTATTATTTTTGTTTTGTACAACTTTAGAGTGAGAAAAAGGAAAGGAGCACCATGCAAAAGTTTGGGCACCCCAAGAGATTTGAGCTCTCAGATAACTTTTACCAAGGTCTCAGACCTTAATTAGCTTGTTAAGGCTATGACTTGTTCACAACCATCATTAGGAAGGCCAGGTGATGCAAATTTCAAAGCTTTATAAATACCCTGACTCCTCAGACCTTGTGCCAACAATCAGCAGCCATGGGCTCCTCTAAGCAGCTGCCTAGCACTCTGAAAATTAAAATAAATTCAGACCGAAATGTCGACTGTTTACTCTTTTCTATAGATGCTGCCTGGTGTGCCCAGTTGCTCCAGCATTGTATGTGTCGCCCTTCAAGTACTTAATCAATTGTCTTTTGAATGCTTCTGTTACGTAACAATTTCCAAAGTACAATCCAAATTATAATTAGTTTCATCTTGTCACCATTGCTTCTTTCGCCAATAAAACCAATGATTTTAGCTGAAGATATTTATCTTGTCTAAATAAAATCATTAGGATTAATTACTTTATCAATTGATTCTTAGACTACACTGACCTAAACAAAATAATCTCCACCTATCTACACAAATCTAATTCATTATTCCAAAAAAAAGCTCCAGCAAAAAGCTATATTCAGAAAATGGATAACTATCACAATTTCTAATTCCAATGAAGACAGAAGATTATTTGACTGTTGAGTCTTAGAAGCAGTGAACATACACCTATCAAATAGAACTTCCTTAAAAATTCCACCGTTCCTTTCTTTCTCCATATTCCTCAGTCCACTTAGTTCCCAAAACAATCTTCCTAATCTCAAAAACTAGACTAGAGAATTCCCAAGTTTTATGATCCTCTCCTTGTACAGATAATTAAGATTAAGTTGATTTCTCAACTTAAAACATGAATGATGAATGCATTTATGTTGGATACTACCAAATTGTGAACATAATTGTGTTCTTTTAGAAAACCTGTGGCATTTTTGAGCTTAGTTCACAAAATTTATAATAAAATCGCAAATGCTTTCCAACTAGATTAGTGAATAGGACTTAAATCAAACTGCAGCTGAACTAGATTTAGACCTATTGACTTCTTTGTTTTTTTACTTTCTCTCCATTTTATCTTTTGATCTGCCTTACTGATTAATGAGCGAGAAGATGACATGGTTAATAAAATCTGATTGTTCTGAAAGTGTGTCAGAACCATCTTTATCTGTTGCTGTCATGGAGCTGGTGCAATAGGTTGTTTTTCGTGAAATGTATGTTAAAATTCATTGCAATAGATACCATGAGGCAATTCCAAAATTTTGATCCAGCAGTGAAGAAAAACTGATATGTTGGGATAATATTCTGAAGCAACTGACAGCAAGGCATGTTCTCTAAAAATATACATTGTAGCATCAGTATATTTGTGACATAGGACAGGTGCTTTGCATCACCAATATATTGAAGGTGGTGACTTCACACTTCCAGTTCCGCACATTACACCTTCCTGACTTGGAAAGACATTGCCTTTCCTTAATTCTTGCTGGGAGAATCAACAAGTATGGTGGAAATGCTTTCCACAAGTTGGAAACAAACATTTCTCAGAATAATAGCCTCAGCACTTTGTCTCTGTTGCAGTTAAACGGCTGAGCTCTCATTTTGGCACTGGTTACGTCATTGCTTGAAATGGGGATATTCTTATTAGTGATCATCATTCACTTGAACATGTGGCTCAAATGTTAACTACCACTGTGCTAAAGCTTGAATAAGCCTCAGACTTCACTGTAAATAGGATCATGTTTCTTATTTGAAAAATGAAGCTAAACAGTGAAATCAGTGAACAATGCCATTTTATACCTTCAGAAGATTGTTCCTGTAGCAACTGTAAATAGGAATTGGATGGTAAAGAGGGTCAATCAAGCTTTGCTTGAATACCACAGTCAAATCTTGGTAATCATCGCGTGGAATAAGGAAATTTAAATGCAAATAAATTATCATGCTTGTTTTCTTACAGGACTAAAATAAACATGATAAATAATGGGACAGCAACATTTCCAATGAGCTAACATTTTTGAAGAACTATGCAATGAATATTTTAAAAAAGCATTGAAGCAATTAGTGGTCCAAAATCTGACAAATTCCTGGGCCTAGTAACTTGAATTCCAGTGTAAGTAGTGAATTTTTTGGTTTTTGCTAGTAGAATTTTTAAAATTTTTAATGTAAATTAGAATGTAGCAATCTTATTTGACAGTTTCAAACGAATGTGGGGGTAAAATGAAGGCTAGTTGGCCTGATATCAGAAATCGGAACAACAATGGAAATTACTTGATAACTTGTACAGTGTTCATTTGCGACTCTGAGGCTGCAGAAAATTGTTCCAGTTTTCCTCTTAAATACACCTCTTTCGAATTATTTTGGCTGCAATCTGCAGCATGTAAACTTCCTCTTAACAATGGACTTCAAAATTACATCAATGATCTTCAAATCTCACAATCAATGATTAAATGCAGAGCAGAAGCCATGAGTTCCAGTGGCACCTTTAAGGGTCATCACTATGGCTGGAAATTTGGCAGGAGAGGCAAAATTCAAACCTGGCTGAAGCACAGAGGGACAAGGCCTGCTCTGCCCACTATCTTGTTGGCAATTCGCTGGAAAATAAGATTGATGGTCTCAGAACAAGGCTGCTGTATCAGCAGCAGTTGAGGCAGATCTTAATTGTTTGCTACACTGAGACTTGGCTATCAGTGGACACAACAAATGCAGCAGTCAGACCAGAAGGCTTTACAATTCTCAGAAAAGATCGAACCGCAAACTCTGGTCAGGAAAAAGGTAGAAGCAGGTGCTCTTTGGTCTATTCTCTTTGGTGTTCGGACATGGGGATTATGGCGACCATGTACCCCGACGTAGAACACCCAACAATCAAAAGTAGGGTGTTCTATTTGTCTCGAGTGTTCTCATACATATCCTGGCTACAGTTTATATCCCACCAGTGGCCGACTACAAGAAAGCACTCACAACACTGCACAATGTCATCTGCAGGCCCATCCCAACACACTGGTGATTTCAACCAGGCCTGCTTGAAGAAAGCCCTGCCCAATTACCATCAGTAAGTAACCTGTTGTACCAGAGGTCTGAAAACACTAGACTACTGCTACACTACGATAGGAATGCTTATTGTTCCCTTTTTAGACCACATTTTAACAAATCAGACCATTTGGCTCTACTCCTATTACCTGCATACAGACAGAGCCTAAAAAGCAAGGCTCCAGAGATGAAGACAATTAAGAGGTTGTCGTAAGAGACAGAAGAACAGTTACAGGATTGCCTTGAGTCAGTGGACTGGGCTGTGTTCAAGCACTCATCTGAGGATCTGAATGACTACACCATGGTTGTAACAGACTTTATTAAAACAACTATAGATGAGTGTCCCAACAAAAGCATCAGGGGCCAGCCCAATCAGAAGCCCTGGATGAACCATGAAATCCAGAATTTGCCAAGGGGCCAGACCAGAGGAAATTCAAGTCTGGAAATCAAGAATATCAAGAATGCTACAAGGAGGTACAGGTATGATCTCCGGAAAGTTATCTCATGGGTGAAGTGAAAATTCCGGACTAGATTGAAATCAACAAGGGATGCTCGATAGCTGTGGCAGGATTTGAATGTCATAACCTCCGACAAAGTTAAATCTAGTGACATGGGATCAGCAGAGCTTCACTTCCAAATGAGCTCAATGCCGCCTAAGCTCGCTTCTACCACCAGAACAGAGAGGAACCATCGCAAACCCCCACGCCCCCCAATGATCCTTTGGTCTCAGTATCTGAAGATGATGTACAGGCTTACTTAAGAGGGTGAATCCTAGGAAAGCATCCAAGTCTGGATGGAATACCTGGTCAAGTACTGAAGACCTGTGGAACCAACTGGCTGGTGTGTTCAAAAATATGTTCAACAACTCACTTTGGCAGTGTGTGGTACCCACCCTGCTTCAATCATACAAGGAAAGCATGGTACCCTGCCTCAATAACTATCACCCAGTGGTATTTACATCCACAGTGTTAGTGTTTTGAGGACTGGTGTTGAAACATATCAGCTCCTATCTGAGTGGCAGCTTGGATCCAGTCTAATTTGCCTACCAGAGCAACAGGTCTACAGCAGATGCCATCTCATTGGCTCTTCACACAACCCTGGAACATCTAGACAGCAAAAATATCAGGATGTTCTTTATCAATTACAGCTCACCATTTAATACCATCATCCCCCCACCCCCACCAAAAAAACAAAAGACTAATCAGTGAACTCCAAGACCTGAGCCTCATTATCCCCCTGTGCAATTGGATCCTGGATTTCCTCATTTGCAGACACCAGTCAGTTCAGATTGGCAACAACATCTCCTCCACAATCTCCATCAGCACATGTGTGCTTAGGCCCCTGCTCTATGTGGTTTACACCTATGACTGTGTGGCTACGTACAGCTCCAACACCAGATTCATGTTTGCCGCTGACACCACTGTTGTGGGCTGTATCAAAGGTGGTGATAAATCAGCATACAGGAGGGAGATTGAAAATTTGGCTGAGTGGTGTCATAAGAACAATCTCTCACTCAATCTCAGCAAGGCCAGGGAACTGATGGTAGACTTCAGGAAAGGGAAACCAGAGATCCATGAGTCAAGTACTCTTTGGAGGATCAGAGGTGGAGAGGGTCAGTAACTTTAAATTCCTGGGTGTCACCATCTCAGAGGACCTGTCCTGCACCCATCACATAAATGTAATTGCAAAGAAAGCACAACAGTGTCTCTGCTTTCTCAGGAGTCTGCAGAGATTTGGCATGATATTAAAAAAAGCTTCTATAGATGTGTAGTGGAAAGTGTATTGACTGGCTACATTACGGCCTGGTACAGAACACCAATGCCTTTGAGTAGAAAATCCTACAAAAGGTAGTGGAATCAGCCCAATACATCACGGGCTGAAGCCCTCACAAACATTAAGCACACCTACATGAAATGCTGTCAAAGGAAAGCAGCATCCATCATCAAAGATCCTCACCACCCAAGCCATTTTTCACACTGCTGCTGTCAGGTAGAAGGTACAGGTACCTCAGGACTCGCACCACCAGATTCAAGAGTACTACCCCTCAACCATTAGGCTCTTGAACAAACCAGGATAACTACACTCATCTATTTAAAAATTCCCACAATCAATGATCTCACTTTAAGAACTCCATCTTGTTATTTCTTGGTATTTATTGCAATTTATTTATATTTGCATTTGCACAGTTTGTTGTCTTCTGTGCTCTTCCTCTTTCATTGATCCTGTTTACAGTTACTATTCTATAGATTTGCTGAGTATGCCGGCAGGAAAAAAAAATCTCAGGATTGTATGCAATGACATATATGTACTTTGATAATAAATTTTACCTTGACTTTGACAAGGCAAGTTCTTAAACTGGCTTTGTTTAATCATGACTTTTAAGGAGTCTATGTTTAATGCCTCCAAATTTATCAGTTGGGCAAAACCAGGTGGCACAAGTAAGTTTGTAAAAAAACCAGATAGATGCTGAAAAGGGACTTAAGTAGGTTGGTAAAAGCTAATTTGACACATTGTAAGAGGTGAATTATGAAAGTAAGGAAAGTCTTTCAGCAATTTTATAGGGCTTTTCTGAGACTACATCAGCAATGCTATGTACAGCTTTGGTATTCTTACCCAAGATCACAGCTGAACTGTCCTGGATTACCTTATCTAGGAAAAGTTCTTCCCAGCATCAGCTTCTTAACATTCAGGTGTAGGAAATGTAAGCATAAAAAATTAAGAGTAGTAGTCCACTCAACTTCCTAAGCCTTCTGTCATCTTTACATTCAACTTTATTGTCATTGTTCTGAGTACAGATACAAAGCCAATGAAATGCAGTTAGCATCTGACCAGAAATGCAAAGAATAGTATTATTTACAAAATAACTCCAAATAAAAAGTGCTACAGCACACAAATATAAAAGTACTAAGACGGTACAATATGGCTGCAATACTGCTTAGCGCTGTGATGTGAGGTTCAGCAGGGTCACAGCCTCAGGGAAGAAGCTCTTCCTGTGCCTGCTGGTGTGGGAGCGGAGGCTCCTGTAGCACCTACCGGATGGGAGGAGGTTAAAAAAGTCCATGGTTAGGGTGAGATGCATCCTTGATAATGCTTTTCGTTCTGCCCAGGCAACGTTTATGGTAGATGTTCTCAATGGTGGGCAATTGGGTGCCGATAATCCGCTGGGCAGTTTTCACCAAACGTTGGAGTGCTTTGCGGTCCGATACGGGATAATTGCCATACCACACTGAGATGCAGTTGGTGAGTATGCTCTCAATGGTACAGCAGTAAAAGTCCGTCAGTATCCTGGGACAGAGGTGAGCTTTCTTGATGCTCCGCAGGAAATAAAGGCACTGTTGTGCTTGATCTAATAAGATCATGGCCATTCTGACTAACATCAACTTTGCATTTCCAGCTACTGGACCAGTTTTGATTTGGAAATGCAAGCTTGAATCCCATCATGGTAGTATTATCTACTCACAGGAATGAAAACAAAACCAGCTATCAGCAATGACCACCATGGAGCTACAAAATTGTCAAAACTATCTATTCTCATCTCATCTTTATAACCTCGGACCCTCATCAATGTAGTGCATCACTTAACCTGCATTCATTTTTGAATGCAGTTGGAATGAAAATCCCAGTGGCACCTGCATCCTATAAATAAATAAACTCCCTGCAGACATCCTGCTTCCTCAACACCACCTACCCCTCCACTTACCTTCATATCATCCGCAAACCTGGCCACAAAGCCATCAATTCCATCATTCAAATCATTAACATGAAAAGAAGCGGTCTCAATAGTGACCCCTGCACAACACCACTAGTCAATGGCAGCCAACCAGAAAACCTCCCCTTTATTGCCATTCTTCCAGGAGGACCATAACCTTGCTGTAGCTTGGAGCCTTCAAAGGTTCATACAACTCTGAAATTCTTCTCTCCAGATAGCCAGAAAACCAAGAATAGCAGCACGATCATCAACCCCTAAATCGCGCCCCTCTCCACAAAAACTCAACTAAACTAGAACAGGTACATCAACCCCCAAATTTCCCTCCCTCGCACACAAAAATAATTGAGAAAGATTGGGCAATAAACATAGAATATAAAAAACTATAAGACTTTGTTTTTTAAAAAACTCCATAGTCCAAGTCCATATCCAAAATGCAAAAATCCTGGGTAACATTCTCCAAGCACAGCAGCAGCTTCTCTCCTCTCCGGCAGTAGAGCAATCCTACCAGCAAAAGGCAGTCTCCTATCTCCGCAGCAGAGTGATCCAACCAGCGATCAAAAGACAGTCTTGCATGTCTCAATGACCTGGAGAGCTATGTTGGCTGGAATCAATACTTTATTCTTTGGCATTTGGTAGGGTCATCCATGCCAAACAGATTCAAAGGTCGAGTCCAGACGGACAGTGGTCCACTGATTCAGGGATTCATCTCAGGGCTAACAACTCTGACTAGTCAAACAAAACTGCTACACCAACATCAGTGAAGAATCCTAAGCAACACCTACAAAACGGTGGAAGAACTCAGATCAGGCAGCATCCATAGAAAAGAAGAATCCTTCTACATCTATGTGCAACAGTAATTGTGCACCTCTACCTGGGACTTGCATGACTAATAGTAGTGAAAACTAAGAGGAAGTTACAATGAACACCGCCAGACAGACAGATGGAGGATCTTCATTGCTGCCCTAAACACCAGCAACAAACACAAGTTATTCGCAATCTTTGCCTCCTGCCAGTCAATAAGTCTTCTATCCATGCTAGTAACTTTCATCTAATACCACAGGCTCTTATCTTGTTCAGCAGCATCAAGTGCGGCACCTTGTCAAAGGCATTCTGTAAACAGACAAAAGAGAGTCTGTGAACGCTATCTTGCTAGTTCAAAGAATTTCAACAGATTTGTCAGGCATAATTCCTCCTTAATGAAACCATGCCGACTTTGTCCTATTTTGTCATGTGCCAACAACATCCTCCTAACCACTGAAGTCAGGTTAACTGGCCTACAATTTCCTTTCTTCTGCCTTCCTACCTTGTGATACAGTGGAGTGATATTTGCAACTTTTCAGTCCTCTGGAACCATTCTAGACTCTAGTGATTCTTGAAAGATCATTACTAATTACTCCACAATCCCTTCAGCTACCCTTTCAAAACCCTGGGGTGCAAACCATCTGGTTCAGCCTACTTACCTATCTACAGACTTTTCAGCTTCCCAAGCACCTTCGCCACAGTAATAGCAATTATACTTACTTCTGGCCACTGATACGTACTCTTGAATTTTTGGCATACTGATAGTGCCTTCCACAGTGAAGACTGAAACTAAATACTTGTTAATTTGTCTGCCATTACTACCTTCCCAGCATCATTTTCCAGCAGTTCGATACTCTTTAGACAGTGCCTAGAAAAAGTATCTAACCACCCTCCGCCCCCCAACCCCGGGAGGTTTCCATGTTTTATAACATTGAATCACAGTGGGTTTAATTTGGCTTTTGACACTGGTCAACAGAAAAAGACTGATGCAAAAGTGAAAACCGATCTCTCCAAAGTGATATCAATTAATTACAAATATAAAATACAAAATAATTGATAGCATAAGTATTCACCCCCTTCAAATCAGTATTTAGCAGATGCACCTTTGGCAGCAATTAAAGCCTTGAGTGTGTGGAAAAGTCTCTATCAGCTCTACACATTTAGACACTGCAATCTTTCCCCATTCTTCTTTACAAATCTGCTCAAGCTCTGTCAGATTGCATGGGGATCACGAGTAAACAGCCCTTTTCAAGTCCAGACACAAATTCTCAATTGGATTGAGGGCTGGACCCTGGCTTGGCCACTCCAGGACTCCAGGAAATGTGTTGTTTTTAAGCCATTCCTTTATGCTTGGGGTCATTGTCTTGCTAAAGAACAAATCTTGCTAGAAAACAAAACAGTATTTTGCTGCATTAATTTTACCCTCTACCTTCACAAGTCTTCCAGGGCCCACTGTAGTGAAGCATCCTCACAGCATGATGCAGCTACCACTGTGTTTCACGGTAGGGGTGGTGTGCTTTTGATGATGTGCAGTGTTTAGTCTGATTGCCAAGAAGCTCACTTTTGGTTTCATCATACCACAGAACATTCCTTCCAGCTAACTTCAGTGTTGCCCACATGCCTTCGAGTAAACTCTAGCCTCTCTTTGCCACTTTCTCATAAGCTGTGACTGGTGAAGCACCTGGGCAACGGTTGTTGTATGCACAGCATCTCTCATTTCAGCCACTGAAGCTTGTAGCTCCTCCTGAGTTGTCATGGGTCTCTTGGTCCCCTTCTTGCATCTAGGCAGATTTACAGCTCTGCCATATTATTTCTATTTTTTGATGACGGACTGAACTGTACTCCAAGGATATTCAATGACTTGCAAGTTTTCTTGTATCCATCTCCTGACTTGTGCTTTTCAATAAGCTTTACGCTGAGTTGCTTGGAGTGTTCTTTTGTCTCCATGGTGTAGTTTTTGCCAGGATACTGACTGCCAGCAGTTGGGCCTTCCAGATATAGGTATATTTTTTCTCCGAGTGGGCTCAACTGCTTTTTAGCTGCTCTAAAATGCATTCTACAAATTCCTTCTCTTAGGATCCAGCAGCAACCTGATTTTCCACAATCTACCTGCATATTGAAATTCCCCATAACTAACGTAACATTGCCTTTTTGAAAAGCCTTTTCTATTTTGCATTGTAATTTGCATCCCACATTAGGGTTGCTATTCAGAGGCCTGTATATAACTCCCTTTAGGGTCTTCTTATGCTTGCAGTTTCTTAACTCTACCCACTAGAATTCTACATATTCCAATACCATGTCACCTCTTCCTAAGGATTTTATTTCACTTCTTACTAACAGAAGCTCTCTTCAGGGTCTTCTCTCTTTCTCTACCCATGTTGTTGGTACCAATATGCACCACAACTTCTAGCTTCTCACCCTCCCCCTTTAGAATGCTATGGGTTTGATCTAAGATATCCCTAACCCTGGCACCTGGGAGGCAAAAATGCTATCTGGGTTTCTTTTTCCACATTCACAGAATCTCCTGTCTGCTCCTCTAACTATGGAATCCCCAATCAATACTGCACTCTTCTTCTCCCTACTTCTCTCCTGAGCCACAGAGCCAGGGGAATTGCCACAGGGGTACTCTGCACTGGCTTCCTATTCCCTTTCCTTCTTTTGACAGTCACCCAGATACTTGCCTCCTGCAACTTAGGGGTAACTATCTCCCTGTAGTTCCAATCTATTACCTCATTCTCCTGTATGACTCGAAGGTCATCAAGCTGCTGCTCTAGTTCCTTAACTCAGCGTATCAGGAGTTGCAACTTGATGCACTTCATGTAGATGTATTTATCATGGAGACTGGAGGTCTCCATGAGATCCCACTTCTCACACAAAGAACATACCACTAACTCTGGACCCAACTGACAAAGAAAGAAAAAAGGAATTAATAAAAACTTGCTTAGAACCTCTGCCTCTTCAGACAATTCAAGACTCCAGTCTCAATATCATCCTAGTAAATACTTCCCAAACTCTTTCCAGCTTACAATCTATTTTGATTGATCTGTGATTCAGGTTAGAGGGGAGATAAAAGGTGGGAATAAAAAGCCAAATGCAAAGCAATGAGCCTTCATTTGACGGCTAGTTTTAGAATTATTCAGGCATCCAAGTAGAAGTTCAGCTTGCGGACACAATCTCTTTTCTCTTCCCATTGCATCGGCTATATCAGTGGAAGTGCAGCAAAATGCTATACTATGAAAAAGCATTATATGTTGTGCCTTCATACTTCTATGCAACAGCACTGTTTTTCTGCAAAGGAATTCTGAATCCTTCCACATAATTCACAATTGTCCAAGAATAAATTGCTGTCTGGGGGCTACATTATGAAGATTTTCCCTTGAAAGACGACGACACACACTGAGCTCTCAAATACTGAGGAACTGCCCATTACCAGTGATATTCCTTAATGTATACAATTCTGTAAGGGGAGGTCCAAGCTAAAATTTGACTCTCCACTACCATTGTCAATCATAGAAAGGTCATCAAAATCTTAGTTACTTCAGTTCATTCTTCTCTTTTAGCCTATAGGATGGCGAGATAGATAGAGGGACAAGATGAATGTGCACAGAGCTGGGGAATAAAAAACTACAGGTCATGGATTTAAGGTGAGAGGGAAGAGATTTAATAGGAATTGAGAGGCAACATTTTCCCCAGAGGGGTACAAGAGAAAAAGGCATCTGGGAATACAGATCCATAATTGCTTGAAAGTGGTATCAAGGGTAGATAGGGTCGTAAAGAGAGCTAATGGCACATCGGCCTTCATAAATCAAAGTATTAAGTTAAAGAGTTGGGATGCTACGTTGAAGTTATACAAGATAATGTTGAGACCTAATTTGGAGTATTATGTGCAGCTCTGGTCACTTACATACAGGAAGATATAAGATTGAAAAAGTGGAGAGAAAATTTATGTCACTGGGTCTTGAGGACCTGAGAAATAGGGAAAGGTTTAATAGGTTAGGATTTTATTCCCTGGAGCGCAGGAGAATGACATTTGATAGATAACTGCAAAATTATGAAGGGTACAGATAGGGCAAATAAAAACAGGCTTCCACAGGTTGGTTGAGGTTAGAACTTAGAGGTCATGGGTTAAGGATGAAAGATGAAATGTTTAAGGGGAAAATGAGGGGGTACTTCTTCACTAAGAGGGTAGTGAGAGTGTGGAACAAGCTGCCAGCAGAAGTGGTGAATGTGGGTTCGATTTCAGCATTTAACAGAAATTTGGATAAGCACATAATGGGTGGAGTATGGAGGGCTATGGTCCAGGTGCAGGTTGATGGGACTAGGCAGAATAATAGCTTGGCATGGAATAGATGAGCTGAAGGGTCTGTTTCTGTGCTGTAGTGCTCTATGGTGGCCAGCTACCTTTTTGTGAAGGCAAAGCAGGCTCAGTGTTAAAGGAGAATCAGTTGATAACTTAGAATTCAGTGGCAATAAATGAACAACAAAATCTTTTCAACTTAATGTATTCTAAGTTAAAGGGGAACCTCCTTGTGACTGCCTGCTTTCCTTATTTCTATGACTGACAGAGGTTTTGAATTTGGATATGTGCTGATGGGCTAGCCTAGATGAGCAACTGCAGTGCAACTTAATGATAACATACACTTAAAGCTACTGTGAACTGAGATAAGCATTCAAAATACAAATAAATCCTGCGAAAACATTAGGAATTGATCATCTCACGAACTACCAAACATCCACCTTAATTAGCCTATAGATCCACAATGGCCTTATTAGTCACATCTGAATCCACAAACAGTAGCAGCAAGTCCTTCTCAGTTCTGAGGAACTGCCTAAAAAAACGACTTCATCCAGGCAAGTTCAGAACATTCTACCACACTTTTGATATACCTTACAGATGGTGGAACTTTGGGAAGTCTGGAGATGAGTCACTTATTAGAATATAGCAAATCTCTAACCGTACTGAGAGTTGCGAATGGGATTGAACATCGTTTTTTGACAGTCCGCTGTTTGAACATCACCACTTTCATTGATAAAACAGCTGCAGATGATTAGACCTGGGACAGTGACTGGTAGAATTCCTGGAACTGAGGGGTATGGCCTCTAAAAACCGTAAACACAAAAGATACTGTAGATGCTAAAAATCTTGAGCAACTCGCGTAAAATACTGGAGGAATTCCACGGATGCTGTCTAACTTGCTGAGTCACTCCAGCATTTTTGTGTGTGTTTCTCTAACAACCAATATACATCTTCCTTCATGAAAGATGCAATTCCAACCTGTGGAATGTATTTCCCTTGACCTGAATGAGTGCAATTTTACCAGGACTTTTTAATATCACGCTTACCAAATTCCTGAAACTTAGCACTTTGGCCATTTCTTAGATCAAAGCAATGAGGAGGCCTACTGAGAAATGGAGTTGAGATAGATCATCCACTTGGCACTTCTGAATATGGCCGCACACGCTTCAAGTTTTGCTTTCCATTTTCATGTAATGGAGACATTCTTGAATCCACATCCTCCTATTGGAATTTAATTATCCACCACTATTCATCCCTGAATGTGTAGCCTATAGAGCTTTGATCAGGTCCTTTTTTGTGGGATTGCACTGTTCCATTTCATGCTGCTTTACTATTTAGCAAAATATGCAGTCCTACGTAGAGGCTTTATACATTCATTTTAAGTAAAATGAGTGATAACGCAAGGCTATTAGGGTTGAGATTGTGGCAGACTACTGTCTGCTGCTGCTCATTCATGTCTCACAAATGCCCTATATGTAGCTGCCAGATATCTGTTCCCAGTCTACAACAGCAATGTCAGGAGTTACACAGCACAGAAAATGGTTCTTCCAAACTCACCAAGATATCTTTCAAGCTAGCCCCATTGCCTGTATTTGACAATGTCCATCTAGATCTTTTCTATGCATAAATATTTTACACATTGCAACTTTATCTGGCTGTACTACTTTCTCAGGCAGTATATTCCATATACCCACCACCCAAAGTGTGAAAATTTGCCTTTTGGGCCTCCTTTAAATCTTGCCCTCTCAAATCAAAATGCAAACCATGCAAAATGCCCCATTATCAAAGACTATTGGAGTGGGATACATAATGCCCGACAAGACATCTTTAAATGTGAATTACCCTTAGAGAGTAAGACCATATATTTTGGTTATATATCTCAAGAATGGTTGAAAAGAGATAAATATTTAATGAAGGTACTGCTGGTGGCTGGTAAAAAGACCCCTACCAGGAAATGGTTATCTCAGGAGAGCCCAACTTTAAATGTATGGATGGAAATTACAATGGACATTTACAAAATGGAGAAGATAACAGCATCTGTAAGTTAGAACAATTTTATTCATACTGGAAAAAATGGTTTAATTACGTAATACCTCATAGGCCTGATTTTATTCTCACGAGTCAATGAATATGTTGTAAAAAAAAATCACTCCCTACTCTGTACAGTTTTCTTCTTTCGACTGTTCTTTCTTTCCTCTTCTTTCTAGAAGTGTATACCTCAGATAAATATTATGTGGAGATTTGTGACAAATATGATTATATGATATATATGTACAGTATCTGAAATACATCTTATGGAAATGTTTGTTTGATGATGAAATTCAATAAAAAATAAATTACAAAAAAAACTTTCCCTCTCAGCATAAACTAATGATCTCTAGCTTTAGACCCCACTACCCTGGGATAAAGATTGAAAGTCCAGCTTATCTATGCCCCTCATGCTTTTATTAACCTCTAAGGACACCCATCAAGCTCCTTTGCTCCAGGGAAACAGTCTTAGACTACCTCTCCTTCTCAGTCCTAGTCTCTCTTTTTATTTCAACCCTTCAATCCCAGCAACATCCTTGTGAATATTTTCTGCACCCTCTCTAGCTAAATCACACCCTTTCTAAAGGCAGGGCAACTAGAGTTGCACACAATTTGCCAGGTGCAGTCACACTAATGCCTTATACAGCTGTAACATAACATCCCAACACTTGTTCTCACATCTCAATATATTGTTCAATACAATAAAAGCACTCACTGTCCAGTCATTTCTACAAAGTCCTCCTCAGATCATCTGCAAAACTGAGCGCTATTTAACATAAAATGAGTAAGGGTGGGCAATTCGGTGAAAGAGGGGAGGAGTAGCTCTGGGATCTTCAAAATTGACTCCAAGCTACACGATCTTGTGGTCAAACATGGCCATGGTAAACTCCCGATTCCTCGTCACATTTAACACCACTTTGAGCAAAGATTAATGGTTCCTAGACGTGCACATAATGGGCAACCTAACTTGGACCCACAATATATCCTCAATAGTCAAGATGACACAGCAGCATCTATACTTTCTGAAGAGACGAGGCATGCAAGACTCCCTGTCTCCATTCTAACAACTTTCTCCAGGAGCACCATCAAGAATGTCTTGTCTGGCTGCATTATTGTGTGGTACAAAAGCTAAAACACCCTACAGAGTATAGTAAAAGTGCCAAGGGAATCATCGGAACCCCCCCCCCCACCATATTTGTGACATTTACCAAAAGCACTGTATACGAAAGGCTCTAAGTATTGTTGAGGATCCCTACCATCCATTCCACAATTTCTATTTGACCCACTGCCATCAGGAAGGAGGTACAGGAGCATCAGGACTAGGACTACCAGACCGGGTAACAACTTCTTCCCCCAGGCTGTGAGATTAATGAATACCCTGCCACCACCAAGGTCTTGGCTCTAGGACAGCGAGCTGTTAACTGTTTACCTGCCCTGCGCATTCACTTGCATTTTGAACTTTAATTAAAGTATTTGTAATAATATTTTGTTTTGTGTGTAAGATACATGTATTATGGGTGCACCGTGGTCTGGGAGCACATTGTTTCATTTGGTTGTAAATACGTATAGTCAGGTAAACTTGAGCTAGAGCACAATGTACAGTAGACTCTGAATAATGAATTTCAATATCCAGGAATACTTAGCAGCACCACTGCCAGCAAAGCTGTCTGCCTTAAGGCACAGTGCCTGCTACGTTGGACCCATGGCATGTGGTAAGAGAACTACTGGGGGGGGGGGTGCAGGAGGGGGAAGGTTTAAAAACTCTGATCACTTTCTCACCAGCTATCTTGACACTAATGCACCTGCCCAAGACAATACTGGTTGGGCTGATAGATCATCATCCTTGTAGAGCCAAACTCTCCTCTTCACCCCATCATGCAATGTTGTATTAATATCATGCTCAATGGGTGGATTCAAAATAGGTCCAGCATTTCAGAACTGTACTGGATCCATTGATCTGATGGATCATACTGCTTTCCTGCAACAGCACTCCATGTAGATGTGCTCAATGGTGGGAAGGGCTTTACCCGTGATAGACAGGGCAGTATCCACTACTTTTATTACAAATGTCTTACTTATGGACACCTATGCACATGAACAAACTCACATTTGTTTGGACTATTTAAGCACCGGGTCAGATTGAAACCGTCAAGGTGTTGGGGCTGGAGGCGAGAAACAGGCCAGTACAGCTCACTGCTCCGCAAAGTTTACCCAACTCCGCACTGAACTGAGGCTGTGGCCTGCAACTAATAGGCTCCTGAATCAGCTGCAATGATGACTGGCTTTATGGCTGTGGACTCACGTTCATTAACTTTACTTCTGAATATTATTTGTTTACTTTTATTGTTTGCACGGTTTGTTTTTTCCCCCTGCATAGTGGATGTTTGATGGTTATTTTATGTAAATGGGTTCTGTGGGGTTTATTTGTTTTGTCGGGGTTTGTAAGAAGAAAATCTCAAGGCTGTAGAGAGTATACATACTTCAATAATAAATTAACTTTGAATTTGAAACTAGCCAACTAATAACCAAGACTTGTGCAATAGTACTGTATTAAACAATGTAACATCCACTTATACTTCAAGGCCACTTAAGCCAGGTACTGAGCATAGGACATCTTGATTCTTGTACCATAGTAATGAGGCAATGGCAGACAAATAAATGCTCGTATTAATTGGCTTCATTGTAACCACTAGGTTGAGATCAGTAAAGGCATTAATGGCCACCTCCTGCATTAACACATTGTTAAAGACATATCCCTACACTGCTTCAAATGAGTTTCAGAAACAATTATTTTTCATATGGGCACTCTGCAGCCTTTTATGCTGAACATAAGTGTATGCATATGTAGCTATATTATTTTTAAAACTACTTTCATCCATTCAAATATACAGTAATTTAAGTGCCTTTATCATAAAGATCAAAGTAAACTATCAAAGTACATATGTCACCATATACAACCCTGAGATTTATTTTCTAAAAGGCATACTCAATAAAGCCATAATAGAATAACCATAAAGGAATCAATGAGAGACAACACCAACCAGGCATTCAACCAATGTCCAAAGGCAAAATGTGCAAATACAAAAAAAAATGATAGTAATAATAATCAATAAATATAGAGAACATGAGATGAAAAGTCCTTGAAAGCAACTCCATACATTGCTGGAACATTTCAGTGATGGGGAAAGTGAAGTTAACTGAAGTTACCCCTTTGGTTCAAGAGCCTGATTGCTGAGGAGTCAGAACTGTTCCTGAACTAGTGGTGAGAGTCCTGATGCTCCTATACCTTCTTCCCGATGGCAGAAGCTAAAAGAGAGCATGACCTGAGTGGTGGGGGCAGCTGATGATCATGCTGCTTTCATGCAACAGCACTCCATGTAGCGGTGCTCAACGGTAGGAAGGGCTTTACCCATGAAAGACAGAGCAGTATCCACTACTTTTTGTAGGATTTGCCATTCAAGGGCATTAGTGTTTCCCTACCAGTCCATGATGCAGCCAGTCAATATACTTTCCACCACACATCTATAGAAGTTTGCCATGCCAGATCTTTGCAAACTCCTAAAGCAGTAGAGGAGCTTCCATGCTTTCTTCATAATTGCACTTGCATGTTGGGCCCAGGACACGTACACTGAAATAACACTGAGGAATTTAAAGTTGCTGACCCTCTCCACCTTTGTTCCCCAAATGAGGACTGGCTCATGGACCTCTGATTTCCTCATCCTGCAGTCGTTAATCAGCTCCTTGGTCTTGCTGATATTGAGGCACCACTCAGCCAGATTTTCAATCTCCCGCCTATATGCTGATTCATCACCACCTTTGATTCAGCTCACACCAGTGGTGTCCTCAGCAAACTTAAATATGGCAGTCGAGCTGTGCTCAGCCACACAGTCATAAGTGTAAAGCGAGTAGAGAAGGAAGCTAAGCAACATAGCCTTGTGGTGCACTTGTGCAGACAGAAAGATGTCTCTCTATACTCCAATATATTAAGACCAATCACTTTTCACTGCATTTCCAATTCCATGTCCAAATCACTTATTGACTACAAACACTAATCCCAGCAATGAACCCATGGTATTTCAGACCCACTTATCAGTGAAAGTGTTTTACTTTTGTTTTCTAAATTTCCAGCCAGCCATCCATTAGTCAAGTCTACTATGTGGGACCTTATCAAAAAGATATGTCCACGTACATTATACTACTTATCAACATAGCTTGGCATTTGAAATAGAGTAATCAAGACATTTCCTTTGAAATTTAATTCTAATTGCTCTACTTCTGGTTTCTAAATATTTTGATTGATGATTTTTATATCTTCCCCCTGACCACCATTAAGGAATGAGTTGACCTCCCTTTTTGACTGTTATCACCTGGATTTTACTCTCAATCTGCTGAATTATTCATGATCAGTCCAAGAGATCTTGATACTCTTTGACCTCTAACACTATGTCTGATAGATGTGAAATATTGTAAAAACACTCTGCCGTTTCATTTCATATTCTCAGCAATCCATACATCTGAGAGATCATAGCCAACATTATTTTTTATATTTGTCTTTTTTTTTAAAAAAACTTTTTCAGAAACTTTTCATCTTCTACTTAATCATCCTCTGCTTCATCTAGTTAACTTGAATTTGGCTAATGCTTTAGCTTCAGATTGTGAGCTTATTTTATCATTCATCCCCCATCATTAAGTCAGTGTGAATGGTTTAAAGCAGAATGAATTTTTCCAGCACTATTTTTTAAAAAGATACCAGGAGAAATATTTCACACATCCTCCAGCTTTACTTTATCTCGTTCTATTCTCATCTCAATAAATTTCATCCTGTTTCACCTGCCTGTTAACATTCCTACATAGGAGAAACTAGAATTGAAAATTTTAAGATCCATTCTTATATAAATTGATTCCAAGAATGAAAGAATAATTTTCCTTTTACTGCTACATTCCTTACAACTTTAATCAGCAGTACTCAGCCGCCTTTGATGAGCTTTCATTTTCTTCCATTTAACTGGATGTTGCATCTTGATGATGCAAAAAATGTTCTTATAAATGACTTCAATGTTATATTTTATTAAAATCTTTTAAAGAGAAGACATTTCAGTGTACTCTGAAATGTCTCCTTTAAAAAAATGCAAATCAGTTACACTGATTACTTCCCACCTTTTTAAGCATTGCTAACTTTTTATTTATTGATGTTAGATTAAAAGATCTACAGCTGTTTATACAGTTTTGCCAGCCATGAATACAAGAAACACTTTTTTTTCCCAGTCATGGTCTCCAAGTGACTCCAAAATAACTCAGTTTTGATTGTGAAAGATCGCATGTCAAACAATTCATTTTTCCCCAGTCTCTTCAGGTCAATTCCCTTATAAATGTTAAGCAGCACTTTTAATGTTAAAAGCCACAAATTGCACTCTTTGCAGTCTAAAAGCATCTTATATTTCAATCTACTTTGATCCATGAAAATAACGTATATAGAACTGCTCCCTCAAATGGAATCTCTTCATACTCAATCAAAATTGTCAGCATTTAACTAATTACTTTTCCAGCTGTCTGTCCAAGCATCAAGTGATTTTGCATCCTCATATTCTCTGATCATTCAGATCCTTTATTTGCTGGATCTATTACAATATTAACCTTACTGTCTAGCTAGTGTCAAAGTTTCACTACTTTTTTTTAAATCTGGTCCTTCAGTAACACTGAACTAAAAATTTCTATAAAATGACAATCTTAAAAATGTATTTTCCAAAAAGCACATAATAGTTAACAGGTCATTCAACTAGATAATTTCTAGTTGACACACAATAGTTAGTATAATGGATAGATGGATCATATACAGTATATATGGCAGAAAGAATATACAAATTTTTAGAAGCAGTGTGACCAGCGGAAAACACAAAGCAGAAAGATAGGCAGCATGTAATTTATACAAGCCATTTAAAAGGCAGCCGTTAAGATACTGGATCTACCTTTGGATACCAGGATTCAAAATTTGTTTTGCTAGGTTTAATAACAATGAAAGATGAATGATACTGTACTAACAGAAAATCTGACAAAGAGTGCTATTCATATTGAAAGATGATCAAAATGTATTAAAATTGGATGCAGGTAGGAATGGGTTTGAATTGACAGATGATTATGGACAAGGTAGCAATAGAGCAGGAAAACAACTTCCTAATGTGGGACCATCAGAGCAAAAAATATTCCAGCAAAACAATTCTACAATCCGTTACTAGTAAAATATATATCCATACTTATCATCTCTACTTGATTTTTCCTCAATTCCCAAGTCATCTAATCACTTCCCCTTGATATGCAATGGTATCTCCATTTCCAAGTGCCCCATCACCATTCTGGAAGTCATTGAACTCAACTGGACTAGCCAGCAGCTACGTGAGATGTCAAAACTGAATATCGATGGGAACAGATTTACCACCTGACACTCCAAAGAACTCCATCCACTGAAGTCAAGACTGATGACATACTTTCCACTTACCTGGATCTTAAAAGGTATAAATTTCCTGAAGTGAACTTGCCAGAAATTCAACAGCCCTCATCTACTCCCATACAAAGGTTAATTAACAGTAAAAGCAGATTATTAGAATAAGTCTTTGCTACCTTGTAGTCTTAAATTTAATAGAATAAAAGGTAATCTCACTTAAAAACATCAAGCTCCTTAAGAAAACGCAGGATAAATGTACAATTCATGTTTCCCCTGGATTTCTTATTGGCAACCAGAGCCAAGGGTCACAATCGTTTAAGGGTAGCCAATTAGAATAGAACAAAGAAAATCTTTCTCAGTCAAAGAAAGCATTGGAATGAACTAATCTAAAAGGTTTCAAGGCTCAGTCATCAAGTATATTCAAGACAGACAAACAGAATTTTAGATAGTTAAGTAATTCAGGAGACATGGGTTAGTGCAGGAATGTACCACTTAAGTAAAATAAATCACCTATGACATATTTAAATCAAGGCTAATATGCCCTTACTGAAATTGAGTGCTCAAGATTAAATGTAAAGCATATGCAATAACTTTTATTGAAATACACCAGGATGCCTAAATAATTTTGATTCTTCACAATTAGGAAAACTGCTTTTCATGCATAACCTCGCATTGAATTTAATTTGTAAGGATTTGTCTCATTTGACATATATTCCCTCATAAGGAACTTCTTCCTTCTATGCAGCTTGTATATAAAATTCTGTTCCTTCATGTGAAGTCTGAGCTCCAGCACTCAGCTCTGGTGATTCATTCACTCAACAGTAGCTTTCTCAACTTTCATTAACTCTTTAACTAATGTATTTCTTATTATTTTCCCCATTCTTACTTGTACCGTCTCCATCTACTCATGTTCAAGTCTATGATCTTTGGGCCTTCAATTCAGTTTTCCTGTCATTCACCTTTCACCACCATATGAAGTGAAGCTATCTAGATCCATGTAGAACTTCCTTCAGAACTCCTCTCAATATCATCATTTGCGTTCAAAAGCTTTATTAAATGTTCATTTTTAGAATCTCACTCTCTCAAATACATTCTCTGATGCTTAGTCACAATTCTCTCTGCTAAAACACAATAGAATATATAAATAACAATGATGACAGTACACCTTATTGCAGCATGGCTTGAATGTCATCCTCCTCTGCTGCATTGAAGTCAGCATTGGGCAATACATTATCACATGTAGCTAAATGTGAATCCAAATTTTTAACCAGAAACAGGTAGTAATATTCACAAGTATGTGATTTCGATTCTCATTTTCACATGGAGATTAATTCATTTTGTCATACTAACAAACAGTTAAAACACAAAAAAATGTAGTTGTGTTTTTTTTTATATTAATGGAGTCAGTTACAAGTGCTCTTCTTCCTTGATTACTGAATTGTAGATATTTGTAAGTACATTTAATTGCATTATCAGTTCTTAAATAAGTGCATGGGCTAAGTTAGTGACACTGTAGTCACATGTGAATATTCAGCAATCACTATTGGATAATATTAAGTTTATGGTTCAATCACAGAGACACAAGGAATGAAAGACAGATGCCAGTTGTTCAACTCGTTAGTAAATCATATTTATTAGTGTTGTTAGTACACTATGGACCAACAAAAGCACATCTTGCAAACTTTAATGAATAAATATTTGACAAGAATTAAAATTACTCACACACAAAAAGGCCTGAATGCTACATCAAGTTAAAAGCAGGTTCATGCCAAGATTTTCACTTTAAGATACATTTTTAAAAAGTGCTTTAAAAATAAAAATGGCATCAGGAAATGCAGGTACCTCACATTTGGCTCAGATCCTTTGGAACTAATAATGAACAAACTATTAACAAATGAATAAGGATGGTTTCTAATAATCTGCACTTCCCCGAAGTTTAAAGGCATTTCTCTACACATACCAGGCAGTTTCTTTTGGGATTTCAATTAGTCAGGAGTGATGGCTATGATATGGAGATCAAGAGTGTAAGTGGGACCAGGGCCCAAGTTGTGGGCTGGGTGTGGCTGGAACTAGGATCTGAGTGCTTGTCTCAGAAGGGCACTAGATTGAGCTTTACTATAATTTGTAATTTAATGCAATCACAATCATGGTTGCATGCTTATATTACATCTGAAACTCTACTACCACCAATTAAATGCTGTCATGGGATTTGGACAAAAGCTCACAGTACAGTCATATTTCTGGTCAAAGTACTCAAAATATGGAATGTGGGGAAAGACAGCAAACATGGCAGAAATTATGTAGTTCAATTAAATCTTTAACCATTAACACAGTGCCAGGTATTGATGTTCATTCACTAACATGATATTATTACATATAGTTTCTTGTATACATGTCACAACAGATGGATAAAAGACCAATAATTTAAAAACAACTAAACCGCTTACTTTCTTGATTAATTAACGAGGCACAAGAAAGCTACCTTCTCTCATTGTTCTTCCTTCATTGTGCATCAATATACAAGGATGATTTACAGGATTACTAGTGGATTGACACAAGAGGAATGGAGTTTTGAAATGCCAGAAAATACTGTACAGATAGCAAGACAACAGCTTTTATCGTTTTTTTTTAAATCACCAATAATAATTCATTCCCAAGAATAGAAACAACTCTTCAATAGTGCATGAGATTCCAAATTAAAAATAAGGATAAGATTTCCATTTGCAATAGCAAAGTATGATTTTGATGTAAACTTCTTGGGTTAGACTGGGGATGTCATCTTTAAGTCAGTGTTAGTTGCTCTGCACACATTAAAAATTATTATATATTATTCTGTAGATTTATATGCTTGATGGGTTATTCTGTTTTCGTTTTGCTAAATACTGCATCTTCCCTTTTCCCTAGGTACCAGCAGCTCTCTGGTACTTCACACACATTTATGAAATAAAACACTTTTTTAAAAGCCATTCCATATACCCTGACACAATAGTAACAAACAGTCAAGCAATGCATCACAGAACAAATTAAAAGTACACTGCACTTTCCCAGCACAAACCTGGTGCACCAAGACAATTTAGAAGAGGGAGAGACCAATTTTATATCATTGGGAAATGAATCACAATGGTTTACTGTCCAGAAAGACAACTGCATAAAAAAATTTAAGTGCAAATAAAAAAGGCAAATCATCAGAATGTACACTGGTTAATAGAAATTGTTATGCTTTCCCTTTCCATGTCCTGGCTCATGATACAAGATTTAAATCTATAAATAATATAAATAAACTGCTGTAGCTACTGAACAAAATCTGGACAACCGGCTGTGAGGAAATGTAAAACTCAGGCATAAATTATAAACACTATCCCCAAAATAAAAAGTTTGGAATCCCATGAAATAATAGTGTTGAAGAATAGTGAAATCCAGCAATCACGATACTGGCAGTATTTCAAATGAGTATTGTTAACAAGATAAACTTTTGGCACTTTGACTGCTCTGATGAATCAACTAAAATGTGGTTAGAAGTTTCACTACTGTTGTTTCTCTAACTCCACTGTTCAGTCACCATTGCAGTCAGCATCGTTATGCAGTCTAGAAGATCAAAAATTTGTTTTCTATACCAATCAGAATCTTGCCCAAACATCCAACCATTCTTCCTTTTTTCTAGATACAAAGATATAACCCTATTAATGAAAATCTAAGCAGACTTGGAACAGTTGGGTATAAATCCAATGAATTATTTTTGTACTAAATCAACTATTAGTTTTGCTGAACTTCACAAATTCCAGACCCACAATTCAATGCAGAGTAGATTCCAAAATACTGTAAAAACAAAGTAGAAGTCCAGCGGTCAAGTGAAAAAAAAGATGCTCTTTGATCCTTTAATGCTCACCAAAAGTGGAACTGGAAATAATTGGTAAAAACCTTTTCAAGATGACCCTTTCAGAGCTGTAGAGGCTTGTTGTACAAACATTTAATCACTGGAGTTGCTCTCATGTGTTGAGAAGTGGGCTGAGTGATAAAAAGCTCCAAGTTAAGCTGCCAGATACAGATAATCAGATAAGGGTAGAGAAAAATGGGGAAAGGAGAAAGGAAACAAAAAAAGAGCACAGGAAGTTAGTGTAAAGAGATTGACAAAAGATTATTTTAAACAGACAAAAATCCACAGAAACATTAGATCACAAACCAGCTGAAGCTCACAAAGTACTCTCCAATCTTCTCCCATCCATCTGAAGTCTTCAGTTCAATTATACAGTCAGCAGCTGCCATTTGGTATTTCACCTAATTGCCCTTTTTCAGTTATGAGCCTCAGCTTTATCAGAAGGCAACTCAATATGGAGATCATAGTCAAGTTTAATCTAACATTTACACATTTCCAGCTAATGATAAACAAAGAAACGAGCCCATTTTTTCCATTTTCTGAGCTGTTAAGGCAATGGCCAAGAGTGGCTTCTGCATCATTATCTCAACATATACTGGGTACAAATCCTTGTGATCTTAATTATGTTTCTGCATGATGCAATTCTCAACACAGTCCTGTCCAGTGTTAAATATCCGAATAAGCTTAGCTATCTAAATAAAGATTAAAATATTTATTTCTGGTGCTAGTACATTACATCAATGCAGAAAATCAACTCAAATTTCACCAATGTACATATTGTCTTCCTTGATCCCAAGAAAAAAAAATGCTGCCTTTTTAAACATGTCATTCCACTCCTCTTAATTTGGCCAGGTGCCCACATAACCATGTAGAAGTTTTGTTTAACACAAGTTATTACACACAAGTGTAAAAACTGGCTATGACTCATCATCCACTGCTGGTTTAAAGGGTGACATAATATTAAACGGTTTCCACAAACCATCCAAGTTAGTGCCAAATACATTTAATTCATGGCAAGCAAGAACTTTCTGATACAAAACTTAATTACTTTTTACTAGTCTGACCTTGTGTCAAATTGCCCTACATTTCCTACCACCCTCTAAGTTAAACACAGAGCCCAATTGCAACAAGCCTCCTACCAACTTCAAATCACTTAACTTGGAAATGACAAAGATACAGCGTATGAATATTCATTAGCAAAACCACAGAAATTCTTCCCCAAATCTGAGCCAATCCTTCAGTTGTAAAATTGAGGTTTTAAAACAAAAACAAGCAATTACATAATAGATTTTGTAAGACATTATCAAATATATTATGCCACATAAAATATCAGAATAGATAACTAAAGCTTAGTCAAAGTAGTTTCTAAAAAAGATTTTAAACATTGAAAAGAGGGGTAGGAAGGCTTCAGAAGTGGCAACTAAATACAGGGCCAATGAAGGGCATCAAATAAACTTTGAAATGAGTAAGAGATCAGAAGCTTGGGTAACTCAGAGTTACAAGTCTGGTAGAATACCAAAACCAAGAATAAAATAAGGAAGGATTTGAGCTCGGTTAAAATATGTGCTAGTTGTTGTTTCGTCATGTGAAGTTTATTAACTTAGAAAAGTTGCGAAGGTGGAACACAGATGAATTCAGGTTAAAATAAAGGGAAATGTAACCCAGTTAAATTGCCAAATTAATGATCCAGTGATTTAGAAAAATTGTATTATAAAATTGTACTTAAATGTAGATAATTTAAACTCAATTTAGTAATCTAGAATTAAAAACTAGCATCAGCAGCAGTGATTATGAATCAAATGGATTATGTTAAAAATCAATGCAGTTCACTGATAATTCTACAGAAGGAAATAACATTCTTATCCAACCCACCTAATATGTAGCATCACAAATTGCAGGACAGTAAAACTCCATAATTCAGCACCCCAAGGATATGTCATGGTGGACTAGTATATTTTCCAGTGAACTCCTATTAGGACACCAACATATTTTTTTTTAAAAGATGTACCATAGTATAATATATTTTGCAGTGAACCAGATTAGTTTCAAAAGAGCATGGGGGAAAACTGCAATAAGTTTAAAAGTGTGGGAATGGGGCTCAGATAAGTTTAAAGTGAACACAGTAAACAGAACCAGGTAAGCCAGATAACAAACCATCAGAATTTACAGACTGCAGAAGCTGGAATCTGAGGCAATGCGAGAAGCATGGAGAAACTCAGTGGGTCTGGGAAATGGACAATGTTTTGGGTCAAGACTCTTCAGCTGGAATGGAAAGAAAGGGGATGTAGCCATTAGAAGAAAAGTGGAAGGAAAGCGTGGTGTGGCCCTAGAGTTAGCAATTGATAGGGGCAGCCAGGTGTGGGGGGGGGGGCGGGGGCAAAAATGAAATAATGGCAAAAATGTCAGAAGCCGAGAGGTGGAAGAGATGAAAGGGGGATGATGATGTAATATGACCAGAGAAGACAGTGGAGTTTCAAATAAAAAGGAGAGAGGTGGGGAGGGTAACCACTGGGAGGAGTATGTGGGTAATTGGCAAAAGGACTGGGAGAGGATGGGTGAGGGGAAATAGGGATGATGGATTAAGACAGTTTTAATGTATTACAATCAGTTCTTAATCACCCTCTGAAAACAACCATATGATATAGAAGCAGAATTTGGCCATTTGGCCCATCAAGTCTGCTCCACCATTTCATCACTGCTGATACAATTTTCCTTTCAGCCCCAATCCCCTGCCTTCCCCCCACCACCCAGATCCCTTCATGCTCTGATCTCTTCCTTAAGTACAAAGATTTGGCCTCCACAGCTGCCTGTGGCAAAGAATTCCACTGATTCACTACTCTCTAGCTAAAGAAATTCCTCATCTCTATTCTAAAAGCATGTCCCTCTATTCAGAGGCTGTGTCTGGTCTTAGACTCTCCCACCATAAGAAACATCCTCTCCATATGCACTCTATGAAAGCCTTTCACCATTCAATAGATTTCAAGTAGGTCACCCCCTCATTCTTCTGAATTCTAATGAATACAGGCCCAAAGCCATCAAATGCTCTTCATATGACAAGCCATTCAATCCTGGAATCTCCTGGGAAAAATGGTTCAACTTATTCAGCTGCAACTAATCACAACAAAATATTAGAGGAAACAAAAACAGGAGACTACCTGGCAGCAGCATATGTCTTAATTGGCAATCCAGAAACACATTCTCAAATATCTAGGAACTTGTATGTTAGAACTGTCCCAGACTAAGCATGATTCTATGACTTTTACGTCTCATGTTCAGTCTACATCCTAGATTTCTTTAGGAAGAGGCGCAGTCGACGTTTCAGGCCGAGACCCTTCCTTCAGTTAGTCCTGACGAAGGGTCTCGGCCTGAAACGTCGACTGCGCCTCTTCCTATAGATGC
The DNA here is from genome assembly GCF_963921235.1 of Mobula hypostoma. NCBI lineage: Eukaryota > Metazoa > Chordata > Chondrichthyes > Myliobatiformes > Myliobatidae > Mobula > Mobula hypostoma. Next base: position 142,268,695 of record NC_086097.1, read on the forward strand.
TGCTTGGCCTGCTGCGTTCACCAGCAACTTTGATGCATGTTGCTTGAATTTCCAGCATCTGCAGAATTCCTGTTGTTTGCTCCTAGATTTCTTCATTACAATGGTTGGTAATGTTTAGACCTTACTAGGAGAATTCATCACATTTAAAAAAAGTGGTGACTACCTGTCTCAAGACATCAGGTCAAATATAGGAAATAAACTTCTTGCTGAGTGCTATTTAATGCAAGTCCATGGAAACACATTCCAACAGCTCAAAATCATTTGAAGCAATCCAAGTTAAAAGGGCACGGAATGTACTTGAAATGGGGGACATCATTCTCCAGCAGCAAGAGGATGAATAATGAAACAATTAATCATTAATCATCCACCTGTTTGCTGGATGAATCATAACTATGTTAAAATGGGACAAATTCAGAAAAGATCAGGCAGCTCAAAACTACACATCCATAATATATTGAAAGCCAGCAGAAGTACCTCAGCATGTTTGCTTCATGGCCTGATTGTACTTTCATCATACCATAAAGCCAGGGAACCAAACCTAATTCAAAGAAAAATATTGCAGAGAATTCCTAGATCAGCATTAGGTATACTCAAAAATGAGGTATCAATACAGTGCAGGTAAAACAGTACACGCCAACTAAATACTGCTAGTAAAAATTCAGAAATCCCAACTAGTTTTGAATAGTACTGGCCAGCCAATGAGTGACAGAAGATGGAGGCTTAATATTCCCATGCTCAATGGCACCATGCATCACTATAAACAGAAGTAGTCAAAGGATGATCCCATCTTGGTTTCCTCCCATCATTCTCTTCAGCATTGTAGTGAAATTAAATTCACCTAGGCATCAAGAAACAGCTGACTGCATTGGATACACCAAAAGGCACTAAGAATTTCCAACTATAGCACTGCAAATATACTCCTTAAATTAGCCGATTCTTTAATCAAACTGTTCCATTAAAGTTGGTGAACCAGCATCTTATCTAACCATGTAGAAAAGTGTGAGGTAGATTGTGTCAGCAAAACAAAAAGCAGCGAATCTAATCTGATCAATTGCTTCCCCATCTAGAATTCTAGAGGCATGGCAAATGTGATGCGAAAGGAATCATTAAATGACAACAAGCAGCATAGTGAAATAGAGGTCAGAAGGAATTTGAGGGGGGAAAAAAACACTGCAGTGGATGAAACTGACTGTGGTTGTAAGCATAACTATATCGTTTGACTATGGCTATGCACCTAGACTGTTTTTCACAATTCACTTTCTATAAATTTGTCACCCAAAAGGTGCCCAAGTAAGAACTTACAGTGCTTTGTAAAAGTATTCAACGCCCAACCCTTTGTTCACATAAATGCGTAAAACAACTTGGGATTTTGATCAATTTAACTGAGAAATTTTATTTTGAATCATATGCTCCTTTTTTCACTGTAGAGCTCAAAAAGCAGGAAAAACGAAAAATTCAAAAACCGAAATGTCAGCAGTTCAAAAATATTCATCCCCCTTGGCTCAGCACTTAGTTGAACCACCTCTCTCACAGCTAATACTGCAGGTAGTCTTTATGGATAAGTCTCTATTAGCTTGGCAAGTTTTACCAATTCCTCCCTCCAAAATTGCTCAAGTTATGCCAGGTTCATTGGGGAGCAGCAGTGGACAGCAATCTTGAGGTCGATGAGGTGTTCGATCTGGTTAAGGTTAGGATTCTGACTGGGCCACTCAAGGACAAATTTTCTTTATTTGAAACCAGTTCATGTTTGATCTGGCAGTGTGTTTTAGGTCATTGTCCTGCTGAAAGACAAACTTCCTTCCCATTTTAAGCTTTCTGGCAGAGGCTAGCAGGTTTTTATCCAGGATTTCCGTATGTAGCAGCATTCATCTTCCCATCAATCCTGACCAGATTTCCAGTCCCTGCTGCTACCTCCACCATATTTTACAGTAGAGATGCTGTTTAGATTTACACAATAACACTTATTTTTGAGGCCAAAAAGTTCCACTTTAGTCTCATCTGACATGACTTTCTTCCATATCGTTACAGTAACTTCTAAGTGAAACTTTGCGAAGTCTTTATAGGCAAGGACATACCTCTTTTTTTAAAGCCAGGGCTTCCTCTTTGCTACTCATCCATAAATACACTTTTTGTACAAGGCCGTAAAGATGGTGGAGCCATGAACATCATCTCCAGTTGCAACCACCGACTTCTACAGCTCAGAGTGACTGTTGACATCACAGTAGCCTCTCTTTCTAGTGCCATTCTTCTCCAGCAGCTATTTTTAGAGGGGTGGCCTGACCTAGGCGGTGTGGCTGTGGCACACATCAAAGTTGCTGGCGAACGCAGCAGGCCAGGCAGCATCTATTGGAAGAGGTACAGTCGACGTTTCGGGCCGAGACCCTTCGTCAGGACTAGTCAGGACTTCGTCAGGACCCTTCGTCTGAAAGAAGAGCTAGTAAGAGATTTGAAAGTGGGAGGGGAAGGGGGAGATCTGAAATGATAGGAGAAGACAGGAGGGGGAGGGATGGAGCCAAGAGCTGGACAGTTGATTGGCAAAAGGGATATGAGAGGATCATGGGACAGGAGGCTTAGGGAGAAAGGGAGAGGGGGGGAAAAACCCAGAGGATGGGCAAGGGGTATAAGTGAGAGGGACAGAGGGAGAAAAAGGAGAGAAAGGAAAATAATGTGTGTATATAAATGCATAACGGATGGGGTACGAGGGGGAGGTAGGGCATTAGCAGAAGTTAGAGAAGTCAATGTTCATGCCATCAGGTTGGAGGCTACCCAGACGGAATATAAGGTGTTGTTCCTCCAACCTGAGTGTGGCTTCATCTTTACAGTAGAGGAGGCCGTGGATAGACATGTCAGAATGGGAATGGGATGTGGAATTAAAATGTGTGGCCACTGGGAGATCCTGCTTTCTCTGGTGGACAGAGCGTAGGTGTTCAGCAAAATGATCTCCCAGTCTGCATCGGGTCTCGCCAATATATAGAAGGCCACATCGAGAGCACTGGATGCAATATATCACCCCAGCCGACTCACAGGTGAAGCCTCGCCTCACCTGGAAGGACTGTCTGGGGCCCTGAATGGTGGTAAGGGAGGAAGTGTAAGGGCATGTGTAGCACTTGTTCCGCTTGCAAGGATAAGTGCCAGGAGGGAGATCGGTGGGGAGGGATGGGGGGGGACGAATCGACAAGGGAGTCAAAGAGGGAGTGATCCCTATGGAAAGCGGGGGGGGGGGGAGGGAGGAGGGAAAGATGTGCTTAGTGGTGGGATTCCGTTGGAGGTGGTGGGATTCCGTTGGTGGTGGTGGAAGTTACAGAGAATAATATGTTGGACCCGAGGCTGGTGGGGTGGTAGGTGAGGACAAGGGGAACCCTATTCCTAATGGGGTGGTGGGAGGCTGAAGTGAGAGCAAATGTGCGTGAAATGGGCAAGACCCGACACAGACTGGAAGATCGTTTTGCTGAACACCTACACTCTATCTGCCAGAGAATGCAGGATCTCCCAGTGGCCACACATTTTAATTCCACGTCCCATTCCCATGCTGATATGTCTATTCACGGCCTCCTCTACTGTCAAGATGGAGCCACACTCAGGTTGGAGGAACACCACCTTATATCTTCTGTCTGGGTAGGCTCTAACCTGATGGCATGAACACTGACTTCTCAAACTTCTGCTAATGCCCCACCTCCCCCTCATACCCCATCCGTTAATCATTTATATACACATTCTTTTTCTCTCTCTCCTTTTTCTCTCTCTGTCCCTCTCACTTATACCCCTTGCCCATCCATTGGGTTCCCCCCCCCTTGCTTTCTCCCTAGGCCTCCTGTCCCATGATCCTCTCATATCCCTCTTGCCAATCAACTGTCCAGCTCTTGGCTCCATCCCTCCCCCTCCTGACTTCTCGTATCATTTCAGATCTCCCCCTCCCAAATCTCTAACTAGCTCTTCTTTCAGTTAGACCTGACGAAGGGTCTCGACCCAAAACGTCGACTGTACCTCTTCCAATAGATGTTGCCTGGCCTGCTGCGTTCACCAGCAACTTTGATGTGTGTTGCTTGAATTTCCAGCACCTGCAGATTTTCTCGTGGCTGTGGTTTCATATTCCCCCCCTCCCCCCAATAATAGACTATACTGAGCTCCGAGGTATGTTCAGTGCCTTTGAGGTGTACCCTTCCTTAATTTGTGCTTCTCTATTATTTCCCTGCATTGTCATGAATGCTCTTTTCACTTCATTTTGGTTTAGTCTGTTGAATATCGCAGAATTAGATTTATTATCACCAGTATGTGCCATGTAATTTGTTAAGCAGCAGTTCAATACATGGTAACATAGAAATAAACAAATTTTTATATGTAAATTTATTTTTTATTTCTGTAATATCATGTATTGCATTGAACTGCTAAGTTAGCAAATTTCATTACACATGCTGGTAATAATAACAACCTCTTCCTCAACGTCACGAAAACAAAGGAGCTGGTTGTGGATTACAGAAGGAATGGAGGCGGGCTAACCCCTACTGACGCCAATGGATCTGGGGTTGAGAGGGTAAACAGCTTCAAGTTCCTCAGCATCCACATCACCCAGGACCTCACGTGGTCTGTACACACCAGCTGTGTGGTGAAAAGGGCACAACAGCACCTCTTTCACCTCAGACAGTTGAGGAAGTTTGGTATAGGCTCCCAAATCCTAAAAACTTTCTACAGGGGCACAATTGAGAGCATCCTGACTGACTGCATCACGGCCTGGTGTGGGAATTGTACCTCCCTTCATCGCAGGACTCTGCAGAGAGTGGTATGGACAATCCAGTGCATCTCTAGATGGGAACTTCCCATGATTCAGAACATTTACAAGGACAGGTGTGTAGGATCATCGGGGAACCAAACTGTCCCAACCACAATCTATTCCAGCTGCTACCATCTAGGAAGCGGTACCGCAGCATAAAAGCCAGGACCAACAGGCTCCGGGGCAGCTTCTTCCACCAGGTCATCAAACTGATGAACTCAAGCTAATTTGAATGTCCTCTATATTACATTGATTATTCTATTTATTATAAATTACTATGATTGCACATTTAGATGGAGACGTAAAGATTTTTACTCATGTATGTGAAGGATGTAAGAAATAAAGTCAATTCAACATTAAAAAAGTCAACATTAATAAATTTGATTCTGCGATATTCAACAAACCAAACCAAAATGAAGACAAAAGAGCATTCATGACGAGGCAGGGAAACGATAATAGAGAAGCACAAATCTGGGAAAGGGTACAAGTTCATCTTAACGGCACTGAACGTACCTTGAAGAAATAATGTCTATTAAAAAAAGTGAGACAGCGTTCATGGGTTCAATATCCATTTAGGAATCGTATAGCAAAGGGGTAAAAGCTGTTCATGAATTGTTGCATGTGTACCTCCCTCCTGATGGTAGCAATGAGAAGAGGGCATGCCCTGGGTGATGGGGGTCCTGAATAATGGATGTCGCCTTTCTGAGGCACCGCTCCTTGAAGATGTCTTGAGTACTACAGAGACTAGTACCCAAGATGGAGCTGACTAATGTAACAACTTTCTGTAGCTTCTTTCAGTCCTGTGCAGTGACACCACTCCCCCCCGCCCCCCGAACGGTACCAGACAGTGACGCAGCCTGAATGCTCTCCATGGTGCATTTATAGAAGCTTGAGTGTTTTAGATGAAACACCAAATCTCTTCAAACCTCTTCTACCATACTACTGGGCCTTAGACAGAGGGAGTGTTTTCTCCCCCCTTATGTGATACTCCAATTTTCTACATCAACAAATTGGGTAAGTGGGTAAGGTACCCACTCAAAAGTTAGCGCAGCAATCACAAAAAGGATGAATACTTTTTCACCCTCACAATTTTGTTGTTTTTTTTTAATTTTTAGTAAATTTTTGGTGGAATTTTTCTTTTGATTTGACAAGATGCACAATGTTTTGTAGGTTAGCTCAAAAAATCCTACTTCAATACATTTTAAATGTAGAAAATAAGACAGTAAGATGTGAAAATAGGTTTTTCAAGGCACTGTCTTCCATTTTATTCATCCATAACCACTGTAATCCCTGTTAAATAGCACCCTTTTTTAAAATATAAAAATCTCTAATATAATTAAAGCACTATACAGAAAAATATTGTTGTGGAGTTCAAATTAGTGCATTGCTCAGCTTTGAAAATGTTTAAAATCTGTAACACTGCTCTTTCAAAAACACAAAAAAAACAGAATACATGTCAATGGCTCAACTGATTAAAGAGTACTCATTAGTCAGAAGAGCAAACTAACTCATTTTGTAAGAACTCACTAATGCAGCTTTAGGAGCATAGCCAGCAGCTTCAGAAGATCCTGGGTTTAAAGGGGAAAATATGCTAAGTGCTTTTGGATCTACTGATTTTCAGTGTCCTTCAATGAAATTGAACCATGCACTCACAGGCCAAGACAGGCAAACATCCTACCTCAAGGCCCAGAGGGCAAAATAATTTGGTCATTCATTGTTTCCACATTCATAATGATCAACTAGAAGAGGTTAAAGGCATGTTTTGAATCTTACTCTAATAAGAATCAGAAGAAAACTGATAGAGTATAGTTTTCTTTTTCACAAAATCTCTTTCCCAAGACAAGGAACAACAGGTCCAAAATTGTTAGCGAGGATTTCCCACATGGATTCCTGTTGATATGGAAGTTTCCAGTTCAAACATACCTGTGCTACCTGTTTCACCATGTTCCCCATTGGGCAGCTCACCTGGTCCTTGCTCACTTGCTGCAGAACCTGTAAAATTTCACGTACAATTATCAGTTACTGCAAAACATGAATAGCATGGCACAGCGCATGCTCAATATAGTCCTTAAAATAGTGAAGGCTCTACCAGGTATTAAATACCATAAAACACAGGAGCACAATTAAGCCATTCGGCCCATTGAGTCTGCTCCACCATTCCATCATGGCTGATCCTGGATCCCACTCAACCCCATACACCTGCCTTCCCGCCATATCCTTTGATGCCCTGACTGATAGGAAACTATCAACTTTTGCCTTAAATATATCAACTTCTGCCTTAAATATACCCATGGACTTGGCCTCCACTGCTGTCTGTGGCAGAGAATTCCACAGATAATAGGAGGGTCCACATAATTTTTGAACCTAGACTGTGATGATCGTTTAAATGGTGCGCTCAGTATTGACAAATAGTACAATTGTTTGTGTGTTATTAGTTTAGGCAGATCATATTTGTTTACTATTGTGACTTAGATGAAGATCAGACCACATTTTATCAACAATTAATGCAGAAAATCAGATAAATGCAAAGGGTTCACAAACTTTTTCTTGCAAATGTACGTTCTCTCCATAACTCTGCAAATTTCTTCCAGGTGCTCCAATTCCTTCCTACATTCCAAAGTCTTACAGGTTCATAGATTAATTGGTCACATAGATGTAATTAGTCAGCCATAGACTAAACTGGAAGGGCCTGTTACCACGCAATATCTCTAAATAAATAATCCTCCACTAGAAGTGACAACATCAAATCTTGAGGGCCACAGCTCCTTCTCCAAAACATATTCTTCTCGTCCCTCTACCAATACTATTCATACCTCACCTCTCCAAATGGGTTGCTTGGTTCAGTCTGGTCATGACTTTCTGAGTGCACTTGAAGTGCAAGAGATCACTTTATCAAGAAAAATTGGTCATTAGATGAGGGCTCAGCAAGTTAAACCCAAACAGCAAAGTAAATTCAGTCAGGCTGAAATCACCAAAGCTAGGAATACATATACAACAGTATTAAGATAATTTCAGTTGAAGCGCTATAATGGCTTCTGTGCAGTTGAGCTAAGGAGTGACAAAACAATTCCAAGGTTTAGATTCATCATATCTGGTGACCTGCTAACAAAGCAATGGATCTGGCTTAGATAATCTCAGCCAAGACAAAAATGGCAAGTGTGCATTAAAAGTATTTCATGGTCAATGATGGGAAGACAGCTGCAAAATGTCCAATGGCTCTGCAATTAAACCATGAAAAAACTTTGGAAAGAATGCTGCACGAATGCGATCATCCTTGTGCACTAACACTGCTGTAACAGGTATTGCATGCTGATGTCAAATTTTGTTATTATTTCTCTACACAAATCTCTGTTCTCAAGCTCACCCATGATCAGAGATCCCAGTGAGGAGCTATTCTCATGAAAACCAATGAAAGCATCATTAACTAGGAAAAGCCAGTCTTCATTTGCTCTCATTTGTGCCAAATGACCCACAGCCAGTGAGTCACTTCAAAGGGAAGCTCTCAAAGCTAAAAAGAGAGAATGAAGCAAATAACAGAACCACTACCAACAGGCAGCTGACCTGCAAAGAAATGTCTACACTTTCTTTGGCCAAGTCTGTGGTTCCAAGATTTGAGTCATTTCAGTATCTACGATGTGGTTGGTACAAATCATTTTCAAACCAAGTGAATACTTATGAGGACAACAACACATAGAATCATTAATATTCTCTCTCAAAATACTGCTGATGCTGTAACAGCTGACATTTGACGAATAGGGTTTTTATTAAATAATGATATCGTGGGATGTGAAACAAAGAGCATGATTCAACTGAATGTCAAAGGGCTAAGCTGGTTGGAAAAAAAACTGATGGAAATCCAAAACAAAGGTAATATTAGAAGCACTCAGCAGGTCAAGCAGCATCAGTGGAAAGAGAAACTGCCAACATTTTGAGATCAGGGACTCTTCATCAGAACTATGAAAGTGAGTATTGTTTTCTTATTTTCATACTTGGAAATTAAATCTGTATTCAGAACCTTGTACAGTTAAATGAACTGTAAATGATTGACAAGAGTAACAGATGTACATTGAACAGCCGTTTTTCATTTCCATCTATGCCTTCAGGTAATCATTCAAGATTCAAATTTGTTTATTGTCATTCTTCAAAACGTGTAAAGGAAAGTGAAATGATTGTTACTGCAAATCTGATGCAAAATAAGCATAAAGAGCTCAATAATAATAAAAACACAATATTTACAAATATAAAAGCTATCCTATAAAACAATGTACAAGTTTGAATATATCCATATATACAAAGATTAGCTTATATATATTGATTGTATGTACATAAAATGACGCTAGATGCAGGAGTATCTGTACATAAGGTACTGACAGGAAATGATAAAGTGACAGTGATTCTTGGTAAGAGGAAATCTTCTAGGTAGCAGCAGGGCATATGGAAATAGGACAGTGACTGTGTCAGTGTAGGTACAAGATGTGGAGCGCAAGTGAAATCATGCAATTGTACTACTTTTTAGTGTCTATTACAAGACAGCCTGCTGCATAAAGATGTTCATAAGCAATCAAATTACAAGATTCAATAAACAAGTGCTACAGTTAGGTTTCAATACATAGCCAAACCCAAGGCTTATATCATCCACACACTCACGTTCTGCCAATTGTCCGCCAGCTTCTCGTTCGGGTACAGTGTCGCTACACAAATTTCCCACTGCTTTCCCTTCAGCCTCTGAAGGGGACAATTTTGTCTCATCATCCAGCAATGGAACATAACTTTCTTTTGTCACGCTTTCTCCAACAACATCATCATATTTCTCTGCCTCCAGAGAAGAAAGGAAATCTCTTTTAACTTCCAATTCAACACTGGGTGTACTTTCATGTAGTGCATCAACCAGATCGAGGTCAGCCATCTTAAGTACAACTGTGTCCTGAAAGAAGACAAAAAGAAAGCTTAATATTTTATCAAATGATATATTATGGAAATTGCTTTCTCAAAGAAATTATCACTATTTAAACATTTGGCAATGTATCTACTTAGCAAGCATGCAAGGGTGGCAACAATATATGTGGTTTTACAAATCCAACAGTGGTACTCCTATCCATATATAAATAATGGATATTGACAGTGCTGCATCAACCAATGAGCTAGCATTGAGCCAGGGTATTTGACTTGCAACGAAATAGGATTGTTATACTGTAGACCAAATCAATTTACTGAAGAAAACAACTTTTTTTTTAAAAAACTGTGGACAGTTACATATGAATCACATACACAAAACCTTGACTGACAATAGAATTAATCAATCAGATCCACTCTGGCTGGACATTGCTCTTACCATATGCAGCTTTTAGTCAAATATTTCCTTTTATATTTATGTTTCTTTCTTACTGGACCTTCCTCAACAAGTTACAAAGCAGAGATAATACTGAACAAGCTGCTCTCATTTCTGATTGCACTTTTCTCTATCATTCTCTCAAGTCAGAGGGAAAAAAAAAGAGTGGAAAACCTGATTTGATTTGAATTGTAAGCAACACACACCAAATTCTAGAGGAACTCAGTAGGCGAGGTAGCAAATCAATGTTTCGGCTGAGACCCTTCAGCAGGACTGAAAAAAAGATGAGCAGTAGATTTAAAAGTTGGGGAGAGGGGAGGGAAAAACACAAGATGATAGGTAAAACCTGGAGGGGGAGGGATAAAGTAAAGAGCTGGGAAGTTGATTGGTGAAAAAGATATGGGGCTGGAGAATGGGGAATCTAATAGGAGAGGACAGAAGTTCATGGAAGAAAGAAAGGGGGGAGGAGGAGCACTAGAGGGAGGTGATAGGCAGGCAAGGAGATAAAGTGAGAGAGGAAAAAGGGGACAGGGAATTTTTTGGGGGGGGTGAAAGAGAGAGAGAGAGAGAGAGAGAATGAGAATGAGAATGTGAATGAATGAATGAATGAATGAATGAATGAATGAATGACCGGAAGTTCCAGAGATCAATGTTCATGCCATCAGGTTGGAGGCTACTCAAACGGAATACAAGGTGTTCTTCCTCCACCCTAAGTGTGGCCTTATCGCAACAATACAGGCGGCCATGGATTGATGTATCGGAATAGGAATGAAAGTTTCTTGTTTGTTGATTTGAATTGTCCAAGAATAAATAAATAAAAATATATAAATAAAAGATTAAAAAATACTAATGGTAGACTAAATATAATGCCCTGTATGACAGCTTGTTTCAAAACTAGCAAAGTTTATCCATTCTACAATGGCTCCAATTCACCATGTGAAATTTGAATCACGAAGAAGGCGCTTCAGCAGCAACACTTCATTGGGAGTTTGAGGATATTTGGTATGTCACCAAAGACTAACAAATTTCTACAGTTATACTGTGGAGAGCATTCTGACTGGTTGCATCATTGCCTGACATGAAGGCTCCAATGCACTGGATTGAAAGAGCATTGTGGACCTTACCAGCTCTATCATGGGCACTAACATCCCCACCACTGAAAGCATCTTCAAAAGGCAGTGTTTCAAGAAGGCTGCATCCATTATTTAGAAACAATCACCATCAAGGACCCACCCTCTTCTCATTACTACAATCATGGAGGTGGTACAGGAGCCTGAAGACACAGAAGAGCTTCTTTCCCTCTACCAACCGATGAACACTACATCACTATTCTTTTTTGTACTAGTGATAATAAACCTAACCATCTTTAAAATGTGAACAGCAGCCGATTTTCTGCATCGTCTGTCTGTACCTAGTCAGTATTTACTTGGATTCATCCATACTTAGCTCAACGCCTTGCACGTAATTCTATACTTCACCAATTCTTCCTCTATGTTACTAATTCTTTTATTTCGAAGTTGCAAAATACTGTTTTGGTGCACTTTCACAGGCCATTCTTCTGTACCTCACCCAAAAGTCCCAAATCAGAAGACCATCAGGTACACACCTCATTCTAGAGATTCAGACATTTAATTACTCTGGTATAATATGATGAAAATGTCATCACCTTTATTAAAAATATTATTCAAAGCTTCTAAAGTTTTGGTCATAATCTTAAAACACCTGTTGACTTGGTCTATAAGTCCTGTGCACACCAAAGATTTGGGATTTATAATCTCGTGAAAAGATGACACAGCAACTCACAACAAATCATTATTTGTAGAAGAATGTAAAGGTGATGGTATATCTTTCCCACTGCCTAGTTTGGAAAGTCTCTGACCCCAACCTCAAGCTCGGAAGTTCTCTAGTGGATGCTTAGGTGATTTGGCACGTCATCTACCACATGAAGGATCTCCTCCTTCTGAATATGTGTTTCCACAAACCTGCCAGGATTTGCTCATCTTTTCCACAATACTCTTGAGATGTGGAAGATAACGAGGAAGATTTGGACCAAAGGCTCCATCCCACCAAGCTGGAAAATGGCTGAAGGATAATTTGTTACCAAGGAAGATGATTCCTCCACAATCATCCAGTTTAGGACAATCTCTCTCCTTAGCATAGGGTACAAGATATTCTCCTTGGTGCTTACAAGACGGCTGAGTTCTTACTTAATGAAGAATCACTACATCAACACATCCATCCAGAAAGGTGGCATCAAATTTTTCTGAGTGTCTTGAACACACCTCAATAATCAGCAATTGTTCCACGAGGCTAGGCAGAAGAAAGGCAACCTAACAGTTGTATGATTAGACCTAGCCAATGCCTACAGATCAGTTCCACATGTCCTCATCCAGGTTGGCCTGGTCAACTACCATATCCTGCCAGTATCGCAAGACATGGTCACCAGCGATGCTTCACTTCAGCCCACTTTACAACCAGGTGGCAAGGCCTCCAAAAAGGGATTCTAACTGGCTGTACCATCTTGTTTGTCATGGGTATGAACCTCCTCATATCAGCAGCAGCAGACGTAACCTGAGGCCCAGTGTTGGAACCCAGCATCCAGCAACCTGCAATACTGGTGTTCATGGGTTGCAGTGGTTACTGTAATGTCATCCATGTCCAAGCAAGATGGGTATTGGAAAACCTGGACAATGGAGATACCTGGGCTCAGATAACCTTCAAGATCAAGTTATCCAGATGCATGGTGATCAAAAAGGTCAAGGTTACTAGCAAGTTCAATCTCTAAATACAGGGAGAAGTCATTCCATCCACAGAGGACAACTCAGTAAAGTGTCTTGGAAAGTAGTTTAATGTCCAGTGATGGACAGTGCCAACATCACTGACACTGTAAAGCATACTGAAGAGTGGCTGAAGAAGAATGACAAAACTGGACTCCCTGGTAAATTTAAGGCATGGCTATTCCAACATGGTGTTCTACCAAGGCTGCTCTGGCTTTTCACAGTGTACAAGTTCCCCATGACCACTGTAGAAGACAGAGGAAAGTCAACAAGCACCTGCGAAGGTGGCTGGGGATCCCTTCAAGTTTTTCTTCAGTGGGGCTCTAGATAAGATCAGGCCAGCTACAGCTGCCGTTGTCATCGGTGGTGGAGGAGTTAAAGGTGGCAAAGTGCAAAACTGTGTTAACTCAGAGGTTCCAATGACAAGCTAATAAACCAAGCAGGAGTGACAACAAGATTGGGACGAAAAAGGGCTGCCAATTCGGCCACAGATCAGGCAGCGAGTTCCCTGCAATTGAGAGACATTATTGGCAACCCATGCATGGGACAGCAAGGCCGCAGTTCTGCACACTTCCAACGACAGGGAAGTGCAAGTGCAAGGGGTAGGCGTGACATGGACCAGGCAGAGGTATAGAACCACAAGGACAAAAGGCAGGTGTTGAAGGCAGTGGAGCTGGGGTCACAGGGCTCCAGGACAAAATAGGATCTTCCCAAGCGCAAGATTACTTGGACAGAGTTCTGCAGACTGGAGCCCATTCACATTTCTTTCCTCCTGAGGTCCATGTACGACACTCTCCTACACCATCACAGTTGCACACATGGGGCCTGAGAGAGGATGCTAACTGCTTTTTGCGATCAGTGGGTTCAATGGAACACGTACTGTCAGGTTGCAAAACAGTTTTAACACAAGGAAAGTATAGGTGGTGCCACAAGGTTCTATTGTCCCTCACCAATACACTGGAGCAGAAGAGGTGTAAAAAGATTCCAACTGCCAGGGGGCAAACAGGGCAGTAATTTTCATCAAGGAAAGGGCCACACCAGTCATATCAAAGAAGCCCAAATCCAATCTGCTAAATCATGGAGATAAGGGTTTATGTGGGGAGGAAGCTGCAGTTCCTGGAGGTGCTACAAACCATATTTCCATCAGATATTGTACTGTGGTCCACTGAAGACAAGAAAATCACCCTGGTGGAGCACACAGTACCATGGGAGAAAGGATGCAAGGAGGCTCACAAGAGGAAGGTCCTGAAGCACCAGTCCGTAGTCACATCTGCCATCCTTTGTCCCTGCACTCTTGCACTATTCCCCATGGAGATTGGCTGTAGAGGGTTCCTGGCAAGGTCGGTATGGAGGCTGCTGCCTTGATAAAAAGAGCATGAACCAAACAGCTCACAGGATGGGGGAGCGAGCAGAAAGAGCCTCTTGCTGGATATGGAGCAGGTGAGAGGAATTGAGCTGGAAGTCAGAAGCAGATAGGCAGTGACTTGGCCACCACTGCTGACCTGTCAACTGGAGAGTGTAGTGGTTAAGGCTCAAAACACCCTAGGAAGGTTGGGCACCACCTAACAACATCTGCTCCTGTCTAAAAGCAACAGTTATCTCATCAGGTAACTGAAGAGAGCACCCTGGTGTACAATACAAGCAAAATTCACCAAAACGAGATGTCATTTGGTAAAAAAAAATCTGAGATTTTTAATAAATTGCATCCAGATGAAATATTACATACATATATCCATACACAGCTTTAACTTCTTACAGAGCCCAAAAATGTATTGATTCCCAACCGCCATCAATGCAAGAAGAACAAGGAATATTGGATCACAACGTAAATACTCTTCAGCTGTAAGAATCAAAACAGAATCACTTTATTGCCAGTATGCAAAACATACCAGAATTTTGTGTGGTTCAGTGCCAAAGATAAAACACAGGACAATAACACAACAGACAACACAAAAGCAACCAACAATTTACAAAACAATAGATGCAAACAGGCAAGAGCAATCAACAGCTAGCGTAAACATCAACAGCCCAACTTAAATGTGAACATGTGAACAGAATAAATAATTATCACAGAACAAGGGCAGGAAAGACCATTTAACGAATGCCGTGCAGGGACAGTTACAGTATTACACCCAAGTTTTATTGAGAAGTTAGATATCTACAGGGAAGAAGCTTTAGTGATGATGTGTAGTCCTGGTGGTGATACACTCGTAGTGTCTCCCCGAAGGCAATTTGGTAAATAGATGACTGCTAGGGTGGGTGGAGTCAGCAGTAATTTTTCCAGCTCTTTTCTTCACTCTGACGATGAACAGGTCTTTTAATATCAGTAGCTTAGAGCCAACACTGGACCTTCTCTGCTGAGTGAAACACTTACTGCAACCTGGACTTGGGGGAGGTAGGAGGCAGCAGGAAACCACATGCTGATAAAGGTGGTTACAACACTCTCAATGATGGCAGAGTAAAAATTCATCAGGATACATCCTGAGCTGTTAAATTTCCTAAACTTGGTGTAGGAAGAAAAATCTCTGCTGGGCTTTCCTAGTGATGAGTGTAACGTGCTTGTCCCACGTCAATGTACTGGTTATGGTAGACCCTCAGGAATTTCAATGACGCGACCACAGATGCAGCCTGACCAATAATTTCCAAGAAGGGGCAGATAGGGGATTGTCAACAGAAGTCAATCCTCATTTCCACTGTCTTGACAGCATTGAGCACCAAGTTATAATGGTACAGAACATCTTGCCTTTTAATTATAGGATAATTCACCCTTACTGCCTTTAGTCATAATCAGACCAAGTTATCATTATGCCATGCCAATAACATGATAAAACATGATAAAAGATTCATTCCAACACAGCTCTAATCCTTAAATAGGTACCACAGATAGCTCTGCAATGCAGCAACTCAATATACATTATAGCAAAGCTGCATCTACGGCAGTATTTATTTTCACTATTGACAAACCTGGTGATTTTTAATTATTTACATGTGCATCTTTTCTGGCAAATACCAATTTCTTGAAAGAAATGGTATTTAACATACAATGATCAACTCACCATAGATTCCAAACCAAACACTGAAATGTTATATTAACTGAAAAGCACATTTTTTAATTAAAGGCTTCACCCCTGAAATTGAAATTGAAACTGTGAAATTGAAACCGTGTGATTTTTTTTAAAAATGTAGCAAATCTCATAGCATTATTAAAAATATAAATTTCTATGTTGCCTAACACTTTTCCCCAAGTCTCAACTCATTTAACACCACTTCTACATATAGTAGCCAAAAGTCAAAATATTGAAAAGCATCATATGTTAAAGAGATTCTAATAAACTTGTTCACGACATGGTTTTTACAAACTTGTCCTAGCTTGGATTATTTCCTCAATTTTGAATTGCTTCCTCTATAAAGCAAGTCCCTATATTTTTTTTCATGTTACTAACATTCTTAAGTTCCTCCCCAGTAGCACTACAGGAGCAAGTTGCAGGATTTAGACCCAGCAATAATGAGAGAATGGCAATATATTTCCAAGCCATAGAAATGGAGGCAAAGTGCAGACGGTGATGTTTCCCATGCCCAAAATTTTCTACTTAATGGTAAATGCTACATATCTGGAAAGTAAAAAAAAATAACCTAAGCAATTACCTGCCACATATTTTATAGATGGTACTCGGCACAGCTGGAATCAACCAGTGATAGACAACATTTAGGGTGATGGGTGGAGTAAAAGGAGAAAGCTCCTTCCCTAGATTATGGATTTCTAATCTTTTTTATGCCATGTACCCCTGCCATTAACCGAGAAGTCCGTGGACGCCAGGTTGGGAGCCCTTGCCCTAGATGACGATTGATGAAGCTGCGTTCATCCAGGCAAGTGAAGAGTATCACAATCCTAATCTGTGCCTGGTAGGTAGTAAGTAGAAAAGCTCTGTATCAGGAGGCAAGTAATTTGCCATACAGTATCCAGTATCTGGCCTGTTCTCATAGACACAGTACATGTCAAATTTCTAAACAAGATGTGCAGCAGACTTAGTAATAGTATTGATATTGAAGGCCAACAGCACAGCATTAGACTTGTTGGAAACAGAAGGAACAGCAAATGCTGGAAGTTGGAGTGGAAAAAAAATTAGCTGCTGGACAAACGCAACAGTGCAGGCAGCATTCATTCAAGGAAATGGATAATTTATATTTTTGAGTCAACACCCTCCGTCTGGACTTAGAGTGAGCAGAGATAGCCAGTATAAAAAGGTGATGGGAGAGGTGGGGAAAAAACTACCTCAATCTATACTTGGATTGATTGGCAGATGGGAGTGAGATGAAGGAGAGAGGGAAGGGTGGAAACAGACTGGCAGGTGATAGGTGGAGGTAACAAAGATGATAAAATATGAAAGGAAAGGAGGGTGGAACTTAGAACCAAATAAGGTAGGTAATGTGGGCAAATGGGAACAGAGGAGGGGAGGGAGACTTGGTGGCCAGCATTTTTTTATGATGGGCAGATGGAGTAATTGCAGCAGGAGAAAGAAACTGAGCACTAAGAGGCCACGTGAGAGGAACTGAGCAGATCCGAAAAAGACAGAAACAAACACAAAGGGAGCAAGAGACCTGAACGTGGAGAATTCAATGTTCATATGGTCACGTTATACACTACCCAGGTGGAATGCTATCCTTTAGTGTGCATCTCCCTCCCCCTTCCCACACCAACATGTCTGTCCTCTGCTACCACTACTGCTAAGAATAGACCATTCAAGCGGCACACACTCAGCAAATGGGGTATTGGTGAATGTAAGTGCCGAGTGCACGCCACTTGATTGCACTATCACTTAATGTTCCATTATGGATTGAGATTTAGCTGTATTAGATCAGATTAATTTTGTTTTCTGTGCCATAGTTTGGATGCTTTTATGCTGTTTTGATGCTGGTCTTGTAAACATTAAATGCCTGGTCAGACAGGCACACCTAGTTCTTGAGAGCAAGCCTTAAGTAATGAAGAATGCTATCGGGTTGCATATCAACTACTGCATAGGGTTCAAAGATTCAAAGTTCAAAGTACATTTCTTATCAAATTAAGTATGCTTTATACAACCCTGAGTTTCACTTTCCTGCAGCCATGAAAAAAAACACTGTGGAATCTATTCAAAAAGATCAAACACACAACGTGCAAAAAAAAAAACAAATCATGCAAACCGCAAAAACAAGCGAATAACATACAGAATATTAAACACCCAACCGCAGTGTTGTCCTTGCAGCAGTCTAGGAACATTGTTTAGTTCATCAATTTAGCACTGCAACGTTCGTTAACTGCAGACCATACAGCCAGTCTGCAACGATCAAAATCATGCAGAATAGCAATTTTAGAAAGGAGTAACCAGAAACACACATGAACAGCAGAGGCCTCTTAATAAAAGAAATCAATCCACAAACTCTGATCAACCTTGCCCAAGACTTAAGACACCTACACCTTCCTACAGGGTGAGGGAGACGGGTCAAATGCAGGCAGACAGCGCCAAACACCAATTTGCCTTTTCCTCTTGTCCACATTGATTTCAATCTTTCTCAATGCTTTAATCGGCAAGTTGGTTGAGAATTGGAGCCAATCATAGGTTTGCACTGCACCATTAGGCCGCACACTTCGTTCCCATCCTCGCTTTCCCTTCTGAGACAACAAAAGCACCAAATCGCTCAGCTGGCCCAAAAACACATCAAAATGTAAATTACAGTCTCCAATCGCATAGTGATTAGGATTATAAGTATATTTAAAAGAAAGTGAAGAAATAGTTTCATCAGCTGTCTGCAAGGTGCCATCAATATTATCAACATTCTCGTGTATTTCCTGGTATAACATGTAAAGAAATGAATTGGCTTAAAGACAGTCTTCTGTAATGGGGGGATCTTAGCAGTAAGTTGAAATAGAATATTCATGTAGTGCTTGTTTTTTCTCTTCAATGCTAAACCTCACTCTCATTGGTGATGGGGATATACCTGAAACCATGCTCTCCCAGTAGCTAGTTATGATCCAGTGCCATTCAGGGTTAATGTTTTAGGGTGACAGAACTTCAATCTGATTAAATTGTTGCAAGCTCACCAGCCACCCTTCGCATGATTTTGGCAAGAATATTGTTTTACTTCACTTGATATACGCCTCTTAAGCATCTGTTTCCCAAATTTTCTGATTTTGAAATTAAAGAACAGAATAAAAACATCAAGGTACATTTCATCAGTACTGGCTCCTCCTTTCAGAGCAGGAAATAGGATTTCTTTTAATTCTCCAAGTTCAAATTAATTTCCCAAGAATACGAATAACTAAAGAATATCAGCAAAGTATAGCTCACATTTCTGCCCTTACTTTCTCCCACACATTTTCCCATTTCTTTGGCACTTCATCACCTTATTTCCAAAGATTATATCTAATGCAGAGCCCCCACCCCAATGGTCTCTCCATTCTCATCCCAATTTATCTTTTCCTATTTTGCTCCAGATTTGCAACAGCCATTGCCATATACATGTTCCTAAATGCATGCTTATGTTCCAAAAATACTTTTATAACCTTTATATTTGCTCCTGGAATGTCAGTGACTTTGGCACTCAAGTTTATTGTTATTTGACTATACATAGATACAACAATGCTCCTCCAAGACCACAGTGCACCCACAAAATATATTACACATAGCACACAATCCAAATTATCAACATAAAAATAAGTGAATACATGCATTTTGAATTGTAGTGCACAGCACAGGCAAACAGCTCGCTGTCCTAGTGACAAGATCTCAGAGGTGGCAGGGTACTTATTCACTGGTCTCACAGACTGAGGGAAGAAAATGACAGTCCTAGTCCTAATGTTTCTGTACCTCCTTCCTGATGGTAACAGTCAAAGAGATTGCAGAATGGAGGTAGGGATCCCCAACAATGCCATGGACTCTGTCTATAACAGTCCCAGTAGATGTCACAAATGGTTGAGTGGGGGGGGGGGCAGAAGAGGGAGACCCCAGTGATCCTCTCAGCAGTTTTTAATTTCCCCTGTAGGGTCTTGCAGTCCGATGCCTTACAGCTTCCATACCGCACAGTGATGCAACCAGACAGGATATTCTCGATGGTGTTCCTGTGAAAGTTGCTAAAAATGGGGGTGGGGACCCTTACAAGCCTCAATTTCCTCAAAGTGTATAAGTTGCTATGCCTTCTTGACTAATGAAGTGGTGGATCCAGGATATATTATCTATTATGTACACACCAAGGAACTTTGTGCTCCTCGCTCTCTCTATGGCAGAGCCATTGATGTGCAAGAGAAGTGGTCAACCTACACCTTCCTGAAGTTCACAATCATCTCTTCTGACTTCTTGTCCACAGTGAGACTTTGATTGTTCTTGAATCATATGGCAAGCCTCTCTATCTGCTCCCTGTATACAGGTTCATCATTGTTGCTGAGACCAACCACTATAGCGTCATCAGCGAACTTGATGATGCAGTTTGAACTGGATCTGGCAGTGCAGTTGAGAGTCAGCAGCTGGCTGAGTGCACAGCCCAGTGCTCACAACCCAGGGCACCAGTGCTCAGTGTGATGGAG
The DNA here is from genome assembly GCF_963921235.1 of Mobula hypostoma. Classification (NCBI taxonomy): domain Eukaryota; kingdom Metazoa; phylum Chordata; class Chondrichthyes; order Myliobatiformes; family Myliobatidae; genus Mobula; species Mobula hypostoma. The sequence continues at coordinate 142,289,127 of NC_086097.1, forward strand.
CTTGAGACATTGCTGCCAATTTGGATCGACTAGGGTAATGGTCAATCCCTCAGCACCTGACTAGGCATGTTGTCTGGCCTTGCATGGGTTTACCCTGGCTAGGATCCTCAACACCTCGGTTGGGGCCAGACAGGATGCCTGTTCCCCAGGAGAGAGGGGGCTTTCCTTGATATCACATCTTTCAATGATTCAAATCATGTACAGAAGGCATTCAGCTTATCAGGAAGGAAGGTGTTATCGTTAACACACAGGGTGGGCTTGTAATTGGTTATACAATCAAAAATAAGAGAAAACCTGCAGATGCTAGAAATCCAAGCAAAATGCTAGAGAACCTCAGCAGGCAATGTAGCATCTATGGAAAAGAGTACAGTTGATGTTTCAGGCCAAGACCCTTTGGCAGGAATGAAGGAGGAAAAACTGAGTAGGTTTAAAAGCTGGTGGGGAGGGGGGAGGGGATAGAGAGAAACACAAGGTGATGGGTGAAACCTGAAGGGAGAAGAATGAAGTAAAGAGCTGGGAAGTTGATTGGTGAAAGACACAAGGCCATGGAAGACAGAAAAGGAGGGAGGAGCACCAGAAGGAGGCAATGGGAAAGCATGGCGATAGGGTGAGAAAGGGAAAAAGGGATGGGAAGTTGAGGGGGGGGGGGCTCATCACGATAGTAGAGAAGGCCATGGACAGACAAATCAGAATGGGAATGGGAAGTGGAATTAAAATTGTTTTCCAGCACATAATTCTCTGAAACTTCCACCATCTCCAACAGGATCTCACCACCAAGCACACCTTTCCCTCTTCTCCCCCCACCCCCCACCATTTTCTGCTTTCCACAGGAATCACTCCCTACACAACTCCCTTGTCTATTCATCCCTCCCCACTGATCTCCCTCCTGGCACTTACCATTGCAAGCAGAACAAGTGCTACACCTGCCTCTACACCTCTTCCCTTACTACCATTCAGGGCCCTAAACAGTCCTTCCAGATGAGGCGATACTTCACCTGTGAGTCTGTTGGGTTCATACACTGTGTCCGGTGCAGCTTCCTATATATCAGTGAGACCTGATGTAGACTGGGAGACTACTTCCCCAAGCACCTACGCTCTGCCTGCCAGAAAAAGCAGGATCTCCCAGTGGGCATCCATTTTAATTCTACTTCCCATTCTGATATGTCAATCCATGGCCTCCTCAGCCTCCACTTTATATGCCGTCTGGAATGAACATCAACTTCCCAAACTCCTGGTAATAGCCCCCACCCCCCCTTCACCATTTCCCATCCCCCTTTCCCTCTCTCACCTGACGCCCTTGCCTGCCCATCACCTCCCTCTGGTGCTTCTCCCCCATATTCTTTCTTCCATGGTCTTCTGTCTCTTTCACTAATCAACTTCCCAGCTAGCTCTTTACTTCATCCCTCTCCCTCTCGGTTTCACCTATCACCTTCTGTTTCTCTCTCCCCTCCCCCCAACTTTTAAATCTACTCCTCAGCTTTTTTTAAATTTCTCCAGTGCTGCTGAAGGGTCTCGACCCAAAATTTCGACTGTACTCTTTTTTATAGATACTGCCTGGCCTGCTGAGAAGCTCAGAGACCTTGGCCTTCACCCTGCCGTGTGCGGCTGGATCCTGGACTTCCTGTCAGTTCGTTGGCAGGTGGCAAGAGGGGGCTCCCTCACCTCTGCTCCTGACCCTCATCACAGGAGCCCCCTCAGGGCTGGGTCCCAAGCCCCCTCCTTTTTTTTTTGTAATTTATTTTTTATTGAGTTTCATCATCAAACATTTCCATAAGATGTATTTCAGATACTGTATATATATCATATAATCATATTTGTCACAAATCTCCACATAATACTTATTTGAGGTATACACTTATAGAAAGAAGAGGAAAGACAGAACAGTCGAAAGAAGAAAACTATGTACAGAGTAGGGAGTGATTTTTTTACGACTTGTGAGAATAAAATCAGGCCTATGAGGTGTTATGTGGTTAAACCATTTTTTCCAGTATGAATAAAATTGTTCCAACTTACAGATGCTGTTATCTTCTCCATTTTGTAAATGTCCATTGTAATTTCCATCCATACATTTAAAGTTGGGCTCTCCTGAGATAACCATTTCCTGTTAAGGATCTTTTTACCAGCCACCAGCAGTACATTCATTAAATATTTATATTTATCTCTTTTCAACCATTCTTAAGGTATATACCCAAAATATATGAGGTCCTCATCGACGCCAATGATGGACGAACAAGCAAGCACCCAAAATATATGGTCTTACTCTAAGTGTATTTATCTGCTAGTATATCATTGAAATTTGCAGAATATAACTTAATCGATCTACTCCCCGAACAAATAAGAACCAAGAAAAGTGAATAATAAAAAAAAAGGTAACGAAGGTGTCGTTCCAAGGCTGGGATCTCTAGATGACCCTGGGTTGGGCTAGAAGAAAAGTCTAACCATGGGGGATAGCCCCTCCTACCTGTGGGTGGAGGGTCCCCACTGCAGTGCCTATAAAAGTAAGTTTAAAAAAAACTATGTCCATTACACAGAAATTATTTCCCTGTGTATTCCTCCCATATATATATTCTCATTTAAATGGGGAAAAAGCAATGAATAAATGAATTTAAAAATTGAGTAATGTAAAATCCACATCATAACACATATTTCTCGAGATAGGTATATCACCGTCTATTTTTGCTTCCGTTTAGTTTATCAGCACTTTTAAAAGTAGCCAAACCTTATGGCTCTTTTGGAGGAGGTGAGGGCTGCCCTCAGAGAACTGACAGTCTCTTCCTAAAAATCCTTCTCTCGTCCTGTTCCCATCCCGTTTTCTAGGTTCTCTTACTATTTTTCCAAGCAGTTTGGGACAACTGCTCAGCCAGACTTTCCCTTGGTTTGGCCACGCTAATGGGCAGTCCTCTGTTGCTCATGTCTGTAGTCGCCTCCTCCACTGTCTGGTACAGTCGCATCCCTTCTTGGTAAAATACCCTCAGTTTAGCAGGGTACGGGGTTTGGAATTTAATCTTTTCTTGCTTTAATATTCGTTTCGTTTTGGAATATTTCTTCCATTTCTGTAGGACCACTAGGGGGGTAATCATGATCGAAGTATATTAACTTCCCATTCCAAAACACCCTCTTCTTACCCCAGGCCCTTCGTAGAATCTCCGCCTTGCTCTTGAATTGAAGGAATTTAAGCACAATTAAGCGCAGCTTATCTTCTCTGTCTCTGGGAGGCCGCTGGACAAGCGAACGGTGCGCCCTTTCAATTCCAATCTCCGTAGTCTGAGGAATCTCCAGCGCCTTCCGCAGCAGCTTGTCTACAAAGTCCATCATTGACAATCCCTCCGCTCCTTCGGGAACGTTATAAATCCTGATATTTTTCCGTCGTGATCTTCCCTCCTGGTCAAGCAATTTACTTTCCTGTTGATTTAATATTTTTATCGTCTTACTTAGTACCTGTTCCACGTTTTGCACGCGAGTTTACATAGAACATAGAATAGTACAGCGCAGTGCAGGCCCTTTGGCCCACAATGTTATGCCGACCCTCAAACCCTGCCTCCCATATAACCCCCCCACCTTAAATTCCTCAATCTACCTGTCTAGTAGTCTCTTGCTATTCTACGACAGACTCAGGCAGTGCATTCCACGTACCAACCACTCTCTGAATAAAAAACCTTCCTCTAATATCCCCCTTGAACTTCCCACCCCTTACCTTAAAGCCATGTCCTCTTGTATTGAGCAGTGGTGCCCTGGGGAAGAGGCGCTGGCTATCCACTCTGTTCCTTTTATTATCTTGTACACCTCTATCATGTCTCCTCTCATCCTCCTTCTCTCCAAAGAGGAACGCCCTAGCTCCCTTAATCTCTGATCATAATCCATACTCTCTAAACCAGCCAGCATTCTGGTAAATCTCCCCTGTACCCTATCCAATGCTTCCACATCCTTCCTATAGTGAGGCGACCAGAACTGGACACAGTACTCCAAGTGTGGTCTAACCAGAGTTTTATAGAGCTGCATCATTACATCACGACTCTTAAACTCTATCCCTTCATTTATGAAAGTTAACACACCATAAGCTTTCTTAACTACCCTATCCACCTGTGAGGCAACTTTCAGGGATCTGTGGACATGTACCCCGAGATCCCTCTGCTCCTCCACACTACCAAGTATCCTGCCATTTACTTTGTACTCTGCCTTGGAGTTTGTCCTTCCAAAGTGTACCACCTCACACTTCTCCGGGTTGAACTCCATCTGCCACTTCTCAGCCCACTTCTGCATCCTATCAATGTCTCTCTGTAATCTTTTGACAATCCTCTACACTATCTATAACACCACCAACCTTTGTGTCATCTGCAAACTTGCCAACCCACCCTTCTACCGCCACATCCAGGTGGTTAATAAAAATCACGAAAAGTAGAGGTCCCAGAACAGATCCTTGTGGGACACCACTAGTCACATTCCTCCAATCCGAATGTAATCCCTCCACCACGACCCTCTGCCTTCTGCAGACAAGCCAATTCTGAATCCACCTGGCCAAACTTCCCTGGATCCCACGCCTTCTGACTTTCTGAATAAGCCTATCATGTGGAACCTTGTCAAATGCCTTACTAAAATCCATACAGATCACATCCACTGCACTACCCTCATCTATATGCCTGGTCACCTCCTCAAAGAACTCTATCAGGCTTGTTAGACATGATCTGCCCTTCACAAAGCCATGCTGACTGTCCCTGATCAGACCATGATTCTCTAAATGCCCACAGATCCGATCTCTAAGAATCTTTTCCAACAGCTTTCCCACCACAGACGTAAGGCTCACTGGTCTATAATTACCCAGACTATCCCTACTACCTTTTTTAAACAAGGAGACAACATTCGCCTCCCTCCAATCCTCTGGTACCATTCCTGTGGACAAGGACATAAAGATCCTAGCCAGAGGCTCAGCAATCTCTTCCCTCACCTTGTGGAGCAGCCTGGGGAATATTCCGTCAGGCCCCGGGGACTTATCCGTCCTATTGTATTTTAACAACTCCAACACCTCCTCTCCCTTAATATCAACATGCTCCAGAACATCAACCTCACTCGTATTGTCCTCACCATCATCAAGTTCCCTCTCATTGGTCAATACCGAAGAGAAGTATTCATTGAGGACCTCGCTCACTTCCACAGCCTCCAGGCACATCTTCCCACCTTTATCTCTAATCGGTCCTGCCTTCACTCCTGTCATCTTTTTTTCTTCACATAATTGAAGAATGCCTTGGGGTTTTCCTTTACTCTACTCGCCAAGGCCTTCTCATGCCCCCTTCTTGCTCTTCTCAGCCCCTTCTTAAGCTTCTTTCTTGCATCCCTATATTCCTCAATAGACCCATCTGATCCTTACTTCCTAAACCTCATGTATGCTGCCTTCTTCCATCTGACTAGATTTTCCACCTCACTTGTCACCCATGGTTCCTTCACCCTACCATTCTTTATCTTCCTCGCCGGGACAAATTTATCCCTAACATCCTGCAAGAGATCTCTAAACATCGACCACATGTCCATCGTACATTTCCCTGCAAAAACATCATCCCAATTCACACCTACAAGTTCCAGCCTTATAGCCTCATAATTTGCCCTTCCTCAATTAAAAATTTTCCGGTCCTCTCTGATTCTATCCTTTTCCATGTAATGCTAAAGGCCAGGGAGTGGTGGTCACTGTCCCCCAGATGCTCAATCACTGAGAGATCTGTGACCTGACCCGGTTCATTACCTAGTACTAGATCTAGTATGGCATTCCCCCTGGTCAGCCTGTCCACATACTGTGACAGGAATCCGTCCTGGACACACTTAACAAACTCTGCCCCATCGAAACCCTTGGAACTAATCAGGTGCCAATCAATATTAGGGAAGTTAAAGTCACCTATGATAACAACCCTGTTATTTTTGCACCTTTCCAAAATCTGCCTCCCAACCTGCTCCTCTGTATCTCTGCTGCTACCAGGGGGCCTATAGAAAACCCCCAGTAGAGTAACTGCTCCCTTCCTGTTCCTGACTTCCACCCATATTGACTCAAAAGAGGATCCTGCTACATTACCCACCCTTTCTATAGCTGTAATAGTATCCCTGACCAGTAATGCTACCCCTCCACCCCTTTTTCCACCCTCTCTATCCCTTTTAAAGCACTGAAATCCAGGAATATTGAGAATCCATTCCTGCCCTGGTGCCAGCCAAGTCTCTGTAATGGCCATTACATCATAATTCCATGTATGTATCCAGGAAATTAGAAATGTGTGCAATAAAGGAACAGCAGTTATAATGGGTGACTTCAATCTACATGTAGACTGGGTGAACCAAATTGGTAAAGGTGCTGAGGAAGAGGATTTCTTGGAATGTATGCGGGATGGTTTTTTGAACCAACATGTCGAGGAACCGACTAGAGAGCAGGCTATTCTGGACTGGGTTTTGAGCAATGAGGAAGGGTTAATTAGCGATCTTGTCGTGAGAGGTCCCTTGGGTAAGAGTGACCATAATATGGTGGAATTCTTCATTAACATGGAGAGTGACATAGTTAATTCAGAAACAAAGGTTCTGAACTTAAAGAGGGGTAACTTTGAAGGTATGAGTCGTGAATTAGCTAAGATAGACTGGCAAATGACACTTAAAGGATTGACGGTGGATATGTAATGGCAGGCATTTAAAGGTTGCATGGATGAACTACAACAATTGTTCATCCCAGTTTGGCAAAAGAATAAATCAAGGAAGGTAGTGCACCCGTGGCTGACAAGAGAAATTAGGGATAGTATCAATTCCAAAGAAGTAGCATATAAATTAGCCAGAGAAAGTGGCTCACCTGAGGACTGGGAGAAATTCAGAGTTCAGCAGAGGAGGACAAAGGGCTTAATTAGGAAGGGGAAAAAAGATTATGAGAGAAAACTGGCAGAGAACATAAAAACAGACTGTAAAAGCTTTTATAGATATGTAAAAAGGAAAAGACTGATAAAGACAAATGTAGGTCCCCTGCAGACAGAAACAGGTGAATTGATTATGGGGAGCAAGGACATGGCAGACCAATTGAATAATTACTTTGGTTCTGTCTTCACTAAGGAGGACATAAATAATCTTCCAGAAATAGTAAGGGACAGAGAGCCCAGTGAGATGGAGGAACTGAGTGAAATACATGTTAGTAGGGAAGTGGTGTTAGGTAAATTGAAGGGATTGAAGGCAGATAAATCCCCAGGGCCAGATGGTCTGCATCCCAGAGTGCTTAAGGAAGTAGCCCAAGAAATAGTGGATGCATTAGTGATAATTTTTCAAAACTCGTTAGATTCTGGACTAGTTCCTGAGGATTGGAGGGTGGTTAATGTAACCCCACTTTTTAAAAAAGGAGGGAGAGAGAAACCGGGGAATTATAGGCCGGTTAGCCTAACGTCGGTGGTGGGGAAACTGCTGGAGTCAGTTATCAAGGATGTGATAACAGCACATTTGGAAAGCGGTGAAATGATCGGACAAAGTCAGCATGGATTTGTGAAAGGAAAATCATGTCTGACGAATCTCATAGAATTTTTTGAGGATGTAACTAGTAGAGTGGATAGGGGAGAACCAGTGGATGTGGTATATTTGGATTTTCAAAAGGCTTTTGACAAGGTCCCACACAGGAGATTAGTGTGCAAACTTAAAGCACACGGTATTCAGGGTATGGTATTGATGTGGATAGAGAATTGGTTGGCAGACAGGAAGCAAAGAGTGGGAATAAACGGGACCTTTTCAGAATGGCAGGCGGTGACTAGTGGGGTACCGCAAGGCTCAGTGCTGGGACCCCAGTTGTTTACAATATATATTAATGACTTGGATGAGGGAATTAAATGCAGCATCTCCAAGTTTGCAGATGACACGAAGCTGGGTGGCAGTGTTAGCAGTGAGGAGGATGCTAAGAGGATGCAGGGTGACTTGGATAGGTTGGGTGAGTGGGCAAACTCATGGCAGATGCAATTTAATGTGGATAAATGTGAAGTTATCCACTTTGGTGGCAAAAATAGGAAAACAGATTATTATCTGAATGGTGGCCGATTAAGAAAAGGGGAGGTGCAACGAGACCTGGGTGTTATTATACACCAGTCATTGAAAGTGGGCATGCAGGTACAGCAGGCGGTGGAAAAGGCGAACGGTATGCTGGCATTTATAGCGAGAGGATTCGAGTACAGGAGCAGGGAGGTACTACTGCAGTTGTACAAGGCCTTGGTGAGACCACACCTGGAGTATTGTGTGCAGTTTTGGTCCCCTAATCTGAGGAAAGACATCTTTGCCATAGAGGGAGTACAAAGAAGGTTCACCAGATTGATTCCTGGGATGGCAGGTCTTTCATATGAAGAAAGACTGGATGAACTGGGCTTGTACTCGTTGGAATTTAGAAGATTGAGGGGGGATCTGATTGAAACGTATAAGATCCTAAAGGGATTGGACAGGCTAGATGCGGGAAGATTGTTCCCGATGTTGGGGAGGTCCAGAACGAGGGGTCACAGTTTGAGGATAGAGGGGAAGCCTTTTAGGACCGAGATTAGGAAAAACTTCTTCACACAGAGAGTGGTGAATCTGTGGAATTCTCTGCCACAGCAAACTGTTGAGGCCGGTTCATTGGCTGTGTTTAAGAGGAAGTTAGATATGGCCCTTGTGGCTACAGGGGTCAGGGGGTATGGAGGGAAGGCTGGGTTCTGAGTTGGATGATCAGCCATGATCATAATAAATGGCGGTGCAGGCTCGAAGGGCCGAATGGCCTACTCCTGCACCTATTTTCTATGTTTCTATGTTTCTAAGCTCTCAGTTTATCACCTTTGTTCCTGATGCTTCTTGTATTGAGGTACACACACTTCAACCCTTACTGTCTTTACACCGTTTATTCTGCTTCTTTTTCCTCAAAGCCTCTCTATATGTTAGATCTGGGTTTACTCCATGCACTTCTTTCACTGTTCTATCGCTCTGGGTCCCATTCCCCTTGCAAATTAGTTTAAACCCTACCGAACCATGCTAGCAAACCTACCTGCAAGGATATTGCTCCCCCTCGAGTTCAGGTGCAACCCATCCAATCTTCTCAATTCGAGTCTCTGCCACCACTATTTTCTGATTGACGTTGGTGAGCTCTGACTTTATATCATGGAGCTGCTGCTTTATATCTTTTTGGACTTCCCTTATCTCTTCCAAAATTCTTATCATATTTGCAGCTTCACCTGCACGAGGCCCAGCGTCAGCCTCGCCGCCACGCGCACGTGTAGGAGAGCTGCGCGTTGTACCTCTCTCTTCCATAGGCTCCGCAGTGGTGCGTTTTTTAATCTCCAATCTTTCTCCCCATTCTTGCCCCCCCCCTTATCAATTCAGATATTTTCAAAAGATCTTATATTTAATAGATTAACGGGGCAAAATATGCGTTTTTCCAGAGGAGCTGTTGATTTAAGCTGCCATTCTGAACAATGACGTCACTGGAACAATGACGCCCCCTCCTTTATTCTCTGCATACCCATGACTGGGAGTACAAAGAAGGTTCACCAGATTGATTCCTGGGATGACAGGACTTTCATATGATGAAAGACTGGATCGACTAGGCTTATATTCGTTAGAATTTAGAAGATTGAGTGGGAATCTTATTGAAACATATAAAATCCTAAAGAGATTGGACAGGCTAGATGCAGGAAGATTGTTCCCAATGTTGAGGAAGTCCAGAACGAGGGGTCACAGTTTGAGGATAAAGGGGAAGCCTTTTAGGACCGAGATTAGGAAAAACTTCTTCACACAGACAGTGGTGAATCTGTGGAATTCTCTGCCACAGAAAACAGTTGAGGCCAGTTCATTGGCTATATTTAAGAGGGGGTTAGATATGGCCCCTGTGGCTAAAGAGATCAGGGGATATGTGGGGGGAAGGCAGGTACAGGGTTCTGAGTTGGATGATCAGCCATGATCATACTGAATGGTGGTGCAGGCTCAAAGGGCCAAATGGCCTACTCCTGCACCTACTTTCTATGTTTTCTATGTTTTTCTATGACTGTGTTGCCACCCACAGCTCCAATCTAATTAAATTTGCTGACAATACTACATTGATTGGCCTTATCTTAAATAAAAACGAGGAAGCCTACAGAGAAGAAGTCATCACCTTGACACAGTAGTGTCAAGAAAACAACCTCGATCCAGGACTTATATGCACCTAGAGTCAGGAAGCAAGCAAGCAGCATCATTGTAGACCCATCACACCCTGGACATCACCTGTTCCAACTCCTTCCTTCTGGTAGGCGCCTTAGATCACTGCATGCCAGGACAAATAGGTACAAGAACAGTTTCTTTCCGTATGCCATCAGTCTTATGAACACTTGAATTTTAGTCTATTATAAACCAAGTCCACTTGTAAATACATAGGCATACCTCATTGTATATAGTTCACGATTATTTGCCCTATTGTTTTGTTTGCTTTTTGATTCTGTACAGCGACAGCTCAGGGAAACCGGCATCAAATTCCCTGTATGTGTCCACTTACTTGGCGATAATAAAGGATTCTGATTCTGATTCTCCCTCAATGTCGCATAAAACAAAGGAGCTGGTTGTAGACTACAGCAGGAATGAAGGCAGGCTAACCCCTATTGACATCAATGGATCTAGGTTTGAGAGGGTGAACAGGTTAAGTTCCTCAGCATACACATCACCAAGGATCTCATATGGTCTGTACATATCAGCTGTGTGGTGAAAAAAAGCACAACAGCACCTCTTTCACCTCAGATGATTGAATTAGTTTGACATGAGTCCTCAAATCCTTGGGAATTTCTATGAGGGCATAATTGAGAGCATCCCGACTGGCTTAACACTGCCTGGTATGGGAACTTCACTTCCCTCAATCGCAGGACTCTGCAGCAAGTGGTGCGGACAGCCCAGTGCATCTGTAGATGTGAACTTCAGACTATTCAGGACATTTACAGAAACAGGTGCATGAGAAAGGCCCGAAGGATCATTAGGGACCCAAGTCAACCCAACTACAAACTGTTCCAGCTGCTGCCATGCAGGAAACAGAACCACAGCATTAAAGCCAGGACCAACAGGTTCCAGGACAGCTTCTTCCACCAGGCCATCAGACTGATTAATTCACACTGATACAATTGTACTGGCAGGACTTGAATGCTATTACCTCTTACAAAGTGAAACCAAGCGAAACGGGTGACAAACAAGGCTTCGCTCCCAGATGAACTCTATGCTTTCTATGTTTGTTTTAACTATCAGAACATGGAGGAACCTTCACAAATTCCCACAGTCCCCGATGACCCTATGATTTCAGTCTCTGAGGCCAAGGTGAGAGCATCCTTCAGGAGGGTGAACACAAGGAAAGCATCTGGCCCAGATGGGGTACCTGTCTGAGTACTGAACCCCTGTGCTGATCAACTGACTGGAATGTTCACTGATACCTCTGGCCTCTTGCATCAGCAGTCTGAGGTACCCATCTGCATCAAGCAGGCTTCAATTATACCGTGCCAATGAAGAACATGGTGACCTGCCTCAAGGACCGTCATCTAGTGGTATTTATATCCACTGTGAATAAGTGCTTTGAGAGGCTGGTGATGAAACATAGCAACACCTGTCTGAAGTGACTTGGATTCACTCCAATTTGCCTAAAGCACAACAGGTCTACAACAGATGCCATTTCATTGGCTCTTCACTCAACCCTGAAACATCTAGACAGCAAAGGTGTGTACATTAGTACCTTTATCAACTACAGCTCAGCATTCAACACTATCATCCCCTCAACACTAATCAATAACCTTCAAGGCCTTGGCCTCAATACCTCCTTGTGGAATTAGATCCTTGATTGCATCACTTCTAGACCCCAGTCAGATCGGATTGACAACATCTCCTCCACATTCTCCACCACAAGGCAGTGTGCTTAGCCTCCTGTTGTACTCGCTTTATACTTATGACTGTGAGACTACGCACAGCTCCAATGCCATATTTAAGTTTGCTGACAACACCACCATCATTGCCCGAATCAAAGGTGATAATGAATCTGCACATAGGAGGGAGATTGGAGGAGACTTCCGGTAGCGCTCATGGAGTGAAGTCGCGTTCTTGACTCGCTCCATTACCTCTGAGTTTTTTTTTCTCTATGGTCAGCTATACTTTAATTAACCATTAAGGCATCAATTTTTACAATACTTTGAATTAAACTGAATTCTCTGACAATTGGATGATACTTAGATCTGCTATGTCTAAGAACGGGAAAAACGGCAAGGATGGTAAACCTCCGGTTAAACCGAAAGCTACGGATCTCCCCCCGACTGAATCACCGGTGACTTTGAAAGCAATATCGGAGTTAATTCAGAGGGAAATTTCAACCTCTGTTAGGGAGATGATTCGTACGGAAATTGCAGGCTCTGTTAAAGACCTGATTCATACGGAAATCTCAACTAATTTCCAGAAAATTGCCGATTTAATTGATAAGATGCAAACATGTATTGCGGAACATCAGTCGGCTATATCTGATCTTCAAAAATTCGCGCAACAAAGTGAGCTTAAGATGGGGAAAATCGAAGAAACAATTAATGTAATGAAGAAGAAACTTGACTTTTTGACTTTTAAAAACTCTGACTTGGAATCTAGAATGCGACGGCAGAATTTACGAATGATTGGCGTGAGGGAAGCTGTTGAAGCCAACAACCCCATGAAATATTTCTCTCAACTTTTAAAAGATGCATTCCCTACTGTATTTCCTGACCAACCACCGCTACTGGATCGTGTTCACAGAATCCCATCATACTCGTCTAGGTCAGATAGACCTAGGCATGTTATTTTACGTTTTCATTATTTTCAAGACAAGGAGAGACTGTTTCGATTCGCTCGATCTAAAGGTTTCATTGATTTTTCGGATCTTAAGTTCCGATTCGTGGAAGATTTCAGTAAACCAATCTGGGACCAATGGGTCCGTTACAGATCCGTGATGTCGGAATTCTATAAGATGGATTTAAGACCAGCGCTGCTGTACCCTGCACGTCTAAGGATTCGCATGTTAGATGGAGCCCTTCGTTTTTTTGATTCTCCATCGGATACCCAGAGTTATCTGGATCAACTTTCATCTTCAACATCTTAATTGCCTTTTTTTAATTATCTCCGTTGATCGGAGGCTGTGAATTGGTTGGTTTTAACTTTTCTGTGCCCTATTTGGGCAGAAAAGTTTACTTTTGATTTCTTAATATGGCTGCTAAACTTTCTTTTTAACTGTGTCATTTCTTTCTTTTCCCAGGGGATTCTGGGTGGTTACTTCCCTTTTGTCATCTTACGTATTTCCTGTGCGGCCTTAAATTTTGTAGTTTTTTTTTAAATTTTATTCTGTTTTGCTTTTTATAATCACTTTATGTTAATAATCCTATTTTTTTTGTTGCTGTGTCTATTCATGAGTTTGAGGTTTATTGTGGTTTTTTTTAATATATATTTTCCGGCTTTTGTTCTGTTCTGTGTGTATTTTAATTGAGCTAACTTTTTTTTACTTATTTTTTTACTGTTTTACAATTAGCTGATCCTTTTCATATTTATACCTTTTTTTTAGGGAGCGTATACCGGAAGTCATGGGGGTAGTTTTAGCGCTTGCTTCTTTCTGGCGGGTCTGCTTTAGATTTTGCCTTGGGGTCTTGGGGTGGGGGGTGGTGGGAGGGGCTTCACGTTTTAGTTTGTTTCTCTTTGGGCTATATACATTATTGAAGTACTGGTTGCGTCCTTTTCCCCGGTATCTTTTGTATGTTCTGTTTCCTCTCCGGGTTTGTGGGTCGCGACTATTGTCAATCCTCCTTGTTGTGGGTTGACTTTAGGATTTATGGAGTCTATTATTAATTTTGTCTCCTGGAATACTAATGGTCTTAATCATCCTATTAAAAGGAAAAAAGTTTTTAAAGTGTTCCGGAGACTTAAAGCACAAATTTTATTTTTACAAAGACCCATGTACGGAGGGGGGACAGACTACGTTTTTTCAAATTCTGGAAGGGACAACAATTTCATTCGAACTCCAATGCTAAGATTCGAGGCGTCTCTATTTTTATAGATTCCTCAGTTACTTTTATACAACAGGATATTATCTCTGATCCGAATGGTAGATTTTTATTGGTTAGTGGTTTACTATTTAATAAAAAAGTAGTTTTGGTTAATGTTTATGCTCCTAATATGGATTGTCCGGAATTTTATAAATCATTGTTTGATCAGTTTCCGAATTTGAACGAGTTTTCATTGATTTGGGGCGGAGATCTTAATACCTGTTTATCTCCAGCTTTGGACCGTTCGGCTCCTTTACGGACTTTACCTAATAAATCTGCAAATTTGATTAATTTTTTCCTTTCTGATTCTGGGTCGACGGACATTTGGCGTTTTCTGCATCCTCAGGAAAAAGATTTTTCCTTCTTTTCACATGTTCATCATTCCTATTCAAGAATTGATTATTTTTTCATTGATTCTCGTCTCATTCCTTCAGTGATTAAATGTGATTATGATTCTATAACCATTTCGGATCATGCTCCACTTAAGCTTTCTATTAAAATTATGGCCAATATACCAAACAATAGACAATGGCGTTTTAATTCGCTGTTGCTTCAGGACTCGGACTTTGTTAATTTTATGAATGAACAGATTGAGCTTTTTTTTTTAACAATTAACCATACAGAAGATATTTCGGTTAACACTCTTTGGGACACTTTTAAAGCCTATATTCGGGGTCAGATTATTTCGTATTCCGTTGCTTTGAGGAAGAAACAGAAGCAGGAGGAGATGGCAATTGTGGACAAGATTAAAGAAATTGATAAGAAATATGTTATGGCTCCTTCTGAGGAGCTATACAAACAAAGAACTGAACTTCAAATGGAACACAGTTTACTACTCTCGTCCTCGATTGTAAACCAATTAAAGAAAACAAGAAGTGATTTTTATGTTCACAGTGATAAAATTGGCAAGCTGCTGGCTAATCAATTGAAATCTAATTATGTTAAATCTCAAATCAATCAGATTTATAACCAAAATGATCGATTGATATTGGATCATGTGGGGATTAATCAAACCTTTTGTGATTTTTATTCTTCTTTATATCAATCAGAGTCTCCTCGAGATTCTAAATATATGAATGATTTTTTAGATAAGTTAGACTTCCCTCAGATTTCACAGGATATGTCTTCTTTATTAGATACTTCCATTACAATGGATGAGATTAAGAATGTTATTTTTTCTATGAATCTGGGGAAAGCTCCTGGCCCTGATGGGTTTACCGTTGAATTTTATAAATGTTTTGCTTCTTTATTGATTCCTTGGCTCTATAAGGTTTTTGAGGCTTCTTTGAAACTTGGTAAACTTCCGGAATCTTTTAATAGAGCATCAATTTCTTTAATACTAAAGAAGGATAAAGACCCTGCTCAGTGTGCATCTTATAGACCAATATCTTTATTAAATGTTGATTCTAAAGTTTTTTCTAAGTTATTAGCAAATAGACTAGAAAAAGTACTTCCTTCTATTATTTCGGAAGACCAAACGGGTTTTATTAAAGGTCGTTACTCTTTTTATAATATTCGTACATTGTTAAATATCGTTTATACTCCCTCACAAAATGTTCCTGAGTGTGTTATTTCTTTAGATGCCGAGAAAGCTTTTGATAGAGTAGAATGGCCTTATTTATTTAAGGTGCTTGAAATGTTTAATTTTAGCTTGAAATTTATATCCTGGATTAAACTGTTATATCACTCCCCTGTAGCCTCGGTTCATACTAACTCTTTAAACTCACCTTTTTTTCCTCTCTTTCGTGGTACTCGACAAGGCTGTCCTCTTAGTCCCCTATTATTTGATATTGCATTAGAACCTCTTGCAATTGCTATTCGAGAATCTTCAAATATTACTGGGATAACTCGGGGATTAAAGTCCCATAAATTATCACTCTATGCTGATGATTTACTTTTATATATTTCTAATCCTGAGAGATCCATTCCTGCTGTTTTAGAGTTATTAGCACAATTTGGTCTTTTCTCAGGTTATAAATTAAATCTTAGTAAGAGTGAACTTTTTCCGATTAATAAACATCTTCCCTTATATTATAAATTTCCATTTAAATTGATTAATAATTACTTTTCATATCTTGGGATTAAAATTACTTGTAAACATAAAGATTTATTTAAGACTAACTTTTTACCATTAATAGACCATATTACTCAACTTTCATCTAAATGGTTTCCCTTATATTTAACTTTGATTGGTCATATTAATGCAGTTAAGATGTTTTTTTTGCCAAAATTTTTATATGTGTTTCAGGCATTACCAATTTTCGTTCCTAAATCTTTTTTTGATAAAGTTGACTCTAAAATTTCTTCATTTATTTGGCAGAATAAGAATCCGAGACTGGGTAAAATACATTTACAGAAAGCTAAGAGAGATGGAGGTTTAGCATACCTAACTTTAGATTTTATTATTGGGCTATTAATATTCGACATATGAAATTTTGGTTACTTGACCGGGACATACTATCTATTCCTAAATGGGTAGCATTGGAATTACAATCTGTTCAGGGTTATACACTTGGTTCTATTTTAGGTTCCTCTCTTCCTTTTGATTCGAAACGCCTTAAGCAGGTCTCTAACCCGATAGTTAAATATGCTTTGCGTATTTGGTTTCAATTCAGAAAATGTTTTGATCTTAATCAATTCGGGTTAGCGATTCCTATTTTAGGTAACATATTTTTTCCTCCCTCTTTTACGGATCGCGCTTTTCAAACTTGGAAGACTAAGGGTATTTTACGGTTTTTGGATTTATTTTTAGATGGTTCCCTTATGTCTTTTGAACAATTATCTAATAAATATAACTTATCAAGAATACATTTTTTTAAGATATTTACAAGTTAGAAATTTCCTAAGTACTATACTTTCTTCCTTTCCAATGCTTCCTCCTATATATATTTTAGATTCGATAATTAACCTTAATCCATGTCAGAAAGGTGCATCGGCTATGATTTATAATATTATTATGAAACTTAGGAAAGCTCCATTTGATAAGATTAGGGTAGATTGGGAACAGGAATTGGGGCTTACCATTTCTGTGGATGATTGGGGGCAGATTTTACAATTAGTTAATACTTCCTCTATTTGTGCTAAACATTCCCTAATTCAATTTAAAGTGGTTCATAGAGCACATATGTCCTAAGATAAGTTAGCGCGTTTTTACTCGCATATTAATCCTTTCTGTGATAGATGTTCGGGGCAGATAGCCTCTTTAACTCATATGTTTTGGTCTTGCCCTACTTTGGAAACTTTTTGGAGAGATATTTTCAATATTATTTCTAAGGTATTAAATATAGATATCTCTCCTCACCCTATTACTGCTATCTTTGGACTACCTAAAATTTCTAGTAATCTTTCCCCTTCAGCCCGTAGAATGATTGCATTTCTTACTTTAATGGCGAAAAGATGTATTTTACAACATTGGAAAGAGCTTAATGCTCCAACTACCTTTTTTTGGTTTTCTCAGACGATTTTATGTTTGAATTTGGAGAAAATTAGAAGTAACCTTTATGATTCTTCATTTAAATTTGAACAGATTTGGGGACCTTTTATTCGATATTTTCATTTAATGTAATATTTACCCTTCTTGTTTTTTTTTCACTGTTTTAATGGAGGTCGGGATTGAGGACGTGATTTTAAGTTTAACTCTGTTTGGTTTCAAGTTAGCCCATTGCTTTGCCTTGCTTTTAGTTAGCTGCACGGTGGGTTTTTTTTTTGGGGTTTTTTTTTCTTTTTTTCCATTGATATATATAAAATTTAGTATACTATTATGTTATCTTGGTTTCTTATGCTTAAATTACATTGTTTGTAGTATTTTCTTTTTGGTATTGTTATCTTTTGGAATTTTATTATACTTTAACATTGTATTAATGTTTATATGGCTTACCTTTTTTGTATACTTACTCAATAAAAAGATTTAAAAAGAAAGAAAGGAGGGAGATTGGAAATCTGAATGAGTGGTACCACAACAACAACAACAACCTCTCCCTCGATGTCAAAAGACCAAGGAGCTGATTATTGACTTCAGGAGGAGAAAACCAGTGGTTCGTAAGACAGCCCTCATTGGGGGAATCGGAGGTGGAGAGAGTCAGCAACTTTAAATTCCTCAGTTTTATCATTTCAGAGGAACAGTCCTGGGTCCTGGGTTAGCATGTAAGCGCAATTATGAAGAAAATATGGCAGCACCTCTACTTACTTAGAAGATACCATGCTGATGCTTCACAAACTAAAACTCTGACAAATTTCTACAGATGTGTGGAGGAGAGTACTTTCGTTGCATCATGGCCTGGTATGGAAACATCCATGCCCTTGTTTAGAAAATCCTACAAAAAGAAGTGGATATAGTTAAGTCCATCATGGGTAAAGCCATTCAGCACATCTACACAGAGTGCTGTCACAGGAACGCAGTATCCATCAAGTATCCCAATCATCCTGGCCATCTCTCTTCTCACTGCTGCCATCAGGAGTCTCAGGGCCCACACCACCTGGTTCAGAACAGTTATTATCCTCAACCATCATGCTCTTGAACCAAAGGGGATAGCTTCACTCAATTTCACTTGCCCAATCACAGAAATGTTCCCTCTGCCTATGGACTCACTTTCAAGGACACTTATCTCATGTTCTCATTATTTATTGCTTATTTATTATCTTTTTTCTGTCTTTCATATTTGCAGTTTGTTGTCCAATCCATTCTACTGGGTGCAGTCTTCTATAGATGTTATAGTGTTTCTTTGATTTATTGTGTATGCCTGAAAGAAAACAAATGTCAGGGTTGTATATGGTGCCATATATGTACTTTGATAATAAATTTACCTTGTACTTGGTGTATGATTCAGAAAATCCAAAGGATAATGATTAAAGAAATAAGTGCAGAGGGCAAAATAAAGACCATCTTAGCAGTGGATTCTGCCTCCTAGTATATTAGTACAAAACCAGGAAAATTAGGAACTGTGTTGTTTTAAGTCTTCACTTGAACTGTGCCGGCATAGATGCTGTATGACCAAATGACAAGGAGATAGACACAACTTTAAGCTATTTAATGAAGTAAGAGATCAAATGTACAAACATTTATGGCAGAGAGGAGAAAAAAGACCTGAAGGAAAGGTAGTAATATGGAAATGATAAACAGTCTGGGATATACAACAATAGAGTACAAAGAGCAAATCAGTGGATTAGATTAGAAAGTTACAAAGATAATCGAAGGCCTGTACAGGTGTCCCCCGCTTTTCGAACGTTCGCTTTACGAAACCTTACTGTTACAAAAGACCTACATTAGTTCCGTTTTCGCTAACAGAAGATGTTTTCACTGTTATGAAAAAAGGCAGTGCGCGGAAAAAGCAGCGTGCGTCCCGAGCAGCCACTCTCCCCCGGATTCGGAACTGCATTCTCGCCGGCACTGCTTAAACACATGCCTGTGAGCAGCCATTTGCAAGATAAGTTCTAAGGTATCGAAAGCCTGAAAGAGCTCATAAGGGTGTTACACTTAGCATAAAACTAGATATAATTAAGCGTTTCGATCATGGTGAACGAAGTAAGGACAAAGTGAGTTTGGCTTGTGGAAGCTGACGAAGATGATGTTGAAGAGGTTTTGGCATCCCATGATCAAGAACTGATAGATGAAGAGCTGAAGCAATTGGAAGAGGAAAGGATAACAATTGAAACCGAATGCAGTAGCGAACGGACCGAAAGTGAAGTCGTCCAGGAATTGAACTTGAAGCAACTGTGTGAGATTTTCGCTGCAATGATAAAGTACGACTTTAATTTTGAAAGGATACATCAGTTTAGGGCAAATTTGCAAGATGATTTGAGTGTGTACAAAGAACTGTATGGTAGAAAAATGTGCGAGGCTAGCAGTCAAGCAAGCCTTCCACATCAGCCAGAGCAGACGACGAACCTCGACCTTTGACATCGAGGCAGGCAGACATAGAAGAAGATGACCTGCCTGCCCTGATCGACGATGAGATGACACCCCAGTGTCCCACAACCCCAACCCCCGGGCCGCGGACAGATACCAATTCGCGGAGAATACAGCGCTAGCTGGGAGGCACCCGACACATCTTTAAGAAAAAGCCAAAATAAACAAGCTAATTAATTAGGTGCTGACCGGCACGCAATTGTTGGCCCAGAACAGAGCCGACTGTGACGCGTCTGATCTGGGCTGACATTTACGTGCTGGGGCAGCACCTAATTAATTAGCTTGTTTATTTCAGCTTTTTTCTTAAAGATATGCTGGGTGCGATCCGGCCACCGCTGGACCCCTGCATGCTTTGCGGATCGGTATCAGGTCGCTGTCCGGAGGGTGGGGGCCACTGCAGCACCCCAACCTCCGATGACTCAGCCTAACACACTATCATCAGTGTGCTTGATGTCTTCCTGATTCCCGTAAGTGATACTACACTGTACATACATTATTTCTACTTTATATAGGCTGTGTATTTTTACGTGTTATTTGGTATGATTTGGCAGCTTCATAGCTTAAAGGTTACTGGAGAGTGCTTGCGCCGTGTTTTTACCAACAGCACTTGCGTGAGATGTTCTGCCGACGGCGCTTGCGTGAGATTTTCGCTACAGAGAACAGTGCAGTAATGATTGCGGAAAAGTATTTCTACTTTATATACGCTGTGTATTTATCATATCATTCCTGCTTTTACTATATGTTACTGTTATTTTAGGTTTTGTGTTATTTGGCATGATTTGGTAAGTTATTTTTGGGTCTGCGAACGCTTACAAATTTTTCCCATATGAATAAATAGTAATTGCTTCTTCACTTTACGACCTTCCGGCTTACGAATCGTTTCATCGGAACGCTCTACCTTCAGGTGGCGGGGGAAACCTGTATGTGAATGCAAGTAGATGAATAGAGGATAAATAAATAGGAAACCACAGCTACTAAAATATGATTGCAGGATGACATGGATTGGAACACAAATACTAAAGAGTACATGCCATTAGGCAAGAACAGAAAGCTAAAAAAAAATGGAATAGTTCTGTAATTAATGGTGTAAGATTATCAAAATTCACAAAATCCAAGGACACAGAAATGGCTTGGGTGAAGATTAAAAAAAAATAAAGGCATGTAGTCTCTTGTGGGAGAGGTGTACTCGCCCACTTTCTTAATAATGTATAATTCTGTTTTTAATAAAATTTCTCTTTATATAATTTTTATTTTATCTAATTGTTGAATTGTGTTGTTTCCTGTTGCATGGCATACACTGACCAAAACACCACAGCAAATTCCTAATACATGTAAATGTATACAGTGAATAAAGATGATTCTTGATCCTTGACATGGTAAAACAGTATAAAAAGAATTTTTTTTAAAAAACAACAGAAGCTTATCAGAATAGTGCACCTGTAGCCTTGGGAAATACAATTTGTTTTATGAAAATAAATTACATGAGCAAAAATAAACTAGATGAAGAATTTAGTGCATTATCAGAGGCAGTTGTATTTTCTTGAGCTAATCAGAGAGCAAGTTAAACTTGACTTGATATTGTGTAATGAGGTGGAATTAGATATTGATTTCATTGTGACGACAGCACCAATAACAATGTGTTTGAAAGAGACCAGAGAGAAAAATTGGAGACAATTGGAACAAAATACAAACTACTGAAGGAACAAAATAGTCCAAAGTATCTTAGAGAGAAATGGACAGTTGACATTTTGGTAGAGACTCCAATTTCATCAGTCCAGCTGAAAGGTATGTATTATAAAGTTAATCAAAAATGAGGATGGTACAAGTTTTTGCAGATATTTTTAAAAATCAGATATATTACTAAGTGAGCAATGATCTCAAGGTAAGGGGGTCCAAGGAATTAATACAATGGAAACAAAATAGTTAAACAGTGCAAACGAGGAAATCTGCAGATGCTGGAAATTCAAGCAACGCACACAAAAAAATGCTGGTCAACACAGCAGTACCTCTTCCTTTGAGTGTGTAAATTAAACAGGGATTTTGTATCAGTCCGCAATTAGCTGCAAATACATAAATGCAAAGGAGGGAAGTGGAATAAACAAATTGTTGGAGCGTAGGGCCTTAAGGACATCATCCTAGAATGTTAAAAATATTAACTCGTGAGATAATTGAGGTGTAGGTTTTATATTTTCTAAAATTCTCTAGAATCCTCTTCAGAATCAATCAAATTGGGGAAAAAAAGATACAACTTCTTTATTCAGTTTGCAAGTCTTTCAGATGCAGAGACTTAATTTCCTGGAGCATACAAGGATTGTACAATAAGTATATAAGAAAGATAATGGAATGTAATCACTTTTTTTGCTAGAGCAACTAAATAAGAGGTTAAGATATAATTGAAGCAATGTTGGGATGACTATTGTGCCTAGCATTATACTCCTTAACAAAGGAGTTAATGAATTCGTTAGTTTTGAGAAAATTTACGAGTAAATAGAATGGGCAATATCTTATGTAGAAAGGCCAGACAGGCTAGGTCAGTATCTATTGGAATTGAGAATGAGGTTGGGGGGTGGTCTTGAATTATATATAGGATTCTGGTGGTCTTCACAAGGTGATTGAGAAAGTTTTCTATATTGTAGAACTTATAACTATGCAGACAAATTTAAAATATGGGATTTCCCAATTATAATAGGCAAAATTTCTTTTGAGGATCGCAAATTAGTGATTTGAATATTTAAGGCAGGGGTAGATGGATTTGTGATGCAATTGGACCTTGGACTTTCTGACTAACAGACCCCAATCAGTTAAGTTAGACAACCTCTCCTCCTCCACTCTCACCCTGAACATCAGCATGCCTCAAGGCTGTGTTCTGAGCCCTCTTCTGTACTCCCTTTTCATCTATGACTGCATTCCTGTACATGGTTCTAACTCCATAATCAAGTTCACAGACGACACCACGGTGGTTGGCCAGATCAGAGGGGATGACGGGACGGCCTACAGGGACAAGGTCCAGCTCCTGGCCGCGCGGTGTGTCGACAACAACTTAGCCCTCAACACCCAGAAGACCAAGGAGATCATTGCGGACTTCAGGCATGCTAGGAGCCACACTCACATCCACATCTACATCAATGGAGCTGTAGTGGAGCGTGTATCAAGCTTCAAATTCCTTGGTGTCCACATTTCCAAGGATCTCACCTGGTCCCTGGACTTCTCCATCCTGATCAAAAAGGCGCAACAGCACCTTTATTTCCTGCAGAACATCAAGAAAGCTCACCTCTGTCCCAGGATACTGACGGACTTTTACCGCTGTACTATTGAGAGTATACTCACCAACTGCATCTCAGTGTGGTATGGCAATTGTCCCGTATTGGACCGCAAAGCACTCCAGCGGGTGTTGAAAACTGCCCAGCGGATTATCGGCACCCAATTGCCCACCATTCAGAACATCTACCATAAATGCGGCCTGGGCAGGGCGAGAAACATTATCAAGGATGCATCTCACCCTAACTATGGACTTTTTACTCTCCTCCCATCTGGTAGGTGCTATAGGAGCCTCCGCTCCCACACCAGCAGGCACAGGAAGAGCTTCTTCCCTGAGGCTGTGACCCTGCTGAACCTCACATCACAGCGCCAAGCAGTATTGCACGCATATTGTACTGTCCCAGTACTTTTATATTTGTGTGCTGTAGCACTTCCTTTTTATTCGCAGTGTTTTTTACAAAATAACTATTCTTTGCATTTCTGGTCAGATGCTAACTACATTCCATTTGCTTTGTATCTGTACTCGGCACAATGACAATAAAGTTGAATCTAATCTAATCTAAGTGGGTGAAGCATTAATGTGGGTAGACTAGTTATGCAGACTTAAGATTGCAAATCATATATGACTTACTAAATGGTGGAGCAGACTCAAAGCTGGGTGGCATAATCCTGCTCTGTCATTTGTATATTAGACCATAAAACCACAAGCTATAGAAAAAGAATTAGGCCATTTGGCCCATTGAGTTTGTTCCACCATTATATCATGGCTGATCTATTTCCCTCCTAGCCCCAATCTCCTACCTTCTCCCCATAACCTTTCATGCCTTGACTAATCAAGAACCTATTAACCTCTGTCTAAATTATACCCAATAACTTGGTCTACACTACTACCTGTGGCAACAAATTCCACAGATTCACCACTCTCTGGCTAAAGAAATTCCTCCTCATCCCTATTCTAGATGGACATCACTTTATTCTGAGCCTGTGCTCTCTGGTTTCAGACTCCCTCACTATAGGAAATATCCTCTCCACATCCACTCTTTCAAGGCCTTTCTACATTTGATAGGTTTCAATAAGATTTCTCTTCACCCCTCCCCCCATTCTTCTCAATTCCACTGATTACAGGCCAGAGCTATCAATTGGTCCTTGTATGGTAACCCTTTCATTCCCAGAATCATTCTTGCAAACTTCTGAACTCTCTCCATTGTTGGCACATCCTCTTAGACAAGGGATCCAAAACTGTTGACAATATTCCAAGTGAGGCCTGCAAGAGAATGGGTTTGAGATGGGCCAATCAGCCATGATTGAATGGTGGAGCAGACTGGTGGGCCGAATGGTTTAATTCTGCTCCGTTGTCTCATGCTCACTAGTGCCTTATAAAGCCTCAGCATTACATCTTTGCTTTTATATTCTAGTCCTCTCAAAATGAATGCTAACATTGCATTTGGCTTCCTTATCACCCACTCATCCACCAAATTAACCTTTTGGGAACCCTGCTACACGCTGATTCTCAAGTCCTTTTGTACTTCAGATTTTTGAATTTTTTCTCCATTTAGAAAATAGCCTACACTTTTATTTCTTCTACCAAAATGCACAACCATACACTTCCCAACATTGTACTCTATCTGCCATTTCCTTGCCCATTCTCCTAATTGGTCTCAGTTCTTCTGCAACCTCCCTGTTTCCTTAACATTACCAGCCCCTCTGCCCATCTTTATATCATCTACAAACTTGGCTACAAAGATATAAATTCCACCATACAAATAGTTGACAAATAACAGAAAAAGAAGTAGTCCCAACACAGTGGAACACCACTAATCACAGGGAGCCAACCAGAAAGGGCTCACTTTATTTCCCACTCTTCGCCTCTTGCCAATCAGCCAATGCTCTATTCATGCTAGTAATACATCCTGTAAAACCATGGGCTCTTAACCTGTTAAGTAGCCTCATAAGTGGCACCTTGCTAAAGGCCTTCTGAAAATCCAAGTATGGCAACATCCACCAGTTCTCCTTTGTCCATCCTTGTTATTTCTTCAAAGAATTCCAACAGATTTGCGAGATAAGACGCTCCCACAAGGAAACCACGCTGACTTCAACCTATTTTATCATGTGACTCCAAGTACCACGAAAAATTCTCACAATCAACTCCAACATCTTCCCAACCACTGAGGTCAGACTAACTGGCCTATAAGTTCCTTACTTCTGCCTCTCTCCTTCTGTGAAGAATGGAGTGACATTTGCAGTTTTCCAGTCCTCTGAAACCATGCCAGAATCTACTGATTCTTGAAAGATCATTACTAATGCCTCTACAATCTCTTCAGCTACCTCTTTCAGAAGCCTGGGGTGTAGACCATCTGGTCCAGGTGATTTATCCACCTTCAGACCTTCCAGTTTCCCGAGCACCTTCTCCCTAGCAATGGCAACTTCACTCATTTCTGGTCCCTGCCACTCTTGAACTTCTGACATACTGCTAGTGTCTTCCACAATGAAGACAGATGCAAAATAGCATTCAGCTCGTCCGCCATTACTATCTCTCCAGTGGTCTCATATCTATTCTCAATTCTTTTATTCTTTATATACCTGAAGAAACTTTGTGTCCTCTTAATATTATTAGTTATCTTACCTTCGTATTCCATCTTTCCCTCCAAGTTTTTTTTGTTGCCTTCTGTTGGTTTTTAAAGCTTCCTAATCCTCTAACTTCCCACTAACTTTTACTCTATTATTTTTCCCTCTTTGCCTTTATGTTGACTTTGACTTTCCTTGACAGCCACATCTGCATCATCCTGCCCTTAGAATACTACTTCTTTGGGATGCATCTATCCCGCACCTTCCGAATTACTCCCAGAAATTCCAGCCATTACTGCTCTGCCGTCAACCCTGTTACTGTCCCCTTCCAATCAACTTTGACCAGATACTCTCTCATGCCTCTGTAATTTCCTTTACTCCACTATAATACTGATACATTTGACTTTAGCTTCTCCCTCTCAAATTGCAGGGTGAATTCTATCACATTAAGATCACTGTCCCCTAAGGGTTCCTTTACCTTAGTGCTCTATGAATGTTTGTAAATATCAAGGATGATTAACAGTGGTCAATATCTCACCAGCTATAAAAGCCATCTTAGTCTGTCTCCCTTCAGTGTTGAAGCACTCCATACCGGACAACATTCTGATCAATCTCCTCTGCCCCCTCAACGGTGCAATCATGTCCTACCTATATTGTGGCAGCAACTAATAACTGCCTGAGGTTTTCAATTGTGGCCTAACCAATGTTTTAGAAGGCCTGAACTATAGTTCCATTCTCTATGCCTTAATTAACAAAGACTGCAAGTCCTAAGTCTTATTAATTCCTTGGTGGGCCTCAACAATGCCCGCCCACAACATCCAGGGACAAAATAAAAGGCATAAATACAGAAGACAGTCAAAATCTGTTTCCCAGGTTAGAAATGTTAACACTGTGCATTTACAGTGAGAGGGGGAATTCTACTCTGCCCCTGGTTACTCACTTACCTTCAATATACAGGTACAAAATACCTGGCAAACAAAATGAAGGAAATTGAACACATATGTGTAAGTACATCCACCCCCACTTTCTTTACATCTGAAGTGCCTTCATCTTTTCTAGCCTTCTATGTCTCTTTGCCTTTTTTTTAAATTCAACTATCAACATCCCTTGATGCCCAGGATTCCTTGGATTTGCTCCTAATGGAAACACTTTGAATCTGGACTCTCATCTTTTTACTTCTAATTGACTCTCATATTTAGACCTATCTAAATCCAGCTCCAACAAAAAAAATACTGCACAAGCTTGGCAGATCAGTCAGTAGCTGTGGACAGAAATGGACAATCAATATTGTTTCAGGTCAAGACCCTTCATCTGGACTGAAAGACAGATGGGAGATGGCCAGTAAGTGGTGAAGGGGTGAAGGGTGAAGCAAAACTTGGCAAGCAATACATAGATCCAAGTGAGGAGGGTGATAAGCAGATGGAGGAAAAAGTGGAAATAGTGAGAAGCTGCAAGATGATAATGGCTGCAGAAAATGGAATCAGATAGAAAAGGCGTAACAGTGAATCAAGGGAAGTACAGTGGGCAGATGGCAACAGCAGGAGGAGGAGATCCAGTGGGAAGAGTCCATGCGTGACTGGCAGATTGAATGGATAGAGGAGGGGAAAGCTGTTGAGTATGGGAGTGGGTGAGAGGGGTCGGTGGATGAGGAAACGGGTAGTTCAAGAGGAGAAAGAAATAAGACAGATTAGTTTACCTGAAACTGAAGAATTCACTGTTCATATCATTGGGTTGTGGAGTACTGAGGCAGAATAGGAACGCTGTTCCATTAGTTTATGTTTAGCCCTCGCAGTGGAGAATGCAGAGACAGAGAGGTTGGTGAAAGAATGGGGAGGGAATAGAAGTGTCTACTAACTAGAGCTGCAGAAGACCCAGACAGATGGAATGCAGGTGCTCTGAAAAGTGGTTACTTAGTCCATGCTTAGCCTCACTGATATAGAAGCAACCCCATCAAGAGCAACCAAATGCAATAAGATTTGAGGAGATGCATGTAAATCTCGGCATTAGCTGGAACAGCTGTTCAGGGCGCTGAATGGTGGCGAGAGTCGAAAAGGTGTTACACCTTCAGCCATTGCAGAGGAAAATGCCAGGCAGGGTATGGTTGAGTGAACCAGGTAGTCATGGAGTTAGTGATCCCTGCAGAAACTGATGGGAAAGGAGATTCTGCCCGATGGCAAGACATTCATTTTTACAGTTTCAGGTAAGCTCCTCTATCCCTTTTAACTTTCTTCCTGGTGTTCCTAGTTCCACTACATCCTCCATCACTGTTTCTTTCCCATCCTCCATTCACTCCATGTGCCCATTTTCCATATGCAGCCCCCCAGAGTCTCTCACACTATTCACATCTGCCCAACCCACCTCCCTTATTTCATTCACTGCTCCACCTTTGTTTCCTATAATATCCCACCTTCTGCAGTCCTTTATATCTTCCACCTATCACCTTCCAGCCTATTAATATTTCCACTTCTCCTTCCTCCACAGATCTATCACCCCTCCTCACCTGGATCCATCTATCACCCCTCCTCACCTGGATCCATCTATCACTTACCAGCGCTTCATCATTATACAAGTCATGTCTCCTCTATTATTCCAATTCAGATAAAAGATTTCAACCTTAAGTATTATCTGCCCACTTCCCTCCACAGATGCTGCCTAACAAACTAAGTTTCTTCAGCATTTTGTTGATCCAGTCTTCAGCATCTGTAGTCTCTTGTATCTCAATAAAATTAGTTTCTCTAATCTACATATGCCAATCCTGTCTTAATATTGAATTCTTTCCTAAATTAAGGACCTTAAATTCCAAACCATCCTCACCTCGTTCCATAATCTTGCTCTAGTGTTTAAAAAGGGCAATCCAAATGACATCACAAAGAACTTTCATTACAGCTCTGATTTGATATTCACTTTTGGAAGATTATAACTGATTTCCTTTTAATATTGCTAATTGCACCTCTATCAATATTTCAAACAGTGCATTTTTGTTTTAAATAAAGTCTTTCAAATCTGGGCTCAGCTCCCAAATATTCTGCTAACAAGTATTTTTCGTTGCTTACAATGGACACAAGATATGGGAGCTGGAGAAAGTAATCCAACTCTGAAAGCATGTTCTGTCACTTATCAAGATCATGGCTAATCCTATTTTTTTGGTACCATTTTCCAGTACTATTCCCATATCCATCAATTCCCTTAGTGAGCAGAAACCAATACATTTGAAATGGATAAACTCAACAACTGAGAATCCAGAGCCCTTTGGAGTATAGAATTCCAAACGAGTCAACAGCCTTCTAGTACAGGCACACTTCCAACTGAGCAGAGCATTTCACCAATAAATCCAGCCTGGGAACAAAGAAATGGATGAATGTTAACAATATCCTTGGGTCCACCAAGTGTTTTCAAACCAAGTTCTCTGATTGTGATTCTGCAGTAAAGTAAGAAAGCTACAAGTTTTTGTTATGAGCATGCTCACCAATTAAGGCCCCAGTCTTTTCACATAATCAAGGCAGCCTCCAATATTAGTTGTTACATCTGGATATCTTTCAGTTTTGAATAATTAAGTTGGAACCCAAAAGGACAATAAACTATCTGTCATTTTGCAAAGTCTCAAAATGAGATGGCTTTTTGGTAAAGTCATTTACAAGTTATTTTAATTCTTATTTAATTATCATTCATCAATAAACAGTGCATCAAATTAGCAGACTTGTATTAAAGCAAATCCACCAGAAAACTGGTGAAAGATTTTCCTCTAGTTAGCAACAAAAGAGCTACTTCATTTTGAGACTTCCTCAAAATAGTAGACATTTCACTTTGCTTTTAAGATTCCAGCACAATTACTCAAAACAGGAAGATATCGAAAAATAATAGAACCAATTTTGGAGGCTTACTTCATTGGGTGAACAAAGCTGGGCCTTATTTGGTAGGGTAGGATCATAATGTCAAAACTTGTAGTTCCCCTTCTCCAATGATACAAAAAAAAATCAATCTGAAAATTTGGTTTGAGTTAATTCCACTCATGCCACTTTATCTGTAGCTTTTCTAAGAGCAGGTAACTCAACTGCTGTATCATCTGTTTTAAAAAGCCAAGCAATTCCACATAGCACCTTTAATCTTCTGCCAGAGTACAAGATTCTAATCTCCACATCTTTTAATGCACAATAGAAAATCTGGTTCATCTCATTCGGTACATCTGAAAGCTGCCACTGAAGAAAGCATCTCCAAATCAAAATATGCAGCTTTCAAATACAGGCCAAGAGAAACTTGAAGGTGAAGAAGAAATAATTGTTTTTTTGTTCCTGTGAAAGCCTGCAAGAAAACACATCTCAATGTAATATACGGTAACATACAGTATGTACTTTGATTATAAATTTACTTGAATGTTAGAGGATAATTTACAGCATTCAATTAACAACTCCCTTCAGTTCATTTGTGGAAAAATATTAAAGCTATGTAAACTATATACGACACTGACAGGGACCAAGAACAAATCCAGATTAAAACTAACAAAGTATTGATCCTATACCAAGAGTCATATATACTTCAGTGACAATTTGGGGCAGTACAGCTGATAGGGATGTGCATGTAGTCTGCACAGCCTCTCTCACGTACCAAAGGTCTGCAGAGGGGGGTGAGGGGGTTGGTAGGAATGTGGGTAGAACAAAATGGGATTGGTATTGGATTGATGTGTAATGGGTGATTGTTGGTGAGCTACACGGCCCAATTGGGTACTATATTTCTGACTTTGAGTAACCAGGGTCAATGAGAGCAGGGTGGTAGACACACCCATTGGGAGAATGGGTAAATAAGTGGCAGATGGAATATAGATAGAATCAGAGAGTTAGCATATGAGGAGCATTTGATGGCTCTGGACCTGTACTCACTGGAGGTTATAAGAATTGGCGGGGGGGGGGAGGGGGAGAGAAGAAAGACATCTCACTGAAACCAATCGAACACTGAAAGGCCCAGATAGACTGGATGTGGTGAGGACGTTTCCTAGAATGGGGTAAGTCAAGAATCATAGGGCACAGCCTCAGAATTGAAGGGCATTTGAAACAGAGATTAGGATACATTTCTTTAACCAGAGGGTAGGGAATCTGCTAAATGCATTGCTACAAATGGCCGTGAAGGCCAAGTCATTAGGTATATTTAAAGTGGAGCTTGATAGGTTCTTGATTAGTCAGGGCATCAAAGGTTATGGGAAGAAGGCAGCAGAATGAGGTAGAGAGAGATAATAAATCAGCCTTGATAGAATGATGGAGCAGACTCAATGAGCTGAATGGTCTAATTCTGCTCCCAAATCTTACGAGTTTACTTGCAGCCTTTTTCACAAGGTTGGGGAATCAAGAACTAGGATGTCATTGGTTTAAGGTGAAAGTGAAAAAATTTAATAGAAACTGAGGGGCAACTTTGCAACCAGAGTATGGTTAGTATATAGGATAGACTACCAGAACTGGTTGAGGAAAATAACATCAACATTTCAAAAGCTATCTAGACAGGTATGTGGATATAAAAGATTCGAGGGATATGGGCCAAACAAGGGCAACTGAATCAAGCTTAGATAGGAAAAGTTGGTTGGAATGGACCGGCTGGGCAGAAGGGCCCATTTCCATGCAGTAGGATTGTGACCCTAACAGAAGGGCAGACAGCCCAAATCCATTTAGCTTCTTTAAGCCACTGTATAAAGTGAGATGGGAAAGTGTACTCAATAAAATTAAAAGATTAACAACCTAATGGCAATACTCTCGGGCTTCTATTATTCAGCGCTTTCAGAAGCTATAGAATTCAGTACAGCTGGAAGCACAATGACAATTTGTGCTCGAAGATTCAAAGTACATTTATTATCAAAGTATGTACACAGAATACAACCGAGATTTGTCCTCCCACCAGCAGCCACGAAACAAAGAATCACCACAGAACCTGTTCAAGAAAACGTCAACCATCCAATACACAAAAAAAGAACAAATTGAGCAAATGGCAAAAAGCAAGCAAATACAAAGGATATCAAACACCAAATCAGGAGTCCAGTAGTATTCAGTTCAGTTCAGCGCCATGCCACTAGCCCACCGCAGGCTGCACACAGAGCCATTCTCCACTGAAGCACCCTATGTCCACATTGATCGCCCTGATCAAATCGCTCAAAAATAGTGAAGAGTAACAAGACTCCAGAAATACATGCATCATGAACCTTAAAGTTCCCCAAAATGACTCCACAGCCTCGTTGATCAATCCTTGCAGCATGGAGCAGAAGGCTCCTGCACGCTTCTCCAACGGCAGCTAGCGAGAGGGAGAGGAAGACCGGTCAAATGCACACATGCCATACACCCGGCTGTCCTCCACTCTCATCCTCGTCGACTTCAACTTTGCTCGGTACCTCAGAGAGAAGTAATGGAGTCAATCAGAATCAGAACCAGGTTTATTATCACAGGCATGTGACAATCCCATCTCCAGGCTACACACACCACTCCATACCTCACCAAACTCCCTCAGAGATAGCAAAGCACCTGATCACTCAATCGCTCAAAACACACTATCAAAATGTAACTCATAGGTTCCAATCACATGCAGCTCAGAAGAATCATTTTTGAAAGTAGTAAAAAAAGTAGTGTTGTGTATTGTCTGCAGAACGTCACCCTTAGCCATCTTGGCATCAGCGAACAATGAGTTGCTCATGCTATGGGTCAGAAAAAGAGATGGGTAACATCACAATGACACAGCATTCACTCAGACAGAGGGATAGATAATGTTATGATGTAATTACAAAGGGAAGAGGGGGCA
Source organism: Mobula hypostoma (assembly GCF_963921235.1). NCBI lineage: Eukaryota > Metazoa > Chordata > Chondrichthyes > Myliobatiformes > Myliobatidae > Mobula > Mobula hypostoma. The sequence continues at coordinate 142,321,626 of NC_086097.1, forward strand.
AAATTATCATACTTTTGAAATTTTAAATTCCAGTTTACTACAGAATCACTGACTTCTAATCTTCCTCAATACTGTGACAAACATAATCCTACCCTGTTTGAAATCGTGTAGTTACAAATGAATGCAAGAATCACCAGTAAATTTTGAAAACTATAAAAGAATTTAGATGGATCATCAGCCATCAAGTATGTACAGCAGTTAAATCACGTAACAATTAAGGATCAATCTTGCTTTTCTTTGCATGAGTATTGGATCCAGACTGACCAAAGTAGTACAACACGTTGTACAATAATAAGATGATAAACCAAGAGCACATTGACCCAGTAATGTTATAAAAGATCTTTTGACTCTGTTCAAGGTGTAATGAGGGTTTTGCCCAAAGCCCCAGGCAATATTTATCATCTTTCCACCAGCAAAAACAAGATACCATCTTGTCATTATTGAAGCTTTACTTAAGTTAATTTGTAAATATTGATTGCCACTCTTTATGCACCTCAAGTGGGACCAGACCTTTTAAGAGACCAGCATTTACTACTATATATAAATGCTGATCTCTTACTTTTACCGAGTCCCAGCTAAGAACCTTGCCATTGGTATCTAGGGAAAAACCTCAGGAAAGTCCCACCCACTTCCACTCAAAGAATTGGGGGTGTTTGAGCTTCAAGAGCTTACAAGCAACTTAACAGAAGGGAGGGTTCTTCAGAATAAATTCTGGCCACCAGCCACATGATTCCAGAAAACAGCCGTCTTAACTAAGCTCTGATAATTTTCAGAAACATCATTTATGCTGATAACTTTTCTTCCCATAAGTATATGCCCAGAACACTGAAACTGCAAAACCACAACTTCCATCTCAAAAATTAACTCAGTTACCCAAATGATCTGCTCCAATGTGTAGCACATACGAAAAAGAACACTTAAAATGGAACAAATATCCTTCTGCTAGAGAGTATTAAACTCTGTTCAACAAAAGATATCACCAACCAATATTTTTACAGGAAAAAAATACAAATATTATTGGCAAAATTTGGTGGGGAAATATTGCCTAACATCTCCAAGCATTTCTAAAATTGCAAACCTCTTCCCACACAAAATTGTAGGCGCCAGAGATATGGCACCAGTCTCATGTTTAAAAAAAAATGAACAATTAGCCATTTTCCAAAAAAAAGTAAACAAACATTATTCCATATCTTTTAAAATAGCAAATAAAAAACACAATCAGACACAGAATACTTAAGAACTAGCACCATAGTTGTGTGAAAGCAAAAATCTCATTTTATTGAATTCTTTGGTTTCTAAGTTTGACCAAGGCAGGGCAACAAGAAGTGGACTTTCAGAGGGCATTCTGAAGGGCTCATCACAAATATAGAAGTCAAAAGGCAGTGACAGAGAGGGGTGCATTTGCAGATGAAGACTTTTTTTTAAATGGCAGATGCTCCAATTGGCGTTTAACAAGAACGAAGTTTATAGTAGCAACATTATAAAGTTTGCGGCATATACATAGCTTAGCAGGACAGTAAATAGCAACAGGGTGTGTAGACATCACAAAACAATGCCAAGGTTATTAAAGTGGCAGATTTAGATCAATATGGAGAAACAAATATACTTTGGGAGAGTTTTTTAAATTTTGAGGTAATGGATTATAATTTTTTTTTTAAAAAGGGGATGGTTTTGCTCTTTAAAAAGAAAAAGCAGGGAGAATAGCACATAAAAAGGATGAGGCATCTGCAGACAGAACCAAGCAGAAGGGACCCTCAAAAAGTCAGCACATCAGGCCAACTCTCCTCCTCCTCACTGCAAAGATTCAATGGCATTGACAAGCTTATATACATGTCAATAGTCTCAAAACCTATTAGACAGAAACATAGAAAATAGGAGCAGGAGTAGGCCATTCGGCCCTTCGAGCCTGTACCGCCATTCAGTATGATCATGGCTGATCATCCAACTCAGAACCCTGTACCTGCCTTCCCCCCACATACCCCCTGATCTCTTTAGCCACAAGGGCCATATCTAACTCCCTCTTAAATATAGCCAATGAACTGGCCTCAACTGTTTCCTGTGGCAGAAAATTCCACAGATTCACCACTCTCTGTGTGAAGAAGTTTTTCCTAATCTCGGTCCTAAAAGGCTTCCCCTTTATCCTCAAACTGTGACCCCTCATTCTGGACTTCCTCAACATCGGGAACAATCTTCCTGCATCTAGCCTGTCCAATCCCTTTAGGATTTTATACGTTTCAATCAGATCCCCCCTCAATCTTCTAAATTCCAGTGAGTATAAGCCTAGTTCATCCAGTCTTTCATCATATGAAAGTCCTGTCATCCCAGGAATCAATCTGGTGAACCTTCTTTGTACTCCCTCTATGGCAAGGATGTCTTTCCTCAGATTAGGGGACCAAAACTGCACACAATACTCCAGGTGTGGTCTCAGCAAGGCCTTGTACAACTGCAGTAGTACCTCCCTGCTCCTGTACTTGAATCTTCTTGCTATAAATGCCAGCATACCATTCGCCTTTTTCACCGCCTGCTGTACCTGCATGCCCACTTTCAATGACTGGTTTACAATGACACCCAGGTCTCGTTGCACCTCCCCTTTTCCTAATTGGCCACCATTCAGATAATAATCTGTTTTCCTGTTTTTACCACCAAAGTGGATAACTTCACATTTATCCACACTAAATTGCATCTGCCATGAATTTACCCACTCACCTAACCTATCCAAGTCACCCTGCATCCTCTTAGCATCCTCCTCACAGCTAACACTGCCACCCAGCTTCGTGTCATCCGTAAACTTGGAGATGCTGCATTTAATTCCCTCATCCAAGTCATTAATATATATTGTAAACAACTGGGGTCCCAGCACTGAGCCTTGCGGTATCCCACTAGTCACTGCCTGCCATTCTGAAAAGGTCCCGTTTATTCCCACTCTTTGCTTCCTGTCTGCCAACCAATTCTCTATCCACATCAATACCATACCCTGAATACCGTGTGCTTTAAGTTTGCACACTAATCTCCTGTGTGGGACCTTGTCAAAAGCCTTTTGAAAATCCAAATATACCACATCCACTGGTTCTCCCCTATCCACTCTACTAGTTACATCCTCAAAAAATTCTATGAGATTCGTCAGACATGATTTTCCTTTCACAAATCCATGCTGACTTTGTCCGATGATTTCACCGCTTTCCAAATGTGCTGTTATCACATCTTTGATAACTGACTCTAGCAGTTTCCCCACCACCGATGTTAGGCTAACCGGTCTATAATTCCCTGGTTTCCCTCTCCCTCCTTTTTTTAAAAAGGTGGGGTTACATTAGCCACTCTCCAATCCTCAGGAACTAGTCCAGAATCTAACGAGTTTTGAAAAATTATCACTAATGCATCCACTATTTCTTGGGCTACTTCCTTAAGCACTCTGGGATGCAGACCATCTGGCCCTGGGGACTTATCTGCCTTCAATCCCTTCAATTTACTTAACACCACTTCCCTACTAACATGTATTTCCCTCAGTTCCTCCATCTCACTGGACCCTCTGTCCCCTACTATTTCCGGAAGATTATTTATGTCCTCCTTAGTGAAGACAGAACCGAAGTAATTATTCAATTGGTCTGCCATGTCCTTGCTCCCCATAATCAATTCACCTGTTTCTGTCTGTAGGGGACCTACATTTGTCTTAACCAATCTTTTTCTTTTCACATATCTTTAAAAGCTTTTATAGTCAGTTTTTATGTTCCCTGCCAGTTTTCTCTCAATTTCTTTTTCCCCCTTCCTAATTAAGCCTTTTGTCCTCCTCTGCTGAATTCTGAATTTCTCCCAGTCCTCAGGTGAGCCACTTTTTCTGGCTAATTTGTATGCTTCTTCTTTGGAATTGATACTATCCCTAATTTCCCTTGTCAGCCATGGGTGCACTACCTTCCTTGATTTATAATAATATGCTGACCAATGCAACACTGGGCAACTTAAAGATGTCTTATCTCCTCAAATTATTCCCCAAGCCAGTAACCACTTCGACCAATTTCAGTTGGATTGACCTGCCATTCAAATTGGATAATACTCCCCCATCTCGTCTCACATAAAGACTGGGCACTCAAGTGAGATATTAGGTGGTAGTACTTAAATTACAGACCTCAATTCTGGGTCTACAAGGTCCAGCCAAAAAATCTGAATGCCTGTACTAACCAGTTATTTTGGTAAAGGACAGCAGAGAAAGGACCATTGAATAATTAATGTAGATAAAGGTAGTCATTTTAACTTCATGTCAGACAACAATAGAAAAACTTATTTCCCCACACATTCCACTCTGTGTGTGTGTGTGTGTGTGTGTGCGTGTGTATGTATGTATAAATTAAACTTTCCTCCCAGATCTTTTGCCCATTAGACTGATCTTATATTCTCCAGTCTATGAATCATTAAATGGAAACAGCCTTTTTCTTTTATTTACAGTGCATCTCTATGCAATCTCTTCTAAGCCTTCTTTGATTCCCCCAGCGAACCCTAATCTGGGACACTGTAGAAAGCTATGAAAGATAGCCAGGGCATCAAAGGGTAAGGGGTGAAGGCAAGGGACTGGGGATGACTGGAAGAATTGGATCAACCCATGATTGAATGGCAGAGCAGACTCAATGGGCCGAATGGCCTACTTCTGCTCCTGTGTCTTATGGTCTTAAGAAAATATCGGTGCCCTGGCAAGGATGTTCGTATCACCTTTAGAAACGAGAAAGGTACTGGAATAAAGTAATACTAATGTTGTATCTTTATTTAAGGAAGGCTGCAAGAACAAGTCAGGGAACCAAGGGCCAGTGAGCCAAACATCTGTGGTAGAAAATTTACAGAAGGAGATTCTAAGGAACAGGATCTACCTGCATTTAGAAAGACAAGGACTGGTTAGGAATAGGCATGGCTTTATGCATGGTAAATCATGTCTCACAAATTTGAGTAGTTTGAAAAGGTGACTATGACTGAAGTCAGAGCAGTAGACATTGTCTACATGAACTTTAGCAAAGCCTTTGATGAGGTCGTGCATGGTAGTCTAATCGGTTCAGACCCCACCTGTGGAAAAGAAACATTTAAGGATTCAGGAAGAAGTTGCTTTTTCAGAACAGAGTGGTGGTAATGGATAGAGACTGGATTGGTCTCCCTTCAAAGAAGAAGCAAAGGCTGTCTTGATCAAAACTTCAGATGTGGAGGGATTTAGTGATCCGTAGTTTTAAAAAAAATAAATTGGATAGGACGAAAGTTAGGAAACAGGTGGCAGAAAGCATCAGAAGAACCACAGATATTGTTCAGAAAGGACAAGAATATAAAAGCAAGGATGTAATGCTGAAGCTTTATAAGACATTGGTCAGACCACACTTGGAGTGTTATGGAGTATTAGAAGAATGAAGGGGGATCTCATTGAAAGCTATAGAATATTGAAAGTAGAGGTGGAGATGTTTCCTATAGCGTAAAGTCTAGAACCAGAGAGCCCAGATTCAGAATAGAGGGATATACATTTAGAACAGAGTTGGCGAGGAATTTCTTTAGCCAAAGGGTAGTAAATCTGTGGAATTCATTGCCACAGTCACTGTGGAGGCCAAATCAGTGGGTATATTTAAAGTGGAGGTTGATAGGTTCTTGATTAGTTAGAGCATTAAATGTTTCTGGGAGAAGGCAGAGATAATAAATCAGCCATGATGGAATACGGCAAAGTAGACTCAATGGGCTGAATGGCCTAATTCTGCTCCTATGCTTTATGGTCTTATGATCTAGACAGTTAGGTCACATGAGATACAGAGTGATCTAGCCAACTGTATACAAAGTTGGCTTAGAAAAAGTCAGAGGGTGATTAATGGAAGTCTGCTTTTTCAGATTGGAGGCCTGTGACCTGTGGTATGCTGCAGAGATTGGTACTGTTGTTTATCAACTATATTAACAACATTGTCAACCAAGTCCTTAACACAGCATGTAAACTTACAATGTAGTGGACAGTGAAGAAAGTTATTCAAGATTACATGAACTACAGAAGTGGGCTAAGGAATAGCTTAGCTGATGAAATTTAACTCCGATAAGTGCGAGGTATTGAATTTTGGTTAGTTAAATCAGGAAAGGACTTGCATGTAAATGGTAGGGCCCTGGTGAGGGCTGTGAAAAACACCCAGGGGAACAGGTGCAGCTCCCTAAAGCGACACAGTTATGGCATACATGCTTTCATCAGTCAGTGCTTCGAGAACAGGAGGTGCAATATTCGGTGAGATTGCACTTGATGTATTACATCAGTTCTAGTAACCCAGATATAGGAAGGATGTCATTAAACTGGAAAAAGTGTGGAAAAGATTCATAAGGATGTAATGACTAAATTGAAAGGTGAGGATGGGACTTTAATCCCCCCTGCAGCATAGGAGGTTGAGGGGTGGGTGATCTCATAGAGGTATATCAAATCATCAGAGCTGTAGGTAAGGTGGATGATTACAGTTGCTTTCCCAGGATAAAGAGCAGTGGTGAGAGTGGACAGATATTAAAAATACTAGAGGTACAACTTTTTCGTGCAGAGGGTGATTAGTTGTTAGAAACTATAGTGGAAGGTACAATTAGCTGATTCTGTTGGAAGCTATAGTGGAAAGTACAATTATAATGTTTAAAAGACATTTGGATGGGTATGTGGACAGAAAATGCCTATAGAGCAGGAGTTCCCAATCTTTACTATGCCATGGACCAATGCCATTAAAGTAAGGCATCTGTGAACCCCAGGTTGGGAATCCCTGTTATGGAGGGACATGGGTCAAACTCAGAGAAATGGGACCAGCTCTGATAGATATCTTGGTCCACATGGACGAATTGGGTTGAAGGCCCTTTTTCCATGCTGTATAACGTTATAACCTCTGCAATTTAACTTTCTACCACAAATCTCTTGCTTTGGTACCTCTCTATTCTAGAACTTTTACTTCCTTCTAAAGAGGAGGCAACCAGAATGCCATCATCAGAACTCTATGCAATTTTCAAGTTATGGCTCAATTAAATATTTTGACAAGGTTCAGCACTACTGTTTTTGAAGCTCAGATTCCCTTATATTTACTATGTTTTTCAAAAATTTATGCCATATACACCCAAGTTCCACTCTTCTCATAGATCTTTTTGAATCTCTTAAATGTATAGTTTTTCCCTCTACAGCCAATATATAGCAAAATGAACAATTCACACTGAGCAAAATTAACTGAATAAAATTTAAAACTGCAAATTGACCAAGATTTCAATTCCAGCATGCCTTGAGGAACCAAGAGGTCTATATAATTTAAAAAGCAGATTATGAACTGAAGCAGCTAAGCATACAAACTTATACGTTATAAGAGGCCATTCAGCTCATCAAGTCTAGACCAGATGGAGCCCCTGACTATGTCCTTAGATCCAGAGCAAATTATCTGCTGGAGGTATTTGCAGACATTTTTTTTTAAAATCACTCCCTGCCTTCAGTCTGAGGCTCTTACTTTAGGATGACCACCATCATCCCTGTACCCAAGAAAAACATGCAACATACCATAAAGACCTCTGCCGAATAGCTCTTACATCTAACATCACAAAGTACTTAAAGACTCTGGTCATGACACACATCAACTCCAGCCTCTCAGATAACTTTGACCCACTGCAATTTGCCTACTCCTGAAACAGATACATCTCCCTGGCCCTATGTTCATCTCTGAAGCATCTGGACAGTACAAGACACCTATGTTACACTATAGTTTATTGACTGCAGTATACTTTTTAATATTATAATTCCAAGGAAACTCACCTCCACACTCCTAAACCTGGGACTCAACACCTTCCCTTGCAAATGGATCCTCAACCTCCTGACCAACAAACTCAATCAGTAAGGACAGGCAGAACACCTCCAAAACAATACTCAACACTAGCATCCCAAAACGGCAGGATACTTGGTAGTGTGGGCACGTGGCCAAGTGGTTAAGGCATTGGACTAGTGACCTGAAGGTCGTGAGTTCCAGCCCCAGCCGAGGGAACGTGTTGTGTCCTTGAGCAAGGCACGTAAACACACATTGCTCTGCGACAACACTGGTGCCAAGCTGTATGGGTCCTAATGCCCTTCCCTTGGACAACATTGGTGTCGTGGAGAGGAGAGACTTACAGCATGGGCAACTGCTGGTCTTCCATACAACTCCATACAACTTTGCCCAGGCCTGCACCCTGGAGAGTGAAGACTTTCCAGGCGCAGATCCATGGTCTCGCAAGACTAACGAATGCCTTTAATTAATTCAGAAGGAGCAGAGGGATTGGGGGTACATGTCCACAGATCACTGAAAGTTGCCTCACAGGTAGATAGGGTAGTTAAGAAAGCTTATGGGGTGTTAGCTTTCATAAGTCGAGGGATAGAGTTTCAGAGTCGCGATGTAATGATGCAGCTCTATAAAACTCTGGTTGGGCCACACTTGGAGTACTGTGCCCAGTTCTGGTCGCCTCACTATAGGAAGGATGTGGAAGCATTGGAAAAGGTACAGAGGAGATTTACCAGGATGCTGCCTGGTTTAGAGAGAATGGATTATGATCGGAGATTAAGGGAGCTAGAGCTTTACTCTTTGGAAAAGAGGAGGATGAGAGGAGACATGATAGAGGTATACAAGACATTAAGAGGAATAGAGAGTGGATAGCCAGCACCTCTTCCCCAGGGCACCACTGCTCAATATAAGGGGACATGGCTTTAAGGTAAGGGGTGGGAAGTTCAAGGGGGATATTAGAGGAAGGTTTTTTACTCAGAGAGTGGTTGGCGCGTGGAATGAACTGCCTGAGTCAGTGGTGGAGGCAGATACACTAGTGAAGTTTAAGAGAAGTATATGGAGGAATTTAAGGTGGGGGGGTTATATGGGAGGCAGGATTTAAGGGTCGGCACAACAATGTGGGCCGAAGGGCCTGTACTGTGCTGTACTATTCTATGTTCTATGTTCTTAAAAGGGCACAATGTCAGCCCTCTACTGCATACACTCATGGCTGTGGCCAAATTTCGCACCAACTCCATTTACAAATTTGCAGATGATACCGCAGTGGGCTGTATGACAAATAATGATGAGTTGGGGTACAGGAAAGAGCACCCAGAGGAATTATGTCGTAACAAAAACTTTTTCCTCATAGTTAGCAAAACAAAAGAACTGGTCATCAACTTCAAGAATGAGACAAGTGGTACACATGCTCCTGTTTGCATGAACACTGTTGAAGTTGAGAATTTCAACTTCCCATGAGTAATCATTACCAAAAGCCTGTCCTGGTTCAACCATGTAGGATCTATGGTCAAAAAGAAAGTGCACTAGCACCTCTACTTCCTCAGGAGGTTATCGAATTTCAGCACATCCCTATTGAACCTCACCAATTTTTAGTGGATGCTTTCTATTGTGCAACCATCTGGTTGTATCAGTTTGCTATGGCAACCGCTCTGCCAGAAACTGCAGAGAGTTGTATATACACAGAGCAGCAATACTGAAAACCAACCTCCCCACCACGGACTCTGCCTATAGTTCTGACTGCAGCCAGCATAATCAAAGACCTCTTCCTTCCCAGGAATTTTTTCTTCACCCTTCTCTCATCAGGCAGACGATACAAAATATCCGAAAGCACACATCAACTAGCTCAAGGACAGCTTCTATCTTCCTGTTCTCAGATAACTAAGCAGACACTAATGTAAGATGGACTCTCGACCTCCCTCCATTTTCTCTAACTGTAACACTTTATTTGGCACTATTTTACCTTGTGCTCAATGGACTGTTGTGATGAATTGATCTGTATGGAGTGTCCAAGACAAGTTTTTCCCACTGTACCTCAGTACATGTGACAATGATCATCCACTTTGGAAGGGATAATAGAAGAGCAGATTATTATTTAATTGGTGAAAGACTGCAGCATGCTGTTGTGCAGAGGGACTCGGTGTATGAATCATAAAAAGTTGGCTTGCAGGTAAAACAGTTATTAAGGCGGCAAACAGAATGTTGGCCTTCATTGCTCGAGGGATTGAATTCAAGAGCAGGGAAGTCATGCTGCAACTATACAGGGTACTGGTGAGACCGCACCTGGAGAACTGTGTGCAGTTCTGGTCTCCATACTTGAGAAAGGGTATACTGGCTTTGGAGGCAGTGCAGAGGAGATTCGCCAGGTTGATTCCAGAGATGAAGGGGTTAACCTGTGAGGAGAGATTGAGTCGCCTGGGACTATACCCTCTGGAATTCAGAAGAATGAGAGGGGATCTTATAAAAATATACATTTTGAAAGGGATAGATAAGATAGAAGTAGGAAAGTTGTTTCCATTGGCAGGTGAGACCAGAACTAGAAGACATTGCCTCAAGATTCAGGGGGAAAGATTTAGGACGGAGATGAGGAGAAACTACTTTTCCCAGAGAGTGGTTAATCTGTGGAATTCTCTGCCCAGGGAAGCAGTTGAGGCTTCTTCACTAAATATATTTAAAATACAGTTAGATAAATTTTTACATATTAGGGGAATTAAGGGTTATGGGGAAAAGGCAGGTAGATGGAGCCGAGTTCGCAGACAGATCAGCCATGATCTTATTGAATGGCAGGGCAGGCTTGACGGGCCAGATGGCCTACTCCTATTTCTTAGGTTAAACCAATTCACCAATTAACCTTTTGAGAATCAAGAACTTCTGACTCTGCATGTCTCTCACGATTTAGATAATATACTTTATTGTTCTTGCCAACAGGACAATTTTACATCATCTGTAATGCTCCTTTTGCCAGAAATTTACAATTCTAAAGTACAACCAGAACATATGAAAGTAGGAGCACTTAAGGCCTTTCAAGCCTATTTTGATTTCCAGCACTATCCAAATAATCCCCAAATTCCAGTAATATTTCAGAATCTAAACAGATCTCTATTATACATAAATTCAGAAAGTGTTATCTATAGTCCTCCAAGGCAGAAAATTGCAAAAGACTCACCACCTACTTTATTAACAAATTCAGATTTCTATACAAGCTCTTATCATCTACTTTTATACTTCTACAATAAACTTTCATCAAGTCAATTAATGTACAGGTCCACAATCCCTTACCCGAAATCCTTGGGGCCAGTTGCGTTTCGGAATTCAGAATTTTTTGGATTTCACACCCCCCCCAATACGAAAAAACAAGTATGCTCAAGTCCCTTATTTAAACTGTCTCAGTGTGGTGGATTTTAAGACCCAGCGGCGCACCAAACCTACAGACATCCTCCCATATACTTTAAACCATCTCTAGATTACTTATAATACCTAATACGATGTAAATGCTATGTAAATAATTGTTATACTGTATTGTTTAGGGAATAATGACAAAAAGAAATTTTATTTCCAACAAAAACATTCAATAAAACATAAAAATATACAGCTTCAAACGAACCGAATCAAACACATGGTAAATGACTTATTGGAATAAATGCAGAACCTCACTGTCACTATAGAACTTCAGTAACTTGTCTTTCTGCTTATTTAAATCAGATACAGTGGTAGTACCGACACTATTTTCCTCAGTCAGACGTCGCACAGACAAACCACGATCAAGCTTCTGCAATAACTCCACTTTGTGTTATTGATAATGATAGATGCTCCCTTCTCTTTTTCTCTTTCTTACCCGTAGGGGTATCTGCAGCTCTTTTTGACATTTTCACAGTGAAATTAAACACAAAGTCAACAGTGAACACAAAATATCAGTGAACAGCAAATGCACGTGTAACCAGTACGAGCGCTGAGCCACAACTGACTTCTGGCGGCCTCTGCTAGTGCTGCCACGTCACACCTGAGTGGCATCAGCTGTTGGCGGAAAAAACATCGGCTTTCAGAGCTTTTTGGACTTCAGAATTTCAGATAAAAGAATGTGCACCTGTACTTAAAAAATTATGTTACAATTAATAGACAATTGTAATTTCTGCATTATAGAATAAGTGTTCAGAACAAACTGACAACTAGCAAGGAGGTTCAGACATATTCAAATCCCATGTACATCTTCACTAGTTAAAAATGTGTGAATAATATTAGAAGGGAGTGTGCAAGGGAACAGGGACTGGGGTGATTGCCTGTACAAGTGGACAGGGGTTGCCTCCAGTGATTCTCAGAGTGAATAACAATCAGAGCTAAGTACACACAAGCTAAAATTACATTCAGGGGTTTAAAAACTACAATGTTATTAGAGTGCAGAAGTTATATTGGAGCAAAATATGTTGAACATGTATTACCTTCACTAGTTTTTTGTGATATAGTGTGTTATTTGCAGTTCCTGTTCAGGCCTATTTATTTGTGGTGTACAACCAAGTCTTGATTAATTTTACTCCAACCAGACAGAAATTCTGAGAATAGGTGCAAGAGAAAACAACTAACAGCACATTTTTCTAATAATATATCACTTCATACTTCTTGCCTGCTCTGTATAGCAACTTCATTCTTAGGTGACAGTGTAGTGGTCAGAAAAGTGAGGAAATGGTCCTTTAAGATCTATCTCATTTAACAGCAAGGTAATATGGAATAAATGGAAAGATATATCTTCAAAATTATTTCATTGTCACTTAATTCACTAAAGTTAATCATAATAAAATCAAAGACAAAAAGGACATGCAACTTATGTTTATTAAAATTCCAGAAGCTGGCTTTTGAAATAGTGCCAAAGGACATTTTACATCTACTTTCATTGATACACAGGACCTTGTGTTAAATTTTCATCTCAAAATGTGCAACTCGAACAGCATTTCCTCTGTCTTCTGCCAAAATTTTTAGTTTATTAGCTAATTTGCAGCAGAATGCAGATCCAAGAGTTTCACTCACAAAAGCTTAAGCACTATGGAACTTTCTCAGATCAAAAGTTTTGTTGATGAACTCATACTACATATAAAGATTGGCATGTGCTCATTGCAGCAGCAGTTAGAAACTCCTGGAGAGCAAAGAAAATTAATGGAAAGCACCTCACTACACATCTGATAAACCCACAAACCAGTACCCCTTAAGTTTATCAAAATACAGTGCTATTCCTACAAGTGCTTATGATGTGACAAGTAAAGCAACTGCCATTTGCACATCCTATAAGGAGAAATAAGCAGAATTAATCAACACAATGAGTGATTGCAGTTAATGTACAGCTTCCTATGTGAAGTAGTACAGGCCAAGCATTCCAAAAGACCACTGTACTTAAAGGAGTTTTAAAAGAGAGCATAGTCTAACACCTTAAAGATTGCATGTGCTGCGGCAAATCAAATCAACTGAGGAGAATCATCTGTGACTGTTCTTGCCAACTGAAAATTTGACCATCATATGAGAGCTATAAAAAAAATTAACCAATTGCCACTTTTTCGACATCAGAGGTATACAATAGGAGAATGTGGTTTAGAAATTAAGAATCAGAAAGCTAAAAACCAACTTCACTGTGTTGACTCCACAGCCTCACACAGTTTTTAAAAAAAGAGATTTTGGAAACTCAATGAATGAACAGCAGTCTGGGATTGCAACAGAAAAAATATAGCTGCTGTATACAGTGCTAGATAATCAAAGTAATGAATACTCCAGATTCAGATTTAATATCACGGGCATATGTCATGAAATTTGTTAACTTAGCTGCAGCAGTACAACACAATACATGACATAGAAAATAATAAAGTACATAAGTATATTAAATAGTTAAAATTAAAAATAGTGCAGCAACAGAAATAATAAAAGTGAGGTAGTGTTCATAGGAACAATAAACATTTAGGAGTCGGATGGCAGAGTGTAAGAAACTGTTCCTGAATCACTGAGTGTGTACCTTCAAGCTTCTGTAGCTGCTTCCTGACAGCAACAATGAGAAGCGGGCATATTCTGGGTGATGGACACCACCTTTCTGAGGCACTGCTCCATGAAGATGTCTTTATACTACAGAGGCTAGTACCCAAGATGAGCTGACAAATTTTTCAAAGTTTCGTAGCTTCTATCGATCCTGTGCAGTAGCAACCACACCCCTCCCCATACCAGGCAGTGTTGCAGCCTGTCAGAATGCTCTCCACGGTACATCTGTAGAAGTTTAAGCGCCTTAGTTGACAAACTACATCTCCTCAAATTCCTATGAAATATAATTGTTGTCTTGCCTTCTTTATAACTGCATCACTATGTTGAGACTAGATTAGATCCTCAGAGATCTTGACACCCAGGAACTTGAAACTGCTCACTCTCTCCATTTCTGATCCCTCTATGAGGATTTGTTCGTATTTTCTCATCCCACCCTTCCTAAAGTCCACAATCAACTCTATGGTCTTACTAACGTTGAATGCAAGACTGTTGCTGCACTAGCTAGTATATCTCGCTCCTATACGCCTTCTCATCGCCATCTGAGATCCTGCCAGCAATGGTTGTAACTTCAGCAAATTTATAGAAGGCATTTGAGCTATGCCTAGCCACACAGTCATGAGGATAGAGAGTAGAGCAGTGGGCACACATCCTTGAAGTGCACCAGTGTTGATCATCAGTGAGGTGGTGGTCTTCTGGTTAAGAATTTGAGGGTCTAATTGCACAGACAGGTAGACGCCCAGGATCCATAGCTTAGTAATCAAGACTGTAGTATTGATGGTGTTAAACAATGAGCTATAGTCAATGAACTGCATCCTGACATAGGTGTTTGTATTGTCCAGTTGATCCAAGGCCATGTGAAAAACCACGAGATTGTATCTGCTGTAGACTTATTATGGCGATAGGCAGATTACAGTGGGTTGAGATCTTGCTGAGGCAGGAATTGATTCTGGCCATGACAACCTCTCAAAGCATATAGATGTGAGTGCTACTGGATAATAGTCGTTAAAGCAGCTCATACTGCTTTTCTTGGGCACCAGTATAATTATTGCCCTTTTGAAGCAGGTGGATCTTCCAACCATAGCAATGAGAGGTTGAAAATGTCCTTGAATACACCCGCCAGTTGGTTGGCACAGGTTTTCAGAGCCTGACCATGTACTTCATTGGGGCCTGCCACCATGCGAGGGTTCACCCTCCTGAAAAACAGCCCGACATCAGCCTCAAAGACAGAGATTACAGGGTCACTGGGTGCAGTGATAAAGTTTAAGGGAATGGGGGGGGGGGGATTCTCAAGATTTCTGTAAACAATGAAGTACTGACTATGTCTGTGACTGCAGTGTGTTTGAATAATGTCTCACAGCTGCCTTCTTTGGAGCAAGATGACTAAAGTTCACCCAGATCCACATCAGATGCCTCTGGGCTTTTCACACCTTTTGATTTTGACAAAAAGCAGTACCTGATGGAAATTAGACAGAACATTCTTAATTAAAGCATAAATTTGACAGATGTTCTTATCTTTGTAATTAAGTTGTGGCTCCAGCAAACCAGGTAGGGCATTCTTTTCTTTAATTAAGGTGGCTGGAGTGTCTAACAAATTGATTGTTCTTTGTATCAATAGTCCATTGACTTGGCCGGAATGGCTATCAAGTTGATTGTTCTTTTGTATCGGTGGCCTTATAGCTTCTGACAATTCTGACGTCAAGCAGTGAACTTGTAGAACCGCCAGGGAGATGAGAAAGGGTCTCTTCCCTGATGTCAGGTCCCAAGTTCACTCGCCGGCTGAGCGCGAAGAAATAAACGGGTGATAAGTAACGATCTTTTTGTGCTGTCGTTATTTGATCCAGCAAAGTTATGTTTACAGCAGCAAGGATCCTCACAGCTGTAGTCATATTCATCCTTTCAAAGCAGGCATAAAAGTTGTTGAGCTTGTCTGGTAGTGAAGCATCACTGCCATTCATGCTATTTGGGTTTTGCTTTGTAGGAAGTAATGTCCTACAAACCCTCCTGGGGTTGATGCACATCCAACGTTGCCTCCAACCTTGCTTCGTATTGTTTCTTTGCTCTTGAAATAGCCCTCCGCAAGTCACACCCGATTTTCTTGTACAGGCCTGGATCACCAGACTTAAATGCCACAGATCTAACTCTCAAGCAAACAACAAACCTCCTGGTTCACCCATAGTTTTTGGTTTGGGAATGTGCAGGAAGTTTTCGAATGCACACACTCATCCACACAGGATTTAATGAAGTCGATAATAACTGTGGCATACTCATCCAGGTTTGAAGATGAATCCCTGAATACATTCCAGTCCACCAATTCAAAGCATTCCTGTAGGTGCTCCTATACTTCTTAGTCCTCACTACTGGTGCTACAGTCTTCATTCTCCGCCAATACTCAGGGAGAAGTAGTACAGCCAGGTGATCAGACTTTCCACAAGTGTGCATGTGGAATAGCACGGCAAGCACTCGTGATCTTAGTGTAACAGTGATCCAGTGTGTTGTTTCCTCTGGTACCACAAGTGGTTTGTTGATGATAATTGTTTAGTGACTTTTTCCAGCATACACATATACACAATGCCCACCCTTCATTTTGTTTGTTAATATTCCCAGCACATGGCTATTCAAAATCTAAATCAGCCTGTCATTTCCTACCAATTTATACAAGTGAACAAACCAGTAATAGATTAAATACAATATAATGCAATGCAAACTGCATCAAAATTGACTCTATGCATCTGCTTTCTGCAAAAACTGAAAATATACCTACAAAGTTTTATACTCCATTGAGGAGTAACAGAAAATTCAAAAGGAGTATTTCAATTTATAAAACTAGAAGTATGGGGGGGGAGGGGGGAATCATTATTAATACTCAAGCTTCTCTACAGTTTGCTCTTTTTGTAAAATGCAGAGGCTCACGAAAATAATCACAGGAATAAAAGGGTTAACATATGAGGAACATTTGATATCTCTGGGCCTATACTCATTGGACTTTAGAGGAATTGTGTGGGGGGGGGGTAAGAGAGAAATCTCGTTGAAACTTATTAAATATTGAAAGGCCTAGATAAAGTGGATGCAGAGAGGATGTTTTGTATTTTGGGGAAGTCCAGGACCAGAGGGTACAGCCTCAATAGAAGAGAGATGAAGAGGAATTTCTTTAGCCAGAGATTGGTGAATCTGTGGAATTTGTTGCCATAGTTGACTATGGAAGCCAAGTCATTGAGTATATTTAAAACAGATAGACAGATCCTTGATTAGTCAGGATGACAAAGGTTTTAGGGTGAAGGCGAGAGAATGGATCGAGAGGAATAATAAATCAGCCATGATGGAATGGTGGAGCAGACTCAATGGGCCAAATGGCCTAATTCTGCTCATATTTCTTATGGCCTTAATGTAATTAAAACATATAGTGCACAGCTACATCAAAACGTACAGTGAAATGTGTCATATGGTTCAAATCAGCAACTGTGCTGGCAAGCGTCATGATTTTGGTGCCAACATGGCATGCCCACATCTTACTCACCCTAACCGTTCTTAGGAATGAGAGAGGAAACCTACACAGTCACATGGAGAACTTACTAACTCCATAACAGACAGCGGTGCAAATTGAATCCTGATCTTACATCTGGTGCTGTAAGGTGTTACACTAACTGCTATGCTGCCATGCCCCCCCCAACAATTAGTTTCTAAACAATGGCAACATATCACCTACATCTTGCCAAACATTATTAATGTTGGTTTGGGATGGGGGGGGGTCGCGGTGCAGGAGGGAAGAGTTGAGAACTATTATCACTAGTCAACTGCATTTAAATTATGGGGCATAGTTAGTTGTTATGAATGAAACTGCAGCTAAGCACAGGATTATTCTATTTTCCCTTCCTCTTCTCAAGATACTAATTTAAAATTGCCATAACTGCAACACCTTTAGATGTGTGCTCAAAATTCTGTGTTAAGTGGTTTAGGGAATGGGAGACTTGTAGCTCTACAATAACCTATTCCTCCTACATTTTTAGCAAGGGTCATCCTGCATCATTAAGGGAAATCCTCAACTCTTCCTTCCTCTTTAACCTTAAGAATAATTTCCTTTGTGAAGTGCCCCCAGAGGACTCCTGAGATGAGCTAACTCAATCAATAGGAAATACAATTTTTAAAAAAACACGTAACTCAATCCACAAGCAAAAATTTCTGGTATGCTTATCAGATGATCTGTTGTGGAAACAGCGCGCAAGAGCCATCACAAAGAAAGCACAAAAGTGCCTCTACTTTCTTACAAGTTTGTGTAGATGTGGCATGTCACATGAAACTTTGACGAACTTCCACAGTGGAGTGGAGTATCTACAGTGGAGAGCATCCTAACTGGTTGCACCACAGCCTGGTCTGGAAATACCAATGCCCAGGAATGGAAAAGTCTACAGAAAGTGGTGGATACTGCCCAGTCCCTCACAGACAAAACCCTCCTCACCATTGAGTAAGTTTACACAGAGCACTAGCACAAGAAAGCAGCTGATTCCACAACCTACAAATTCATTTTCAAGGATTCTATATATTGCATGTCACACATTATTTAATTGCAAAATTATTCACTATGCCATGGATGCGACTTAAGAGATTAGCTCGCCTTCGGAGTTCCGGGATCTCGTGGCTCTGGAGACGGGCAGACCAAAGGTAGGTGTCCCAGCAGGAAATCAGTTTGTCATGAGAGACAGGAGATCTCTGGCTGTGTGCCCAGAGACCCGAGATCTTTGGGCACAGAGCTTGGAAAAAGCAACACAACAGATTTTTAACGGCATAATCAGTGAGTTGTTTGTTAGGTCTCCTCTCTTGCTGTGAAACGGAAACATCTCTTTCTCACATTAGGGAGAGAGAGCCTGTAGTATGTCGAATACTGGGTGAATGTGTAGTCTTTGTGGGGGGGGGGTATTGCAAGTCTGTGTCTTTGTTGCTGCACACTTGAGTGCTCAATGGTGGGTGCCGATGTTTTCTTTTGCTGGTGGGGGAGATCATTGCTTTGCTGTTGCTTACGTGTTGGGGGGGGAGCTGGGGAGGGCTGTGGGGTTCTAACATTTAATTGTCATTCATTCTTCCAGGGCACTCCTGTTTCCTTGGATGGTTGTGAAGAAAAAGTATTTCAGGATGTTTATTGTATGCATTTCTGACATTAAATGTACCTTTGAAACTCTGAACCTCGGAATTTGTCTTCTTTTGCACATCCATTGTCATTCATTTATGTACAGTTTTTCATAAATTCTATTGCACTTCTTTTTCCTATAAATGCCTGCAGGAAAATAAATCTCAAGTACATTATATATTTAATGGACTTTGATAATAAATTTACTCTGACCTGTACTTTTCTATGTTGATTTTCCAAAGCAACCATTTATTCCTTTAAGATCTACAATACAAACATTTTCTGTCAAGATCATCATCATTATCAATGCTCATGTGGACTTTTTCCTAACAGATATTAAAAGGATCCCAATTGATTTTACCAGCCTTCACGTATAGATTTGTTTTTGTTGCCGAGTGGCTGGGAATAAGCTAGCTCAATAAAAAGCAACAGGTTTGTTCAGTTTAAGTTTCCTCTTTATACAATAAATAAAACATAGAATAGCCATCGGAACCCAAGTAAACACCACGTAGCTTGAGATCTGCCAAGACTGACTGCTCAACATCCATCTTCTTTGTTTTGCAACACCATTTGTAGAACAATCCCATCAGGATGGTCACAAGTTCAAATTCAACTCATGCTGAAGCAAGCTTTGCACTAGACACAACAGTCATGACATCATCTTCAACACTAGTCCTCAAGCAGTTAAACTCAACACTAAAATATGGGAGGAAGGTTTTCTCAATGATTTCGAGCTCAAGGAGAATGTGGTAATTGTAATAAATCTGACAGATATGACATAAGCTAATCCACACAGAAAGGCACATTTTAACAGTAATTGCTATATCATATTGGCAACCATTGTTTCCAGTGTCAGCTAATTTCTTTGCAGCAAAAAAAAATGAACAGGAAGTACAAAGATCTCTCAGTTTCACAATTTCTTTGTGGATACACCATCAAGGCCAAGCAATCTTTTGTTTTTTCACCCAAAGTCTAGTATTTATTAAATCAGGTGGTAAATACATCAAAAATGGAAAAAACATTAAATCCAAATTTATATACCTTTACAGGGAAGCTTTATAAAGGAAACTATAACCTTGAGTTGGAATAGAAGGAAAAAAAAGTATAACTTAGTCCGAAGGTCTGATTGATATGTCACTTTTTCCTATAGATGTTGCAATACTTCAGATTTTCTTTTTGCAGTTTTACTGATATACCAAGAGACCGGTAGCACTCATATCGACAGTGATTAAATGCTTTGAGAGGTTGGTCATGAGTAAACTGAACTCCTGCCTCAGCAAGGACCTGGACCCATTGCAATTTGCCTATTGCCACAATAGGTCGACTACAGACACAATCTCAATGGCTCTCCACGCTGCTTTAGACCACCTAGACAATACAAACACCTACGTCAGGATACCGCTCATCAGCTATAACTCAGTATTTAGTACCATCATTCCCACAATCCTGATTGAAAAGTTACAGAACCTGGGCCTCTGTACTTCCCTCTGAAATTGGATCCTCGACTTCCTAACTGGAAGACCACAGTCTGTGTGGATTGGTGATAACATATTCTCCTCACTAATAATCAACACTGGTGCACCTCAGGGGTGTGTGCTTAGCCCACTGCTCTACTCTCTGTATACACATGACTATGTGGCTAGGCATAACTCAAATACCCTCTATAAATTTGCTGACAATACAACCATTGTTGGTAGAAACTCAGGTGGTGTCAAGAGGGCGTACAGGAATGAGATATCCCAACTAGTGGAATGGTGCCGCAGCACCAACCTGGCACTCAACGTCAGTAAGTTGAAAGAGCTGATTGTGGACTTCAGGAAGGGCAAGACGAAGGAACACATACCAATCCTCAGAGGGATCAGAAGTGGAGAGAGTGAGCAGCTTCAAGTTCCTGGGTGTCAAGATCTCTGAGGATCTAACCTGGTCCCAACACATCGATGTAGTTATAAAGAAGGTAAGACAGCGGCTATAGTTTATGAGGAGTTTGAAGAGATTTGGCATGTCAACAAATACATTCAAAAACTTCTATAGTTGTACAGTGGAGAGCATTCTGACAGGCTGCATCACTGTCTGATATGGAGCGGCTACGGCACAGGACCAAAAGCTGCAGAAGGTCATAAATCTAGTCAGCTCCATCTTGGGCACTAGCCTACAAAGTACCCAGAGAGCAGTGTCTCAGAAAGGCAGCATCCATTATTAAGGACCTCCAGCACCCAGGGCATACCCTTTTCTCACTGTTACCATCAGGTAGGAGGTACAGAAGCCTGAAGGCACACACTGAGTGATTCAGGAACAGCTTCTTCCCCTCTGTCATCCAATTCCTAAATGGACATTGAAGCTTTGGACACAACTTCACTTTTTCTTAAAAAAAAGTATACAATATTTCTGTTTTTGCACATTTTTAAAATCTATTATACATCTTATTATATATTGATTTACTTATTTATTGTTTTATTTTATTTATCATTTTTTTCTCTCTGCTAGATTATGTATTGCATTGAACTGCTGCTGCTAAGTTAACAAATTTCACATCATATGCCAGTGATAATAAACCCGATTCTGATTTTGAATTGCAACCTTTATATTACATCAGTTGGAATGGATTTTGAAAAGACAGCAGGTTAATCATTAAACTCAGAACTTAGGTTAGGTTAGTGCATTTCAATCTTTCAAATCTTGTACAAATGAGTAACTGATTACAAAATAAATTTTATAAAAGGTACTAAACTGCGACCCATTTATGTTATGAACTATATACCAAAGGAGAAAATGGAATTCTAATATCTTAACATCTGAAATGCTTGTTACTAACTGAATCATGGCACTCAATGCTCCCGTTCTCTTACACCATCTAGCTCACTCTACCCTCCCAAATATGTACTCTCACACAAAAGACATGGTGGCCAAGATTATTGGGGGGGGGGTCGAGGAGAAATAAAGAGGGAAAGATTGAAGATACCTTTGTGCTGTATTAGTAGTGTTACGAGAATACACATAAAATTAAGATGTTTGCTGGCCTGGGTTAGCATCAGTGACATCAGCAGTTGGTCTGCCACCTGCCCTCAGGGGAAGGAGAGATAAGGAACAGTGGAGCAGCGTCTGGAGATGTGTGGTGAGGGGACGTGGGAGAGAGAGAGCTGTCTGGAGCGGCTCCCCCTTTGAACCCTGAGCTGTTTGAAGTGATGGACAGGCGGTACCCCAGCAGGGGGATAAAAAGGGACAGGTTCGCTAAGACAGACACACACGCCACCCGAGGTAACGAGACCCTGGAAGCGGTGCGCCTCTCACGAGTGGGTGAGAAGTACCAGACAACGACAAGGGTGGAAAGGTACGATCAGCGGGAACCCGGTGTGTGTCCGCCCTTGCCTGGGTGCCGGGTTCACTGCAGAGGATCGACCGCATCTGGAGGAGGGGTCACAGTCGGTGACCTCAGGTGACATCACCAAGGACCCGCCCAAGAGTTGCTCGTGAGCATCTCGTCGGTCTGTGAGTGAAGCTGTGCTGAAGGATGAGTTGTTCCTGTTCTCTCTGTCTCTCTTCCCGCACGTTGTCCATCGCCATGGCAACGATTACTGCGAACTGAACTACTAACTGGACTGAACTTTGAGTCATTTTGAAATTTGGTCATTTACCCCTAGACAACGATAGAGCTTGATTGATGCTGTTATCTTAATGCTGTGCACATGTGTGTTTATCATCACTGAACTGTTGCATTTATTATCCTTTCGATTACTGTGTTGCTTGTTTCTTTAATAAAACTTTCTTAGTTCTAGTACTCCAGACTCCAACTGAGTGATCCATTTCTGCTGGTTTGGCAACCCAGTTACGGGGTACGTAACAGTAGCCAGTGACACAAATCAAACTGAAGAAACTCAGCAGATTGAACATCTCAGAATCAGATTTAATATCTTTAGCACGTCATGAAATTTGTTGTTTTGCAGCAGCAGTGCAGGACATTGCAAAATATTAATTAAAAACACATATATAATTAAATAATTGGTGGAAGGAGATGGAAAAGTACTGCCTGAAATAGTGCTCATGGGCTCTTTGTCCATTCAGAAATCTAACAGCAGAGGGGAAGAAGTTGTTCCTAAAATGTTGAGAGTGTGTCTTCTGGCTCCTGCACCTCCTCCTTGATAGCAGCAATGAGAGAAGGACATGTGCTGGGTCCTTAATGATGGATGCCATCTTTTTGAGGCACAGCCTTTTGACAGTGTCCTCGATGCTAGGGAGGCTAGTGCCCGTGGAGCTGGCTAAGTCTACAAGTTTCTGCAGCTTTTTCCCCCAATCCTATTCAGTGGCCCCCTCCATGCCAGAAAGTGGTGCAACCACTTAGAATGCTCTCCACTGTAAATCTGTAGAAATTTGCAAGCATCTTCAGTGATACGCAAATTCTCCTCAAACTCCTGATGAAATATAGCTGCTGCCAAGCCCTCTCTGTAATTGCATCAATATGTTGAACTTAGGATAGATCCTAAGAGATGATAACACCCAGAAACTTGAAAATGTTCACCCTTTCCACCTTCTGATCCCTCAATGAGGACTGGTGTATTCCCCTGACTTCCTCTTCCTGAAGTCCACAATCAATTCATTGGTCTTATTGATGTTTGGTGCAAGGTTGTAGCTGCTACACCACTCAACCAGCTGATCTATCCCACTCCTGTATGCCTCTTCATCACCACCTGAAATCCTGCCAAAAATAGGTGTGTCACCTGCAAATTTATAGATTGTGTTTGACCTGTGCCTAGCCACACAGTCATGGGTGTGGAGAGAGCAGAGCAGTGGGCTAAGCATGCATCCTTGAAGTACACCAGTATTGGCTGTCAGCAAGAAGGGAATGTTATTTTCGATCTGCACAGATTGTGGTATCCTGCTGAGGAAGTCAAGGATCCAGTTGCACAGGGAGGTACAGAGACCCATGTTTTGGAGCTTGTTGATTAGAAGTGAAGATATAATTGTGTTAAATGCCGAACTGTTGTCAATAAGCAGCACAGCAACATAGGTATTATTATTGTCCAGGTGATTCAAGGCCTAGTAGAGAGCCTGTGAGATTGCATCTATTGTAAACCTATTGTAATGACAGGCAAATTGCAGCAGGTCCAGGTCCTTGCTTAGGCAGGAGTTGATTCTAGCTATGACCAACCTCTTAAAGCACCTCATCAATGTAGATGAGAGTATCACTGGGTGATATTCATTGAGGCAACTCACCCTGATCTTCTTGGGCACTGGCATGATTGTTGACCTTCTGAAGCAGGTGGTAACCTTCAATTGAACAGTAAGAGATTGAAGATATCCTCCTGCCAGTTGGTTGGCACAGGTTTTCAGAGGTACACCCAGCTCCACCATCAGAGCCTGATGCCTTGCAAGGATGCACTAATGTCAGCATACAAGACAGAGATCATAGGGTCACCAGATGTTGCAGGGATTGCTTTGTTCAAAGCATGCGCAAAAAGGCACTGAGCTCATTTCGGAGTGAAGCACCTTAGGCATTCATGTTATGTTTCGCTTTGTAGGGATTAATGGCCTCAAACTCTACCAGAGCCGACGTACATTCAATACAGTCTCTAAACTCAATCTGAATTTTTGGGCCAGAAAAGAAATTGTTAATGTTTCAGGTCAAGATCCTGCATTGGGATGTAGTGAAAAGTCCTGATGCAGCACCTTGACCCACAATGTCAACAATTCCCCCACCCACCCTCAGATGCTGCTCCAGCAGCTCATTTCTTGCGGGATACTCCAACATCTGCAGTCTCATATATCCAATGATAAAACCAGTTATAGTCCGTGAGCCAGTAGGGTTGGTCCATACCATCTGAGGGGAATAATGCTCAGTGATTTTTGGCAAGGTATACATCTCTAGAGTTAGAAAATATGATAGCATTGCACCAGTGGTAGCTTTATTACTTCAAATAAGTAATCACTTTTTGTATATATTCCATATTAACATCAGTACAGCAGAAAATGTTACCCCACCCCCCAAAAGGTAAGAAACCTCATTTGGAGAGATTTCTGGAGTTTTATCAATGTCATGATATTTCCCATATTATTTTATCAAATCAAAACAATCTTAAGCTTTTGTCATAGCATACAGAATTACAGTACAATAATTCAAATGTGGGGTTCCACACGGCCATAGCCTAGACCCCATTTGGTTGTGAAATGAATATATTTAATCAAAGACTGTTTTCCATACTTTCATAACTTATTAATAATCATAATAATTTTCCAAGTCTTCCACATCTTCATCTGAACCTTCCACACACTCTGAGGTGGATGCCTTGGTTCTCACAGTCTGCCAGTCTACACATGTCAGTACACCGAGGCCATTTGCAACACACATACATCTTGGGAGTGAACATTTTTTTTGGACAGTTTCAGGCCAGTAGATCCAGGACGGCATCGGGTGCTGGCTGGCCTTCCATCCAGTGCACCACCAACTGTTCAGCTTCCTCTTCTCTCTCCATCTTCCATCCTCTGCCAACAGGGCTTGGCACTTGTGGGTCCTTCTCCAAACACCAGCCTGGTAGTTGGCTTGTTGTGCATGTTTTGTTAAGCAGTCCTTGCATGGTGGGAGTTGATGACTTTCAATTTCACCTTTTTTAGCACAGAAAAGGTGATACCTGAGCTCACTGACCTTGATAATCGATGCTTTTGGGGCATACAGGAGACGTTTAAATGCCTCCAGTTTGTCCATCAGTTCTGGGGAGAGGTCCCATGCCTGACCCAACTCTATGAATGTGTCCTGAGTTTTCCTGTCGCTGGTCACAGGTTTTAGGGCACTTGTCTTCCCTTTGCCTGCAAAAGCGCTTACAGTGTCACATCTTGTATATGCGTGCAACCCAATGAGAGCCCTACAAACCTCTATGCCAACAGTGGCAGCAACCTTCCTGGTGTCTACACGTCTTGTACGGGTTCTAGTGCCACACTTCTGGAACAATGGAGCCTCAATCTTGTCACAAAATGCTAAAGACGTGATAAAGGCATCTGTGTCTTCTGAGCAGATCGCTACAGATCGGTACCCCTCTCTTGTGGCATGGGCAGCATGGAGAAGTAGGCAGCCATCTGCTTCTTGTTGACACTGAAGAGCTGACACCTCCTCACTGTCTTGAGATGTGATTCTGTAACATCTGTCATTCACAGTCGCATACAGAATCTTCTCCTGTAGCTTTGCTCTATACTCCGCCTTCCTTCATTCATGGAGTATGAAGCTAATGAGTCTATTTTTGTTACTGACTTTGGTCAGGAAGCTCCTCCACTGCCTCACCAACTGTGTGCCTGTGATACCCTGCAACTCGTGACCAGTCTCTTCACCCCGCAGAGATCTTTCACTATTCTTGATAGAGTTCTACACAGAAAGCTACCACTGCTGCAATGCTATCACATATTTTCTAGCACTTGGGGAGTATACCTTGCCAAAAATCACTATAAGAATTATTCCCCCCAGATGATACCAGTGGCCCAAATTTGAGGTCCTGGCTCACGGACTATAACTCTGTGCCTGGTTGCCTGCTTCAAAGGCATAGGCCAAACTGTAGTGGTGATCAGGCTAAATTAAAAGCACTTCCAATAAAGACACAGTGGCCATTTCATACTCTGGTACAAGTCATCAGCTTGAATACTGACATTTGTCCTTTTAGCTAAATATAGGATATCAGTCATTGGTTAGAAACACTAACGTCTCACCATCCTGGCTCTGACTGGCCTTCAATCAGAGTGAGCTGGTTTATAGTACATGCAGTGTAGAATGATTTAAAATTGCACAATATTTCAATTACCATGGAATATAACAGTTTAATTATTCAAATCAAACACACATCAGACATACATACATCAATTAAACTGTAGGCTCTTTTCCCATCTCTGGGCCTGTTAATAGGACATTTAACGGAGTGAAATACAGAACCACCAAGTATTTGGAATGTGACATTCTACACCAGCTGCTGCAATCATCACTGTAGCTTAGTGTCATTCTTTTTAAAAACATATACACATAAATACTTCCAAGTATAGAAAGATGAAAACTTAAAGGCAGGAAAAAATGGAGAATGCTAGAAATACTCAGCAGGTTGTTCAACATCTTCCAGGTTATACTTTTAAAACCAACCAAACTAGGAAAAGATTTAAAGTAATTAGCAATCAAATGTTTTCATCCCTAATATTTCCTCATTTAGTAGGAAAAAACATTCTAGATATAGCAATGACTGACTCACTCAGAAAATGACAATAGGATTATGCAAAGTCAACATAGACTATTGAATGGGAAAATCACTTAACAAAATTATTACCGTTCTTTAAGGTTGTAACAGATTAAAAAATGAGAGTTGATTTAATAAAGTTACATTTCAACTTTCAGAATGCCTTTAACACATGAAGACTTATCAAACCAAGCTAGATTTTACAGCATTGAGAACAACAGGAAATTACAAGCCAGTTAGCCTGACTTCAGTGGATGGGAAGATGTTGGAGTCCATTTTTAAGGATGAAGTTTCAGGGTACCTAAAAGCACAAGATACAATAGGCTAAAGTCAGCATGGTTTCCTTAAGGGGAAATCTGACAAATCTGTTGGAATTCATTGAGGAAATAACAGGTAAGACAGGTAAAGCAGTCAGTGAATATTGTATACTTGGATTTTCAGAAGGCCTTTGACAAGGCTGCACATGAGGATGATAAACAAGAACCCCTGGTGTTACAGGAAAGATACAATGCACAAAAGGGTGGAATAAAGGACACCTTTCCAAGTGGCAACTGGTGTTCTGCAGGGATTGGTGTTAAGACCACTTGGTTTCATGTTATTCATCATTGATATGGTTGACAGAATTGATGGGTTATGGTCAATTTTGTGGACAACTAAGATAAATGGAGGAAGCAGGGAGTTTTCAGTTAAGAGAATGGACAAAGTGGCAGATAGAATACAGTATAGGGAAATATATGGTCATGCACTTTGGTAGATGGAATAAAAGCAAAGACTATTTTCTAAATGGGAAGAAAATTCAGAAATCAAAAGGTGCAAAGAGACTTGGGAGCCCCCATGAAGGACTCCCTAAAATTTAACCTGCAGGTTAAGTCAATGCTAGCATTCATTTTCCAAGACCTACAATATAAAAGCAAGGATATGATGCTGAGGCTTTTTAAGGCATTGACCAGACAGCACTTAAGAGTATTGGGCCCCTTATCAAAGAATAGATGTGCTGGCATTGGAGAGAGTCCTGAGGATGTTCACAAAAATTATGCCAGGAATTAAAGGGATAACATGAGAAGCATTTGATGGCTCTGGGCCTGTCCTTGCTGGAATTTAGAAGAATGAGGGAGGATCTCATTGAAACTTCACAAATATTGAAAGACCTAGATAGAATGAATGTGGAGAGGATGTTTCCTATAATGGGCGAGTCTAGAACCAGACAGCACTGCCTCAGAATAGAGGGATGTCTCTTTAGAACAGAGATGAGGAAAAATTTCTTTGGGGGGGGTGGTGAATCTGTGAAATTCATTGCCATTGACTGCTGTGGAGACCAAGCAGAGGTTGATGGGTTCCTGATTAGTAAAGGCATCAAAGGTTATAGAGAGAAGGCAGGAGAATGTATTGAGAGAGATAATAAATCAACAATGAATGAATGGCAGAACAGACTTGATGGGCCGAATGGTCTAATTCTGATGCAATGTCTTGTAGTCTTATAATACAAGGGATTGACGACTGATTACAGAAGAAATAAGAGGGTCATTTTCCAAGTGGAGAGTCTGCCAGATAGCATCTGCTGTAGAGTTATTCTTGCACATTTCAGCAGGTACAGATCCTTGATCAGGTAGGAGTTAATTATAGCCAAGACCAATGTCTGAAAGCACTTCATCACAATAGATCCGAGTACTACTGAGCTACAGTCATTGATGCAACTCATCCTGCTCTTCTTTAGCATTGGTATGATTGATGGTCTTTTGAAGCAGGTGGGAACCTCCAACTTCAGGTTCAAAGGGTTGAAGATGTCCTCAAACATTCCAGCCAGTTGGTTGACACAAGTTTTCAGTATCCTGTCAGGTACACAATTTGATCCCAATATCTTGCAAGGGTTCACCCTTTGAAGGATGCTGTAATGTCAGTCTACAAGACAGATCATACAGTCATCAGATGCTCTGCAGATTCACCCAGGTGTAGTTTTATTCTCCCTTTCAAAGTGAGCATAAAAGGCATTGAGCTCAGAAAGTAAAGCATCACAGACATTTATGCTATTTGGTGTTTCCTTATAGGAAGTAAAGGCATGCAACCCTGCCACAGCTGCTTTTCATCTGATTGTGACTCCAACTTCACTGGGAATGTTTTTTCACTCTCACAATGCCTTCTGTAGATCGTACCTGACTTCGTGTAGGGTTCTACATCACCAGTATTAAATGCCATACGGCCCTCAGCAGGCTATGAATCTCCTGGCTCATCCACAGCTTCTGGTTTGTGCATGTTCTTGAAGGCACACATTTATCCTTGCAGGTCTTGATAAAGTCTGAGACTACTGTGGCATATTCATTCAGAACAGAGGTTGAATGCCCGAATATAGTCCAGCACACCAATTCTATGCAGTCTTGCAAGTGCTCTGCTGCTTTCATTGACCATACCTTTACGGTCCCCACCACAGCTGTTGCAGTTGTCAGTCTCTACCTATATACTAGGAATAGAAGTACAGCCAGATGATCAGACTTGCCAAAGTGCAGGTGTGGAATGGCACAGTAAGGATTCTTGATGGTGGTGTAACAGTGATCATGCACTGGCTCCTCTGGTACCATGGGCATCATGTTGGTGGTAGTTTCTTTGAGACTTCTTTACACTGGTATAGTTTAAGCCCCCACAATGATCAGGAAAGCATTAGGGTGTGCTGTCGTGTGACAGCCGATCACGGTGCTCAGCTCCTCTATTGTCAGCTTCATGTTTGCAGGGGTGGCAAGTACACTGCAGTGAGGATGATAGCAGAGAACTTCCTTGGCAGGTAAAATGGACCACACTTGATTGCAGGGTATTCAAGGTTGGGGGAGCAGGATTAAGACAATTGAAACATCTGTGCACTACATTGAGTCAACCATGAAGCAAACGCTGCTGCCTCTGCCTTCACTCGATATTGATGTCCAGTCCACGTGGTGGAAGTTAAAGCCTTCAGTCTGGAGTGCTGTGTTCAGAGGGCTAGGGGCAAGCCTCATCTCTATGAAGCAGAATACACAGTAGTCTCCGGTGCCCTCTGGTATTGCAATCTTACTTGGAGGTCTTCAAATTTATTTTCCAAAGATTGTGCATTAACCAGGACAATAGTACAGAGGAGGAACCTTAGGGCCCTGCATTTCAGTTGTATCTGCAGCCCTGCCTAGCAAGCATGTTTCCTGAGACAATGAAGACATTCCTAAGCTTCTTGCTACTCACTCACCCCCCAGGTGGCCTGCAGTCAAGTCTGTTGATTTTGAAGATAGCGCTTTTTTTTAAATGACTTGAAACAACGTTCAAGCAACACACACAAAATGCTGGTGGAATGCAGCAGACCAGACAGCATCTATAGGAAGAGGTACAGTCGACATTTTGGGCCAAGCCCCTTCGTCAGGACTGATGGGGGGGCGGGGGGGGGTAGTTTGTCCATCCAGTGGGAGATTGGGAGATGAATATATGAATATAGGTGAATATCCAGTGAGAGCTGCTACAGATGGAGGAGGGGCACATTCCAACAGGTATGTGGATAAGGAAGGTGTAGAGAGACACAGACCTAATGCAGGCAAATAGAATTAGTTTCGACAGGCACCAGTCAGCACAAGAACGAAAAAGTGAAGAGCAGCAGTAGACCAGATAAGATGAGCTGAACGGGTCTTTTCAGTGTTGTGTTTCAATAATTCCATAAATATTTTTAATGGTGTGTTAATTCCACTGGACAACCAAGATTTTGTTTCCTGAATACTCTTGGGTGTATCTTATGGATTTTAGGCTGCCAATCATGAAAATCACCATGAAATTTCCCCATCATGCACCTTTGTATTGGAATTGCCTAGATTAGTTACTTCAATTCATTACTGAAGTCAATTGAAATGTTGGCCACAATGCATGTTGAAAAGTTTTCCATCTTATCCAGGAATGCCTGGGCATGTTATGGGTTGCCAGCATGACCCACAACAATAACATCTTTTTACTGATTCTTCAGTGTTAAGCCTGAAAGCTGTGCTGCTACACAATGGCAATGTCCACCCTTCAGTACCAATCAGCCATGCAGTACACATGAAACAAAACTACCAAAATTTGGAAGTCTTGTTGAAACACATGCAGTGTAGCAACTACAAATGAGCATCTGTGGTGATCTGAAAGTGAATGCAGCTCTGATACCCCAAATCCTGTTGTTTCGTTTACGAATGGGATAGCCATGCTAAAGAAACTCATTACAATAATAAGGATTGGCCACCCCATAAGCGATTGGTTCCACAGCAGTGAAATGTGGCACACAAGCCACTTGTAGACCCAATGAAGATATTTTTGCCTCCTCTTCATACAAAACTGGGACTTACGAAACATTTCTTTCAAAGCAATAAACAAGGAAGGTAAAGAATTTCAATACTTGAGACAGAGGTTTCCCAGAGTAACCAAGATTAAGGCAGGCATTTTTGTTGGTCCACAAATCAAACAGCTCATTAATGACAGGCAATTCAAAGAACTTCTAGTGGAACCTGCAAAAGTCACATGGAATACATTCAACGATAATGCTGAAGATTTCCTTTTGACAACGACAGAGCACAAAACTACATGCAGATGGCTAACAACATGCTTCAGGCATACAAAACCATGAAGTGCAACATGTCACTAAAGATTCATTTTCTGCATTCCAATTTGACATCTTTCCTGCAAATCATGATGCCGTCAGTGACGAGCACAGTGAAAGGCTTCACCAGGACATTACAGTCATGGGGAAATCAGAATCAGGTTTATTATCATCTTGAAATTTGTTAACTTAGCAGCAGCAGTTCAATGCAATACATAATATAGAACAAAAAATATAATAATCAATTACAGTATATATTGAATAGATTAAAAATCTTGCAAAAAACAGAAATATATGGGAAGAAGATGTTCCTGAATTGCTGAGTGTGTGCCTTCAGGCTTCTGTACCTCCTACCCGATGGCAACAGTGAGAAAAGAGCATGCCCTGGGGTGCTAGAGATTCTTAATAATGGGCGCTGCCTTTCTGATACTGCTCCTGGGTACTTTGTGGGCTAGTACCCAAGATGGAGCCGACCTGCTGCAGCTTCTTTCAGTCCTGTGCAGTAGCCCCCCACCCCCCCACCAGACGGTGATGCAGCCTGTCAGAATACTCTCTCCAAGGTACAACTATAGAAGTTTGAGTGTATTTGTTGACATACCGAATCTCTTCAAACTCCTAATGAAGTATAGCCACTGTCTTGCCTTCTTTATAACTGCATTGATACGTTGGGACCACATTAGATCCTCAGAGATCTTGACACCCAGGAACTTGAAACTGCTCGCTCTTTCCACTTCTGATCCCTCTATGAGGATTGGTATATGTTCCTTTGTCTTACCCTTCCTGAAGTCCACAATCAGCTCTTTCGTCTTACTAATGTTGAGTGCCAGGTTGTTGCTGCGACACCACTTCACTAATTGGCATATCTCGCTCTTGTACGCCCTCTCGTCACCACCTCAGATTCTACCAACAATGGTTGTATCATCAGCAACTTTATAAATGGTATTTCAGCTACACCTAACCACACAGTCATGTGTATATAGAAAGTAGAGCAGTGGGCTAAGCACACACCCCTGAGGTGTGCCAGTGTTGATCATCAGCGAGGAGGAGATGTTATCACCAATCCATACAGATTGTGGTCTTCTGGTTAGTAAGTTGAGGATCCAATTGCAGAAGAAGGTACAGAGGCCCAGGTTCTGCAAATTCTCGGTCAGGATTGTGGGAAAGATGGTATTAAATGCTGAGCTAATGTCGATGAACAGCATCCTGATTATAGGTCTGTGTGTTGTCCAGGTGGTCTAAAGCCATGTGAAAAGCTATTCAGTTTGCATCTACCATTGATCTACTGTGGCGATTGGCAAATTACAATGGGTCCAGGTCCTTGCTGAGGCAGGAGTTCAATCTAGTCATAACCAACCTCTCAAAGCATTTCATCACTGTAGATGTGAGTGCTACTAGGTGATAGTCATTAACGCGGCTCACATTCTTCTTCTTCTTAGCCACTGGTATAACTGTTGCCTTTTTGAAGCAAGTGGGAACTTCCGCCCATAGCAGTGAGAGGTTGAAAATGTCCTTGAATACTCCCGCCAGTTCACTGGCACAGGTTTTCAGAGCCTTACCAGGTACTCCATCAGGACCTTCCACCTTGTGAGGGCTCACTCTCTTTAAAGACAGCCTAACATCAGCCTCTGAGACAGAGATCACAGGGTCATCAGGTGCAGCAGGGTTCTTCACAGCTGTAATTATATTCTCCCTTTCAAAGCAGGCATAGAAAGTGTTGAGTTCATCTGGTAGTTAAGTATCAGGGCAATTTATGCTTTGGTTTCACTTTGTAGGAACTAGTGTCTTGCAAACCCTGTCAAGAGTTGTCGTATATCCAATGTCACGTCCAACCTCATTCGAAATTGTCTCTTTGCCCTTGAAGCAGCCCTCTGCAAATCATACCCGGTTTTCTGGTACAGGCCTGGATCACCAGGTTCAAATGCCACAGATCTAGCCTTCAGCAGATGACATACCTCCTGGTTCATCCACGGCTGTTGGTTTGGGACTGTACAGTAAGTCTTCGTAGGCACACACTCATCCACACAGGTTTTAATGAAGTTGGTAACAACTGCAACATACTCATCCAGGTTCAAAGATGAATCCCTGAATACAGTCCAGTCCACTGATTCAAAGGCGTCCTGTAGGTGCTCCTGTCCATACCTTCTTGGTCCCCACTACAGGTGCTGCAGTCTTCAGTCTCTGCCCATACTCGGGCAGTAGAAGTTCAGCCAGGTGATCAGACTTCCCAAAGTGAGGGCATAGAATAGCACATAGGCATTCAGCACCATTATGCAATATATTCAATAAAAGTTAATTTCTTGTTTCTCCAAATTCCTACGTCATACAAGTAGTCTGAAATTATATTTGTGTTCAGCTTCAAGTGCTCTATCATAACCACAAAAACATTCTGAGGAAGCAAAACCTTTGAAAATATTTGCTGTCCAATGCTACTGCTAACAGTTGCTCACTAGATTTCCATGTGCAGTCTCATTTTTGTATTTGAGTTTTTTTTTTAAGTATTGTCTCTTATTTTTCCTCTGTTGATCCAATTTTTCTTCTACTCATTGGTGCCAATTATTTTTATTAACTGGATGGAAACTCAAAACTCCAGAGCAAAGCCTAAGTGCTGACCTCAGAACACCTGCACTTTGCTCGTAGACACTTCAAGATAGCGCAGACTTCCTCAGATTTCACCTTTTTAAAAAAAACAGTGGGCTGCCTTCTAAATGAATGGTATGACATGGCTGTGAGAATAGTGGTACATCAATTTATAAATTAATTTAATTTTACTAGTTTAAATGTATTTTAATATCTTCAAATGTTTTGAGAATTTTTCAATGTTATAAACATTTAATCAACAAAGCTTTGACAGCCAATGAGCCTCAGGGTAAACCGCATCAATTGTCAAAGCCATTATGACAGCACATCTGGCTTGTACACAGAGAAGCCCTGCACTATGCCGGCTTCCCAAAGACTGCATTAAGGACCACACTGGTTAAAACAGTGTGGTCCAAATGTGGGCGAAGGTGAGTACTTCAGTTGAAGGAACGTCAAATTATTTCACTTGTTGCACTAGATTTTACATGTGTTTAAATACTTTGAAGCTTGCTGGTTCAATCAAATGCAAAAATTCAAATAGCATTTTGCAACTATGGTGTTTTTATAATTTTAAAAATCACTATAATATAAATACTGAAATAAAGGACAATATTTTGTCCCATAGGCTTTAGTCCTCAAAATTGAGCAGCTTTATAAATCCTATCAAAGTTTTCTTTCACTTACAATTGAATTCCAGGACAAATACACAAACTACATAATCTTAATACAACATGGTATCATGAGACCTGGTATTTGCATTATCGAACTCTGTAGCAAACAGATGCAACTCCCAGCATAACAGTTTTCAATTTAGGGCTTGTAGTGAAGGATGAGTCATCAAAAGCACAGAGGAATTCAGTAAGCAACATTTCTCTTGATTACAAAAAATTTATAAGAGTTCATGCAAGTAATGTAACAGACATCCAAGTTACACTACAAGATTAGGAGCAGATGTTCACTATTCATTAGTAGGAAATGATGCTCAGGGCATGATGCCATTTTATACCTTGTAGACTAAACATATAGCCAAGATAAATATTACCAAAATATAAGTTTGCAAAGAGTAATTTCTGATAAGATATAAGCAGGTATCAGCAAGAAAACACAAAGGTGCCAGATGGTTTTAAAAACCCAATCTGGTTCATTAAATCTTTTCCAGAGAACACTCCATCTCTATGTGGTCTAACCTTCACATATACTAGTCCTATACGACATAGTGACTCACACATTTCAGCAAACTGTAGAGGAAAGATAAATTCAATGGTGCAAAGGGGGAAAGAGAATATCAGAGTTTTCTGGCACAAGTGGTCACAGAATCACACAGCACAGAAAGAGGTTATTTGGCCCAACTCACCCATGCTGACCAGTGGGTACCTTTCCATACCACTCCCAACACACATTACTTGGTTCATAGCTCTCTATGCCAAAGCAGTTCCAGTGCTCAGCTGGGCACCAATGCTGACAGCAATCCAGCTTCAACTCTCGCAGGTAGTGAATTCCAGGCCTTTAGCTCTCTATAGATGAAAGAGCTGGTGGTGCAACAGCTTCAGCACTGGACTTCAAGGCAGATGGTCCCGAGTTCAAACCCAGCCAGCTCCCAGCCTGGGTAGCAGCAATATCTGCGTGGAAGAAATGCCTGGCAATCTACTTCTGTATCTTGCTATGAAAACCCTATGGTCCATGAGGTCTTGAAGAGTCGGACTCGACTAAACAACTGAACAACAAGGTGAAAGTGTTCCCCTTTATATCCTCTCTAAATCTCTTCCCCAGTACACCAAGTTTATGTCTTCTAGTTTTGCCTACTTCTGATACGGGGGGGCAGGGGGGAATGTTTCCTACAGTCTATCCATACCTCAATTTTATATACCTCAATCATCTCTCCTCTTAATTTCCCCTACTCCAAGGAGAACAGTCCAAGCTTCTCCGTCTCTCCTGATAAATGAGCTGCTCCATTCCAGGCAATATC
This sequence comes from Mobula hypostoma, assembly GCF_963921235.1. NCBI lineage: Eukaryota > Metazoa > Chordata > Chondrichthyes > Myliobatiformes > Myliobatidae > Mobula > Mobula hypostoma. Next base: position 142,357,813 of record NC_086097.1, read on the forward strand.
CTGGTCAATCCTCTTAGCAACCTCTCCAACACTATCAAATCCATTCTCTACCTTAGTGACAACTGCAGACAGTACTCCAGTTGACATCTGGCAAGGTTTTAGTAAATTGGAGCACAATCTTCCTACTTCTGTTTCAATGTCCCAACTAATGAATCCCGTGTTTTCATAACCACATTATCTACCTGTATTTCACCTTCAAGGATCTGTGAACTTTTATTCCAAGATCCTCGTTTGTCTTTAACGCCTTAGGACCTGCATTCATGGTGTACGCTCTACCCTCTAAATACTCCCAAAATGCATAACTCACATACGACTGGATTAAACTTCATCTACCATTTCCAAGCCCACTTCACCAACATATCATTTTGTCAGAACTAGCCAGAACTACCATTCACACAATCAACATCTCTGCCAATCTTTGTGTCATCCACAAACCTTGCCTCCCATATCCACAACCAAGTCATTCATGTATATTATTAACAAGGGTCCCAGCTGAAATCTGTGTGACATCACTAGTCATATAATCAGAAATATAATCACAGAAACTATCTTCTGCTTCCTTTTGCCAAGCCAATTTTGGATCCAGTCTGCCAACTTGCCCCAGATCCCTTGACTCAGCTTCCCACAGAGCTTATGAAAGGCAAGTCCATACAAATCATTTAGTGTGCTACCCTCGTCAATACACTATTCAATCAAACTGGTCAAACAGGATCTTCCTTTGACAAAATCACATTGACCGTGCCTCATTAGTCTCTGCTGTTCCAAATGATCCTTTACCTCATTTTTTTTTCTCTCACTATCTACCCCCTCACTGATGTTAAGCTCACAGGTCTACATTTGCCAGGCTCTTCCTTGAAAATGGGAACGAAACTGGTTTTCCCAAATCATCTGGTATTTCAGGAATGCAGCAAAGATCTGCAAATCTCAGCCAACAATCTACCCTTGCCTTATATTATCAGCCCTCAATAAATCTGGTCCTGGAAATTCATCCACTTTAAGTTTTCCTCTTTATTTTATGGAGGTCTAACCTTTACTTTCACCTACCCCAAACTGAATTCTCCAACTACAAAGTATGTTTTCTTTATGAACATCAATGGAAGTATTCATTTAGAACCTTGCCTATATTTTTTAGCTCCAGATTGCCCATTCTCCTTGATTAGCCCTACTTTACCTACTTACTTTTCTTTTTATTTTCAATATACTTATTAAACATCTTCAGGCATGCCCTTCCTGTCAGTGATTCCTGATAACCCCTCTGAACCTTCTTAATTTTCTTTCGAAGTGTCTCACAAGAATTTTTTTTAAAAAACTTTTGACAGGCATTCACTATCATTAGATCATTTGAAGTCACATGCTTCCTCCTTACTTTTTATCTAGTCTTCAATATTGCTTGACATCCAGGGTTCCTTATACTTGTTACCCCTATCTTTTACCCTAACAGGAACTGAAGCTATTTCCCATTTAAACCTATTTAAATGCTTCCTACCAGGCAGTGTACATTTGCCTGAAAGTATATACTCCCAACCTACCCTTCACTGTTCCTTCCTTATGTTAATAAAGTGGCCCTCCCTCAATTTAACACTTTCATTATTAATCCACTCCTGTCCATAACTACAGTAAAATACATAAAATGATCCCCCATCTCCCAAATGATACATCACTGATATTCCCTCTTCTCAACAAACTAGATTCCCCTAAATAAGGTCCAGTAATGCTTTCTGCCCCACATTGGTCTATCTACTTACTGTACTTTGCCTGGTGGGGTGGAGATATGTCTCTACCAAAGGAGGGGTAAGGCACTCCTTTTCTCCACTAGCCTTCAAGTCACTTTTGGGCAAGGTGTAGTGCCTGCTTAGCACTCCCGCACTGATCAGGGTCACATGAAGCTAAGGTGATGGAGCAGTTGGTGCATATCACATGTCCTGGTTATGTGACTACTGATGCCAAGCCGACAATCTCTGAAGAGTATTGATAATGGCTGGGGTCACCTGTCTTGTAAAGACACTGCCCAGAAGGCGGCAATAGCAAACTACTTCTGTAGAAACATTTGCCAAGAACAATCATGGCCATAAAGACCATGATCACCCACATCATCCAACATAATGGTGATGACACTACTTTAAAATGCTCCCCCGGCACACTTCAGAAATCCACTTCCCTGAGGCTTTAACACTGAGGCAATCCCAGCTAATGTTTAGAAAATTGAAATTCCCGTAAAGAATAACCCTAATTCTATTACATCTCTCAAATCTACCCTTCATCTCCTGTTGACTGCTGAGATCTGTAATTCATACCCAGCAAAGTGATGACACCCATTTAGGTTCAAGTTCTACCTACAGTATCATTTGAGGGCCTTCTAGGATCTCCTCCCTCAATCCCTTAAGAATCAAAACAACGTGTCTGTTTAATGTCCAGTCTGGGGCTGGCATCAATTCTGCCTCTTTAGCAAATTAATCTACAGCCCAGTTCAAACATCAAGAATTCTCCTAGTGCCAACTGTTGTCCAACATTCCTTCTTCAAATACCACAGACCGACATTTCACTGAATGGTTATTGATGGTGCAACCTCCTGTGCACTCATTGCTAATTCCATATACTTCAAAATAATTAGTTTGATAACACTTTTATAAATTGCAAAAAAGACTACATAAACAATATACATTATATCTGTTAATAAAACAGACATTTCTGTAGTGTTTGAAAGCACATTAAAATTTGCTTGGCATTTGCAGTCAAATTCTTTCTGGTTTCATAATGAACAACAGTTGTTCTAGAAAGTATTTTTACACTTTGGCAGGGTTGGTCAGATAAAATGGTCCAGAGAATGATTATTGTAATGACTGCCAATAAATAACGTACACTCCTATAGAGAATTAAAAAGGTAGAGTAAAATTAAAATTTGAGGTAATCGAAAATAACAGAAAAATTCTTCAAGTACTCAACATATGAAAGTGCCAGGTTAACATTTCAAGCAGAGACCTTTCAGGAACCTAACAAAGAATCCCACCCAAAACACTAACTGGTCCTTTTCCAGACAATGACAAATATCTTCTATAAAGTTCTAGCTACCACCACCCTTGCACACAATGGTTATGTATGAGGTCATGAGGAAATTCCACATTTACCAATCAGAAAATTCATGCAATAGTTTCTGCTTCTGTACATATATTTAACAAATTATACATATGAACTGAATAGGCTGTTTTACATTACCATCATTCAATCATGTTAATTTAAAAACAGCCCTGGCTAAATTCTATCAGCACGTTGCCTTTGCTACTAGAGGCAAGAACACACCAATACCAAAGGTCAAGGCACAGCTGAGAGATTAGGATGCTTCCTTCAGATCAAAGTATAAGACAGCTCTTGAGTCAGCAAGAGCTGCATTTCTGCACCCTCAGAAAGGCAGAACAGAATTATTCACAGAGAATATACAGCCATTTCTGTGCACTAAATTCATGAAGCACATGAGACAGGGCATTCAGACCAAAACGGACTACAAGTCCATCCTGTACATCAGTGACACTTCTCTTCCTCAGGCTGAATGTCTTTTATGCCCAGTTTGATGCACAGAATGATGTGCCAGCGAGGAAGGCCTTTCTCGCCCCCTCCCCCTCAAGGAACAGGCACACTGTCCAGTCACCACTGACCCTCAGCAGCTTCAACCCACATTTCACTGTGGGGCATGATAATGTTCCCGGTCAGATACGGAGGAACTGTGCAGCCCAGTTAACAAAGATTCTAACAGACATATTCAACAACTCTCTGGAACAGTTGAGGAGGAGAAGATGGTGGAAGATGGTATCTGTCAAGTAGGGTGCTGTGCACAATCCTGATTCGATGGAGACAGACATGAGAGCGCGGAGGAACATCTGGCGAAACTTCTGAAATGCTTGTTTCGCTGCCGCTACTGTGTGGTCCTGAATCTTGGGAGGGGAAGACCCCGAGTCCTCAGCTTTGCTTGTTGCTCGGCGGCCGGGGCGGAGTCAAAGCGCTCGGCAGAGATGGTGCTCGGTGTCGGAGGGCTGGTCGGCGGCTCAAAGTTTTCGGACGGACTCAGGGTCGGCTGTGGTCTGGTGCTTCCAGGGTGCTGCATCGGCAAGTTTGCGGCGCTGGAGGTTCGTGGCAGGGAGAGTTTCTCTCTTCTACCGTCTGCGTGAGATGATGGGCTGTTGGGACTTTGAGACTTTTTTTTACCGTGCCCATGGTCTGCTCTTTATCAAATTAGGGTATTGCTTTACACTGTTGTAACTATATGTTATAATTATGTGGTCAGTTTTAGTCTTGGTCTGTCCTGTGTTTCTGTGATATCATACTGGAGGAACATTATATCATTTCTTAATGCATGCATTTCTAAATGACAATAAACGAGGACTGAGTGTCCTCATAATCTAAAAACAGTCCACTCACCCTTCAAGCTTCAAGGTAGCCACCATCATCCCAGTGCCACAGAAGATAACAGTAATCTGCCTCAACGACTACTGTCCAGATGGCACTGGCCTCAATGATAATGAAATGCTTTCAGTGGCTGGTTATGGATCCTTTCCAGTTCACTTAATTGCTGAAATTTGTCCATTGATAACACCAGAGCCTCTGCACTCCATTTCATCCTGTCCCGACTAGAAAATGGTGCCTCAAAGGCCAAGATGCTGTTTTCTGACCAGAATGGCACTTAATACTATCATCCCTCAGAAGCTGGTGGGTAAACTGCCCATGTTGGGTCTCAACACCTTTTTTTTCCTGTAACTGGACCCTGAATTTCTTGACAGAAAGGTCACAGTCAGTCCATGTTGACAGAAACATCTCTAGCTTCATCACACTGAGCACTGTGCCCTTCAAGGCTGCATGCTCAGCCCACTGTTATTCACACTGTTAGATTCAATTAAACCCGAATCATCAAGTTCACTGATGTCACCAGTGGTTGGTCTCATCAACAGTGAGACTGATAGAATGGTGCAAGTACGACTTGAGTCTCAAGAGCAAAGAGATGACTGTGCACTTTAGGAAGATCCCGGTTAACCCACTTCTCACTGCACATATTTGGTTCCTTCATGGAGAGAATTAGGACCACCAAGTTTCTAGAAGAACACATAACAGATAATCTCACCTGACCCCTCAACACCACAGCAGTGTCTCCATTTCCCGAGGAGATTGAAGCGAGCGAGGGTCCCCCAACCCCCCCCCCACATTCTAACCTTTTTATTTAAAAAACAGGATCACCAACTGCATCACCATCTGGTATGGGAATAGCAAAGTATCTAGCACAAGTCCTCAAAGGATTGAGAAGACTGCTGAGAGGATCAGCATGTAGAGATATTTATCAGGGGTAGTACATATGCAGGACCCTTAGCATTGTCAATGATCCCTCCCATTCATATAACAATCGCTGACACCCTACCATCAGGCAGTAAGTACCATAGCATTAGGACAAGAACTGTTAGAATAGGAGCAACACACATTAATCGCTGGAGGAACTCAGCAGGCTGGGCAGCATCTATGGAAAAAAAGTACAGTCGATGTTTCAAGCCGAAACCCTTGGTTTCGTTGAGTTTCTCCAGCATCGTGTGTGCGTTGCTTGGATTTGCAGCATCTACAGATTTTCTCATTTGTTAGATTTGGAAACAGCTTCTTCCCTCAGGCCTTAAGGCTACTGAACACTCTGTCACCACCCAGGTTTTTTCAAGTATTAAGCATGACTAGCATTATACTGTTTACTTTTTAAACTTATGTCATAAATGCATCTTATTATTTGTTAATTTACCAGCAGTGATATTACTGTATGTGTATTGTGTGCAAGTTGTACGTCCCTGTTGTGCATCCTCATCTGGAAGAACATTGTTTGTTTGGCAGTGTACAGTTGAATGACAATAAACCAAACTTGAACATGTTGCTGGTTTGTACAATGCCATACAATATCAACAAGCTAAACTGAACTGATCTTCCTGACATACAACTAGTCCTACTTTGGCAATAAAGGTTCTTTACTCAATTCCAGAATACACAAGTACAAATCGTGCAATATTTTGCAAATGTGAACCACACTTACTGATCAAAACAGTATATGGGCCACACCTATATAACTTATCCTGTATCTATTTATAAATAACTTTTATGGATATCACTTGGTTGACAATAAAATCAAATGAATTAGAATAATTTGGTAGAGCAGTGTTAAAATTTATAATGGTACTTATAATTTATAAAATTATAATACTATACAAAAGGGATCTTAGTCATAAACTGGTCTATCATCTCCCTGCTGAAAATCAGAGATATTTACATGTTACAATTTACTATGCCGGCTGACATTTATTGTCAGAACTCATGATATATGAGACAAAAGCACTTGCCTACTAGAGAGAAAGCAAAAAGAAAAACAAGGAGTCTACTGAAGGAAGCTCAGTGGTTCACTCAAAAGAATTGAGAAATAAAAAAAATGAACTAATGTCAAAATTCAGACACCACCAAGGTTCAATGCAGAGGACACAAGGTAAACCATTAAACCAGATTACAGTAGCTTCAAGCTGGAATCTCAAATACAGTTTTGAGGAAAGGGAAAACAAAACAAGTTAAAGCAGGAGAAATTAGGATGAACATATGGAAAAGTATTTCTTTATACTTTTACATACAGTGTAGGAGATCATAATTATTAATAAATTTAATCTGGCATAACTAAGAACACGATGTAAAGGCAACACAACATACACAGAAGGCTCAGAATAGATGGACAGTAGTTTGAAAGGAGTCATGGGATAAACTAGCAAAGCATCATCACTGACCTGAAAAAGAAAACAAGATATTCTTAAACATAGCATTATCTGAAGGATACATATAGGTAATTGTTTAGTAAAGCACAATGCCAGAGATGATCAATAACTCCAAAAGCCTTTAAACCAATGATAGATGGCTCAAAGCATTTCAGAGATCTGTAACAAGTGACAAGATGAACAGAAAACAGAATACTGAAAACTTTTATGATTTTATACGTTGTCAGAACCTTTGTTTCCTTGATTGAGAAATTGCTAAAGATTAAGTTGTCAAATATACTACCCAATACAAAGAACTGCTTAGCAGGCAAAAATCATTAGATTGGGGGTGGTGGTGAAATGAAATGGAGTTACAGGATTTAATTCTTAGATCTCTGAAGTGCACAGGAAAGTATTGTCTTGTAGGCCATAAGCTTTTTGCTGGATCTGAGATCTTGACATTCACGCATATTTCCTTAGACAATCAAAGCCTTGCTGGTGCTGTAAAGATAATGATGAATTTTGCCAGAAGACATGGAATATAGTCCACATTTCCCAGTGTCTCGTTAGGAACCTTTATGGTCCAGGGCAACAGAGACACAAACTCCTCCGCAGAATAAGAGAAACAATGTCAGTAACCCCTCACAAAGCAATATTCCCAGCATTCAACTGATCCCGATGTAAAGGCCACATCATTCATTACCTGACAGCAAATTACTTCAACAAAATTCTGAACAGTAACATCAAAAGATTTCCTGGAAACATGGAAAATAATTCAAGGACATTCTCAAAACCCCCAAGAAAATGTATAATATCCCCACTCCCTTCTAATACATCCAAAATGCATTGCAGTATTCGGATAGCATCAAGAACGTCAAGTTCATTCAGTGGCAGAGCAGAGAAGCCAACACAAATAGCAAAAGGACTGCAAAACCTAATAAACTGCCCACCCACCTTCCTAGCACTGCCTGACCCATCTGCGGCAGAGTCTGTGGATCCAACATTGGCCTCCTAAATCACCTCAAAACTAGTGCAAGCAAGTCATTCTCAAAAACCAACACGTATGCCACAATTAGCTGCATCAAAATCATTTTCTATTCTGCCCAAAGTCTTAACAATGTTATGTGTCTGTTTACACAATTCAAAAATCCTTTCTAGTTGCAAATATTGATATACTCATTCCTTTTTTTGCTTATCTAAGTAATCAATAAAGATTGGAAATTGCCAAGGCCCTCCACAAGGGTGACAATTTTTTTAAAAAGTCTCCTGACTTTGATTGTTATCAATCAAATTCACTTGTGAACTATAGACAGGTGAAGGTTCAGATGTGATTCTACACATTTACACTTAAGTGAGCAGTAACCACTTGGGCAGAATCCAACAGGTAACTAATATCAGTGGAACTTTAGTGCAAATTACAGTGGTGGGGGGGGGAATAAGAGGAGAATTGCATATCTTTGCATCTCTAATATAAATCAAAAAGTCAGACAGATATACTTTATTGATCCCGAGGGAAATTGGGTTTCGTTACAGCCGCACCAACCAAGAATAGAGCATAAATATAGCAATACAAAAACCACAAACAATCAAATAACAAAATGCAAACTATGCCAGATGGAAAATAAGTCCAGGACCAGTATATTGGCTCAGGGTGTCTGACCCTCCATGGGAGGAGCTGCAAGTTCGATGGCCACAGGCGGGAACAACCTCCCGTGCCGCCCAGTGTTGTATCTCAGTGGAATATGGCCGAAGACCAACAGTAAAAAGTTCAATATCCAGTCTGCAAACATGTTCGTCGATCGTAATATTACCCAGATTGCACCATCTGTTGTTAACCAGAACAGTAAGCACCCAACTCCTTTACGCTTACTGCTCTCAGTGCACTTCCGGTCAGCCCGAACAGTCTGGAAGCCGTCCATGGAGAAGTTTTCATCGGGTATGTCCTCGTGCAGCCCCGTTCCAGTGAAACACATAACACTGCACTCCCGAAATGTTCTCTGACACCTGGCTAGCGCCGTGAACTCGTCCATTTTATTACCCACCGAACTCCTCTTCTCCATAAGTCTCTGTTGTCTCGACCCGGTCCTCCTTCCTTGACTTTGTGATCCCCCTCTGCATCCTCTGTGTGTTTTCCTCCAGATTTCAGCAGGGGTGTCCACCGCTCTGCTCGCTAAACCGACCAAAAAATGCTGCAGGATAAACCTCTTTACATTACTGTAGATGGTTAAAACAAATAAAATACATTTACAGAATCATAGAGGTCATTGGGCCAAAGAGAGGTCATTCATCGTATTGAGTCTAGATTAACCCTATACAAGAGCAATCCAGCTGGTCCAACTCCCCTGTCCTCTACACATAATCCCACATTCCATTTTCTTTTCAAATACTTACCTAACACCTTTGAACTCTGCACTTAATCCACTTCCACAATTGCTTATGTCAGTGCACTCCAATCCCTAAACACTGGCCGCTTTTATAGAAATTCAGTTTACCAGTATTAATCAAAGTATAAATAAATACTTAAATTGATCATTCAATGTCAGGAAAATCTTTGCAACATATGGTAATCCAACTTGGGACAAAACACTGGCACCATAAAAGTTTGATCTACTTCTGCTATTTATATTGTTGATACTACTCTTCTGTAATCAAAGATAAAGACATCTTTGAGAAGAATACCTTCCTGACCAATGCAACTAACAAGTACCAGTTTAACTCAGCTTAGTTACATTACAGATTGAATTACTACTAGTAGCACTACCAGTTAATTCTTTTTTTAAAAAAAAAGCTGAATAGTTGCATAGACATTATACAAACATTGAAACTAAGAGTAAGCCTTTCAGTCGTTCCAACCGTTTCATAACACCTAATCATCCAAATTTAACACTTTTTTTTTGCTTTCTCCACATATCCCCTGAACTTTTTAGCATTAGAACTAACAAAGTTTCAAAGTACCTTTTTTTAAATTAAAGAACGTACAGTAAATAACCCTGAGATTCTTCCTCCCACAGGCAGCCACAAAACAAAAAACACCATGGAACCATTTAAAGAAAACATCAAACACGCTACAAAACAAACTGCACATATGGCAAAAAGCGAGCAAATAACACACAGAACATTAAACATTGAACCACAACGTTCCTGAAATGGTTCAGGAGTCCTAGTGCAAGGTACCATACACTGTTTGGACAATATAAACGATATACTGGAAAGACAGGGTGTCAGGATTGGAATAGAGAACTGATTTCGCTTGCTCGCTCTCTGGCAATGTTCACTCTCCTCTCTCAATGGCGCTATGAAGACTGCCCTCAGCTGCAGTACTCCATGCCCACCAATATGATGGACTGATACTGAGGCTTGGGCCTATTCCAAGCTGCTCCAGGTTTGGATCCAAGAACTCATTTTGGTTTGGAATGTTGATGCTCAATTCTATCGTTTACATGATTGTGTTTCTTCCTCCCCCCCGCCCCCTTCTCTGCTCATCGGGTGTTGGCCTCTATTTTATTTTTAATTGGGTACTTTTGGGTTTCTTGCTTTGTGGTTGCCTGTAAGCAAACAGATCTCAAGGTTATATAATATGTATTTTCTATGATAATAAATGTACTTTGAAATCTTTGAGTGACAGCCACCAGGTCAGTTCAGTTTAGCACTGTGTCAATGACTGTAGACCTCAGTTATACCCAACTCTTTATTGAATGTATTTAATAACTTGGTCTCAACTGCCTTCAGTTTTCCACTTTTGATTGAAGATATTTCTCATCTCACTCCTAAAAAGGTTTACATCATATCCATACACTGTCTTCCCTATTTCTGGACTTCCCAATCAGACCATTGCCAGGAATGAATCTGGAAAAAGTTCATTACATTCTCTCCATAGCAAGAAATTGTTCTTCAGAAAAAGAGACCAAAATTGCATATAATATTTAATGTATAGCCTCAACAATGCACTGTTACAACTTCAGGAAGCAATGCCTGCTTCTGGACTCAATTCCATCTACTCTGAAGGCCAACAGTCCATTTACCATCTTAACCTCTTGAGGCATGTGCATGCTTACTTTCATCAATTGGCATACAAAGACATCAAAGTCCTTTTGCACCCCTCCCCAATTCCTGATACATCCAAGTGGATAAACTCACTTATCCACATAGTACTGCATTCAACTTATCCAAATCACAAATGGAAGCTCCTTGTATCCTCCTCACAGCTCACCTTCCTCCAGCTTTTGTGTCATCTGCAACCCTGGAGATATTACTGATTTAAGATGATGGGATTAAAATGTAATGTGTTATGAATGGATATGAACTATACATTTATCCAGTCTTCACAATCTATTTATATTAAGGCTCTTGCTTCTTCTTACACTGTACATTTAATGCACCCTTATGAAAAGAGGCCTGCATTACTGCTCAACCAAATGATACAAACCATTCATCAGACCCAGGTGCTATAGATAACCCCACAGACTAATCACAGCCTGCCCAGTCAACTCATCTAGGATTCATTCAACTGAAATCAGAAAATTACACAAGTTACCCAAAACTATTACATCCATGTACATCTATTCACATTAGTTTCTAAAATTGCAGATATTCAACTTCTAAGATGAATGAAGAAACAGGTTCTCCACTCAAAGGGCAAATTCACACCTTCTAATACCCCATTTCCCAACAGATGAACACAGATTTTAGTTTAAGAGGCAAATCTGTTCAACTTGCAAACTAAAAACAAAACAGGAAACAACTGTGGAATTAGACTAACGATATTTTCCACTGGATAAAACTAAAGTATACGAGAGATGATTATATACAAATGGAATTTTAACCTCTGCATTGTCATGATCCCTTAACTCACAGGCCATGATCTTTTAAAAAATTATTTTACAATTAGAATTTTTTTCTCCTCGACATTTAATACAACCCATTAAATCTATGCACTCAGTTAGACAATCTGTAAAGGATGACATAATCCTTTGCTTCATGTATTGCCACACCCATTCTAACACAACTGCATTCCCACACCTCCAAAAGACACAACAGAATAAACAATATAACACAATGGAATTAAAACTATTAACAAGTACCTCCAAGTACGAATACTATATATTAAGTATGTTTTTTAAAATTTTCATTACCCCAGACACTATCAACATACATTCATTTGAATACAAATAAAATTAAAAATTAATGAAACTACATTTTGACAGGTTCACTCCATCACAACAGAACACGCCCTCATAATGCAATGCCCCAGGCAATAAATTTTAAACTAGTAACAATTTTTAACTTGTTATTTTACCTTTATGTAATACAAGTTTCTGTATTATTGTGCTAAGTCGCTCCTCAGAAGTTGAGTCCTCTATTCGTGTATTGGGCTACAAAGATCACTCCTTAAACAGAAAAGGGTAAAAACTGTTAAGTCAGTGCTGCAAAGTTAGTCAGCCTCATAGAAGTGGGCGGGGCTGGCACAACCTAACATGATAAACCGTCGCAGCACGCTCACGCGTTCATCCATCGCCTCCACGTCTGATAGGCATGCAATACAACCAATCAAAACCAGAAACGGCGCCCGGCGCGAGTTTCCCATCCAATCGTCGTCAAAACGTTGCGCCAAAATGTTCGAGACAGGACTTCCGGTAACAAGTTGCGTTGACATGAAAGACGCCGCCCTGAATGTCTGATTAGGGAATTTTTCTTTTCCCCATCCCAACTCCCCCTGCTCTTCTTAAAGTAGCGGAATTTTTCTGTGTATTTTAGTATCGGTATTAGTATAAAAGCTAACTTACGTTTTCCCAGATTGGAAATTTTTCTACGGTAATTTTATATTTTTCATCCCACTAACTAAATTTTTGCTTCCCAACTTCTGATTGATTAATGGCTTTCCAAGCTTGAAGTCAGACTGGCGACCGCTAAAAATCCTTGCCTCAACCTAATATGGTCGCGCAAGACGTGATTGCCACGGTCGCTGACCAATTGCCTGCTGCGTCAGGCTTTCATGCCTCCGTATTGTGATGCGGCATAGCCAATTGCCTCGAGAGGTTTGTGTCTGATCGGGGGGAGAGGCGGGATCAGTGCTGGAGCCCGTCGAACTGGTGCGCAACCCTCCGCCAGTAGTGTGCACGCAGTCTGCATTAGCGGGAAATCGGGCACGGTGGTTAACGTTTTCCCTCCCTTAAAAAAACGAAGAACATTTCTTTTCGGCGCCTCATCTCCACAGTTTCATTTTCGATTGTGCCTATTTTATTGAGCAGTAAGCTAAACACGAGCCCAAATTCTACGTTTTTGTTATTAAATTTAAGTTAAAGCTGAGAAAGACAGTGGCGTCAGCAACAATAGTTCTGAAACTACTGGTTTGCTAGAGGCAGTTATACGGCACAGAAATAAGCTCTCCGGCTCACCGTCTTCATACTAGGTACCTGTTTTTACGAATCTTATTTTCTAGTACTTGGCCCATATCTTTCGACTTGATGACATTTCAAATACTCATGCAAATACTTCTTAATACTACCGATATAATACTTATTAACACTGAGGGGTCCTCAGGCATAGCTTTCCAAGGTAGGAAGATTATTCCTCAAATCCCCTATTATCGTAAACTCACACCCTCTGGTTAAGGACATAACTGCTAAGCAGAAAAAAATACTCGTCAATCTTAATTAATATTATATCTCAATCGTGTATTCCCTCAACCATCTCATCTTCGAAGAAGACAAATCAATCCTGTCTGATTTCTCCTCGTTGCTTGAAATGCTTCATCGCAGGCAACATTCTAATCAGTCTCTCCTACACTCCCCATTCTAATCACATTGTCCTCACAATGAAACAATCAGAGCCGCACTCAATATTCTGGCTACAGCCCAAATAATGTGTTTTTATTACTTGCACCACAACTTCTCTGCTTTATATTAAATTTCCCTGCTAATGAAGGCAAGTATCTCATATGCCTTCCTAAATTACCTCATCTATGAGTGGCTCATTTATTATACCTCTCAACCCCTTTCAACTGCCTTCTCCCTGTAACCTTTCACACCTTTTCTAATCAAGAACCTATCAACCTCTTGCTTTAAATATCTAAGTGTATGTTGTCGCCTTATTAATCCTCCCAAATGTATTGGCTATTAATCTGTCCATTTTATCAGATCATCAACATGTTTCTGTAGACAAGGACTATTGTCATCAACATTACCAGTTTTTGTTATGTTCAAGCTTAATAATCATACCTGCTACAATCAAATTCCTCGTTATTAATGTATATAACAAAAAGCAAGGTTCCCAGCACCAATCCCTGCCCCTCATAGGTCTCCAATTGTGAAAAGAACCCTTGACCTTTTATTAACACACATAAAAGTTGCTGGTGAACGCAGCAGGCTAGGCAGCATCTAAAGGAAGAGGTACAGTCAACATTTCGGGCTGAGACCCTTTGTCAGGACTAACTGAAGGAAGAGCTAGTAAGAGATTTGAAAGTTGGAGGGGGAGGGATGGAGCCAAGAGCTGGACAGTTGATTGGCAAAAGGGATATGAGAGGATCATGGGACAGGAGGCCCAGGGAGAAAGAAAGGGGGAGGGGGGGAGCCCAGGAGATGGGCAAGGAGTATAGTGAGAGGGACAGAAGGAGAAAAAGAATATATATAATAATAAATAAATAATGGATGGGGTACGAGGGGGAGGTGGGGCATTAACAGAAGTTAGAGAAGTCAATGTACATGCCATCAGGTTGGAGGCTACCCAGACAGAATATAAGGTGTTGTTCCTCCAACCTGAGTGTGGCTTCATCTTTACAGTAGAGGAGGCCATGGATAGACATATCAGAATGGGAATTAACATGTGCGGGCACTGGGAGATCCTGCTTTCTCTGGCAGACAGAGCATAGGTGTTTAGTGAAACAATCTCCTAGTCTGCGTCGGGTCTCGCCAATATCGAAGGCCACATCAGGAACACCAGAGGCAGTATATCACCCCAGCTGACTCACAGGTGAAGTGTCGCCTCACCTGGAAGGACTGTCTGGGGCCCTGAATGGTGGTGAGGGAGGAAGTGTAAGGGCGTGTGTAGCACTTGTTCTGCTTACAAGGATAAGTGCCAGGAGGGATGGGGGGGAATGAATGGACAAGGGAGTCGCGTAGGGAGCGATCCCTGCGGAAAGCAGAGGTGGGGGGGGAGAGAAAGATGTGCTTAGTGGTGGGATCCCGTTGGAGATGGCGGAAGTTATGGAGAATTATATATTCGACCCGGAGGCTGGTGGGGTGGTAGGTGAGGATAAGGGAAACCCTATTCCTAGTGGGATGGCAGGAGGATGGGGTGAGAGCAGATGTGCGTGAAATGGGAGAGATGCATTTGAGAGCAGAGTTGATGGAGGTTTCTTTAAAAAAGGAGGACATCTCCTTCGTCCTGGAACGAAAAGCCTCATCCTGAGAGCAGATGCGGCAGACCTTACAGTATTCACCAGCTTTATCCGCTCAGGGGATCTCTCAACCTTATAGTTCCCACACCCCGCACTTCCTGTTTCTACCTCCTACCCAAGATCCACAAACCTGTCTGTCCAGGTAGACCTATTGTCTCAGCTTGCTCCTGCCCCACTGAACTCATTTCTGCATACCTCGACACTGTTTTATACCCCCTTGTTCAATCCCTTCCTACCTATGTTTGTGACACTTCTCACGCTCTTAAACTTTTTGATGATTTTAAGTTCCCTGGCCCCCACCGCTTTATTTTCGCCATGGATGTCCAGTCCCTATATACTTCTGTCCTCCACCAGGGAGGTCTCAAAGCTCTCCGCTTCTTTTTGGATTCCAGACCTAACCAGTTCCCCTCTACCACCACTCTGCTCCGTCTAGCGGAATTAGTCCTTACTCTTAATAATTTCTCCTTTGGCTCCACCCACTTCCTCCAAAATAAAGGTGTAGCCATGGGCACCCGTATGGGTCCCAGCTATGCCAGCCTTTCTGTTGGCTTTGTGGAACAATCCATGTTCCAAACCTATACTGGTAGCAGTCCCCCACTTTTCCTTTGCTACATTGACGACTGCATTGGCGCTGCTTCCTGCACGCATGCTGAGCTCGTTGACTCTATTAACTTTGCCTCCAATTTTCACCCTGCCCTCAAGATTACCTGGTCTATTTCCGACATCTCCCTCCCGTTTCTAGATCTTTCTGTCTCGATCTCTGGAGACAGCTTATCTACTGATGTCTACTATAAGCCTACTGACTCTCACAGCTATCTGGACTATTCCTCTTCTCACCCTGTCTCTTGCAAAAATGCCATCCCCTTTTCGCAATTCCTCTGTCTCTGCCGCATCTGCTCTCAGGATGAGGCTTGTCATTCCAGGACGAAGGAGATGTCCTCCTTTTTAAAAGAAAGGGGTTTCCCTTCCTCCACCATCGACTCTGCTCTCAAACGCATCTCTCCCATTTCATGCACATCTGCTCTCACCCCATCCTCCCACCACCCCACTAGGAATAAGGTTCCCCTTGTCATCACCTATCACCCCACCAGCCTCCGGGTCCAACATATAAATTTCTGTAACTTCCACCACCTCCAACAGGATCCCACCACTAAGCACATCTTTCCCTCTCCCCCCCCCCCCGGCTTTCCGCAGGGATTGCTCCCTACGCAACTCCCTTGTCCATTCATTCCCCCCCATCCCTCCCCACCGATCTCCCTCCTGGCACTTATAAGCGGAACAAGTGCTACACACGCCCTTACACTTTCTCCCTCACTACCATTCAGGGCCCCAGACAGTCCTTCCAGGTGAGGTGATACTGCACCTGTGAGTCAGCTGGGGTGACCGGTGCTCCCGATGCAGCCTTCTTTATATTGGCAAGACCGGACGCAGACTGGGAGACCATTTCGCTGAACACCTACGCTCTGTCCACCAGAGAAAGCAGGATCTCCCAGTGCCCGCACATGTTAATTCCACGTCCCATTCCCATTCTGATATGACTATCCACGGCCTCCTCTACTGTTAAGATGAAGCCACACTCAGGTTGGAGGAACAACACCTTATATTCCGTCTGGGTAGCCCCCAACCTGATGGCATGAACATTGACTTCTCTAACTTCCATTAATGCCCCACCTCCCCCTCATACCCCACCCATTATTTATTTATTTATCTATCTATCTATTTATTTATTTATTTATTCTTTTTCTCCCTCTGTCCCTCTCACTATACTCCTTGCCCATCCTCTGGGCTTCCCTCCTCCCCCTTTCTTTCTCCCTGGGCCTCCTGTCCCATGATCCTCTCGTATCCCTTTTGTCAACCAACTGTCCAGCTCTTGGCTCCATCCCTCCCCTTCCTGTCTTCTCCTATCATTTTGGATCTCCCCCTCCCCCTCCCACTTTCAAATCTCTTACTAGCTCTTCTTTCAGTTAGTCCTGACGAAGGGTCTAGGCCCGAAACGTCGACTGTACCTCTTCCTCTAGATGCTGCCTGGCCTGCTGCATTCACCAGCAACTTTTATGTATGTTGCTTGAAATTCCAGCATCTGCAGATTTCCTCGTGTTTGACCTTTTAGTAAGTCACTTGCAGATCCTTTCAGTGAAAGCTTCAGCCAGCGCCAAAAAATAAGCCTTCAGTTTCGTAGGGTAGAAATTCACTGAGACATTGTACTGTATGAAAGACATTATGAGAATACTGACTGAATGGTGACCATATATTGCTTTATTTTGGCATCGGTTCCTAGAAAAGCTGCTGAGTCACAAGTAAACAATGTCACTGCGAATTATATGTTCTTCAACACATACTAGCTTCAAATATTGTCCCAATTCTCATAGCACATCCCAACTATCCCAATACACCTCAAATGCATACCTGATATTTCATTACCACACGTAACTAAAAGGCCTGTGCAACCTGTAGCATTGGTCTGTCACCAACTGGAATTGCACACTGTGTCCCATAGGTTTACCCCTTAAAGAGTGCAGTGCTGCATGCTAATGATGCCAGCAGGTCTTAAATTATTTAAATATAATTTTCAAATGTACTTCAACAATACAGTCACATAGCCACAATAATAGTATGTGCACTTTCTTTACATTCATAGTGTGTGTTGAATGTGCAACAATTAAAATATAGTTTGCTAAACATGTTTGCCTTGATGCATCCTCCGAACTGAATGGCATCACCTGGCTCCTTTGTTGTGCTCCATGAAAATATATTCACTCCATTATTCTAGCAGCCAGCGGATGATGATGGAATGAGAAGTTCAACATAAATGAAAATTTTCAGATGAAATAGGAATAAAAAGGTGCAGTGGCAAATATTTTTAGCAACCTATATTTAATCAGTGTTGGCTTGATGCTGCAGCCATTAGCATAATTGCATCACAACTCCAGGAACTCATTTTCAATTCTGACCTCTGCTCTGAGAACTTACGCTAGATACTCCAGTTTCCTGTTTTACGTACCCCGTAACTGGGTTGCCAAACCAGCAGAAATGGACCACTTAGTTGGAGTCTGGGTTACTGGAACTAAGAAAGTTTTATTAAAGAAATAAGTAACACAGTACCCTAATAGTAAGGAGATAAATGCAACAGGTTAGCAATGATAAAACACACATGTACACAGAACTAGGATAATAGGATCAATCAAGCTCTATCGCAGTCTAGGGGTAAAATGATCAGTCTCAAGTGACGCAGAGTTCAGTTCGCAGTAATCGCTGTTGTGCCGTTGGGGGGGGAGAGAGAGAGAGAGAGAGAGAGCGAATGATGATATTCAAATCGGATTCAAACAGACCTTTGATATTCCTCGCAGTTAGCTTTCGGGCGAGCCCTTTGTAATGTCTTCTGAGGTCACCGACTGTGACCCCTCCATTCCAGATACGATCGTTCTTCTGCGGTGAACCCGGCACCCAGGCAAGGGCAGACACACACACCAGGTTCCTGTCGATCGTACCTTTCCACCCTGTGCATCTATGGTCGGTCCCACGACCAGACCTCCAAAACTCCCACCAACTTGGGGGGGGGGGCACAACGCACTTCCAGGGTCTCGTTATCTCGTGGTGTCGTGGTGTGTCCCTTGCCTTAGCGAACCTGTTCCTTTTATCCCCCTGCTGGGGTATCGCCTGTCCATCAAACTT
Source organism: Mobula hypostoma (assembly GCF_963921235.1). Lineage (NCBI taxonomy): Eukaryota > Metazoa > Chordata > Chondrichthyes > Myliobatiformes > Myliobatidae > Mobula > Mobula hypostoma. Next base: position 142,376,626 of record NC_086097.1, read on the forward strand.
CAAACAGTTCAGGTTCAAAGCAACCAGTCTGACAATACGCGGAACTGTATCTCTTTTCATTAATCTCTCTCGTCCCTCATATTAGCATTTTGAATGTTTCCCCATTGTCTCTCTTATCGGCATCAATCTTCTGATAACTTGGTCCTTTGTCACACCCCTACCCTTCAAAGGATTTTTACCGGGGTAAAAATTATAGGCATGAATACATTATTAGATACACCCAAATATACATGTTCATCAGCTGTTTGGCTAATACAGAGAACTTTAAGTTGTCAACACCTTGACAGACAGTCAGCAATCACATGTTCCGTTCCTTTTATATGTGTTATTTTAATAATCCTCTAAGACCGGGCTCCAACTTAGCAAACTTCATAGTGGCCAAAAACACTAATGAGTTGTGATCAGTGTAACTTCTCAGTGGTTTTCGTCCTGGACAAAGATAACAAGGGTAATCCCACACCAACTTAGCATTCTTTGGCAAGGACTTAGTAAGAGGGTGGGTAATATCCGCAAAGTTTTTTTTTGCAAAACTTCCAATAGTACCCCATCATCTCCAAGAACCTTCTCAGGGCTGTCTTGTCTGTCGGGGTGGGGACTTCAGAGATAGCCCGCACCTTAGCTTGCATCGGAGTCAGCTGGCCCTGTCCTACCACAAATCCCATATAAGTGACCTTCACGTGGCCGAATTCACTTTTTGCGAGGTTCACTGTCAGGCTGGCTTCAAACAGCCGTTTAAACAGTGCCACACTGTGCTCCTCCCACGTGTCATTTCAGACCACTGCATCACCAATATACGCTTCTGCATTCTTTAGCCCTTTTGTCACTGAATTAATCATCCTATAGGGGTGTTGCTCACTCGGCTGTCCTGATGTGATGACAACACCACGTCCCGGCTCTTTGCATCGCCTCGGGACATCCGGACATACGTGTGCGTGCCGTTTAATTAGCTCTCTTAGCGGGTCGCTTTGTTCGGGGATTAAGGTAGAGACCTTATCAGCAAAGCTGGCCAAAACAATAGACTTCTCCCATCTGGTCGGCACCATACTTATCTTTTCGAAATGGGTTTTCCCCTTATCAGGTGGCACACTAGCCTCATTAATTTTCGTGATAACGCCGACTAGGTCTGATCGCCTATCGTGGCAAGCTGTTAACATATCAATAGCCTCTAATTGTGTTAGCTCACGTCTACAATAGTCAATAGCATCCTTCCTCCTGTGTGGCCCGTAAAACTCTTTCATGATTCTACCAACTGTTTTCCTCCCCCCAAAATGTCCACCGAGGGGTATCTTGTGGGCCAGGTTAAGAATCTCATCCCCATAAATTTTTGGCACCACCCCCATTCCTCATCTGTGGGCACAGTACTTGGTCTCCATTTCTTCCTTAGCACTCCCTCCTCCACACAATAGCCCACTGGCTCCCTTTTTAATTCTGCTTCAGAGAGAGCTGTCTCCGCCAAAACCATCAGCTTCTCATCTCGCTCCTGTGCCTGTATAAAGTCCTTGCTTGCTAATGCTGAGTCTCCCTCAACTCCCTCACTTCCTCCCATTTCACTACGCTCCTTCTTTTCACTTTCTAACCCCTTCTGATACAAGGCTGGTAAAAACGTCTCAGCCAATTCTATATTTACTTTGGCAGCCTTTCTAGACATGCCCCGAGTCACTGCGCAAACGGGATAAACCTGTGAGTCCATGGGCTTGTCAATCTTACTGCTGGGTACACCTCTCCGCTGGCGAGGTCATTACCGAGTAAGACCTCCACGTCTTTCATCGGTAGTTCGGGCCTCACCCCGATCGTGACCGGTCCAGAGACCAAGTCGCTTTTTAGGTGTATCTGGTGCAAAGGTACTGCTTCAGTCCCTTTCCTAATGCCTTTTATGACCCTGACCTCCCCAGTCTGGGTCTCTGAACTAAAGTCTAACACACTCTTTAATATCAATGACTGACAAGCTCCAGTGTCTCTCCAGATCCGTACTGGAACTGGGTTTAACCCCTCCTTCACCGACACCAATCTGGCCAAGATAAACCTCTCGCGCCCTTCCTGAACTTTATCAGACCTCTTCTCTCCTTGCGGTTTGCTTACCAGCTCAATACAGCCAGTTGGAACTGCCGTTTTTCCTTTCCCCGTCTCCTTCTTTGGGGCAAAGCACCTGGACACAAAGTGTCCGACTTTCCCACAATTATAGCATACGACCCCAGGGGACTTCCTACCAAACTGCTCCCGGTCTACCTTATCCTTCTCACTAGTCCCCGGCTTACTTACTGACTTTTCTGGTGGACTGTCCCCGCCATCCTGACTACCCTTCTGGTAGCCTTTACTGGGGGCAAACTTCGTTTTATGTGTCAACGTGTACTCATCCGCTAACTTAGCAGTTGCGGCTAAAGTGTCTGCCTCTTTCTCATCTAGGTAGGGTCTCATACCTTCAGGGACACAACCTTTAAACTGCTCAATCAGGATGAGCTGTAGCAGTCTGTCATAATCCCCATTGACCCCTATCGAGGCGCACCAACGCTCACAATATGAGTGCAGCTCACGGGCAAACTCTAAATACGTGCGGCCCCACTGCTTCCTCGCATTCTGGAACCTCTGCCGGTATGCCTCCGGGACCAACTCATAAATCCTGAGTATGGCCTCTTTCACCACCTCATACCTCTGGGCATCTTCTGCAGACAAAGCCGAGTAAGCTTGTTGGGCTTTTCCTTTAAGTACACTCTGAAGCAAAACAGCCCACTTATTCCTCGGCCAGTCCTGACTTGCAGCAACTTTTTCAAAATGGAGAAAGTACCGATCAACATCGGTCTCGTCAAATGGGGGAACCAGCCTAACCTCCTGGGTCACCCTGAACCCTCCACCTTGGTTCGGCATGGGCCCCTGCGCTGCCATCATCTTTAACCTCTCCAGCTCAAATTCCCTTTCCCTCTGTTTCTCCAACTGCCTCTCTTCTCGCTCCAACTGCCTCTCTCTCTCTTTCTCCTGCCGTTCTAACTGCTTCTCTCTCTCTTGCCATTCTAACTGTTTCTCTCTGTCTTGGCGTTCTAACTGTTTCTCTTCGTGTTACAGCTGCCTTACCCGGAACTCGTGCTCGAGTCTCAATTTTTCAATCTGCACCTGTACTGCGTCTCCACCGGGTTTTCCAATAGATATCACCTCCAGCTCCCCTTGGGGAAACACACCTTTAGACACATAATGCTCTATGATAGCTCTGTGCATCTCCTTTCTCCTCATGGTCGACTTCCCCTTCAAAAGATTCAACCGTTTGGCCACAGCTGCCAATTCTGCTTTCCTGGCATCCTCTAATGCCTCCAAGGTCGGCGCCTTTAGAAATTCCTCAATCTCCATTTCTGATGTTTGCCTTTTCTTTCTTTCGGGAATTTTAACCCAATCAATTTACCCCGTCCCAAATTTAACGTTCAAAATCGCGGATGAGCCCCCTCTTATGTTACGTAACCTGTAACTGGGTTGCCAAACCAGCAGAAATGGACCACTTAGTTGGAGTCTGGATTACTGGAACTAAGAAAGTTTTATTAAAGAAATAAGTAACACAGTACCCTAATAGTAAGGAGATATATGCAACAGGTTAGCAATGATAAAACACACATGTACACAGAACTAGGATAATAGGATCAATCAAGCTCTATCGCAGTCTAGGGGTAAAATGATCAGTCTCAAGTGACGCAGAGTTCAGTTCAGTTTAGTTCAGTTCGCAGTAATCGCTGTTGTGCCGTTGGGGGGGGGAGAGAGAGAGAGAGAGAGCGAATGATGATATTCAAATCGGATTCAAACAGACCTTTGATATTCCTCGCAGTTAGCTTTCGGGCGAGCCCTTTGTAATGTCTTCTGAGGTCACCGACTGTGACCCCTCCATTCCGGATACGATCGTTCTTCTGCGGTGAACCCGGCACCCAGGCAAGGGCGGACACACACACCAGGTTCCTGCCTATCGTACCTTTCCACCCTGTGTGTTTATGGTCGGTCCCACGACCAGACCTCCAAAACTCCCACCAACTTGTGGGGGGAGGGCACAACACACTTCCAGGGTCTCGTTATCTCGTGGTGTCGTGGTGTGTCCCTTGCCTTAGCGAACCTGTTCCTTTTATCCCCCTGCTGGGGTATCGCCTGTCTATCAAACTTCAAACAGTTCAGGTTCAAAGCAACCGGTCTGACAATACGCGGAACTGTATCTCTTTTCATTAATCTCTTTCGTCCCTCATATTAGCATTTTGAATGTTTCCCCATTGTCTCTCTTATCGGCATCAATCTTCTGATAACTTGGTCTTTTGTCACACCTGCCACATCTTAAAGATTAGTTGGTTAATGATCAACTATAGATCACCCTTTTAGTGCAGGGAAGTGCTAAAAGAATCAAAGGGATGTTACCCTCCTCGCCACCTTATGCCAAGATGAGGCCACTCTCAGGAGCAACACTTTATATTCCATCTGGGTACTCTCCAACCTGATGGTACGAATATCGATTTTTCTTTCCAGTGAACAAATATTGTCCCCCCCCCATTCCTCTATACCCCACTCTGGCCTTTTATTTCTTCTCACCTGCCCATTACTTTCCCCTGGGTCCCTTCTTTCCCTTTCTCTTATTATCCACTCTCCTCTCCTACCAGATCCTTTCTTCTCCAGCCCTTGACCTTTCCCTCCCACCTGGCTTCACCTATCACCTCCCAGCTAGCCTCTTTCCCCAACCCCTACCTTTTTATTCAGACATCTCCCCCCTTCCATCTCAGTCCTGTAGAAAGGCCTTAGCCCAAAATATCGACCTATTAGCCATTTCCAGAGATGCTGCCTGACCAGCTGAGTTCTTCCAGCATTTTGAGTGTGTTGAAAGGAATGTTAATGAGCCTGGGAGAGAAAATACTTTGAATGATTACAGAGAAATAGGAGAGTTGAAATAGGACTGGTGGGATTGTTCTGTTGTGAGCCAGCACAGAGACCATGGGCCATGTGGCCACCTACATTGTATTAAATAGTAATATTTATAAACAGCAAATCAAAGCTATAAGAAGCGTCGAAGTCTTCAAATGAGACTATTCAGGTTGAACTAAGAAAGGAAATGGGATTGCCACATCATTGGGAGTGTACTTTGGAGTTCCACATATACCAAAGGAGAAAGAAACAAATTAGGCAAAATTTGGCAGAAGCAAAAAGATAGTAATGATGGGATTTTAGATGACATTGCTGAATCTTCGCAAATTAGTAGAGGCACCGCTGAGCCTTCTTTGTAATGGCACTTCCATGCTGAATCCAGGACAGATCCTCTGAAATGATAATGTAGAGGAAATTAAAATTACTCACCATCTCCACCTCTGATCCCCTGATGAGAACTGTCTCCTGAACCTCCGGTTTCCTTCTCCCATAGTCAATAATCTGCTCCTTAGTTTTGCTGACATTCAGTGAGAGGTTGTTGTAGCTCAATCTCCCTCCTATATGCTGATTCATCACCATCTTTTATTTGGCCAACATTGGTGTCGTCAACTAACTTAAAAATGGCATTGGAGCTGTGTTTAATCTTACAGTCATGAGTATGAAGTGAGTAGAAGAGGGGGATAAAGACAAAGCCTGCTGATGCACCTGAGCTGATGGTGATCATGGAGGAAATGTTGTTGCCAATCTGAACTGACAGGATCTGCAAGTGAGGAAATTAAGGAAGGTGCATTCTAACTATATAAAGAGCAAGAGGATAACCAATGACCTATTAAGGGCCAAAACAGTAACCAGAGACCATAAGACATAGCAGTAGAATTAACTTATTCAGCCCATCGAGTCTGCTCTGCTATTCCATCAATTGGAGGCAGAGGAAGTGGGTAGTAATGTACACAAAATGCCGGAGGAGATCAGCAGGTCAGGTAGTATCTGTGGAGAGGAATTAAGAGCTGACATCTCGGGCTGAGACTCTTTAAAAGGACTGGAAAGGGAGGGGAAAGAAGACAGATTATAAGAAGATGGGGATAGGGGAAGGAGTGCAAGCTAGAAGATTATAGGTGAAACCAGGTAAGTGAGGAGGGGGGGGGGAAATGAAGTAAGAAGCTGGGAGATGATAGGTGGAAAAGGTAAAGGACCAAAAAAAAAGGAATCTCATAGAGGTGAGTGGACCATGGGAGAAAGGGAAGGATGAGGGGCACAGAGGGAAGTGAAAGGCAGGTGAGGAGAAGAGAAGGGGTAAGAGGGGAGTCAGAATGGGGAATGGAGAAAGTGAGGTGGGGAAGGGGAAAGAAATTACCAGAAGTAAGAAAAATAAATCCTCCAAGAGGACCTCTCACTCCATCCTCCCACCACCCAACTAGGAATAGGGTTCATACATCAAAGTTGCTGGTGAACACAGCAGGCCAAGCAGCATCTATAGGAAGAGGCGCAGTCGACGTTTCAGGCCGAGACCCTTCGTCCTGACGAAGGGTCTCGGCCTGAAACGTCGACTGCGCCTCTTCCTATAGATGCTGCTTGGCCTGCTGCGTTCACCAGCAACTTTGATGTATGTTGCTTGAATTTCCAGCATCTGCAGAATTCCTGTTGTTTAGGAATAGGGTTCCCCTCGTCCTCACCTACCACCCCACCAGCCTCCGGGTCCAACATATTATTCTCCGTAACTTCCGCCACCTCCAACGGGATCCCACCACTAAGCACATCTTTCCCTCCCCCCCCTCTCTCTGCATTCCGCAGGGATCGCTCCCTACACAACTCCCTTGTCCATTCGTCCCCCCCATCCCTCCCCACTGATCTCCCTCCTGGCACTTATTCGTGTAAGCGGAACAAGTGCTACACATGCCCTTACACTTCCTCCCTTACCACCATTCAGGGCCCCAAACAGTCCTTCCAGGTGAGGCATCACTTCACCTGTGAGTCGACTGGGGTGATATACTGCGTCCGGTGCTCCCGATGTGGCCTTTTATATATTGGTGAGACCCGACGCAGACTGGGAGACCGCTTTGCTGAACATCTACGCTCTGTCCGCCAGAGAAAGCAGGATCTCCCAGTGGCCACACATTTTAATTCCACATCCCATTCCCATTCTGACATGTCTATCCACGGCCTCCTCTACTGTAAAGATGAAGCCACACTCAGGTTGGAGGAACAACACCTTATATTCCGTCTGGGTAGCCTCCAACCTGATGGCATGAACATCAACTTCTCTAACTTCCGCTAAGGCCCCACCTCCCCCTCGTACCCCATCTGTTACTCATTTTTATGCACACATTCTTTCTCTCACTCTCCTTTTTCTCCCTCTGTCCCTCTGAATGTACCTCTTGCCCATCCTCTGGGTCATCCCCCCCCGTCTTTCTTCCCAAACCTCCTGTCCCATGATCCTCTCGTATCCCCTTTTGCCTATCACCTGTCCAGCTCTCGGCTCTATCCCTCCCCCTCCTGTCTTCTCCTATCATTTTGCATCTCCCCCTCCCCCTCCAGCTTTCAAATCCCTTACTCACTCTTCCTTCAGTTAGTCCTGACAAAGGGTCTCGGCCTGAAACGTCGACTGCGCCTCTTCCTATAGATGCTGCTTGGCCTGCTGCGTTCACCAGCAACTTTGATGTATGTTCCTCCAAGAGGACCACAACCTTGTAGTGGGTTGGAGGCTTGCGTGCCTCAATGACCTGGAGAGCCATGTTGGCTGGAGTCAGGGCTTTATGCTTTGGCTGTTGGTGGGGTCACCATGCCAAACAGGTCAAAGGGTAGAGAACAGACTAAAAGTGGTCCACTGGTCCTCTAGGTTTGGGCATTCAGCTCAGGGCTAACAACCCTGACTAGTAAAACAAAATTGTTATGGAAACCACAATGAAGAATCCTTCTACATCTGAGTGCAACAGTATTCCTGAGTCTCCACCCAGGTCTTGCATGACTGACAGTAGTGAAAACTGAGAAGAAGCTACTAACATAATGAAGGAAGTCCTGAGTGTAAGCTCTGTGTCATGCAGAAGTGCTGCTCACACGGAATTGTTGATCCGGGGCTTCTGGTTTGGATAGACCCTGACTGATTTCTAGGGGACAACATCCTTGATGTATTTCCAGATGAAACTCATCTTTGTATTTGACCAACCCAGCAATCTAAACCCAAGATGCATATCTTCTCGAAACAATTAAGATCATTTATTGGATTGATGCACTGGTAGTTTGCTTATGGGCACAATGATCAAATTTTCTCTATCTGCTTCAAAAGGGGATCCCTGTTTCTTAGAGAGTCTGAAGTTGTCATTTGGCTAAAGCATATGATTGTTTTGGCATTTAGATGACAATCTTGGAGAGTTGCTGCCTTTTCTACATATGACCTTAGAGTGCTGAATGCTGACATTGGGTAGTAACACCTATTACTGAATATTAGGATTTGAGTGTGATTCAACATTCATGATACATACATGCTGAAAGATCTTCATTAAATTTCAAGTTCATAAAACGATCAACAATAAATTCCAAGCCTCTGATTAAAGATGGGAAATACTAGAATTACACAATTGCAGCTGGAAAGCAAAATATAGGTGAATGTTTAGGATATACCTGCAAATACATACACACTCAAATATATTGCTTTACCTTTTCTCTAAAGATATGATTGGATCACATCAATGGACATTTTCAGGTAATTTCTTTCAGATCTATGGTTTAAATATTGTTATTTCTAGGATTGATCCAGCACTGTAGTTTTTTATGATTCTTATTTATTTCTCTTTCTTTCTCTCACGTTCTTTATTTGCTTCTGTTTACTCAACTCTTTCACAAATATTTGTGGGTTAGCTGATCAAACTCCCTTTTTGCCTCAGAAGACTTCAAATCTCATTCCAGCTATCCGAACACATAACATTGACATTCTAGAATCTTTAATACTATGGTGAACTGTGGAATCTGTCACACCCATCTAGTCTAGTGGAACAGGAAGACAATACCATTTGCACTCTTATTAATGGTGACTAAAGTCCTACCAAAATTGAGATTTGTGGGAACTCATAGGTTCTGAAATTTTAGGCATCTATTGAAATTTATTTGACCTTTGCTATCAGTAGAAGATATTTCACCCTTTGTTGGCTCTGCATCTTCCTTGCACATAGGTTTTCTCTGATCTGGATAGCCAGGAAGAGATGTGTGTGGCTCTGTCAGAGATCAGCAATTGACAGAGAATAGGAAAACTGGTGGGTGTAATAGACTGCCTGTATGACCAGCCTATAGTAAGCTGGACTGGGCTGAGTGTTGAAACCATGACTTCCCAGTCTTGGTGTTACAGGAGAAAGCTTAAGCAAATCGTGCAATGTTTTAAATATATATCCATTTTAATGGGTTTCTTAAAAGTCTCAGCATTTTAATACTATTGCTATAATTGAACAGCAATGTATAGATTATTAAGCAAATGCAAACTATATTAAACACAAGAGATTCTGCAGATGCTGGAAATCCAGAGCAACACACACAAAATGCTGGATGAACTCAGCAGATCAGTTAGCATTGATGAAAATGAATGAACAGTCGATATTTTGACTGCGGAGAGTGGGGGTGGGGTGGAGTAAAGTAAACATGTATTTGGTAGTAGAATCCCATTGAGATGTGTTCGATGCAGTGGCTCATGGGATGGTAGGCGAGGACAAGAGGAACTCTATCCCTGTTAAGGTGGCGGGAAGATGAGGTGAGCACGGATATCAATGAAATGAAGGAGATATGGGTAAGGGCAGCATCAATGGGGGAGGAAGGGAAACACTGTCCTTTGAAGAAGGAGGACATCTCTGATGTTAGGGAAAGGAAAGCTTCATCCTGGGAACAGATGTGGTGGAGACAAAGGAACTGAGAAAGGGAATAGCATTTTTACAGGAGACTGGGTGGGAAGAGGTATAGTCAAGAAAACAATGGGAATCAGTAGGTTTGTAAAAGATGTTGGTAAACAGCTTGTCTCCAGAGAAGGAGGCAGAGAGATCAAGAAAGGTGAGAGAGGTGTCAGAAATAGACCAAACAAATTTAAGGGCAGAGTGGAAGTTGGAGGCAAAGTTGATGAAATTGACAAATTCAGCTTGGGGCATGAAGCAGCACCAAAGCAATTGTCAATGTAGCACAGAATAAGTTGGGGAGGCTTGGAACATGGACTGTTCTACATAGCCAGCAAAAAGGAAGGCATAGCTGGGGCCCATGTGGGTGTCCATGGCTACCACTCGAGTCTGGAGAAAGTGGGAAGTGCTGAAGTAGAAATTGTTGAGGATGAGGACCAGTTCTGCCAGCTGGAGGAGGATGGTGGTGGAGGGGAACTGGGTGAGTCTTTTGTCAAGGGAGAAGCAGAGAGCAAAATACTTATATTAATTTTGTATCAAAGCATGATGATCAATTACAGAAACTGAATTGTGTTTAAATCTTTATACTTTAGTGTCGCCAAACAACTGATACTAGAACGTACAATCATCACAGTGATATTTGATTCTGTGCTTCACGCTCCCTGGAGTACAAATCGATAGTAAACATTAAAAATTTACATTATAGATCATAAATAGAAAATAGAAAAGGGAAAGTAAGGTAGTGCAAAAAAACCGAGAGGCAGGTCCGGATATTTGGAGGGTATAGCCCAGACCCGGGTCAGGATCCGTTCAGCAGTCTTATCACAGTTGGAAAGAAGCTGTTCCCAAATCTGGCCATATGAATCTTCAAGCTCCTGAGCCTTCTCCCGGAGGGAAGAGGGACGAAAAGTATGTTGGCTGGGTGGGTCGTGTCCTTGATTATCCTGGCAGCACTGCTCCGACAACGTGTGGTGTAAAGTGAGTCCAAGGACGGAAGATTGGTTTGTGTGATGTGCTGCACTGTGTTCATGATCTTCTGCAGCTTCTTCCAGTCTTGGACAGGACAACTTCCATACCAGGTTGTGATGCACCCTAGAAGAGTGCTTTCTACGGTGCATCTATAAAAATTAGTGAGGGTTTTAGGGGACAGGCCAAATTTCTTTAGCTTTCTCAGGAAGTAAAGGCGCTAGTGGGCCTTCTTGGCAGTGGACTCTGCTTAGTTGCAGAATCTTGCAGAAAATGAAGTCAGGGCAATAATTTAGACTTTGTTTTGATGATTGAAATAGATATCCTGAGACAGACACATATATTGAAGTTGTCAGAAGCATGTTAATACCTATTTCAAAACTATAAACTGGGGCAGAACACTAAGAGGTAGAGAGAACAGAGAGAATGCAACAGTTAAAAGGCCATATTACCAAAGAAAATCATAAAATGCTGCACAAGAAATGTGAATGTCCCATTTAATGTGTAACTCAGTCAATAAGAGAACAATTCAGGACGATAAAGAATAGCTCAATCTTCAAAAGAAGGAGCAAGGCTAATACTGGCCGGGGCTAAAATAGCACCAGTGACTATTAGATTGACATTGAAGATAAATGAGCAAAGAAAGACAAAGCTATACAGTCAAAGAGAGAACATGACATAGCACGAGGAACAGAGACCATGCTGCTGATAAAGTTTAAGGGAATGGGGGATTCTCAAGATTTCTGTAAACAATGGATTCAGTACTGACTATGTCTGTGACTGCAGTGTGTTTGAATAATGCCTCACAGCTGCCTTCTTTGGAGCAAGATGACTAAAGTTCACCCAGATCCACATCAGATGCCTCTGGGCTTTTCACACCTTTTGATTTTGACAAAAAGCAGTACCTGATGGAAATTAGACAGAACATTCCTTTCTTAATTAAAACATAAATTTGACAAATGATCTTCAACTTCCTCACAGACATGACCCAGGCTGTAAAAATAGGGGACAAGCTCTCCTCTACAATCACCTGAGCACCAGTGCCCCACAAGGCTGTGTACTCAGCCCCCTGCTATACTCGCTGTACATCCATGATTATGCAGCCAAGTTTCCATCAAACTCAATATATAAGTTTGCTGATGACATAACAATTGTAGGCCATATCTCGGGTAATGATGAGTTTGAGTACAGAGAGGAAATTAGGAACCTGGTGGCATGGTCCAAAGACAATAACCTATCCCTCAATGTCAGCAAGACAAAGGAATTTGTTGTTGAATTCAGAAGGAGTAGCGGACCGCACGACCCAATTTACATCGGTGGTGCACAAGTGGAACAGGTCAAAAGCTTTAAGTTCCTTGGGGTCAATATCACAAATGACCTGACTTGGTCCAACCAAGCAGAGTTCACTGCCAAGAAGACCCACCAGCACCTTTACATCCTGAGAAAATTAAAGAAGTTTGGCCTGTCCCCTAAAACCCTCACTAATTTTTATAGATGCACCATAGAAAGCATTCTTCTAGGGTGCATCACAACCTAGTATGGAAGTTGTCCTATCCAAGACCGAAAGAAGCTGCAGAAGATCGTGAACACGGCGCAGCACATCACGCAAACCAATCTTCTGTCCTTGGACTCATTTGCACTGCATGCTGTCGGAGCAGTGCTGCCAGTATAATCAAGGACACGACCCATCCAGCCAAAACACTTCTCGGCCCTCTTCCCTCCGGGAGAAGGTTCAGGAGCTTGAAGACTCGTACGGCCAGATTTGGGAACAGCTTCTTTCCAACTGTGATAAGATTGCTGAACGGATCTTGACCCGGATCTGGGCCGTACCCTCCAAATATCTGAACCTGTCTTTCGGTTTTTTTGCACCACCTTACTTCCCATTTTTCTATTTTCTATTTATGATTTATAATTTAAATTTTTAATATTTACTAATTTTAACTATTTTTAATATTTAACATTTGTAATCCAGGGAGTGTGAAACGCAGCATCAAATATCGCTGTGACGATTGTACCTTCTAGTACCAGTTGTTCGGCGACAATAAAGTATAAAGTATAAAATATAAAGTATCTTTGTAATTAAGTTGTGGCTCCAGCAAACCAAGTAGGACATTCTTTTCTTTAATTAAGGTGTCTGGAGTGTCTAACAAATTGATTGTACTTTTGCATCAATAGCCCATTGATTTGGCTGGAATAGTTATAAAACTGATTGTTCTCTGTATCAATAGTCCATTGACTTGACCAGAATGGTTATCAAACTGATTGTTCTTTTGTATCAGTGGCCTTATAACTTCTGACAATTTTTCTGACATCAAGCAGTGAACTTGTAGAACCACCACGGAGATGAGAAAGGGTCTCTCCCTGATGTCGGGTCTAAGTTCACTCGCTGGCTGAGCTCAAAGAAATAAATGGGTGAAAAGATAAGTAACGATCTTTTTGTGCTGTCGTTATTTGATCCAGTAAAGTTACGTTTACATGCAAGAGGGTGAGCCTTCAAAATTTAACAACAGTTTCTGATAATACTCATACCAGTAGTAGTTCGTATAGTCACAAAGTCTCTAGAGTTAGTTGAAAGTAATTCTGGAGAATAAAACAAAACTATGAGAGGGAGGAAAATTGCTCTCCCACCCTCATCTCTGGTCCATCAGTTACCAAGGCTACTCACTTACAATGGGCTACTCAACTCGGTCTCTATCCTCACTGCAGAAAGATAGCTTATAGTTTAAGAATGAACTGCATTTTAACGGAAGACAACACAATTATTAGCAGATGGAATATGTTTCTTAAAGTTGATCAACCCTCGGAAATAAATAGGTGTTGTGACTTTTGTAAATTGTTATTGTTCGTGAAAAATCAAATACATTTTTAGTACTTTGTCCAAAGTGCACCAGTTTATCTTGCAATTTATGTGGAACCTTGATGATATATTTTTTACTAACTATTTATATTCCAACGAGATTCTGGTTTAAGATGATGCTGGTGAAGCACAGCAATGACTTGCTGGTAGCAAACAAAACTGTTAACTACTTCATGAACCACACTTTTTCTTGTAAACAATCACTGCAATCAATAGCCTGTAACTTCCTTTTCAGAGTTGAGCTTTTGAACTGCCTGGACAACCTGGCATTATTGCCGTTGAACTAAAGTCTCAAAGGTACAGGATAGTTGCAGCTTGGCGGGTACAGGCTGAATTGAGATGGCAAGACATGGGCCCGAGAGTGGGGAATGAGCCAACTTTCTGGCCATTGCTGAAGTAGATCTGGAGGCAATTCAATGCAGCAGAAATGAAGCAAGGCAGAATCAAGGCGGCAGTGGCTGGGCCCAAGAGCAAGGAACGACCTGCTGTATGATTGATATAATATCTGGGCTATATGGAAAGGTTGGGTATGGGCCAAATTGAGGTGGCGGGTCCTGGGCCCAGGAGCATATCAAAGTGCTAGGGTCTGGGTCTAAGAGTGAGGAACGACCCGAGGTTTGGCCGGTTTAAGTGCCAGGCCAGATTGAAAAGGTCAGGGTGTCGGGGCCGGAGAAGAGAATGAGCTGTTGTTCAGCTTACTGCTCTGCAAGGTTTACTCATCTCTGCCCTTAGTTGAAGCTGTGGCTTGCAACTAAAGGACTCCTGGATCAGCTCCAGTGATGACTTGCTTTGTGGCTGTGGACTTACTTTTGTGAACTTCTTTTCTGAATGTTTTTTGCTTTCTCTTATTGTTTGCATGATTTGTTTGCTTCTCTGCACATTAGGTGTTTGATGGTCTTTTTCAATGGGTTCTATTATGTTTCTTTGTTTTGTGGCTGCCTATAAGGAGATGACTCTCAAAGTTGTATATAGTATACATACTTAGATAATAAACATACTTTGAACACGAACTTTGATTATTTTAAGCAATAGAGAAAGACTTGGATGCAGTCAACAGGAATCATTTAGCTGTTGTTGTTGTGGTTTATTTATTGCATATTATGGTCATTACCAAACATGCCTTCATAAAGACAAACAATGAAAATACATTATAATGTTACAGTTTTATCCTGCATACTCATAGATTGTAATTGGGCTGAGACTGAAGCTTCACAAACAAGAGAAAATCTGCAGATGCTGGAAGTCCAAGCAAAACACACAAAATTCTGGAAGAACTCAGCAGGCCAGGCAAGTAAACCTTTTACTCTTTTCCAAAGATGCTGCCTGGCCTGCTGAGTTCCTCCAGCATTTTGTGTGTGTTGCTGAGATTGAAGCTTGCTTCTTCCTAAGTCCAGAGTAGAAAGCAGAGACTTTTACAGCATCTATCAGCTTCAGCCTCATCTGGTGGTCAAAGGATTTTATTTAGTTAAACATTACAACTCGGTCCCTGGGTCGGTGCCATTATATTCTGCAGTCATGTACAAAAAGGGGTTAGCTGGGCTAAAACTGCAGTGACCAGCCTGTACCACTAAGATGTATCCCGGACTCTGCCTAGTACTGCCACCCAGTGTTAGGTATAATGACTGCAACTATTGACCTGAAAAGCAAAAAGAACGAACTAATAGAACACAAACTCGAGGAATTCTGCAGATGCTGGAAATTCAAGCAACACACATCAAAGTTGCTGGTGAACGCAGCAGGCCAGGCAGCATCTCTAGGAAGAGGTACATTTGACGTTTCGGGCTGAGACCCTTCCGAAACATCGACTGTACCTCTTCCTAGAGATGCTGCCTGGCCTGCTGCGTTCACCAGCAACTTTGATGTGTGAAACTAATAGAACAGCTCAGTAGGTTAAGCAGTATCTGTGCAGGCAACGGTATAATTGACATTTTTGGCCGAGACCATGAGTTCTTCCATCAATTTATTTTTTACTTCAGATTCTGGCACCTGCAGTCTGTTGTGTTGCAGACCTTAAGTTGACATTAAAGATTCCACTTCAGTTTAAGGTGATACAGCAATCAGAATCAGAATCAAAACACATCTGAATACCTTTTCTGAAACATTCAATATAGTAGTCTAGTGTCAATTTATTAGACAAGGCTTGTTTGGGTGTCAGATGTGACTTAACTGACAGAACTTTATTCTGAGTCAGAAATGTGTGTTCAAATGCCATTACTGGGAGTTGACAAAATCTAAGTTGAGATTTCAATGCAAATTGAGGGAGTTTTGTATGGAACATTAAAAGCCGACTCTGTCTTAAGAGACTTTGAGTATCATACGGCTCAATCTGAAGAAGGGCAGATGAGTTCTGATTGTGGAAAAGTGAACTATAATGCTGGAAATCCTCAACAGGTCAGGCAATATATGCGAACAGAGAAACAGGATTAAAGTTTTAAGTTGCTGACTATCCATCATTACTGGTTCTAATATACTTATGTTCAGCATTTTCTATTTTATTCAGATTTCCAGCATCTGAGTACTGTTTTTTAATTACTGTTCTGATAACTCAGGCAAAAATTAGATATCTGCCATCCAGCATCACTAAAAACAATTACCTCTTCTTTGCAAATGTGCTGTTTTATAGCTTATACTGTATTAATACAGTGATTCCATCTCTGTAAGTACAATATAGGCTATGAAAAGCAAGATAGGTTAACTAAATTTAAGGTAATTTTGTTTTAGGATTTGAAGTAACAACCTTACGATTTGATAACGAATGCAAATAATTTTAACAATGGGAGATCAAAGTGAAATCTTATTCATGCCACCCCAACAATATATTCTCATACACCCACAACACAGTACCTTCTAAAAATAGCATAACCAAGTGTCATGAATAGAAATTAGAATGCACCATTTTGTCAGGCTCCCTATTAACTTGATGACGCTGATTTCTATGATGCACCAGCCTAAACTGCTAACGTAGTGGAGAGCACATCATTTTTTCCTCTTCTGTATAGGTGGAAACATGCGGTATTTTTTCTCACTGTTGCATCACAGAAGCTTATTTCTCATTTATACGTGTTTGTGGTTTGCTGCAGTATTGTTCATGCCTCAAGCTTGTGGTGCAGAAACAAATGAAAGGTCCTTCTTTAATAGGGCAACCTTTCTATTTGTGACTGGGTATATTTACATTAAAATTGTCAAATAATAATAAATATTCAAAATTTTATTTTATTATTATTATGGTAGAATACCCAGTTATAAGATACTGTATAGATTCCTAGTGATAGCAGATTAAACTCAGCTAAAACACAATCCTCTGTCGCATTTTAACATTAGCCATTGTTTGCAATGTGAAAACATGTCAGTCGCATATTGTGCTCAGACTAAAAATATCCTCATCAAGATGACTAAATCTAAAAGAAAGTGACTACTGGGAATAAACAAGTTCACTCTTTGCTGACTGGAGAATTTGCAGTGCCCTCTTGAAATTTTCCTGGTGGTTTTCTATAAAATATACAAAATATTTTAATGAAAATAGGAAAAACTGTAGATGCTGGAAATATGAAATAAAACAGAAAATGCTGGACACACAGCAACTATAAAATAAAAAAAAAGAAACAGAGCTAATGTTTCAAACCAGAAGCTCATTGTTAAGATCTGGGAAGCAGAAGTTAATTGTAATTTGTACAGGGGTTGTGTGGTAGGGTAGGGTAAGGCAAAGCAAATACATTTGTAGGGTGAGATCTATCAATGTAGCAAATATCTTGGTAGGACCCTTGTTAATCTATCAATCAGATGGCTTCATCAACAGCTTATAACCATAGCAAGACCATCCTTGATGTGATGATAAGCTGTTGATGAAATCATCTGTTTGATCGATCAATGAGGGGCCAGAGAATTAATTCATCTGTCCTTTAAAATGGGCCACTGAATATTTATAGCTATAGAAGTGTCTCTGTTGAATAATCTCTGACTTGAAACATTGAAAATATTTTTTATTTCCTCTAGGTTTTTCTTTGCCTCCCCTCTATGTGTTTTTTTTTGGTAGTGTATGTTTCCACAGACTGCAATAGCACTCCATTGTCTCATCTAAAATGCCATCTGGAAGTCTGAATAAGTTCAACACACACACAATGCTGGAGGAACTCAGCAGGTTGGACAGTATCTATGGAAGAAAGTGTTTCAGAATGAGACCCTTCATAGGTTTAGTGTAGGCTGGTCAAAATTTCCAGCATCTGAGAATCTATTACGTTCCTGAACAAGTCCATATGAGGTTATCATCAATGAACTGGGACTATTCCCCACAACTTCTTTACACACAGTGTCAGAATCAGAATCAGGTTTATTATCACCAGCATGTGTCGTGAAATTTGTTAACTTAGTAGCAGCAGTTCAATGCAATATATCACATAGAAGAAAAAAAAAGAAACATTTTCAATGTTTCAAGTCGGAGATCATTCAACAGAGACACTTCTATAACTATAAATATTCAGTGGCCCAATTTAAAGGACAGTGTTCCAACAAAGTCACCAGATAGGAATCAAAAACAGGATATCTGACAGAGTTTTTCCATTCTCACCTTATTGATGCAATGCTCAGCTGAAGAACTACCCGATGCCCTTGTGAACAATATCCAGTTTGACTTTAAAAGCAATAATAGAGTTATTGATCAAAAATAATAATAAGCCTATTAATTAGATCACGGCGCGCACACACAAAGGTGACCCAGTGGTAGAGTCAGGAACAATGTCTAAATTAACCTGCTTTATCCACCCACGCTTGACTTGCTACATAACATGCTGCAATTTATTGAATACTTTATGGAGGGGGAAAAAAGAACAGTATTTGCAAAAAAAGTATTCCTATTTACATTTTAATGAACTAGTAGTATTTAACTCACCAGAATAGCTGCCAGACCCCTGGATCATATTTCTCTATTTCCTAAAAGCATAGAAGGATGGCACTCAGTCCATCTAATCTATGGCAGCTCACAGAGCAATCCTATTCCACCATTAATTTTCTTTATTATTTATTCTACTCACAATCCTTCTGGATGCCTACACTAAGATCCACATTTATGGCTATTTAACCTTCCAACCTGCACATCTTTAGGATGTGGGAGGAAACCGGAGTACATAGAAGAAATCCACACAGTAACAGGAAGCAGGTTAATTGATACTCTCTCATTAGCTTCACTGCTTTCTACCCCTAACTGGATAGCTCCATTTTATGGGTATTTGAAATGGAAAATTTGAGTTGTGTTGGGAAAACAGGTACAAGAACTCATTTCATCTTGCAAATCAGAAGAAATTTGAAGATGAGGGGGAAGTAGAAAAGGAAAATGAAGATCATGTAGCCTCATGATCGCTCTCTCCAACACAACCATGGGCTATGGTTTCAGCAATACCACTTTTCACTATGGCCCACACTTCCTCTTACTACCTTCTTTAGAATAACAACATTCCTGCTCCCACTTTGCCACCCTGATGTTACCCTTGCTATCGCCTCCTATATTGCATTGCGTAATCTTTCAAGAAGGGTCATCAAAATTTCTCAGTGTGTATCTCATGGGATTTTTGAGTAACATAGCTATTATTATTGAAGATTGGTGCATAAGCTGGGAGTTACATCTGTAGGGCTTGCGCAATCCTACATGTAATGCATGTAATTTATATTGAAGGGCTGAGTTCTAATTATTGAAACTGTTAGTAAGGCGTTGATGTGAGTATAGTGAACTGAGCAGTGAAATGAGACCAGAGATGCATTTAGTAGAAGTAGATGCACCTGACAATAGAACTTGCTCCCCTGATGTGTGTTGTATTTTTGTTTTTCTCCACTGCAATACTGTACTAGCCTCTGCCATTATATCTTACAACTGTGTGAAAACATGTCTTAAAAGTTTAGTCATAGAGCAATACATTATTGACACAGACCATGTTGTGTACCTAGCCTGTTGAATTTTGATATTTTGATCCAAGGTTCTTTTAGAAGTCAGGAAAAAGGCACAAATCTTGTTGCTTCACAATTTATTAAGTGTTGATAGAACAAAGTTTAATTGAAATGGACAGTGATAGAGGTCTGCTAAGCAAAGAAGGAAACAAAAAAACTAAGATGGCACCCTGCTATTTTCATACCCAAAGATGAGGAAAATTCCATTAAATTCATAGATAGGAGTCAAACAATGAGAAATAATTCAAATAATGCAGTACCAAGAGAAGCTTCCAGAATTATACCCATAGCGAACACATTGAGCTTTCTTATAGATATTGTGACCACCAGGAGACATAGTAAGCAGTTATAGTATTTGTATATAAGTAAT
Source organism: Mobula hypostoma (assembly GCF_963921235.1). Taxonomy (NCBI): domain Eukaryota; kingdom Metazoa; phylum Chordata; class Chondrichthyes; order Myliobatiformes; family Myliobatidae; genus Mobula; species Mobula hypostoma. The sequence continues at coordinate 142,396,493 of NC_086097.1, forward strand.
GATATAAAATACAAGCAGAAATTAACTCTTAAGCATCAAAGAAAATAAAACAATTAAATAATCTAATCTAAGAATTAAACAGCCGAATCCAACAATTCCCCCCCCCCCCGAATCGAAATCACCTTTAGAATCATTACGTCTGAAATTTAGAGGCAGAAAAACTTGTGGTATCTATGTTAAGTATAAAATAACGAAAAATTGCTTATGTTATGAAATATCAAAGGGTATATTGTATATTCTTAAAAGTATTCATAGGTTAGCAGATGAGTAGGCACACTTCCACACATTTGAGCACCTTTAAGCAAGTAAAAAAGATGCAAATTATAATAAAGCATATTATTATAATAATATTCATTATAAATAGAGAAAATTGACAAAAATGTAATAATATTATAATAAACTTCATAACATCCAATAATTGTCGACTCTGCTTAAAGTCCTCTCACCAGTTAGTGACTTGCTCATGGTAGTCCAGCAGTGTAGGCACTGGGTCAGAGGTCACTGGCACATTAACCACAGCACTTGTTGTCCTAGCAGGGTATCACTGCCGCTCGCTTGCAGTGGCTGGCTTGTATCCACTTACTGTACATTTACCTTCTACTTTCCATTCATTCGTTCAACTTGTCTTGATGACTCTAGGTGATGTGGACAATGAAAAACCTATGTAATGTTCATCAGTCAACATAATTCCTGAGAAACACTCCCAGCGAAATGTGTTCCTTGGTCAGAGTCGATGTGACATTGCAATCTCCATGTAGGAATATAGTCTTTGATCAGAGTTTTTGCTGTGTGTGTGTGGCAGTGACTTTCCTTGGTGGAATAGCTTCCACCCATCTTGAAAACATGCATAATTGCCAGTACATCTTAGTATCCTTGACACTTTAGCAAAGTAATGTAGTCCACTTGTAAGTGTAAAAATGGACTAGCTGAAGTAGTAGCACGTAATTGTGATAGATTTTCTGCTGCTCCAGGATTCGTTTCCCGGCATGTCATGTATCTTTCAAACGTTTGTCGAGCTTATGCCTTAAACTTTGAATTCCACCACCATTGGGAGAATCTGTCAATCATCTTTTGCACTCCAATATGTCCTATGGAGTGAATCTGCAATGCCAGATAATTTTGTATATTCATCTGTGGTACAGAGTTCAACTTCATTTCCATAATTCTGGTCATCAGGTTCACTTCTTGGTACCACCTTTACGTCTTTTATTTCTTTCATTTCTTCCGGTGCTGCCCTTTGAGTAATGGCATTGATGAATACATTTCCATGGTTTTCCATTGTAATTATTTTGGAGTGGTTTCTACATTCAATACCCTAGTTGTATGAATCCATACTTGATGGAGCGTCTCCAACCATAAGAAACCTTCTTTGTCTCAGTAAGTTTCCAAAGTCATGAATGACTCCAAAAGCATATCAAGAATCAGTATAGATATTAGCTGCTCTTTCTTCAGCCAACTTACAGGCTTTAATCAAAGCTTTTAGTTCTGACTGTTGCTACCCTTTTTAAACAATGGAATGATGTTAGCCACCTCTCTGTGGCTAACAATGAAGCAAATATCTCTGCAATTTCTTCTCTAGTCTCCTATAAACTCCAAGGATGTACTCAGTCTGGCCTGTAAGGCTGCAAATACCTCCACCCCGGTAATATGAATGCCCTTCAAAACTTCTCCATTTATTTTCCTAATCTCTTCAGCAGCAATGATTTTTCCTTTGGTAAGCACCAAGAACTATTTGTTAAAAATCCCACCTACCTCCTGCAGCTGAAGGTATGGATGGCACTGCTGATCTCTACGGCAACCTACTCTCTCCCTGGCCACCCTTATATTCCTAATATAGCTATAGAACCTCTTGGGATTTTCTTTAACCTTACCTGTCTTCTTGCCTTCTGAGAGAACAGACCATTTCTCTTCTACATGCTCTACACCAAAGCCCATAAAGAAAACCTTGGCGCACACTCTCTTTTAGGCTGACCCACTTCAAAACAATATCATGTCTATCAACTTCTGGTAGCAACCTTACACTGCTACTTTAGAGATGACAACTTCTTTCAGTGTATGTTTCAGGCCTTTGTTTATAGTTAATAAATCAGGTAGCATTGACTACTTCTGACATGAAAGTAAGCAGCAAGCAGTAATTTAATCTGTTGCACTGGTAACTACCAAGCATGGAATAATTATTTTCAGCTTTTATCCGGCATAATCACTATTATCTCCATGGCAAAAATTCAATCTACCTGTCACCTATATTATTATCCCTCCTTGTTTCATATAGAAAGTTCTTCTCCTTGGCATAGTAAAGAAAACATAATCATTTTTTATTGTAAGAATGTAAGTATAACAGAATTGTTGATGCACCCAGGGGTCAAGTTTTAATTTGTTTTGGTACTTTCCAAAATGTAATGTCAAAAGTTTCATTCAATTAATTTAAGAGGTTCTTGTAAGTCAGCTGGGTGTCTGGGGTGTAAGGAAGAGATAAATATCCTTACTAGTCTCCAGGCTACAATGCTGCTTCAGGTCACACATGACTTAAATAAGTAAAGATAGATCTAAAGCACTGCAGGGGTTTAACTTATTAAACCAAAGCACTGGCTAGATTCTCAACTTCACTCAACCATTAAGAACGTCAGCTTGTCTCAGTGAGCTCTCTTGCCTTTAAATTAGAAAGCTCAAAAGGTCAGTTTAAAATTGTACTATTCAATTCAGTTTGACAAAGGTGAAGTACTGAGGGAAGGTTGCTGTATTAGATAAAGATATTAAACAAGAGCCTAACCTGCCTGTTGTGTTTTGTAATGCCAAAACATAAAACTAATTGAAAGAAAAACATGGAGTCAGGATAACCCGTCTACATTTTGTTTTTACTTCAGTAAGGCGCATACTTATGATGTGGTGACGTAATGATTAATGCCATTCACATACTTTTACATAGAACCAGTACTGAATTATTTAAATAAAAAATCAAACCATATATTTATAATAGTATTCAAATATTACTGAAATATTAAATACACAACACTCTACCCTGCTTAGCTATAAGCTCCAACTCAATATAGAATGTACCTCAACCTATGTACATATTGAGTTGAGGCCTCCATTGGTCAGTGTTGACCATGGATGTTGCATCCTGGCTGTCTAGATACGCAGCCTGGGCAGTACAATATGGTGAGCAAGCTGTTAACTGTGGAGCCAGCTCCCCCTCTCCACACTGATGAACCCAAAGGAATGCAGAGACCAATTCTGGATGTGTTAGCAAACCGAACAGTGGAATGCAAGCTGCTCGTTCTGCTGACCTATCCCAAGTCACCAGACAAAGCTTTGAGCCAACAATTTTATTTTGACCACGTCAACCCCCATCAAAGCCAAGTTCATCCTGGTGCTTGTAGAACTTGGGGAGCTAGGATTACTACTGCACATTCCTGTCATCTTGGGTAGCCATGTAGAACTGAGACAGTGCAGGGCATTTTCTGGTTTCCCTTTAGACCATCTCTGCCATAATAGGGAGACTTTTGATTTGTATTAGGGAGAATACAATAAGGGAAAAGTCCTCTTGTAAATTTTTCAGGTATTTCCTTTTCCAAGGGTAAATGAAACAATCAATCAGCGTTTTCATGATTAGTCACCCTCTTGAGTTCAATCTTGTAGTTGCATACTCCAAGAAACAGAGCCCATCTCTGCATTCGTGCTGCTGCTGTTAATGGGACACCCCTCTGTGAATTGAAAATAGACACTAGTGTTTGATGATCAGTAATGAGGGTAAACTCTCTCCCATACAAGTACTGGTTGAAATATTTTGCACCCCAAATCAGACTCAAGGTCTCTCTGTCCATCTGTGCATAATTTTTCTCTGCAGCAGTAAGTGAATGTGATGCAAAAGCTCTGGGGCATTCACTTCCATCACTCATAACATGCGACATGACTGCATCTATAATCATAAGGAGAGGTATCACAGACAAGCTTTAATGGATGATGTGGATCATAACGTGTGAGTGCAGTGTCTGACGTCACTATTTCCTATGTCTTTTGGAAAGCTACCTCACACTGCTTTGTCTATTGCCATTTCTTCCCACTCTGTAGTAATGAGTTCAATAGGTGGAGCACAGTAGACAGGTTTGGTAGGAACCTGTTATAGTAATTGACAAATCCCAATTGACTTCAGCTGTGACACATCCTTTGGCTTTGGGGCACCCACCACTGCTTGAATTTTCTCAGCACACTTATGTAAATCTTGTGCATCAATGGTGTGACCACAATAAGTGATGCTTGGTTTAAATAATTCACACATGTTGCATCGTACTCTGAGCTCATAATCATCTAATCATTTTTAACACTGTTTTGAGATTTAGGAGATGTTTCTTGTCATCCTTACGAGTAGCAATAACGTCATCTAGGTAACACTGAGTGCTTGTCCAGCCTTGCAGCACCTGGTCCATAGCTTTCTGCCAGAGTGCAGGTGCAGATGCTATTCCAAAAACAAGCCTTTTATAGCTTGGACTATTTATGGTGAGAAACACTTTAGATTCTTCTTCCATTTCCATCATAGGTAGGCATCAGCTAAGTCCACCTTGCTGAAATGTTTCTCTCCAGAAAGGTTTGCATGAATATCCTCTATTCTGGGCAGAGGGTATCTGCTTTCTACTGAGTTGATGGTGATATTAAAATCACCACAGATCCTGGCAGACCCATTCTTCTCAGCTACTGAGGCCACTGGTGTTGCCCATGGGCTCCACTCAACCTTGGAAAGAATGCCTTCAGCCTCCATGTGATCTAGCTCACTGGCTACTTTATCACAGATGGTAAAAGGAACCAGATAGGTTTTGTGACACTTAGGTGTGGCATTTTAATTTAACACTATTTTGCCCTTGATACATTTGAGTTTTCCAATGCCATCCTTGAATACTGCTGAGGCCTCATCCAGTACCTTTCTTAATTTGATTTCAATCAATTCTGTTGCAGAGGATATGGCATGTAAATGGTGGATAGATTTCCAATCACGTTGTCGTTGCCAGCCACTGTTGGCCCTCATGTTTTTACCACGTACAAGCTCAATGTAGCTTGTTGGTTGTTATATTTCACTATTACAAATGTCATTCCTACAGGAATTATATTTTCTACTGTATAAGTTCTTAGTTGAATATCTGCAGGGTTCAGTTCAGTATCTTTGAAATGCAGTTTAAAATCATTTTGTGGAATGACTGAAACAGCCAAGCCAGTGTCCAATTCCATTTTAATTAATTTGCCATTCACTTCTGGTGTAAGCTATATTGCGTGTCTCCTGTTACTTTTTACAATGTAGATCTCAAGGCTATGCAGTCCCATGTCACTCTTATCATTATCAGATTTTTCATCAATAGCATACAGATTAGTGCTCTTTTTGAAACAGCAGATTCAGAGGTTCATTTTATTATCAAAGTATGTATACAGAGTTGTGTTCTGCAGATAGCCAGGAAACAGTAAAATCATGGAAGTCATTAAAAGACATCACCTCCCTCTCCACAAAAAAGATGAAGAAACAAAAACTCACAAAACCAAACACCCAACCCCTTTCCTTGCACAAAAACTGACATATCGCCCACACAGGAGAAAAGGCAACAGTAACATCAAACTTCATCTTTTCCCTGTGCAGTCCATTTATTCTTGTGTGCCTAATATGCTTTTTGTATGTATCCTACTTTGTTGCATTTTTCTGCATGTTTCGCTTTTAAACCTGCATTGGTCTGGTGAATTTGAGCACCTGCGACAAAGGTCATGATCTTTCAAGCATCACTTGATTCTGGCATGGTCGTGGAGGATTGGAAAACTGCAAATGTCACTCCATTCTTTAAGAAGGGAGGAAAACAAAAGAGAGGAAATAATAGGCCAGTTAGCCTAACCTCAGTGAGAGAAAGAGCGCGTGCCATGGGAGAGTGTTCCAAAAAAAAAAGAAAATATAAAATGTACGTCACCCCAGACTAGACTAAAGTGTACCCCTGCCTAATAGGGGTCAAAAATAATGACAGTGTTGCTCGCTGCACTGTTTGCAACAGTGACTTTTCTATTGCCCATGGTGGGTTAGGACTGTAAAAGACATGTTGAGGTGAGTTTAACAGGTGTCATTCATTCATTAGCATAGCTAACATTATTTAAACTAGGAGCTACTCTATTGCAGACATCCAACCTCTCCCGGAAGTCTCCCGCAAAGTGATGGTGCTACCTCCCTGAAATGAGTTTTTGCAGGGTGGGATATCTGAAATATGTCAAAGTCAGCATTGTTTCTGTAAAGGGAAATCTTGCCTGACAAATCTGTTCGAGTTCTTCGAGGAAGTAACAAGTGGGATGGACAAAGGAGAGGCAGTGGATGTCATTTACTTAGAATTTCAGAAGGCATTTGATAAGGTGCCCCACATGAGGCTGCTTAACAAGATAAAATCGTATGGTTTTATAGGAAATATACTGGCATAGATAGAGGATTTGCTGGCAGACAGGAGGCAGTGAGTGGGCCTGTTCTGGTTGGCTGCCAATGACTAGTGCTGTCCCTCGGGTCAGTATTGGAACCGCTACTTTTCACATTGTTTGTCAAGGATTTAGATAGTGGCTTTGTGGCAAAGTTTGCCGATGATACAAAGATAGCTGGAGGGGTAGGAAGTGCTGAGGAAGCAATGCAATTGCAGCAGGACTTAGACAAATCGTAAAAATGGGCAAAGAAGTGGCAGATGGAATATAGTGTTGGGAAATGTATGATAATGCATTTTGGTAAAAGGAAAAATAGTGCAGTCTATTACCTAAATGGGGAGAAATTTCAAACATCAAAGGTGCAAAGGAACTTAGGAATCCTCATGCAAGACTCCCAGAAGGTTAATTTACAGGTCGAGTGTGTGGTAAAGAAGGCAAATGCAATGTTGGCATTTATTTCAAGGGGAATAGAATATAAAAACAAGGAAGTAATGCTGAAGCTGTATAAGACACTAGTCAGGCCACACTTGGAGTATTGTCAACAGTTTTGGGCCCCTTATCTCAGAAAAGATGTATTGTCATTGGAGAGAGTCCAGAGGAAGCTCAGGAGGATAATTCCAGACATGAAAGGGTTAACATATGAGGAGCATTTGGCAGCTTTGGATCTATGCTCACTGGAATTTAGAAGAATGCATGGGGATCTCATTGAAACCTACTGAGTGTTGAAAGGACGAGATAAGGTGGATGTGGAGAGGATGTTCCCTCTGGTAGGAGTATCCAGAACTAAAGAGGAATTTTTTTAGCCAAAGGGTTGTGAATCTGCAGAATGGTCTGCTACAGACTGCGGTGGAGGCCAAGTCTGTGGTATATTTAAACCGGAATTTGATAGATTCCTGATTGGTCAGGGCATCAAGGGATATGGTGAGAGGGCAGTGTATGGTGTTGAGTGGGATCTGGGATTAGCCATGATAAAATGGTGGAGCAGACTTGATGAACTGAATGGCCTAATTCTGCTCCTATGTCTGATAGTCTTGTGGTCTAATTTGCTCGGCCAGACAGGTTTCTGTTTAGACATCGCAATTCTGTTCACACTCACTTGCTTTCCTAACTGCAACTGGATTGCATTTCTGGCTGCGGTTTCCATTGATACAGCAATCTCAACAGCACTTTTAAATGTGAGTTGTGCTTCAGTTAGGAGCCATTTTTGAATGCAAACTAAGTGACCTCCCCAGTGCATCATCAAGCCCATCACTGAACTGATAACGCTCAATTTTTTCAATTCAGCCACAAATGATGAAATGGACCCCCCTTCCTTTTGATTTGCTTATGAAACACAAAATGTTCTGCGATCATCAATAGTCTCGGTTCTAAATGTTCCTGCATTACTTTTATGATATTTGCAAAGCTCATTTCATCGGGTTTAATTGAAGCAGTCAAATTTCTAAGCATTTTAACCTATTGCAGTCAGCAAAACTGGCACATGTTTTGCATTGGCTATTTCATTTGCTTCAAAGTTCTGCTCAATTCATTCAGTATACAATTTCCAGTTATCTGTTGTACAGTCAAATCCGTCCATCTTTCCGATGTAAGTAGCCATTTCTGCCTTTTTAAAAAATTTTTATGGTCACCCAATACTCACTGTTCATGAACCTGTAAATTTTGTCAATTTTCTGCCTATTTTTTAAACTCGACTGTATCTCTCCTTTTTTGACGAGACACATGCTGCGCTTTTTTTTAACTCGACCGTCTTCTCCCCTTTCCTTAAAACTTAACTATCTTCTCCACTTTGGAAGAAAAATAATCTGCCACTATTCTTTTTAAACTGAACTACTCTCTCTCTCCTTCGAAAGAACAATTAGGTAGTCTTCTTGGATTTGTTTTAGAACTGACTAGTCACCACTGTTATGATTTGTAACTCCAAAACATAAAAATTAATTGAAAGAAAAGCATGAAGCCAAGTATAACTTGTCTACGTTTGTTTTTACTTTAGTGAGGCACATACTTATGACATGGTGGCATAATGACATATGCCATTCACATACTTTTACATATAAACTGTAATGGATTATGTAAACAACAAAGAATACAAACAATATATTTACTATATTACTCAAATATTAAATACACAACACTGTCACCTTGAAATGATGTTAAACAAAAGTCCTATGGCATTATTTGAAGAAAGGAAGTGTCCAAATAAAAGGTCTGTACTTTGGTTTCATCATTTTCAACTGATGAAGGAGATAGTCTGTAAAAGAGTTTATTAAATGAATGTAGAAGTATTATTTCAGTGCATAAAATGTGAATTAATGGAAATCCTTAATTTAGAAGATGGTGGAAGCTGTAACAATATATTTATTTATTTGTTCATGAGATGTTGACGTTGCTGGCAGACATTCATTCCCAATTACCCAAGGGTTGAAGAGACAATTAAGAATCAACCATATTGGAGGCAAGTAGTACCATATAGGCCAGAGCAGATAAGGATAGTAGATTTACTTCTTAAAAGGTATTGTAAAACATGGTTTACTAGTTTTACAGTTACCATTATCAAGACCAGCCTTTAAATTTAAATCCCAGATTTGTTTAATTACTTAAATTTAAATTCCGTGGTTGCTAGGGTGGGATTTAAATGTATACCTCTCGATTAATGAGGTAACAGTGATATTGCCAATAGAATTGCTGCCTCACAAATCTAGCGATCCAGTTGAATCCAAAGTCCAATGCTCTCAGTGCTTATGATGTCATTCACTACAATATTGTGAGGGTATGGTTACCATATCTTGTGATTATTTTTGTGTACTTTTCAACTTATGAACAAAACTGACTTTTGGACATCTGTAAAAATGGAACCCGTTTGTTACTCCAAACAACAAAGATCCCCATGCCAATCCGTGCAGTACACCACTTGTTACAGAAAGAAATAACCATTCACCACTATGCTACCTTCATTAATTTTCTTTTTACCACCACAAAAAACAGAAAACAGATTTGTAAGTTATGATCGTCCCTGCACAAAAGCATGCTGATTCCTCCTAGTCTTGCTTTTCCAAATAAACATAAATATCCTGTTTTTTTCTGAATTTTCTCCAATAACCTCCCTGCTACTGACATAAGGTTCATTAGCTTCAAGTTTCCAGGATTATCCCTACTGCCCTTTCTAACTGGCATCTACATTAGCTGCCACCCAGTCTTCTGGCAGCTCACCCACATCTAATAAAGATGCAGAAATCTCTGCCAGATCCCTACTAATCTCCCTGACTTCCCTTAGCTTGCTGGTCAGGCCCTGAACATTTATCCGTGCTAATGTGCTCCAGCATTTCTAACAGTTCCTTCTTTCAGCTATAGATTAGAACATTAGAATATTGGAAAGTTTTTGACAAGAACAGGCCATTTGGCTCATTAAAGCTTGCCAAATTCCTATTCACTTAGTGTGTTGAAATAACTGTCAAGTTTAGATTTGAAAGTCTCTAAGATTCTGCTCTCAACCAAACCTGGTAGTTTGTTCCGTGTGTCCACAACTTGCTGTGTAAAAAACGCTTCCTGTTTTTAGTCTGAAATCTCCCCTTAACCATTCTCCACCTATGGCCCTGTGTCCTTGATGATGGAATTACTCTGAAGTAGCAGCTGGCTTCACTTCACTTATACCCTTAATGTTTTGAACACTTCTATAATGTCTCCTCTCAGTCTATGTCAGCATAGGCTGAAAAGGTTTAATTCTTTCAATCTTTCTTCATAGATCATACCCTGCAGACCTGGAATGAGTCCAGTCGCCCTTCCTTGCCTGCAGAGCATTCACATCCATCACACAATATGGAGACCAAAATGGAGACAGTATTCAAAGTGTGGCCTCACAAGTGCCTAAAACAATTTAACGAGAATGTCTCTTGACTTGAATTCCACTGACTGCACTATAGCCCAACATTCTATTAGTCTTCCTAATCATTTTTGTGAATTGTCTAGATGTTGGTGAAGGATAATCCAAAGAGCTTTTACAGGTATATTAAGAGTAAAAGGATTGTAAGGGATAAAATTGGTCCTCTTGAAGATCAGAGTGGTCGGTTATGTGCGGAACCAAAAGAAATGGGGGAGATCTTAAATGGGTTTTTTGTGTCTGTATTTACTAAGGAAACTGGCATGAAGTCTATGGAATTAAGGGAAACAAGTAGTGAGATCATGGAAACTGTACAGATTGAAAAGGAGGAGGTGCTTGCTATCTTGAGGAAAATTAAAGTGGATAAATCCCCAGGACCTGACAGGGTGTTCCCTGGGATCTTGAAGGAGACTAGTGTTGAAATTGCAGGGGCCCTGGCAGAAATATTTAAAATGTCGGTGTCTACGGGTGAGGTGCCGGAGGATTGGAGCGTGGCTCGTGTTGTTCTGTTGCTTAAAAAAGGATCAAAAAGTAATCCGGGAAATTATAGGCCGGTAAGTTTGATGTCGGTAGTGAGTAAGTTATTGGAGGGAGTACTAAGAGACAGAATCGAGAAGCATTTGGATAGACAGGGACTTATTAGGGAGAGTCAACATGGCTTTGTGCGTGGTAGGTCATGTTTGACCAATCTATTGGAGTCTTTCGAGGAGGTTACCAGGAAAGTGGATGAAGGGAAGGCAGTGGATGTTGTCTACATGGACTTCAGTAAGGCCTTTGACAAGGTCCCGCATGGGAGGTTAGTTAGGAAAATTCAGTCACTAGGTATACATGGAGAGGTGGTAGATTGGATTAGACATTGGCTCAATGGAAGAAGCCAAAGAGTGGTAATAGAGAATTGCTTCTCAGAGTGGAGGCCTGTGACTAGTGGTGTGCCACAGGGATCAGTGCTGGGTCCATTGTTATTTGTCATCTGGATGATAATGTGGTAAATTGGATCAGCAAATTTGCTGATGATACAAAGATTATACAAAGATACAAAGTGTAGTAGACAGTGAGGAAGGTTTTCACAGTCTGCAGAGGGACTTGGACCAGCTGGAAAAATGGGCTGAAAAATGGCAGATGGAGTTTAATATAGACAAGTGTGAGGTATTACACTTTGGAAGGACAAACCAAGGTAGAACATACAGGGTTAATGGTAAGGCACTGAGGAGTGCAGTAGAACAGAGGGATCTGTGAATACAGATACAAAATTCCTTAAAAGTGGCGTCACAGGTAGATAGGGTTGTAAAGAGAGCTTTTGGTACATTGGCCTTTATTAATCAAAGTATTGAGTATAAGAGCTGGAATGTTATGATGAGGTTGTATAAGGCATTGGTGAGGCCGAATCTGTGTTGTGTTCAGTTTTGGTCACCAAATTACAGGAAGGATATTAGTAAGGTTGAAAGAGTGCAGAGAAGGTTTACAAGGATGTTGCCAGGACTTGAGAAACTCAGTTACAGAGAAAGGTTGAATAGGTTAGGACTTTATTCCCTGGAGCGTAGAAGAATGAGGGGAGATTTGATAGAGGTATATAAAATTATGATGGGTATAGATAGAGTGAATGCAAGCAGGCTTTTTCCACTGAGGCAAGGGGAGAAAAAAACCAGAGGGCATGGGTTAAGGATGAGGGGGGAAAAGTTTAAAGGGAACATTAGGGGGGCTTCTTCACACAGAGAGCGGTAGGAGTATGGAATGAGCTGCCAGACGAGGTGGTAAATGCGGGTTCTTTTTTAACATTTAAGAATAAATTGGACAGATACATGGATGGGAGGTGTATGGAGGGATATGGTCCGTGTGCAGGTCAGTGGGACTAAGCAGAAAATGGTTCGGCACAGCCAAGAAGGGCCAAAAGACCTGTTTCTGTGCTGTAGTTTTTCTCTGGTTTCTATGTTGACACTGATGAGTCTACCAGGAAACCCAAATCCTTCTCATACAGTGTACTTTCTAACTCAAGACCGCACCCCCCCCGCCTAAAATTTCTACTTCCTATATGTAATACTCTACATTTACTCACATTATATTTCATCTGCCATTTATCTGCCCACATCTGGATTTTGGTTAGACCAAACTGTATTGATTCTGCTGCCTGAATGTTATCAGCTCATCCCCCTAATTTTGTGTCATTGGCAAAACTTTACTAGTTTATTTGTTATGTTCTTATCCAAATCATTAATGTCAATTAAAAACAGCAGCCCCAAAACTGATCCCTGCGGAACTCCACTTTTAACAACTTCTAGGTGTGAAAATAATCCTCTCACCATAACTCGTTTTCTGTTTTTGAGCCAAATTTTCATGCATTTGAATACCCTACCCAGAATCCCTATCTCCTGTAATTTTATTATTAATTTTTCATGGGGTACATTCTCAAAGGTCTTCTAGAGTTCAAATAAATTATATCGACTGCTCTATTGTTGTCCTAAATTTTAATTGTCTCTTCATAGAACTCCAGCATATGAGTAAAACACGATTTCCCCTTTCTAAACCCATATTGGCTTTCTGCTAACATGCCTGTTCTTATCAGCTGCTTTTCCATCTCATTCTTTATTATTAAAAGTCGGCAGGAGGAGAGAAAGCAGCGTGCCGCATGTGCGCAGCCCTCTGGTGAAAAATGATATTGTATCCGTTAAATAGGGGCTGTGGACAATTCTGATTTGATGGAGATGGACGTGAAAGCACAGAGGAACATCTGGAAAAATTTCTGAAACGTTCGTTTGCTGCTGTCGTTACTGCGTGGTCAGGAATCTTTTGGAGGGAAGGCCTCAAAATCCCCAGCTTTGCCTGCTGTTGGCGACCGAGATGGAGGTCGAATCGCTCGGATAGAGATGGCGCTCAGTACTCGGTGTCGGAGAGCTGATCAGAGCTCAAAGTTTTCGGATGACTCAGAGTCGGACCGTGGTCGGGTATGGCAGGGAGAGTTTTTCTTCCTTCTCCGGTCTGCGTGAGATGTGCGACATTTGAGAGACTTTGAACTTTTACTGTGCTCATGGACTTCTTCATCGAGTTATGGTGTTGTTGCACTGTTGTAACTATATGTTATAATTATGTGGTTTTGTTAGTTTTTTTCAGTCTTGGTCTGACCTGTGTTTTGTGCTATCACACCGGAGGAAATATTGTATCATTTCTTAATGCATGCATTACTAAATGACAATAAAAGAGGACTGCGTGTCTTCATAATCTAATCTTGCCTGTCATGCATGTTAAGCTTCCTGGTCTATAGTTACCAAGGTCAGTGCAGTCACCCTTCTTATATACTGGGCCAATGTTAGCCCATTTACAGTCCTTAAGGATTTCACCAGTCTTCAATGACTTTTGAAAAATTCATGTTAGAGGTCTGTATATATAACCACAGTCCTCTTTAAGTACCATTGGATATGTTGTCTGGCCCTGGAGATTTATTAACTTTCAGCCTTTTCAGCAGAACTTCACTTTCCAAGATCTCCAAGTCACTTAAGACAACTTTATTTTTCTCTACACTTACTGCTAACATCTTCACAGGGGAATACTTCAGCAAAATATGAGTTAAGAGTATCTGTTATGTCCTTCTCTGCATAATTTAACACCCCACTATTATTCCTAATACACTTCTTCCTTGACTTTTCTTTTACTACTAAAGTATTGGAAAAAATCTCTCAGGGTTAATCTTAGCATTATCACCAATATCCTTCACAGCCTGCCTTTAGGCAATCTGAATTTCCCTCTTGACTTTCGCTCTCATATTTTCATATGCCCTACGGTTAACATCATTACTGTTTTTTCAGTATTCCATATATAGCTGCCTTTTCTTCAAAAATGTTAATGTATATTTTTATTCATCCATGCAGTTGATGTATTGTTTTTATTGCTTTTCCCGACCTTGGGTATGAACATTTCCTGCACTGCATGTATTACCTCTTTAAATTACCCTATTGTTCCTAAACTGACTCAATGTCAAGCAGTTCCTTCCATTTTACCTTCTGAAGTTTTTGCTGCATCTGCACAAAACTTCACCTTTTAGAAATTCAATTTCATGGCTTTGTTTTTTACCGATGTACTGTTTGACTTTTTTACTAATATACGCTTTGCTCCAGAACATCAGTGCACCCCTCTTTTCACTTTCCAGCCTCTACATTCTTTTTCCTGTTGACAATTAATGAGATAAACTCATTCAGGAATTCACTCAGATCCCCTGCCTCCACACAAACATTACCTCTGTAGTCCCCAAGAAGACCTACCTTTCTTAAAACCTTTCTGGCTTTTAATATTTATTTTAAAAATTAGGGTTCTTCTTAATCCTTCTTGCCAAGATCATTTCACATCACCTTTATGCCATCCTAATTTCTTTCATAAGTATTTTCATAAACCCCCTATAAACCAGGGGACTAACTTGATATCAATTACATATACCTGACATATGCTTCTTTAATTTCCCTGATCAAACCTTCAATATTTTGATGAGGAACTGGCACAGGAAGCAGGGGTTCAGATTTATGGATCATTGGGATCTCTTCTGGGGAAGGTATGACCTGTACAAAAGGGATGGGTTACACCTGAATCCAAGGGGGTTCAATAGGTGGTTGGCTAAAGTTGTTCGGGTGGATTTAAACTAACTTGGCAGGGGGATGGGAACTGGAGTGATAGTGCTGAGGATGGGTAGTTGGTTTACAAAGGCGATGTGTAGTGAGACTCCGAGCAGGGAAAGGCTGCTGATAGCGCAAAATTACAGTCAACAGAATCAGCTGCAATGTAATACAGGACTGAAGGTGTTATATTTGAATGCGCCTAGTATATGGAATAAGTTATAGCACAGTTACAGTTTGGCATGTATGATGTAGGCATCACTGAATCATGGCTGAAAGAAAATTATAGCTGGGAGCTCAATGCCCAAGGAAACACATTGTATCAAAAGAACAGGCAGGAAGACAGAGGGGGTGGCATGGCTATTGGTAAAAAATGAAATTAAATCCTTAGAAAGAGGTGACATAGGGTCAGAAGGTGTTGAATCATTCTGTATAGAGCTAAGGAACTGCAAGGATAAAGAGACACTGACGGGAGTTGTATACAGACCTCCAAACAGTAGTAAGGATGTGGTCTACAAATTACAACGAGAGATAAAAAAAATACATGCCAAAAGGGCAATGTTACAATAGTCATGGGGGATTTCTATATGCAGGTAGATTGGGAAAATCAGGTTGCTGCTGTATTCGTAGACAGGGATGTTCTAGAATGCCTACAAGATGACTTTTTAGAGCAGCTCGTGATTGAGCTCACTAGGGGATCAGCTATTCTGGATTGGATGTTGCACAATGAACCAGAATTGATTAGAGAGCTTAAGGTAAAAGAACCCTTGGGCCAAGTGATCATAATATGATCAAATTCACCCTGAAATTTGAGGAGGAGCTAAAATCATATGTATCAGTGTTACAGTGGAGTAAAGGGAATTACAGAAGCATGAGAGAGTAGTTGCCCAATCCGATTGGAAAAGAACGCTGGCAGGGATGACAGCAAAGCAGCAATGGCTGGTTATTTCAGGAAGCAATTTGGAAGGCACAGGATATATACATCCCAAGGAGGAAAAAGTATTCTAAAGGCAAGATGATATAACCATGCCTAACAAGGGAAGTCAAAGCCAACATAAAAGTCAAAGAGTCAAAAGAGCTGATTATGAACTTCAGGAAGGTAAGACAAGGGAACATGAACCAATCCTCAGAGAAATCAGAAGTGGAATGAGTGAGCAATTTCAAGTTCCTGGGAATCAAAATCTCTGAGGATCTAACTTGGTGTCAACATATTGATGCATAAAGAAGGCAAGACAGCAGCTATTAGGAGTTTGAAGGCATTTGGTTTCTCAACTAAATCACTCAAAAACTTCTATAGATGTACTGTGGAGAGCATTCTGACAGGCTGCATCACTGTCTGATATGGAGGGTGGGAGGCGCTACTACACAGGACCAAAAGAAGCTACAGAAAATTGTAAAATTAGTCTGTAGTACCCGAGACATCTTTAAGGAGCAGTGCTTCAGAAAGGCGACGTCCATTATTAAGGACCCTCATCACCCAGGCTCTTCTCATTGTTATCATCAGGGAGAAGGTACAGAACCCTAAAGGTGTATGCTCAGCAATTCAGGAACAGCTTCTTCCCCCCTGCCATCCGATTCCTAAATGTTCTTTGAACCTATAAATACTACCTCACTTCTTTAATATATATTATTTCAGTTTTTGCACTAATTTTAATCTATTCAACATACATATACATACTTCTCTTTTCTTTCTATATTATCATATATTGCATTGAACAGCTTCTGCGAAATTAACAAATTTCACAAAACCTGCCAGTGATAATAAATCTGATTCTTATTCTGATACAATGGAGCAAAAATTAGTAGGAAGTTAGAGGTTTGGGAAGCTTCTAAAAACAAACACAAGGCAACCAAAAAGTTGTTAAGAAGGTAAAGATGGAATACAAAAGTAAGCTAGCTAATAATATTGAAGAGGATACCAGAAGTTTCTTCATATATACAGTATAAAGTGTAAAAGAGAGGTGAGAGTGGATATTGGACTGCTGGAAAATGAAGCTGGGAGGTAGTAATGGAGGACAAGGAAATGGCAGATGAACTGAATAAGTATTTTGCATCAGTCTTTACCTTGGAAGTCACTATCAGTGCGCTGGAAGTTCCAGGTATCAGGGGTCATGAAGAGTGTAAAGTTAGTATAATTAGAGAGAAGGTTCATGGGAAGCAGAAAGGTCTGAAGGTAGATAAGTCACCTGGACCAGATGGTGTACACCCCAGGGTTCTGAAAGAGGCGGCTGAAAAGATTGTGGAGGTATTAGTAATGATCTTTCAAGAATCACTGGATTCTAGAAGACTGGAAAATTGCAAACGGCACTCCAGTCTTCAAGAAGGGAGAGGGTTAAAAGAAAGGAAATTATAGGCCAGTTAATCTAACCCAGTGGTTGGGAAGATGTTGGAGTCAATTGTTAAGGATGTAGTTTTGGGATACTTTGAGGTACATGATAAAATAGGCCATAGTCAGCATAGTTTCCTCAAGGGAAAATCTTGCCTGACAAATCTGTTGGAATTATTTGAAGAAATAACAAGCAGGATAGACAAAGGAGAATTAGTTAATGTTGTGTATTTGGATCTTCAGAAGGCCTTTGACAAGTGCTACACATGAGGCTGCTTATCAAACTACAAGCCCATGGTATTACATGAAAGATTTTAGCATGGATAAAGCAGTTGTTGATTGGCGGAAGACAAAGAGTGGGAATAAAGGGAGTCTTTTCTGTTTGGCTGCTGGTGACATGTGATGTTCCACCGGGGTCTGTGTTGGGATTACTTCTTTTTATGTTATATGTCAATAATTTGAATGATGGAATTGATGGCTTTGTTGCAAATTTTGCAGACAATATGAAGATAGGTGTAGGGACAGGTATTTTTGAGCAAGTAAAGAGGCTACAGAAGAACTTAGACAGATTAGGAGAATGGGCAAAGAAGAGGCAGATGGAATATAGTGTTGGAAAATTGTATGATCATGCACTTTGGTAGAAGAAAAGAATGGGTAGACTATTTTATAAGTGGAGAGAAATTACAAAAAACTGAGATGCAAAGGGACTTGGGAGTCCTTGTGCAGGTTGAGTCTGTGGTGAGGAAGGCAAATGTGATGTTAGCATTCATTTCTGGACTATAAAAGCAAGGGTGCAAATGTTGATACTGTATAAAGCACTGGTGAGGCCTCTCTTGGAGTATTGTGAGCAGTTTTGGGCCCCTTATCTTGGAAAGGATGTGCCGAAACTGGAGAAGGTTCAAGGGAGGTTCATGAAAATGATTCCAGGATTGAATGGCTTGTCATATGAAGAGCATTAGAATTCAGAAGAATGAGGGGTGACCTCATTGAAACCTATCAAATGGTGAAAGGCCTTGATAGAGTTGATGTGGAGAGGATGTTTCCTGTGGTGGGAGAGTCCAAGACACAGCTTCAGAATAGAGGGGTGTCCCTTTAAAACAGAGATGAGGAGGAATTTCTTCAGCCAGTGGGTAGTGAATCTGTGGAATTTGTTGCCATAGGTAGCTGTGGAGGCCAAGTCCTTATGTATATTTAAGGCAGAGATTGATAGGTTCTTGATTGGTCAGGGCATGAAGGGAGATATGAGGAGAAGTCAGGAGATTGAGGCTGAGAGGGAGAATGGAACAGCCATGATGAAATGGTGGAGCGGACTCGATGGGCCAAATGGCCTAATTCTGCTCCTATGTCTTATGATCTACTATCCTTCATCAACCAAGGTTTCCTAATCGTACCATGTTTGCTTCTTATCCTCACAGAGGTTTGATAGAAGGTCATGTCAGATCTTTATAAAGCATTGTTTTGCCTGCATCTGGAGAATTACATCCAATTTTGGTCACTGTACTTCAGGAATTATGTGAAGGTCCTAAAAGAGGGGAAGAATAAAATGTATGAGAATATTCCAGAGAAAGGGATTTCAGCGACCATGTAACTTTTAATGAAGCTGGTTGCTCCTCTGGATAGAAGAAGATTAAGAGAAGATTTGATCAGGTGTACAGTATAATGGTAAATTAAAGGAGGGTGAATAATGAGATCCTGTTCCCATTGATATATGGTTCAAGGACCAAAAATGATAGATTTACTGTGATTGGCAAAGGCGGAAAGTAAATTTCTTTTTAAGCAACAATAGCAAATAATTCACTCATCTAAGAGGAAGATGAAACAGTGTTAATCAGGACGAAGAACCAAAGGACTTAATTGGCCTTCTGTTCTGTAATGACTTGAGGTTCACAGCCAGAACCCTGTGCTGAAAAGGCAATTTCCAACCTAATTAATACCACCTGGTCACGCCTTTGTAGTTGTTCTGGAAAATAAAAGAAAATAATTGAATTTATTGATGCAGTGTACCTCTCATGACTTATAAACAAAGGCAGCAGTGAAGCCAAAAGTTATTATTTGATTTTGACAGGATATTTAAGTTTATAACTAGTTCTGGTAATAACTTATAGAAATGGCTAAAATTACTTTAAAATTGCTGCTGCCAACCCCAGCCCCCTTTCCCTCATAGAACCTTTTGCAATAATAGATAACAAACCAGGCAGACTCATATACTACGTGTTTGTATACATTTTTTTAAGCTTCCATTTTATTGATCAGTTCTGGATCTCTTTCAGACTAAGATGTACCTTTGCAAATTAATAACATTTTAATTATTGTGCTTCTCTCAACCCTCAATAGTTATGTCATTACAATATTGTTAGCTTGATAAATATATACAGTACTTTTGTTTTATGGTTTGCAAATTGATGTCTGAAAGTATGGAGCAGAACTAAAGACTAGCTATTTAAGATGATGAGACAGAACTTGCATTTATGTCACACATCTAAAAGAATCAGAGTCATATGTGCTAAATTGTTTCACAGAAAGGTTCAGAAAAGTGTATAGCCATGAACTTGAAATATTAGTTCAGATGACAGAAAGATTAGTCAAAAGTTGGTGGTTTTAAAGAATAGCTGAAAGGGGATTTGGAGAGAGAGAAGCAAATTGGGGCCTGGCTTTATAGCATATTCAGAAAAGAGATGAGCTAAATGAAGGACAGATATAATTATGCTGAGAGCTGACAAGAGTGAATGCAGATACACACAGTCTGTTGCTGTAATGTTTGTCTACAGTTTGTAAGAAAGTAAAGCAATACACAGCAACCTCAAGAAATCAAGCAGTGTGAACTATATTGGGAAGCACAGCAAATGGCATTGTCACAACCCACAGACTCTGCTATGGAGACTGGCCACCTCGCAGGCGAGTTGCTGAATGAGGTTGCCATCATGCTCGTGATATGGACGTTCCAGCTAATTAGTGTTTCATTGTGGTGGTATTCAACTCTCTTTCTTTTGTTTTAATCTTGACCAAAGCACAGTAACATTCCCACATTCCCCACTTACTTTAATCCTCATTCTGGGAAAGAAGGCTACAACTTAGATTGACACTGTAAGGATGGGAATTCATTTAGTATTAAATTACTGCTTCCAAGCTGCAGTATTGGCATTAGCTCTGAGAGTTTTATTTAATTGTCCTGTTGTCCTAGTGTTTATTATTTTTCCTTTCGTTTCACACAAAATTCAGTGAATTGTTCAGTCTGCTTCAGTGTCTCTCCCTCTGCATCTGGGCCGTCACCAAACATCATGTCAGCAAGACTTGACCACCAAAATGGACCCAGAGGAGAGAGAATAGCTGACCATGGCTCTGACATTCATTGGTCAACTGGGAGAGAAATTAAAGTCAGTGGAGACTGGATTGGCAAAGGTGGCCCATGCAATGCGAGAACCACTCTCAGAGTGGCAAGCCCAATCCAAGAAGGAAGAACAAGTGTCAGCACTTGTAGCAACAGTACAGAAACTAAACACAGGCTGCCAGAATCTGGTGGTAGTTTTTAATGCTCTCACTGCTGCCACTCAGCTGCTCATAACGGACAGCCAGAATCAGATGGCACCCATTACTGCTCTCACTGATGCTATTCAGCAGCCTTCTGCCAGGAGAGACCCAATCCCAGCACCAGGACCTACCATATCCTCTTCTGTAGCATTCTCATAACCCTCACCCACTAATGCCCTGGTTTCCATGGCTTTTCCTGGACCTGAACTGAGTATTCCTCCATCAGGTAGATACTCCAGTGACCCCAATGGCTACGGAATCTTTACTGCCCAGAATGAACTGACTTTCCAAGCTCAACCAGGTCAGTTTGGTGATGATGCACGCAAACTGGCTCACATGGTGAATCTCTTAGCTAGGCCTCCACTCAGCCTGTTCAGTTCTCTATGGGAACAGGGTTCTTCTGCAGCCCAGTCTTTCTAGTGACCTGTAGTTGAGTTCAAGAGTGTTTGATCTTCCAATATGGGGTCTTTCCCCCCCTCTCATCATAAGAGTGGCCATGGAAGAATACATCAAGGAGGCATTGGCCTTGGGATTTATTCATCCATCAACCTCGCCAGTAGGTGTGGGCTTCTTTTTTGTGAGCAAGAAGAATGGCAGCTCCACCTCTGAATTGATTATTGGCCCCTCAACAACATCATGGTGAAGAACCACTTCCTTTCTCCTCTTCATTTGAACATCTCCAAGGAGCAACCATATTTCCAAGATAGATCAGCACAATACTTACAACTTCTTTTGCATCCAAGAAGAGGACGAGTGGAAGACAGCATTCAACACCTCCACTGGCCACTATGAATACCTCGTGATGCCATTTGGTCAGGTCAAGGCCCACAGCTGTTGTTCAGACCCTGGTCAATGATATGCTCTGGGACATGTTGGATCAGTTTGTTTTTGTGTATTGGATGGCATTCTCATCTATTCCCACTCTTGCCAGGAACACATCCATCAGATCCAGAGGGTTCTCAGATGACTCCTCGAGAATGGTCTTCATGCCAAGCCAGGGAAGTGTAAACTCCACAAAAGCAGGTGTCATTCTCGGGCTACGTCCTCACCGCATCCAGAGTTCACATGGACCCATGTAAAGTTCAAGCAGTCACAGAGTGGCTTAGATCATTGAGGGTCAAATAGGTGATGAGTTTCATGGGGTTTGCACTTTTATTGCTGTTTCATCAGAAACTTTGGTTCCATTGCAGCCCTCATAAATACACTCATCAAGAAGATCTCACCTGCATCCTATCCAAGCATTCTCAGAACTTCACCACTGCCCCAGTGCTGCAACCTTCAGACCCATCCCACCCATTTGTCATCGAGCTTCAATGCATCAAGTGTCGGCATTGAAGTTGTACTCTTTCAGTGCTCTTCTGTAGATAATCGGCTACAGCCCCTGCGCTTTTCTTTCCTGTTGCTTGACTCCTACACAGTGTAACAAGTTTTTGGGAACTGGGAACTGAGAACTTTTGGCTATTAAGGAGGCTGTGGAGGCTTGGCGACACTGGCTGGAGGGGGCAGAGCATCCTTTTCTGCTACAGATGGATCACAAGAATCTCTCATACATCCCTGACACCAAGAGACACAACTCCTGCCTCACCTGATTTAATTTCACTCTCACTGCCATCCTGGCAGCAGGAATACTAAACCTGATGCTCTCTCCCGCCAGTTTGACATCTTTGAGGACAGCACCCTCCAGATCCCATCCTTCCTTGCTTGTGCATAGCTGCTCCAGTGATTTGAGACATAGAAGTAGAGGTTAGAACTGCCCAACAGTTGGATCCAGGTCCAAGTGGGCTGCCACTGTGCACCCCAGAGTATTGGAGTGAGGTCACTCTTCCCATCTGGTTGGCCATCTGGGAATTCAACAGACCCTGGAAGTTACAAAGAGATGATTTTGGTGGCTGTCTATGTCCCAAGCTGTCCACGACTTTGTCTGTGCCTGTCCCATTTGTGCCCAGAACAAGACATCACATCAGCTCCCTGCTGGTTTGCTCCATCCACTGCCTGTGCCTCTCTGCCCCAGGTCTCAACTCTCAATGGATTTCATCGCTGGTCTGTGTCCGTCAGATGGGAACACTACCATCCTGGTTCTCTAAAGCAGCCCATTTCATTGCTCTCCCCAAGCTCCCATCGGCTCATGAAACTGCCACTTTCTTGGTTCAGCCTGTGTTCAGGCTGCATGATTTCCCTCAGGACAGTGTCTGACTGAGGACCACAGTTCATGTCCCACTTTTAGAAGGTTTTCTGTTCTCTTTAGAGAGCCACAGCCAGCCTCTCATCAGGTTTCCACCCCCAATCTAACAGCCAGACTGAGAGAGTGAATCCAGAGCTGGAGACAACCCTGCACTGCCTTGTCTCATCCAACCCCATGACCTGGAGCTCCCAACTCGTTTGGGCAGAGATTGCTCACAATGACCTCCAGTTGTCCTTCACTGGCATGTCACCCTTTGAATGCCAAAAGAGATTCCAGCCACCACTTTTCCCTGACCAAGAGATTAACATGGGAGTTCCTGCTGCTGAACAGTTGGTACAATGCTGCAAGTGCACTAGGAGAAGTGCCAGGGGTTCTCTGCTGTGCACTCAGAAACAATATGCCCAGCAGGCTAATCAGCTCCACCGACAGGTGAGGCTTCTCAAGCTAGGGGAGAAAGTCTGACCCGCACTTAGAGACCTTCCTTTGAAAATTGGCCCCACGCCATGACCATTCATAGTGGAGAAGGCTATCGACCACGCGTCCTATAGACTGTGCTTACCATCATCGATGAAGATTCAACCAGTGTTCAATGTTTCTCAGCTCAAGCTGATGACTTCCTCCTTCCCTTTCTCCATTCATCCCCCCCCCACCCCTCCTCCCCACTTGGTAGATGGCTCCCTTGTCTATTCAGTGTGGTACCACCTGGCACCTTTGCGAGTGCAGGACAGGGTCCAGTACCTCGTGGATTGGGAGGGATATGGCCCTGAGGAACATTCTTGGGTTCTGGCTCATGACATTCTAGGCACGTCTTTCATCCCAGACTTCCAGCAGGCACAAGTCTCTAGCATGTCAGAGCTGCACCTAGGGAGGGGAACCCTATCCCAACTACAGACTCTGCCGCAGAGTCTGGGCACCCTAGCAGGGTGGCCAGTTGAACATGGTCTCAATGGTGGTTGTATTGTAACTCCCTTTAACTTCAGTCTTATTTAGTCTTGACCAAAGCACAGCAACGTCTATTCTCCCTGCTTACGTTAGTCCTCATGTGGGAAAGAAGACTACAGTTTAAGTTGATGGAGTAAATGAGCAGAATTATTTAGCATTAAGTTACTGCTTTGAAACTGCAGTGTTGGCATTAGCTTTAGTTGAGAATTTTTGTTAATGGCCCTGTTGGCCTAGTGTTTATTATTTTTCCTTTTTTTCTACACAGTTCTTATTAAAATACAAAGAACTGTTCAATCCGCTTCAGTGTCTCTCCATCTGCACTTTGACCATCACTGAACACCATGTCAGGCATAGTACAAGAGATTGCAGAGCATCACTACTGATCAAATTGACTGAGCCCTGAAAGACATTGCCAACAAGAGTGAGTTTTAATCACCTCCCTTTAAGGGTCAATGCTATTACCATTGCTAATTCCTCCATTATCACTATAAACCATTATTGTCCAAAAACCCAACAAGACCAGTGATATACTAAATATTTTGTTACAAGAAGTAGCCAGTAGGCATCTGTGGCAAGTGACTTACCTCCTGTCACCCCAGAGCCATTCCTCTATCAACAGCGTATTGGACAAGACCATGATGGAACATCCTATACTACATCAACAAACAGAAAACTAACGTCATCTAGAACAATGAAGGTTCCTCCAGCATGATCAGCATTCATTCCCTCTATCACTGGCTCACCATGTCTACAGAGTATAGAACCTTCAAATTGTACGGCAGTTATTCACCTTGGCTATTGCAACAGCACAGGCCCACATACTTTGCCATGAAGCAAGACAGTATGGTTGAGGACTTTGTAATTACTTTGAAATAAATGAGGATTTTCTAACTCACGTTTCCTCACCTTTCACTGAAATTTATGTAGTGCAGGTGGACACAGCTTGAAAAGAGATGTGAAATCTTCTGACAATGTTTCAGCACAAACTGAATTGTATTAGTTAGAACAAGTGAAAAAATTATGTGATGGTTTGTTTATAAATAAAGCAATATTGGTTAAATGCTAACTTGTAGCATTTAAGTTTACTTAAAAACTATATGCTTGCTTTATCCACATTAGGAGGGAATGTGGGAGTAGTTGAAAAGAAAAGGTTCCTTTAAGAGACACCACAATTGCTTTGTCATTGTTCATCTAGTGACTGCATGATAGCAGCAATGAAAATGCCTTTGCTTACAGCAGTAAGTGCTGAAACTGCTGTAATGTAGCTATTGTTATTGCTTTGTTTGCGTGATCAAAATACTGTTGTCATGATACAAAGGCACCCCGTTAAACAAAGAAAGCTTACAGTGAATGACAGCATTCCTGTTGTGACTTCCACAATGGCAGACCAAGTCACCACTAAAACAATTGTACCAATGTTATTGACATGCTTCAATCCTTAAAGGTGTACCCACCAATAACACTCCACAGAGTTTTAGGAGTGGGGGAAAAAAAACTAAGGAAAATTGCAGGAAGAAGAAGCAGGGAAGACATGAAAGCATTTGAATACTATAATATTTTTTTAATTGTAATGTTGATTAATCAAGGGTCTATTGAAGTAAATAGCTAGACAAATATGAGTTTGACTGAGGTATAACAAACAAGGCAGGCACTGTTCTTTGTTGGAATAACGTCACGGAATATTTTTCTTTCAGAATAAGTGGAGCTGAGTCATCTTCAAAAGGCAGGATGTAAAGGAGTGCTGCATTCTGTCAGCACTGATGAGGTCAGTCTAGATTGTGTGCTCAAATCTTTGGAGTAGGTCTTTAACCCACAACATTGATGTAGAACTGAAAGAGTTATCTGAAACCTTTCCCTTCAATTTAGAGCTGCCTCTTCCTTGTTTAACATCCTTTCAGAATTGATAAAAGGTCCTGGGAGGCAGTGCATTCTGAATTGGTGTTCTTAAAACTTTTTGTATACTTTCATAGAGCCATAATTTGAACAACATGCAATTTCCACTGCTAATATCCACCTTTCTGTTAGTTACTAAAACTTCCAAATGTAAGCTTAGAGCTAATAATGTACGACATCGTGGTGTATTGGGAAATGTTTACATGAGGTATAACAGCTGTAAGAAACATCCTGCAAAAACAACTTTTAATTAGTGCTTTTCCACAGGTCACAAATGCCATTCAGTTAAAAAGATTATATAAGACAGCTGTGCCTAGAAAATGGATTTCATCCTTTTATTGGTGCACAAGTAGACATTGTGTTGAGTTGCAATACCGACAAGCATCATCAAATTAGCTAAAAACACCTATTTGTGGAGATTAGCATCCAGGGCCTATTCATTATGCTTTAAAATGGGCTTTGTACTGTTCCCACAGACTTCAGCCAATTTAGTGCATTTATCAACAATTATTTGTATGCTGATAGGGGATTGAACAACAAATTATATAATGGTTACTAATGAGGAGAGAAGGGCTCTGATGGAGAGTGAAAGAAAGTGGAGTTGAAGGAACTAAGAAATTCAAGAGATAAAATTTATAGGGCCAGAGGAATTTTCAGAGGTAGAGAAGGACAAGACCACAAGGGATTTGAACATGAAGATGTCAATGAGAGTAAAGATACAGACAAATTGAAGGATTGTGGAGAAATGTTGTAAACCAACTGTGCATCTGGAGATAGTTGTAAATATCCTCAAAGAACTGCTACTAGCTCTTCAGGCCAGAAAATTATGAATTCAGTACTGGAGATGTCTACACTGAAGATTCATTATTCTAAAATCCTAGCATTGCAAGAATATATTAACATAATTTATTGTATTTATAAATTAACGTACAATATATTAACATAATTTATTGTATTTATACATTAACATATGCAAGAATGTATTAAAATAAATTATCTGAATTTGGTATTGTAAAGCATTTATCCTCTCAGGTGGGGGAATCCCATGGTTCTATTCTTTTCAGAATCAGGTTTATTATCACTGACATATATCATGAAATTTGCTGTTTAGTGGTAGCAATACAGTGCAGAAAATAAAAATGGCTAGAAGTTACAATAATAAATCAATACTGCAAAAGAGGAACAGTGCAGCAGTGTTTCATGGGTTCATGAACTGTTCAGAAAATCTGATGGCAGACAGGAGAAGCTCTTCCTGAAACAATGAGTGTGGGTCTTTGGGCTCCTGTACCTCCTCCCTGATGATAGCAGTGAGCAGAGGGCATGTCATGGGTGGTGAGAGCCCTTAATAATGGATACCACCTTCTTGAGGCACTGTCTTTTGAAGATGTCCTTGATGGTGTGAAAGCTTCTGCCCATGATGGAGCTGGCTGAGTCAACGACCCTTTGCAATGTTACAGCAATGCTGCATTGCACTTATACTGTGTGGCATGTTGACTTCCCTTTCAGACTACCTAAAATGCTTTACAGCCAATAAATAACTTTTATTCAAGTACAGTCACTTTTAGTGTGGGAAGCAGAACATTTATTTGCAGTCCCCAAACTGCAACATGATAATGATCACCCAAAATGCTTTGTTTTTGGCAAAATTGATTGAGGGATAAGTGTGGGTAACCCACACATTATGGGTTGGAGGTTGCTTTCCTAGAAAATGGTGATTTTCTGTTATGCAGCATACCACATGCATCTGCCTCAAGAAACACTGAACACAAAATAACTTATGTTTATTTATATATTTTTCTTTTCGTATAACTTCTCAGAAAGTAAATTTTATTGTACATCTCAAAATTTTGGGTAGTGATTAGAGAATGTTGTAAGGGCAAATTTCCATTACCTGAGAGGCTATAACACAGGTACACCTGAATTGGTTAGGACTCTGGAAGGATCTCAACTGCTTCAAAAGAGCACCAATCATAGTTATGATCACTTGAAGGAATAGGTAGAGTATCAGTTTAAAATCTTATCTGAAATTCAGCCCTCCAGCAAAGCAACATAACACTTGGTTATCAAACTATACTTCTGGGGCCAACCAACATCATTAAAGTAGATTATAAAGCCATTAGCTCATTGTTGTTGGGTGTGAAGTTTCCTGTGAGAATTAGCCACCTAGTTCCTGCATTGAAATAGTGATTACATTTCAAAGAACACACATCATGAAGAGTCACCACCAAAGGGGCAAATTTCATTCAAAACTAGAAACCTCTGAAGCTATGGGGCTTGGTTATAAGTGAACGAACGTTTCAGGAGAAAAATTATACAGTCAGCGGTTGGTGAATCACAGGCAGGAACCAAAGGAATTAGGTGCATAATGATTTACAATTAGTTGTTCAAAGCCACACAAAGTACGTGTATTATTGGATCACCAGGCCTTGCACATATTGACCACATCTCAGATTCTTTTGCCATAATTTCTAACTATTATTTTGTTCAACCACTTTCTTACCCAAAGTCATATATAGGAGTGGGAAGCATCAACTTCCCCCACCCTCCCAACCCCATTAATATTTAAGCATATTAAATATATAGAAACATAGAAACATAGAAAATAGGTGCAGGAGTAGGCCATTCGGCCCTTTGAGCCTGCACCGCCATTTATTATGATCATGGCTGATCATCCAACTCAGAACCCAGCCTTCCCTCCATACCCCCTGACCCCTGTAGCCACAAGGGCCATATCTAACTCCCTCTTAAACATAGCCAATGAACTGGCCTCAACAGTTTGCTGTGGCAGAGAATTCCACAGATTCACCACCCTCTGTGTGAAGAAGTTTTTCCTAATCTCGGTCCTAAAAGGCTTGTGTAAGATTAATTGGTATACCTGTACACTCCTCCATCTGTTGTCCTCACTTCAACATTTCCTAATCTTTAGTTTCCCATGTTAATTTACCAGTACAGCAAGCAACTGTACAGATACAATAAGCTGAATATTTTACTGGTGTTAAAAATTGCATGGTTATTACTGTTCATAAGTTCATGTGAATTCCATGCATTTTCCCCCCAAAATAGTTTGATTACTTCCAAGTGAGAGGGCTTTGACATCTCAGTCAAAAAAGTTGTACAACTTGGCGTAGTTAATGTACTCCTGTTTCTGGAACAGAGCCTGAATTCACTCAATGTTTCCCAGACTCTAGAAACATCTCAGCAGTTGAAGGCCAGCAAACCCAGTGATACAGTGCCTATGAAAAGTATTAAAATATTAATTACAAATATAAAACACAAAACAATAGATTGCATAAGTATTCACCCCCTTCAAGTCAATATTTAGATGAAGTTTGGCAGCAATTATAGCCTTGAGTCTGTGTGGATAGGTCTATCAGCTTTGCACATCTGGACCCTGCAATTTTTCCCCATTCTTCTTTACAAAACTGCTCAAGCTCTGTCAGATTGTATGGGGATCGTGAGTGAACAGCAATTTTCAAGTCCAGCCACAAATTCTCGATTGGATTGAGATCTGGACTCTGACTAGGCCACTCCAGGACATTAACTTTGTTGTTTTTAAGCCATTCCTGTGTAGCTTTGGCTTTATGCTTGGGGTCATTGTTTTGCTAGAAAACAAATCTTCTCCCAATTCACATGTACACTGCATCAGGGTTTCCTCCAGGATTTCCCAGTATTTTGCTATATTCAGTTTACCCTCTACCTTCACATTGCCTTGTAGGGCCTGCTGCAGTGAAGGCTCCTCACAATACTTATGCAGCCACCATCAGAGATGGTGTGTTTTTGATGATGTGCGGTGTTTGTCTTTTGCTAAACATGGTGATTAGTCGGATGGCCAAAAAGCTGAATTTTGGTTTCATCAGACCATAGAACCTTCTTCCAGCTGATTTCAGAGTCTCCCACATGCCTTCTGGCAAACTTTAGCTGAGATTTCATGCGAGCTTTATTCAGCTATGACTTTCTCTTTGCCACTCTCCCATAAAGCTGCGACTGGTGAAGCACTCAGCCAACAGTTGTTGCATGTGCAGTCTCTCCCATCTCAGCCACTGAAGCTTCTAACTCCTCCAGAGTTGTCATAATTCTCTTGGTGGCCTCCCTCACTGATGACCTTCTTGCAGGGTCACTCAGCTTTCAAGGACATCCTGCTCTAGGCAGATTTACAGCTGTGCCATATTTCCATTTCTTGATGATTGACTTAACTGTACTCCACGAGATAGTCAGTGAGTTGCAAATTTTCTTGTATCCATCTCCTGACTTGTGCTTTTCAACAACCTTTTCAGAGTTGCTTGGAGTGTTCTTTTGTCTTTATGGTGTAGTTTTAACCAGGATACTGACTCACCAGCAGTTGGACCTTTCAGATACAGGTGTATGTTTACAATCAATTGAAACACCTTGACTGCACACAGGTCTCCAAAACAGATCTCCACTTAACTAATTATGTGACTTCTAAACCAATTGGGTGCACCAGATGTGATTTGATGTGTCATATTAAGGGGGGGGGGGAGAAGAGTGAATACTTATGCAATCAATTATTGTGTTTTATATTTGTAATTAATTTAGATCACTTCGTAGAGATCTGTTTTCACTTTGACACCAAAAAGTCTTTTTCTGTTGATCAGTGTCAAAAAGGCCAAATTGAATCTACTATGATTCAATGCTGTAAAACAATGAAACATGAAAACATTCAAAGGCGGGGTGAATATTTTTTAAATCGGCATTGTAGATGTAAGGTTAACAAGCACTGTGGATGAAGACCAGCATCCCCATGGTCAATGACCAAGGTCGGTTGGGCCCCATGGACGAGGTTAACCCGCACACGCCCCTCAAGACTGTTGAGTCCTTCCAGGTCAGAGGGTCACAGGATCAGAGGTCTATGCAGGTAGGAGGCATGAGGCCAGTTGATGCCCCAGCTCAGCGAGTCCTGGGTAAGAGGTCTGTGCGAGTCTGAGCTCAGAGCCTGGAGTTCAGGGACCTGTCATTCGTGAGTCCAAGAGTCAATACTGAAGATCAAAGCCCCAAGTCGGTGAGTCTGGAAGTCAAGCCTGATTGTCGATGCCCTGGGTCGGCATATCTGGAAACTGAAGGCTGAAGTCTGCAGTCTGCGAGTCTGAGAGTGCTCTATAGCAATTAAAGGCCTGATGTCCTGCAAGACCATGATTCCACTGGAGGATGGAGGCCCAGAGGCAGCCCATCCTGGGCCCAGAGACCTATCTGTGTGAGTGTGAGTATGAGTGTGTGGGAGGGGAAAAGGGGCTTGGTTCGCTGTTGTTATCACTTGTATTGTTCTGTTGAACATTGTGACACTTACAGAATGCGTCCTTAGATTGTGTTGGTTGTTAATGTAAACAATGCATTTCACTATGTTTCAATATACATGTGACAAATAAGTGAATCTGAACTAATCTGATCTGTACTCTTTGAGAGTGTTTATTAGGGAGGATAAAAGGTTATTTAACATGTACAGTTAATCTCCATGTTATGGCCATTTGGATCAGAGAAATGTGCCTTTTTGGAAGTCAAAAATAAACACCCAATATTCAGAGAACCAGAATAAAATTCATTCTTAATACTTTTCTGTGGGAGAAAATTAAATAAATGAAGACAAACTGTGAAAAATATAATAAATTTAGTCCAGGTTTTCAATTTAGATTTCTTTTTTTTAGCATGGTGAATTCATTTTAATTTTGGATGGCAGGGTGGAGATGGCCAAGGTGTAAGGCATTCCTTCCCTCCACTAGCCTGAGGTCACCCTTGGGTAAGGTGTAACACTTGTTTAGCCTCCCCCCCCCCCCACCGTGAAGTTATGGGAGCAGGTGGTGGGTGGTCGTATAGGCAGCTGGTGCATATCACAAGTCCTGGTTTTGCGACCACTGACACTAGGCAAACAATCTCTGAAGAGTATTGACAATGGCTGGGGCCAGCCTCCTGGCGAAGACACTGCCCAGAAGAAGGCAATGGCAAACTACTTCTGTAGAAAAAAATTGTCATGAACGGTCATGGTCATGGAAAGACCATGATCACCCATGTCATATAACACAGCATATAACAAACAAAATTAATTTTGCTGTCTAGCAGCTTTTTTTATCCAAGCATTTTCAATACTGTTTTTCACAAGATATTTGAAACAGTGTTAGCAAGTTTAAGTGCAAGTTGTAAATTCAAACTGAAGACTGGAAGTTGAAAGGTGGAGACACAAAAGGCTGCAGATGTTGGAAGGTGACAAGTGGAATTATAGCATCTGCTGCCATTTCTGTCCCCAAAAATATCTTAAAGAGATTTGCTTAGAAAACTAACAAGGCAATTTCCTAAGTGGCACCTGCCATGAACCAGCATCTGCATTACTATCATTACTGCCAAAAGAAAAACATTCTGTAGGCATGCATCCTCACATATAAAATTGAAATTAACGTAAAAGAGGACTTAGATTCAGAATGTTTTTCTAGGGATGTAACCACTATATAATACAAGGGTTGCCTGTAGTTGCATTGCATATGTGGCAGAGTTTGGACATTCAACCCAAACAGTCTGTGTCAGGGTTGTTACGCCACTGATCTTTCTTCAACTCAATCTACTGGCATAACACATTACTCCTTTCTCCTTCATATGCTTATCCAGCATCCCAGTAATGCATTAACCCCATTAACTCAACTGTGCCAGCGAGTTTTACATGCTCACTACTCTTGGGAAATATCATATATTAACTTTCTAGATATGTTCTTCTTTCCATATGGAAATATTCCCTATGTAGCCAGTCTGTCAAGAACTTTTACAATTTTGAAGGCCCTGTATTAAGTCATCCTTAGAACCTTTTTCTTCAGTTGAAGAGATCTGGTCTATTGAACCTTTCCTAAAATCCTTGCATTGTTTGCTTCCATTCTTTTAATTCTTTCTCGACACGCTCTCCATTGCTTCCATGTCATTTTAACAATATGACACCATAACTCTGCACAATAAGATAAATGTGATAAGCAAATTCAAGATACATTTAACACATCTTCTCTACTTCTGAATTCTATCCTTCTTAAAATAAAGTCCAGTGCTTGGCTCAAAAAATAAATTGCTGTAGGAACTCAGTGTGTCAAGCAGCATTTTTGGAGGCAAAAGGATTCCTAACATTCTGGGTCAAGACTCTGCTTAGACACCAGTGCTTGGCTCACTCCCTTAAAGGCTTTGCTAATCTATGGTCAACAATCTGCTTCATTAACTGTTTTTCCATAGATGCTGCCTGACGTGTTGAACTAACACTTTTGGCTTTTATTTCACATTTCCAGTATCTGAAGTTTTTTTTTTGCTTTTTGTACAATGTTTAGTGATTTGTGCATTTTTACTTCAAAATGCTTCTCTCCTCTGCTATCTAGATCCAGATCTTCCAAGTAACAAAGTGTAATTAGATTTTGAAAAGACTTTGAATAGCCACTTAAAATTTTACTCAACGCAATAAATGCTGGTTGTATTAAGACCAATATATTAGCTGAGAGAAAGGTTTAAGTGGGTTATTTCCATATTGGCAAACTGCGACTTACTCCTGTTTCTATTTCTTGTGTTCTTATGACCACAAATGCTTCTGTTTCAGAGCCAAGAGTGCTACTGTTTACAGCATTTCTATTGAATTTTAAATGATATCACGTAGCATTGATTTTACTGCACAGGATTTAACAAATTGTAGGATGTGCAACTGGTATTAATTTACCAGTTTCAACCATTAATCACCATAAAAAGCAGCATAATTTTAAAGTGCTATCTGGATATTTTGTCCTAGATTATTGAGTAAGATGTATTTAACATATTAAAATTTGACCCTGTCATTTAGATGCCCACATATTTTTCCAGTGTCTTGATCACTAAAGCAGTAAATTTCTTTCCCAACCACGAGATAAAATGACTACAATGCTGCTGGTGATCTTTTGTAAGCTTTGTGGAAACATGTTGAGACTTTCCTTATTTATTCAGTTAGATACATTAGATTAAAGAAGGAAATGCATTTATAGTTTTCCCCCCCCCATCTGCATGACATCAAAATAGTTTACAGTCAATCAAGTGCTCCTTAATTTAGTGAATGTTGTAACGTGGGGATACTTGGCAGTTAGGGTACCTATACCTTCTAAAAGTTCCAAAAATGGCAGTGACAAGGGCATTTGGAGTGGCACATTAAACAAGCTTCATGTTATAGGCATGCATGTCCTCTGTGTGGTTTATTGGTGGAGCCTATGCCCTTCATGGTCCCTTCCTGTGCTTGCTTCAGACAATGAGAAAATGAATCTATCCAACTAGCCAGAGAGCAAACAGGAAAAGAAATATGATTTCCTCTCCAAATGGAATTGAATTTGTGAGAGTACATTAGAAAAACAAAGAGTAAAATTCACATTAAAAGTAAGCCAATGAATAACTGACTGTAGGTGCAAGCTTAGATCTTCAGTGTGTGAATCCGTAATGGTGTAAATAAACCTTTCCAGAGAGTGCAAAAAAAGAAATATATAGACCATAAGACAAAGGAGCTGAAGTCGGCCATTCGGCCATCGAGTCTGCTCCGCCATTGTATCATGAGCTGATCCATTCTCCCATTTAGTCCCACCCCCTCGCCTTCTCACCATAACCTTTGATGCCCTGGCTACTCAGATACCTATCAATCTCTGCCTTAAATACACACCCAATGACTTGGCCTCCACTGCCGCCCGTGGCAACAAATTCCATAGATTCACCACCCTCTGACTAAAAAAATTTCTTCACATTTCTGTTCTGAATGGGCGCCCTTCAATCCTTAAGTCACGCCCTCTCGTACTAGACTCCCCCATCATGGGAAACAACTTTGCCACATCCACGCTGGCTATGCCTTTCAACATTCGAAATGTTTCTATGTGGTCTCCCCTCATTCTTCTAAACTCCGAGGAATACAGTCCAAGAGCGGACAAACGTTCCTCATCTGTTAACCCTCTCATTCCTGGAATCATTCTAGTGAATCTTCTCTGTACCCTCTCCAACGTCAGCACATCCTTTCTTAAATAAGGAGACCAAAACTGCCCACAGTACTCCAAGTGAGGTCTCACCAGCGCCTTATAGAGCCTCTACATCACATCCCTGCTCCTATACTCTGTTCCTCTAGAAATGAATGCCAACATTGCATTCACCTTCTTCACTACTGACTCAACCTGGAGGTTAACCTTAAGGGTATCCTGCATGAGGACTCCCAAGTCCTGTTGCATCTCAGAACTTTGAATTCTCTCCCTATTTATATAATAGTCTGCCCATTTTTTTCTTCTACCAAAGTGCATAACCATACACTTTCCAACATTGTATTTCATTTACCACTTCGTTGCCCATTCTTCCAATCTATTCAAGTCTCTCTGCAGACTCTGTTTCCTCGGCACTACTGGCCCCTCCACCTATCTTCGTATCATCAGCAAACTTAACCACAAAGCCATCTATTCCATAATCCAAATCGTTGATGTACAACGTAAAAAGCAGCAGCCCCAACACGGACCCCTGTGGAACACCACTGGTAATCGGCAGCCAACCAGAATAAGATCCCTTTATTCCCACTCTCTGCTTCCCGCCAATCAGTCAACGCCCTATCCACGTATGTAACTTTCCTGTAATTCCATAGGCTCTTATCTTGTTAAGCAGCCTCATGTGTGGCACCTTGTCAAAGGCCTTCTGAAAATCCAAATATACAACATCCACTGCATTTCCATTGTTTAGCCTACTTGTAGTTTCCTCAAAAAATTGTAATAGGTTTGTCAGGCAGGATTTTCCTTTAAGGAAACCATGCTGAGTTCTGCCTATCTTGTCATATGCCTCCAGGTACTCCGTAACCTCATCCTTGACAATCGACTCCAACAACTTCCCAACCACCGATGTCAAGTTAACAGGTCTATAATTTCCTTTTTGCTTCCTTGCCCCCTTAAATAGCAAAGTCCAATCTTCCAGTCCTCCAGAACCATGCCAGAATCTATCAGCTTTTGAAAGATCATCGCTAATGCCTCCACAATCTCCACAGCTACTTCCTTCAGAACACGAGGGTGCATTCCATCTGGTCTGGGAGATTTATCTACCTTTAGACTATTCAGCTTCCTGAGTACTTTCTCTGTCGTAATTGTGACTGCACACACTTCTCTTCCCTGCCACCCTTGAGTGTCTGGTATACTGTTATCTTCCTCAGTGAAGACTGATGCAAAATACTCATTCAGTTCCTCTGCCATCTCCTTATCTCCCATTACAATTTCTCCAGCATCATTTTCTATCGGTCCTGTATCTACTCTCACCTGTCCTTTACTCTTCATATACTTGAAAAAGCTTTTAGTATCCTCTTTGATATTATTTGCTAGCTTCCTTTCATAGTTAATCTTTTCCCTCTTAATGACCTTCTTAGTTTCCTTTTGTAAGGTTTTAAAAACTTCCCAATCCTCTGTCTTCCCACTAATTTTTGCTTCCTTCTATGCCCTCTCCTTTGCTTTAACTTTGGCTTTCACTTCTCTTGTCAGCCATGGTTGCATCCTTTTTCCATTCGAAAATTTCTTCTTTTTTGGAATATACCTGTCTTGTACCTTCCTCACTTCTCGCATAAACTCCAGCCACTGCTGCTCTGCCGTCCTTCCTACCAGTGTTCCTTTCCAGTCAACTTTGGCCAGTTCCTCTCTCATGCCACTGTAATTTCCTTTACTCCACTGAAATACCGACACATCGGATTTTGGCTTCTCTTTTTCAAATTTCACAGTGAACTCAATCATGTTACGATCACTGTCTCCCAAGGGTTCCTTCACCTCAATCTCTCTAATCACCTCTAGTTCATTACACAATACCCAATCCAGTACAGCCAATCCCCTAGTGGGCTCAACAACAAGCTGTTCTAAAAAGCCATCTCGCAGACATTCTACAAATTCTCTCTCGAGATCCAGTGTCGACCTGATTTTCCCAATCCACTCACATGTTAAAATCCCCTACAATTATCATAACACTGCCCTTCTGACAAGCCTTTTCCATTTCCTGTTGTAATTTGTAGTCCACATCACTGCAGCTGTTTGGAAGCCTATATATAACTGCCATCAGGGTCCTTTTACCCCTGCGATTTCTTAGCTCAACCCATAAAGATTCTGCACCTTCTGATCCCATGTCACCTCTTTCTAATGATTTGATATCACTTATCAATAAAGCCACGCCACCCCCTCTGCCTACCTTCCTATCCTTCTGATACACTGTGTATCCTTGGACATTCAGCTCCCAGAGATATGCATCCTTTAGCCATATCTGTGATGGCCACAATATCATACCTGCCAATCTGTAGCTGTACAACAAGATCATCCACCTTATTCCTTATGCTGCGCGCATTTAAGTATAACACCTTAAGACCAGTATTTGGTACTTTTCGCTTTGATTGCACTGCAACTCATCCCAATGGCTACAAATTTGCCCCATCACCTGTCTGTCTTTCCTGACATCTTTACTGCTCACTATCTTAGATTTATTTCTGTTTTCCCCTTCCTCCCCGCTATCATTCTGGTTCCAATCCCCCCTGCCAAATTAGTTTAAACCCTCCCATAGCTCTATTAAGCCTTCCACCAGGATATTGGTCCCCTTCAGGTTCAGATGTAACCTGTCCATTTTGAACAGATCATACCCAGAAGAGATCCCAATGATCCAAGAATCTGAAGCCCTGTCCCCCGCTCCAGTCTCTCAGCCACGCATTCATCTGCCTGATCCTACTATTCTTGCCCTCACTAGAACGATTAAGGAAAATTTTAAGGAAAAATTGAATGGCATTTGAAAGAATTATGAAGGGTCAAATCATCCCTTACCTCTATGATCTCAGGAGAGATGTTAGGGAAGCTATAAATCAGTATAACACAGTAATTCCTTTAATAATTTGAAAGGGTAAATTTATTTTACAGAAAAACAATTACACTTTCGGGAAATACAAGGAAATTCTTGGTGTTATTTGGATGAAGGCTTCAGTTCACAGGACGTTTCACAGATACAAATATTCAATGGAATTTTAGGGTTGCTGAGATCATTAAGAGCTGTAATGATGAATGTCTTGTCGGTCGAAAGAGAGGGCAAGGCTGGAGAAGTCTTGGGGGGAAAGAAACAAAAGCTGGAGTTACAGAGCAATAAAGTAAATAGGCAAGAAAAACATACACGAGTACTTCTAGGTTACTTTATCTCATCAAGAATACTGGTGAGACAAAATAATCCCTTCTCACAACCTATCTTGTTCAAAACAAACCAATGCACTACTTGTCTCCTAATTTCGTAGTAGAGGATTGGGAACTATATCTTGCAGTCATACACTGGGCCAGAGAGTATTGGCTTCTAACAACCATAATCAACTTTCTTTGTGCATGGTACGAATCCAACCAGTGGGTAGTGCTTCCTTTAATTCCCATAGACTTTAATTTTGCTAAGGTTGCACATTGCCATTTAGTCAAATATTGCCTTGCTATCATGTGTTAGGCAATACTCACCTTATCTCTAGAATTCAGCTCTTTTGCCCATTTTTAGACCAAGGTTTCAATAAGATCTGGACCTGAGTGATCCTGGTTAAACTCAAACTGAACACTGCTGGGCAAAATCTTGGGAGTTAAATGCCATTTGATAAGTACCTTGTCAAGGGCATTTTCAATTACTTTGCTACTGATTGATAGTTAATCAATAGAGCACCTGTATCTCATCTAACTGCATTTAAAAAAATACTAAAAATATTGACCACATTATTGGTTAGATATCAATTTTGTACCTGTGTTGGTACTGTTTGATTAGAGCAGTTAACTAGTTATGGTACATCTTCAGCTTAACAGTCAAGACTTCTCTAGTTCCATTTTTCTTACTGTTTTTAGTTCTCTCTGCCATTCTCCTGCTATAATCTATTTCCTGAAGACTGGCTTTTTTGAGGAATCAATATGGTCCATCCACCCAGCCCAACTACTTCTTGCAGCAGTGGCTTCTTTAGAGTTGTTAGAAGCAATCAACTCCTATCAGGTCATGGAGAAATCCATCAAGATACCAGGCCTTAACAATACGGAATGCCAATTAGATTAACAAACAATGTCAATGGAAAACATTTTATAATAAGCCAGTCTTCTCACCAAAGAAAATGCTGTTTTGCAGCTCCCAGTTTTCAGCCAGCCATGATGTGTTTTACAAAGGCTATGAAAAGAAAACCACAAAGAAAGATTCATTTGAAAATGTTAAATATGGAAGAGTTCAGATAACAGCATTCATTAACTAGTCATTATCTAATTTATCCCCACCGTTATTCATTTTGATGAAGTGTTGCAATTAAGCTGTGGATTTTAAATCACTGGCAAGGCATTGGATTTATTAGACGGTAAAATCGGCGGGGTCGAGGGGAGTGTGGGCTGCTGCTGGAAGCTGGCTGTGTTTTGCTTGATGCGTGAGTGTGTTTTGGAACCTGTTGAGGGAAAGAGAGTGGGGAAGGAACGGAAATTGCTGGGAGGGGGTCGTGTGGGTCCGGTAATGGCGGACAAGATAAGAGGCGGGGTTGAGGGAAAGAAAGTGGAGAAGGAGAGGGATAGAGACTTGGGACCAGAGGTAGGCAGCTGGGGAGAGGTGGATTATTGTGAAGGGAGAAATAAAGGGAATGAGGAGGTAGTGAGGGGTCGGATGAATAAAAACCAAGACAAAGGGAATAAAAGAATAAGAAATGATAGTGGAGAAAGCTCTGAAAGTGAGGAAGATGAACAAGCTCAGAGAGGAGGAGTTGTCATAATTAGGTTTAATGAGAAGGCTCAGGGACATATGAAGAAAATTAACCCGTTTGTGCTAACAACAACTCTTACAAATAAGATAGGGGAAATAGTATTTGCAAAAGTCCTGAATGATGGCAACTTATTGGTAAGATGTGCGAATGAGGAACAACTTGAGAAAGCACTCAAGCTAAAAGAGATAGGAAAATGCAAGGTGGAATACACTGGGAGGGTGGGAGCACAAAACAGTGGTTGTAAAGGAGTGATCACGGGGATACCAATGAGTATAAATATGGAGGAGATAAAGAGGAATATCAAAGGAGGGAAAGTAATGAATGTTCAAAGACTGAAAACAACAAAGGAGGGAGTGAAAAAGGAAAGTGAATCAGTATTGATTGAATTTGAAGAAGAAAGAGTGCCAAGGAAGGTGTTCCTGGGTTTCATGAGTTACCCAGTAAGGGTGTATGTGCCAAAGCCATTGAGGTGCTATAATTGTCAAAGGTTTGGACACGTGGCTAAAAACTGTAAAAGGCAGAGGAGATGTGCTAGATGTGGGGGTGATCATGAATATGGAAAGTGCGGAACAGGAGTTCAACCAAAATGCTGCAATTGTGGAGGAGCTCATAATGTTGCATATAGTGGGTGTGAGGTTGTGAGATGGGAGACTAAAATTCAAGAAATAAGAGTGAAAAGAAAGATCACTTATTCAGAAGTTGTAAGAATGTCAAGAGAACAGAATAATGCTCCTAATGAACAGGGAGCAATAGGGATACGAGAGATGCAACAAAGAACAAATGACAGGATTTATGTAGACAAAAAGGCTCTAGTAACATTCATTGAAGGAGTGATTAATAGTACTGCTGAGGTAAAGTCAAAAAGTGACAAAATTCAGCTGGTGGTAAAAGCAGCAGTAAACCATTTAGGGTTAGTAGGACTGACATGGGAGGAACTGAGAGAGAACCTCAGTAATCAGTCAAGCCAGGAAGTGTCATGTGTTGGTTAATACTAATTATGGTGATTCTTTTACAATGGAATGCAAGGAGCTTACTGGCCAATAGCCAGGAATTCAAGCACTTTATTAAAGAAATGGTTGTAAAACTGAATGTAGTGTGTATTCAGGAAACTTGGTTGAAACCAACTTTAGACTTTGTGGTATATGGGTATACAATGATAAGGAAAGATAGAAATCTAGGGGGAGGAGGAGGTTGTGCTATGTTAATCAAGCAAGGTATACCATATAGGGTACTGGAGAAAGGAGACGACCAGGAATACATAGTGGTGGAAGTGTGGGAGAGAGGGGAGGGAGTGGTTATAATTAACTACTACAATCCATGTAAAAGGTTGGATTTGGACAGCCTATTAAAGATACAAGGACAAAACAGACATAAAGTAGTGTGGTGTGCAGATTTCAATGCTCATAGCACAATATGGGGGGATCAGATTACAGATCCAAATGGAAAGGTAATTGAAGATTTGATGGAAGAAAGGGATTTGGTGTGTATGAATGATGGTAGCGGCACAAGGATAGATATAACAACAGGAACTGAGTCAGTGTTAGATATTACGTTAGTGTCTAATACCTTGGCTGGCATTAGTAACTGGGGAGTTTGGACTGCTTCAACAGTAGGCAGTGATCACTACCCAGTTTTGTGTTCAGTGGGTGAAAGAGTTGAAGTAAGACCAGGTGGTGGAACCCCAAAGTGGGTGTTTGAAAAAGCTGATTGGGGTAAGTTCCAGAAGTTGAGTGAAGAAGGGTTGACAAAGATTGATATTTCTGGAAATGTAGATGAATTAAACAGTCAGGTGACTTCAGCAATTATCATGGCAGCAGAAGGATCTATACCTAGGAGTAAAAATAGGATGAATAGAAAACTGGTACCATGGTGGACAGAGGAATGTTGTCAGGCTGTAAAAAACAGAAATAGAGCATTCAGGCTAGTTAAAAGAACCCATAATATGCAGCATTTGGTTCAATATAAGAAAGCACAGGCAGTGGTGAGAAGAACTATACGTCAAGCTAAAAGGGCAAGTTGGAGGAGTTTTTGCGACTAGGTAGGAAGAACAACACCTGTGGGAGAGATATGGGGAATGATTAAGAGGATGGGAGGAGATAGAAGGGAATGGGAATATCCAGTAATGATATCTGAGGAGGAAACTGCAGTCTCCAGTAGGGATAAGGCTGAGGTCATGGCCAAGTCATTTGTACTGATACACAGTTCAGAAAATTTGTCTGAAGAAGAAGGGAAAGAATAATGAGCCAACACCCAGGTGTGTTAAGCAGGAGGGAAGGAACAGATGATATAATTGATGATCCATTTACATTAGCAGAAATGGTGAGAGCAATAAAGAGATCGAAACCAACCTCCCCAGGGAAAGATCTGATATGCTCTGTGATGCTAAAAAATCTAGGAGAAGGAGCGCTCTTGAAGTTGCTGCATTTTTATAACAGAGTGTGGGAGGAGGGAAGATTACCAAGTGCATGGAAAGAAGCAGTAGTAATTCCAATAAGGAAGCCTGGCAAGGATCTGTCAAAACCCACTAGCTACAGACCAATTGCATTAACATCAAGTATATGTAAGATAATGGAAAGGATGATAACAGAAAGGTTATCATATGAGCTTGAGAAAAGGGGAATGCTGGCAAGTTATCAGAGTGGTTTTAGAAAGGGAAGGAATTCCATGGACTCAGTGATTATGTTAGAGACTGAAATAGGGAAGCCCAGGCAAATAGAGAGTCAGTAGTGGCAGTGTTCTTTGACATTGAAAAAGCCTATGATATGATGTGGAAGGAAGGATTATTAATTAAACTGCACAAGATGGGGGTTGGTGGGAGAGTTTTTAATTGGATTAAAGATTTTTTGTTTGGTAGAAAAATTCAAGTTCGGATTGGATCAGAATTATCAAAACAGTACATAGTGGAAAATGGCACACCTCAAGGTAGTGTGATTAGCCCATTACTTTTCATGATTATGATCAATGATGTCTTCACAAAGGTACCAGTGGATATAGGTAGGTCACTGTTTGCGGATGATGGGGCCTTGTGGAAAAGAGGCAGGAACATGGACTATATAATCAGGAAACTACAAGAAGCAATTGATGAAGTGGTGGAGTAGGGTTATGATTGGGGATGTAGATTTTCAGTAGATAAAACTCAAACTGTATTTTTTACCAGGAAAAGGGTTGAGGTAGGGAAGAAGTTAAGGATGTATGGGGTTGAATTAGAAAGGGTTGCATCATTTAAATTTCTGGGAGTTATATTTGATTCACGATTAACATGGGCAGACCATATCAGGAAAGTTGAGGAGAAATGTAAAAAAGTAATAAATGTGATGAGATGTTTGACTGGTAGGGAATGGGGAGCAAGTTGTTCAGCTTTGAAGAGAATGTATGTGGCTTTAGTAAGATCTGTATTGGATTATGGAAATATAGTATATGGATCAGCAGCTAGGTCTCTTATAAGGAAACTGGATGTGATTCAGGCTCAGGCCTTGAGAGTGTGCAGTGGGGCTTTTAAAACGTCACCAGTGTCAGCCCTACAGGTAGAAATGGGAATAATGCCTTTGGAACTAAGAAGGATGCAACTGATGGCAAACTACTGGGCTAACTTGCAGGGGCACAATGATTCTCACCCTACTAAAGGAGTGTTGCAGGAGTGCTGGGAAAATGGGAGGTTTCAGAGGGATACCTTTAGTCGGGTAGGGAATGATATCGCGAAAGAATGTGGAGTGTTTGATCTGAGGATAAGTCCTTCAGTAGTTTATCCGGTTGTAGCTCCATGGAAGCTTGTATGGCCTGACATAGACTGGCATTTGTTAGAGGTAAAAAGGAAAGAAAGATATAAAACAGATAACTGTCATGTGCTGGAAAAGTATAGTGATTATGCTCACATTTATACAGATGGTGCGAAGGAACCTGAAACAGGAGTGACAGGGTTTGGGGTGGTAATACCAGCAAAAGAAATTGGAATCAGCAGAAGAACATCTAATAAGTTAGGGGTGTTTACAGTGGAGATGCTGGCAGTGTTGGTTGCGTTGCAATGGGTGCAGAAAGCCAGACCATCCAAAGCATTGATATGTTCAGATTCATCCTCAGTTCTAGCAAGTTTAAGGTCTTTTCACACAAACAGTCGGCAAGATGTACTTTATGAAGTCCTTCAGTTAGTTACAAGAATTGCAAATCAGGGAGGTCAGGTAAAATTTCTATGGGTTCCAGCACATGTAGGGGTGAAGGGGAATGAGAGGGTGGATGAGTTGGCAAAGAGGGCGTTAAAGAAAGAAAATGTGGAAATGCACATTAGTATCAGTAAAGCAGAGGTTAAGTGTGTAATCTGGGAAAAAGTCAACCGAATGTGGCAAGAAAGGTGGGACAGGGAGGGGAAAGGGAGGCATCTATATCAAATACAAAAGAGTGTTGCAGTTACTAGGGTAAGTAATGGAAACAGAAGAGAGGAGACTGTGGACTAGGTTAAGGCTGGGACACTGTGCATTAAACAAAACATTGAAAATGATAGGGAAACACCAGACAGGATTGTGTGAGGAATGTCAGGAAGAGGAGTCAGTAGAACATGTAGTTCTGAGTTGCAGGAAGTATGGGATACAGAGAGAGATGATGAGAATTAAACTAAGGGAATTGGGGATGCAGGAATTCACATTAAAAGGGTTGCTGGGCATGGGTGAGAGAGCACAAGTCCGGGTATTTTTAGTGTTTTTAAGGGGTACAGGGGTTTTTTATAGAATATGACGAATAAACAGGAATAGGATACTAGGATGGTCAAAGATGGGAGGGTGAAGTGTAGGTTTGTGTGTGTGTGTGTGTGTGTGTGTGTGTGTGAGATTGGGTGAAGGGATTTAGAATGTATGTCTAGTGCACATTCTGGAGCAGAGGGTGGCGGTAATGCACCATTAAGCTGGATGCCAACCGCCGTAAAACAAGATACAGACAGACAGGATTTATTAGACATATACTGGTCTCTGGAACAATCCTGATGTCCAATAAAGCTGGCATTGAATTCTGTACAAACCCAAGGAATTAAAGTAATTGTTGGATACTATTGAACTGAAACCAAAGGAATACTCTGCAGTACTCTGGTCATGGATACAAAAGATTCATAGTGTTGTCCTGTTGACCTTTTAAACAATGTAACTATCAGATTATCACATTGAGCAAACT
Organism: Mobula hypostoma; assembly: GCF_963921235.1. Lineage (NCBI taxonomy): Eukaryota > Metazoa > Chordata > Chondrichthyes > Myliobatiformes > Myliobatidae > Mobula > Mobula hypostoma. The sequence goes on from NC_086097.1 coordinate 142,441,118, forward strand.
TTCTGTTCATTGTATCAGTGAGGCTTTAAAGCTACTAAGTTTATTTTGAACTGGACTCTAGTTTTATTAGTCAGCTGATACAATTTGGCCCAAAATGTGTAATACTGGTGATTAACTATTGCTCTGGGTCAAGAATAACTCAGGATAAGTGTAGTATCCATTAATTCTGTCTCAACCATTATGAAATAGGACATAATCAATCTGAAAAGACTGATCGTTTTCACACAGTTCATCTCCGACCAGGAATGAATTAATAACTGTTGCCTGGAGAGGTATCTCGTTCACCTGGATCTGAGAACATTCAGTTCACAAAGAAGCATTATAGACAGCTGTCAAAAAAAGGCTTACCTCTCATCAAATGCAGATGGATTAAAACACAGGCTCAGCTTTGTGTCAACTAAACTCCAAACATAAATGAAAGTGGAACATGTCTCTGAAGATTTGTGTGTAGCTATAGTTAGTTTAATACTGCCAATTGAAGGAAACTGTTACTGTGCTTTAACTCACTGCTCTACTCTCATGATGATATAAGTCAGCACAGCTCAAGTGCCATACATAAATTAACATATGAAACCCTATTGTTGGTAAAATCTCAGGTGGCGATGAGGAGGCGGGCAGGAGTCAGATAGCTTGGCTGGTTGAGTGGTGCCACAACAATATTGCACGCAATGTCAGCGAGACAAAGGAATTGATTATGAGCTTCAGGAAGTGGAAGTTGGGAGAGAGTTCTCATTAAGGGATCAGTAGTGAGAAGAGTGAGTAGCTTTAAGCTCCTGGGCCCAACATACTGATGCAATCACAAAGACATGCATGGCTCTATTTCAACAGAAGTTTGAGGAGATTTGGTATATCACCAAGACTATTGTGAATTTCAATAGAAGTATGGTGGAGGGCATTCTGACTTGTTGCATCACAGTCTGGTAAGGAACCTCCAACGCACAGGACTAAAAGAGGCCGCAAGAGCTGCAGACTCAACAAACTCCATCATGGGCATTACTCTCCCCACCAGCAAGAACATTTTCAAGAGGTGATGTCTCAAGAAGTGTCATCCATCATTATGGACCCTCACCATTCAGAATATGGCCTCTTCTTGTGACTACCATCGGGGAGGAAGTACAGGACCCTAAAGATGCATACTAAATGATTTAGGAACAGCTTTTTCCCCTATGCCATCAGGTTTCTGAATGGTCCTCAACATTACCACATTATTCCTTTTTTTTACACTATTTATTTTGTAATTTATAGTCTTTGCACTGTACTGCTGCCACAAAACACACATCTCACATCATGTAAGATACAATCACAAAGAAGGCATGCAGAGGCACTACTTCAAAGTCAGAGGAGATTTGGTATATTGAAATCTGATCCTGTGTTGCCTTTGTCAACATAACATTTTCCACCTCATTATTAACAAAATTTTCCTCTTGTAATTAATTTGGTGCTCTAACCTTCTCTGACCACATACTCAACCAAGGGGCTATTTTTCTTACGTTTAACCAAGGGGCTATTGTTTCTAATGTGAACCAGCACAGTGGGAGAGGTTAGCAGGGTGGGGGTGAGAAGGGAACAGTGTCACTGTCAGCTAGATATTCAGCTGTGAAAGGATATTACAACAAAATCTTACGACCACAGGAACACACATACTTTCCAAAGGGAATAACAGGCTGCCAATCAGGACAGGAAACCTGGAGACATTTATCACTTAATCACAGAACATGTATTTAGAATGGCACAGAAATAGAACAGGTCCTTTAGCCCACAATGTCTGTGCCAAGCATGATACCAAATTCAACTAATCCCTTCTGCCTGCCCACAATATATATATTCTCCATTCCCTGTGTATTTATGTGCTCATCTAAAAGCCACTTCATTTTGAAATGATGGGGCCATGTGGAGTAGAACCAATACAAACCACATTTGAGTCTGCTGGGGATTTACAAGACCATTATAGCTTAGTACGACAAAGCCCATTCTCTTTGTCCTATAGAGCCCTGCTCTTGACGCTGTTATTAATGACTTGCCTTCATAGTTGATGCATCCATTTGCATCCTCTTGACCAGCCAACAGTTGCTCCACTTCATCCTCTGTCAACTTCTCACCTGTTGGTGAAATTTGAAGGGAGATGTCAGCACAAGGATAGGCCCTCACTGGGAGTAATAACCACAGAGTCCAAATCCATTATGATTACTTTTACTCTTCTCTCATTTTCTCCCCTCACACATGCCTACTCCATGTTGAAGATGAAGATGCTGTGGCAGAGAAAGTGGCAAATGTCATGCAGGTGTATCTCATGGAGGGTGCAACAAGGGTTGAAGGATTTGGTTCGGCTGCATGGGATTCCAGTGATTGAATCTCAGCCAGTCTTTAAGGTGGGTTAGCAAAATTACTCTGGGCAATCTGAAATGGGAAATTAATTCAAAGTTTATCCACATCACAAGAATTAGTCTTTAAAAATGGTAGAAAACCCATTATTCTTCAGAGAGAATCTGAGAGCAGAGTTGAATTCGGTTAGCAAGATAAGGAAAAGAAAGGAAGGTGGGATCTTTACTAGGGTTCCTACTTAATAGCTCTAAAGTCATTAAGTCCCAATCACAAGAATTGCACCTTAATTGATGCATTTCTACAAAATTTATGGAATCAATAAGAAAATACTCCATCAGTAGAATTTATTGATATTTGGTATTAATTTATGTGATCCAGATAAGCTCCCTCCTTCCCCTTCAACTAACACTGATCACCTGTCACCTTCTTCCAAAGAGCACCAACTGCCCCTCCCCCCCCATTCTTGATGGGGAACCCACTGACTCTAAGTGTACGGAATTAATTCCTTCTGGGAGTGTCACCTGATATCATTAATCTTGCAGAAGGCAAGCTCCTTTCGTGGCATACCAAATAACTCAAAATTGACAGAACCCAGTTCATTCAGCTCCCTTCCTGTTTCAGGATGTTTGGTGGCGAATGTTTGTCCAAATATTTAATTGCATTCCTCCTGTCCCGCCAGCTACAGCTGAAATATAACCAAAGACTTGTTTATTTATTTTCTTCTGGCAAGCAGACTGAAGCTAAAATTACTTACTAAAAGGATTGTATGGAAATGAATACACATTCTCGGATGACACATTGTACAAAAGGGAGGGACATTCAAATATACTGTCATTTTGATGGTACCATTTGCCTTTTCAGCTAAAATTAAAAATACTGTATGCAGTCTTCAAAATACAACCGGGCGTTCACTTGTGCCTTTACTAATATTCCTCCCACAACTACAAAATAAGATGACACAGACTAACAAGTCATTCTTTCATTTTCTGTTTGAGAGACATTTCTGTGCACAAATTGATTGCTGTGCTACAGCTGTGACTATATCTCATTACCTGACTGAAGGGTATGAGAGATGAAAAAAATAATTTAAACACAATTTAGCAGCTCACTTTTTTTTCTAGGCTATTGGTAGTATTACAGTTTTGATGGGTTTATTGTATTTTATTTGTACTGGCTATATGAGCTGACGTCTGACCCATCAGCAGATTAATATTACTGACAGTGAGGCTGGAGTGCAAATATATTTGCTCCCATGATGTTAATATACTCTATTAATCTTCTGAACATTTCAGGTGTTTGCAGAGAATGCTGTCTGCTGAGCCAGCAGTTTCTCTGTGGTTGATTGGTTGCTGTAACTTTCTGCAGCTTTTTTGATGGGGATAGAAATGTTAGCTTATATCTCAATCCTGGTTACCCTCTAATAAGAATGTGCAGGTACCTGTGGGTATCAAATTAATGAGAGGACTAGATTCTACTTTGATGTCCTCTGTGGTGCAATTGGAAGCTGAAGCTCAAGGGGCAATTGTACAATTAAAACTGGGTGACTCAGCTCTTCATGATTCTAATTTCTCCTTTTTTTTGGAACCTACTTTCTTAAGTGGGCAAAACGAAGATCTCCCTAAAGCTAAGTGTTCCTTCTTTAAACATGCATAGAGGGTCCAAATATGCCATTTCACTGAACTGATTGTAGAAAGACAAACCAAGCTAAAATTCTCTTTCAGTTTTTATTTTATATAGTGTGTTGTCTGATCCTATGGTCATTTATTAACATTTCAGGATCTGCAAATCTAAAGTTAAAAGTGATTGCCGGTTTGAGAGAGATACTTGCATGCCCTTGTGTTTCTACTAAATTATTACTTCCCTTTTTAGTTGCAATGGCTCACAAATGCAAAAACAAAACTTTAAATGCATGAAGATTTCCCTGCTAAGCATTAGGCGACAATTCTTTGACATTACTTCTGACTTTTTTTCAGTGAAAGGAGACACCATCACCTCCAAGTCTCAGCTATCCTGACTTAAACTTAGGCATTTCCACTGGGTTCAAGTCTGGGAAGTTCCATGTTTGTCAGCACTATGACACCCTCACAACATAGACTGTAGCAGTTCAAGAAGAAAGCAGACTATCATGTTCTACATTGTTCATTGAGAGTGAACAATTGAACCTAATGGCATTTCTTTATTACTGTAAATATTAACACTCTCATAAACTAATAATATTGCAAGATAGAGTTGAAAAGGAATAATAATTACAATAACTGTTTCTGGTAACTAGGCTTTTGCTATTTATTATATATTTACCAACATTAAGTCAGTCATTAATACTGTATAGCTTTAGGTCACTGTCAATAATGTTGGACGACATCTTGTCCTCATGTCTGCTGTGACGTAATTCCATTTTAGATACTCTGACTTAATACCCGAAACGGCTATTGTCCCCCCTCCCACTCCCTCTAGCATTAAATTGGCAGATGTCTCAAGCAGGTGCAAGTAAAAGGACAGTCCTTCTAATCCATTCAAGGGCATGTCGATTCAGTAATGTCCTTCTTCCATATTGGGGAACTTTCTGAATGAGTTAAATTCTCAGGATCAACGAGGAATGGACATATCCTTGTAAGCTTGGAACAGAGCCCTGTTTGGGTTAATCTCTCATTATGGCAAAGCTTGGCTCTACCACTGTGCTAAATCCTTACTATAATCTCAGTGGGATCTCTTTTACAAGGAAGACCAAGGATAAGAAAAGCAATTGAGTATATTGAGGTCCATTACAACCATGTCAATTATCTTCCTTTGAGTACCTTATAGTGTTCATTTCATTACCTTTCTTGCCAAGATATTCAAAACATTTGTTCAGCCTTGCCATGCAGAAATCTTTCAGTGTCTGTTCTAAATTTATATTCCACCTGTGTTCTTTTACAATGGCATTCAGAGTAATGAATAGCACATAGACAAACGTGGCCAGTTTTAACCCACACAGGCAAGGAGGTACGTAGCATACTTTCACAGACTTAATTTTGTTTCTGGACACCATTCTTATTGATTGCAAATTCTTCCAGCTTTCTTAAATAATTCTCAAGTGGAAATTAACAGCTAGTAGTCAAGGTGCTTGGCTTATTTGGAAAGGAATTCAATAATGATTTTAAAAGGAGCAAAATAAAGGATGTAGGGAAAGGCTAAAATGGATTCAGTACTGGCACCAGTGAAGTGAGCTGACTAGATTACTGTAACTTACGTGACTCTTTAGGGTTGCAAATTGTAAGCTCCTTCCAAAGATGCGGAGGTAGGCAGTGATAATGTTTTGGAGCAAATAATTAAGAAAATAATGGGTTTGCCTATGAAAAATTATGGGAAAATGGATGAAAGTTGGCATGAATTTGCTAAAGACAGATTAAGTCTGACCATCTTCACTAGGGTTTTGTTGAAGCAAAGGACTGGTATTGATGAAGATACAGTTATTGGAATTTTAAATGTCAGCATGATGCATCTCTGACCAACTGTGATGTCTTGCAGACAGCTTACAAAACTATTGAATACCCTCCTTCTTCCAGATGCCACTTCTTCTTCTGAACTGCGATTGATTGCAGCCTGCAGTTTCCCTTTTAAGAATGTATTTTTTTTTTGACTAGCTGAGCAATCTGGTGCTTCTGCTATCTCCTGAGCGATTTGGCATGAATTACAAGAATGGTCGTCCCTGGGTGTGGCTGTGTCGATTCCTAATGGTGGACCACAACCCTTGGTCAGCTCCATTACGCTGCGTCATTCGAAGCGTCGAGCAAGATTGAAATGAATGAGGATGAGAACATAAAACAAACAGGTGTTCAGTGCCATCCACCTGCATTTGACCAGTCTTCCCCTCGCTGCTGCCAGCTGAAGCAACAGGAGTCTTGGGTTCCATCTGCAAGATTTGATCACCTCGGCAACTCATGGATGTGGACTCACTTTTGGCTGCGGTTTGATGTTTAATGTCCTCAGCACTGAATATACTTTACTATTTGCACAATTTGATCAAGGCACTTCATCGTGGAACTGGATCTGCGGCTGTGGCCTGCAGCCATTGACACAGTGCCAAACTGACTGACTCTGTGGCTGTGGCCACGGCCACCAGTTCCTGGATCGGCTTCACTCACCTCGGTGGCTCGTGGTTGTGCATGCACTTTTCGGGATTCTGCAGTGTGGAGTTTAATCAAACACGAGTTATTTGTTCACTTTTTATTTTTGCACTTTTGATGGTCTTGTTGTGTGGGGTTTTTCCTTAATCGGGTTCTATGGTATTTCTCTGTTTTTTCTTTTGAAGTTTGAACTCAAAAGTAGTTCCCAAAAGTATCACATGATAGAATTTTAAGAAAAATAAAGACCATGGGATTATAAGGGCAATGGTACAGTCGATATAAAGCAGGGGTCCCCAACCTTTTTTGCACTGCGAACCGGTTTAATATTGACAATATTCTTGTGGACCGGCCGATCCGCCGGGGGGGGGCGGGGGCAGTAGGATTGCCAACGGACAAGAGTAGCGGTCAAATACGTTGTGTTTACCCATTAAGACTACAATGACCATGAAGCCTTGCGCGGGCACCAGTGTGCATGCGCGTCGTAATGTACCGATTCCCCCCCCCCCCCGCACCACAACTCCTTTTTGGAGATTCTGTTCAGGGGTGGGGGGTGGGTAGTGTTAATCACGACCGGAATGTAGGTGATAAGTGGCTAATACACTCAATTTCGTTTCTAAAAGGGTTCATCTAACGAATTTAATATTAAACACACAGCGCATATTTTCCTTGCATGAATATAGTGATAAGTCAATTATCAGGGGAGCTTGAAGTAAGTGTTGAACGAACTTCCAGTAGGAATGGCAGAAGCAGTTTCGATATTATCATTTAAAGAAAAAATAGATAGCTATATGGACAGGAAAGGAATGGAGGGTTATGGGCTGAGTGCAGGTCGGTGGGACTAGGTGAGAGTAGCGTTCGGCACAGATTAGAAGGGCAGAGTTGGCCTGTTTCTGTGCTCTAATTGTTATATGGTTATATAAGTAAGTCAAAAACATCATAACATTTTAAGTAACGTTTGGATATTAAACACACAGCACATATTTTCCCCGTATGAATATATAAATCATTGAAACACACCAATATTGCTGAATCAGTGGGAGCCCTGGGCTTGTTTTCCTGCAACAAGACGGTCCTATCGAGGGGTGATGGGAGACAGCGATACTCGAAGGGGGTTCCTTATGTCCAGTCTATTCCGCAATTTAGTTTTCGTTGCATTCATTGCAGAAAACTCCGCTTCGCAAAGATATGTTGAAAATGGAAGCAACGTTTTCAGTGCTTTCGTGGCTATCTCAGGATATTTAGCCTTGACTTTGATCCGGAATGCCAGCAGAGATGTTATGTCAAAACATACTTTTCAGCCCGCCATCATTTGCAAACTTGAGGAGTTCATCTCCTTCCCGCGCTGACACGCATGACGCGCAGGTAAAGACCTCGCATGTGTAGTGGCTCAACAGTGCGTGACAGGGAATGAGGAAAGGTGCAGCTGACTCATATCGCCAAATCATATCGTTTCCTCGCGGCCCGGTAGCATATGCTTTGCGGCCCGGTACCAGTCCACGGCCCGGTGGTTGGGGACCGCTGATATAAAGGACAAAAGGAGTTGATTTTCCAACTTAAAGAAAATATGCAGTGGTGTTCCCATCAATTAGGACTGCTATTCATACTTATATACATTCATAAACTGGGCTTTAATATGTGGCATTATTTCAAGTCTGCACATGAAAACAGCTTGAAAATAAAGTATGTTCTGTGAAGAATAACAAACTTAAGGAAGATATAAAGAGTATTGACATGGGCCAACAGATGGCAGATGAAATTTAGTGCAGAGGTAGAATGAATGAGGAGCAGCAAAATACATTACACAGTACAATTTTAAAGGAAATGCAGGAACAAAGATCAATACAAACCTTTGACCATGTTTGAACAAGGATGTCAACTGGCTTCATTAAAAGACTTCAAGCACAAAATGAGTCTATAAATCTAATCTATTGAACATTAATTAGGCCTCAGTCGCAGCAATGTGTTCATTTCTGAGCATCACATTTCAGGATTGTTGCTAAAGTCTTAACAGATGCTGTCAGAAATGAAGATCTTAATTTTTATGACATAACTGGACAAGTAAGTGTTTTTCTCAGGTTGAATTAATCCAATGAGATAAAGAGCATTATAACGTTCTGTCAGCTTTATCCAGCAGTAGTGATAAATTGGAAGTTAGCTCATTTTTCTCAGAACCAGAGTTGGAAGTGGCTACGTGGTTGTAGTGAGATAAGAAACAACAGGTTCACACTGTGACATCTCTAATAGCATACAGAGCCTCAATGGTAGGCAGAAGAGCTGGATGTTAATATGGTAATAGGAGATCTAGAGGCTTAGGCTAAGACTCCAAAATATCCAGTGGTAAGACCTGGTCAAGGGATCTATAATGGGGAGTGTAGTCTATGCATGAACTGTCAGGAGGAATCAATTCCATGCTTCTCTGTACCATACTGACCTTTGAAATTATGCATTTTGCATCTTTTATCACTTAATCCTAAAATTACATACCCAATGTAGCTAAGACATGGCGAAGTTCAGCTCCCATTACTGTGCCATTTCCTTCCTTATCAAATACTCTCAGACCTTCAACGAAGTCTTCAAATGTTCCTTGATCCTTAACTTTGCAGATATGTTGATGCATTGGCAGAAAGGTGTCAAAGTCCAACAGCTTGTTGTTCATATCTGTAAAATAAATGAAGACAAGATTACCTTACAAATAACATCCACATTATGCACAACATTGCATAAAGCATTTTTAGATTTCAATACTTGCACACTGGACAATGTCTTCCACTGTAACTAAAACAGAAGATACTGGAAATACTCAATAGGTCAGACAGTATGTCTAGATACAGAATGAGGTCAATTACCTATTGTAGCACATGTTTGTTTTGTTTCTCATTCCTCTATTTTCCCTCTATTTATATTTCCTTCAGAGAGAGTAGCATGAACATCTTCACCACTGTCCTTTAAATCAATGCTATTCTAAGTCATCCATTTTCTCTTGGTCTTCACCCTCCCACATTTATCACTTTGGTTTTCCCCATCCCTCTCCTTCTCTGCAATTTAGAACATGTAGGCCCTTTCTAGTAATACCTCAATGGACAATCCCCTCTTCCAAGAATGAATTCATTACAATTGCCTATGTTCTTAGGTCTGGAAACCCAAACTGGACACAATATTCAGCTGTGATTTCTCAGGGGCTACATGCTTGCAGTAAGAACACTTCAGTCTTGTACTTGCATCCTGTTACAATAAAGACCAAAATACCTTTTACCTCCCTAACTGCTATACCTGTATGTTAAATTTCAGCAATTTAGTAACACGGACATCTAGTTTTATTTAAACTAACACCTTTCAATCGCTTATCATTTAAAAATGTCTCTGTTTTTATGCTTTTGTTTCTACTAAAGTGAATGAATTAATTTTTTTCAACACACACAAAATACTGGAGGAACTCAGCATGTCAGGCAGCATCTATGGAAAAGAATAAACAGTCTACCTTTTAGCTGAGATCCCTCATCAAGACTGGAAAAGAAGGGTAAGATGCCAGATTAGGAATATTGACGTGGACTGGACTGGCAGAAGGTGAGGGGATGGAAGATCAGCTAGACGGTGATAGATTAAGCCACTGGGGGGAGAGGGGGGATGAAGTAGGAATCTGTGAGGTGACTGGTGAAAATGGCAAAGGACTGGAGAAAAGGAATCTGATAAGAGAGGCGAGTGAACCATAGGAGAAAGGGGAATGAGGAGGGGTACCGGGGGTGGCAATAGGTAAGTGAGGAGAAGAGGTAAGAGGCCAGAGAGGGGAACAGAAGAAGATGGGGGAGGGAAGAAAAGAAATTACTAGAGAAATTGATATTCTTGCCATCAGGTTGGAGGCTACCTAGACGGAATATGAGGTGTTGCTCCTCCAACCTGAGTGTAGCCTCATCGTGGCGGAATAGGAGGCCACATGTTGAAATGGGAACAGGAATGAGGATAGGAATTTAAATGGTTGTCCACCAGGAAATTCCACTTTCTGATGTCCTTTCTCAGTTCCTTTGTCAAAAATACTATTCCCTTTTCTCAGTTCCTTTGTTTCCACTGCACCTGTTCCCAGGATGAGGCTTTCCTCTCCAGGACATCAGAAATATCCTCCTTCTTCAAAGATTGAGGTTTCCCTTCCTCCACCATTGAAGCTGCCCTCACTCGTATCTCCTCCATTTCCTGGATGTTTGCACTCAACTAATCTTCCTTAACAGGGATAGAGTTACTCCTGTCCTCACCTATCACTCCATGAGCCTCTGCATCCAACACATCATTCTTCACAACTTCCACCATCTTCAACAGGACCCTATCAGCAAACACATCTTTATCTCCCCCTCACTCCCCACCTTTCATAAGGATCGCTCCCTCTGTGATTCCCTTGTCCGTTCATTCCTCCCCACATATCTCCCTCCCGGCATGCATCCCAGCAAGCGGCAAAAATGTTACACCTGCCCATTCACCTCCTCCCTCACTTCCATTCACCTCCTCCCTCACTTCCATTCAGTTCCTTCCAGTCGAGGCAACAAGTCACCTGCAAATTTCTTGGGTTCATCTACTGTATCAGTGCTCCCGACACAGCCTCCTCTACTCTGCTGATATCTGACATAAATTGGTTTTTGTCGAGCACCTCTGCTCCAACTGCAAAAAATGGAATTTCCTGATAGCTAACCGTTTTAATTCCTATCCCCATTCCTGTTCCGACATGTCAGTTCATGGCCTGCTCTTCTGCCATGATGAGACAAATCATGATCAGATTCTTCATCTACGGCCCTTTGACCATTTCACCTATCACCCCACAGCATCTTACATCACCCCACTCCCCCACCCACGTGGCTTCACCAACCACCTTTTAGCTGGTCTTCCCCCTCCCCCATCTTCTTATTCTGGCATCTTCCTCCTTTCTTTCTAGTCCTGACGAAGAGTCTCGGCCCAAAATGTTTACTGTTTAGTCATTTCCATAGATGCTGCCGAACCTGCTGAGTTCCTCCAGCATTTAGTGTGTTGCTGTTTATAGATAGATAGGTATACTTTATTAATCCTGAGGGAAATTTGGTTTCGTTACAACCGCACCAACCAAGAATAGAGCGTAAATATAGCAATACAAAAAACCCCAACAATCAAACAACAAAATGCAAAACTATGCCAGATGGAAAATAAGTCCAGGACCAGTCTATTGGCTCAGGGTGTCTAATCCTCCACGGGAGGAGCTGCACGTTTGATGGCCACAGGCAGGAACGACCTCCCGTGCCGCCAAGTGTTGTATCACGGTGGAATGTGGCCGAAGTCCAACAGTAAAAAGTTCAATACTCAGTCTGCAAACACGTTCCTTGATGGTAATATACCCCGGATTGCACCATCCGTTTATCAAACATGATTATAACCTTTCGTAAATCCACATTGACTTTGCCCAGCCCTGTTATTACTTTCTAAGTATTCTGTTACCATAATAATTACTTACACTTTTTTACTACTGTGGATGTTCTGCATTTTATAGTCTTCTCCCCTCTTTTATAAATGGAATGGGATTATATTTGTTAACCTTCACTCTGTGGAAACTATTTTTTAAAAATCAATGGTATTTTGTATCCACCATCTCTGTATTTAACTCTTTCAAAATCTTGGGATATAGTCATTAGATCCTAGAGTCAGAGATGAGAAGTACAGGACAGAAACAGGCCCTTCAGCCAATCTATCCCATGCTAAAACCATTCAAACCGCTTACTCCCAACAACCTGCACTGGGACCACAGCCCTTCATAGCCCTACCATCCACATACCTATCCAAACTTCTCTTAAGCGTTGGAATTGAGCTTGCATGGACCACTTGTACTGGCAGCTCATTCCACATTCTCATGACCCTCTGAGTGAAGAAGTTTCCCCTCATGTTCACCTTAAACTTCTCACCTTTCACACTTAAGCCATGACCTCTGCTTGTAGTTCCACCCAACCACAGTGAGAAAAAGCCTGCTTGCATTTACCCCATCTATACCCCTTACAATTGTGTGTACCTCTATCAATCTCCCCCCAGTCTTCTACGTTCTAAAGAATACAGTCCGAACCTCTTCAATCTTTCCTTATAACTCAGCTCCTCCAGTCCCAGCAATATTCTTGTAAATTTTCTCCATACTCTTTCAACCTTGTTTACATCTTTCCTGGAGGTAGGTGACCAAAACTGTACACAATACTCCAAATTAGGCCTAACCAACGTCTCATACAACATAACATCCCAGCTTCTGTACTCAGTACTTTGATGTATGAAGGCCAATGTGCCAAAAACTTTCTTTATGACCCTATCTATCTGTGACGCTACTTTCAACAAATTATGAACCTGTATTCCTAGATCCCTTTGTTCTACCACACTACATAAGACCAGAAGACATAGGAACAGAATTAGGCCATCCAGCCCATCGAATCTGCTCCACCATTCCATCATGGCTGATCCCGGATTCCACTCAACCCCATAAGCTGCCTTCTTGCCATATCCTTTGATGCCCTGACCGATCAGAAAACAATCAACTTCCACCTTAAATATACCCATGGATTTGGCCTCCACTGCAGTCTGTGGCAAAGCATTCCACAGATTGACTACTCTCTGGCTAAAAAAAATTCCTCCTTACCTCTGTTCTAAAAGGTCACCCCTCAATTTTGAGGCTCTGCCCTTTAGTTCTGAATACTCTCACCATAGGAAACATCCTCTCCACATCAACCATATCTAGTCCTTTCAACATTCGGTAGCTTTCAATGAGATCTCCACGCATTCTTCTAAATTCCCAGTGAGTACAGGCCCAAAACTGCCAAACGTTGCTCATATGATAACTCCCTCAATGCCGGAATCATCCTCATGAACCTCCTCTGGACTCTCTTCAATGACAATATATCCTTTCTGAGATATGGGACCCAAAACTGTTGACAATACTCTAAGTGCGGTCTGACGAGTGTCTTATAAAGGCTCAGCATTATCCCTTTGCTTTTGTATTCTATTCTCCTTGAAATAAATGCCAATATTGCATTTGCCTTCTTTACCACAGACTCAAGCTGTAAATCAACCTTCTGGGAGTCTTGCATGAGGACTCCGATGTCCCTCTGCACCTCTGATGTTTGAACATTCTCCCCATTTAGATAATAGTCTGCACTATTGTTCCTTTTACCAAAATGCATTATCATACAATTTCCAACACTGTATTCTATCTGCCACTTTTTTGCCCATTCTTCCAATTTGCCCAAGTCCTGCTGCAATCACATTGCTTCCTCAGCACGATCTACCCTTCCACCTATCTTCATATCATCCACAAACTTTGCCGCAAAGCAATTAATTCCATTATCTGAATCATTGACAAACAATGTGAAAAGTAGCAATCCCAATACTGATCCCCGAGGAATAACACTGGCAGCCAACCTGAAAAGGCCCCTTTTATTCCCACTCCCTGCCCCCTGCCTGTCAGCCATTCCACTATCCATGCCTGTATCTTTCCTGTAGTGCCATAGGATTTTATCTCGTTAAGCAGCTTTATGTGTGGCACCTTATTAAAAGCCTTCTGAAAATCCAAGTAAATGACATCCACTGCCTCTCATTTGTTCACCCTGCTTGTTACTTCCTCGAAGAACTCTTAACAGATTTGTCAGCAAGATTTCCCTTCACAGAAACCATGCTGACTTTGACTTATTTTATCATTAGTCTCCAAGTACCTCGAAACCTCATTCTTAATAATGGACTCCAACATTTGCCCAACCACTGAGGTTAGGCTAACTAGCCTATAATTTCCTTTCTTTTGCCTTCCTCCCTTCTTAAAGAGTGGAGTGACATTTGCAATCTTCCAGTCCTCTGGAATCAAGTGCCCTACCGTTCACTGCGTAAGACCTACCCTGGTTGGTCCTACTGAAGTACAAAACCTCACACTTGTCTGCATTAAGTTCCATCTGCGATTTTTCAGCCCATTTTTCCAGCTGATGCAGATCCCCCTGCAAGCCACAACAGTCTTGCTTGTTGTTCACTACACCCTTAGTCTTGGTGTCATCTACAAATTTGCTGATCCAGTGGATTTATTGCTTTAAGGCCTATTAATTTCTCCATTTTTTTTAAGCTGGTACTCTCTCTCTAAATCTGTTCTCTGCTACCATTGCAGTTTTTGCCTTAAATATTACTTTCAAACTATTGATGAATTTTTGATGTTTGATGTTGTTTGCCTACCGTGAAACCTTTTAATCTACCATGGCCAACACATAACTCATACCTTCATGTATTGCCTTGTCTGTGTGGATTTAAGATCCTAACTTCAGATCAAACTAAATTACATTTTAGATTTAATAAAAAATTCTGATCAATATACAATAGGCTTGTGTAAAATGTTATAAATTAAAAATATTAATTACCATGCATCTCAGCAAAAAGATTATTCATCATATTTATAGTCATCAAATAAATTTCCTCTGTTGGGACCCGCTCCAGTTTCCATGGGAAATGACCTGCTTATGCTGGCACCTGACAGCCAATGTAGAGGAGTTTCTGAAAGCTAAATACAGGCTGTCCTTTGGCTCTGAGTGATAATTTATGCATTCTTTATATTGAGGTTCACATCCTCACCTTAAATTCTGAAATTGTTTGAGAAAGTAGTGATATTTTCTCTGTGGCACAGGTAGTCCATGTGATTAATTTCTCACCACCTCCCAAGGCAGGTGACAGAGATTTAGAGGTTGAAATTAATCTTGAATTAATGTGTGGCACATTGGAATTCACATTTGTCTACTCTTCTTGTGGTGTGTTTTCGGGCCAATTGAGCAATCTGGCGCTTTGCTGTCTTCAAGGGGGTTTGATGAAGAAGTGTGCGGCCTTGGGGCCAAGAAGTCTGAAGACGGGGGTGGGGGTGGGCGCGAGTCCATGATCAACTATGTTTCCCGCCAACTGGAACGTCGAGGAAGATTGAAATAATTGACGTGAGAACGGAATGCGAGAGGGTGTTCAGCGCCGTCTACTAGCTTCTTGCTGACTGCTGCTGGGGGAAGGTAACTGTGTGTGATGGTCTCCCTCAAGCTCAATGTTGCCGGAGGATTGTGTGAGAGGCCTGGAACTCGGCAAGGTTCAATGGTTTATGGATTGGACTCTGCAGTTCACCTTATGATGCCTGGACTCTTTCGATTTTGTGTTTTATATTTCTGTGTTTTTCACTTGTTTTTTGCCACTTTTTTTGTTATTTGTTTTTTTTTGTGCGTGGGGGTTGGGATTTGATGTTTTTCTTTGAGCGGGTTCCTTCGTTTTCTTAATTTCATGGCTGTCTGTTGGAAGGTGAATCTCAGGGTTGTATACTGCATACTTACTTTGATATTTGTACTTTGAACCTTTATTTTTAACCCTTGTGAGTTTGTGGTTGATTTAGTGGTTCATTTTTGAAAAGGTGGTTGGTTATTATTGTATTTAAATTTTAGATGATCATGTCACAAGGGAAATGTGGTAACTGAAGAGAAAATAACTTCCATATTCAGCCCCAAATCTGATTTCCCACCCATCATCTGTGCCACTCTACGACATTTCACCTCCAGTCTCTGCCTCTTTGATCCCTAACAGTATTTCCCTGCCTCTGGGACCTGTCCAAGTGCATCCCCTGCCATCTTTTAATCTCATATGTTTCCATGTGTTCTTCACTGAGACAGTTCCCTTCCTACTGAATTCTCTGGAGTTATGTCATTTGGCCACGTTCATCTCTCTCTCTCTCTCTCTCTCTCACTCTCTCTCTCTCCCCAAGTACATATTAAGTGAACACGGTCTCTGCCTATATCACCCTTTCCATAGTGTCTTCCACCATGGAAAAAAAATTCCTATGGCTCCCCTTTAACCCTTCCTACCAATTGCTTTATGCTGATGCTTCTTGCTTTTAAGCCCCTCTGCCAAAAAAAAGGTTTTGTTACTTTTACTCAATCTAGGCCCTCACAATCTTGCTTACCTCTCCCTTCAGCATCTCCTGTTACAAAGAAAACAACACCAGCCTATCAAACCTGTCTCCATGTCCACAATTTTCCTGTCCTCACCACACCTTTGCAGATCTCCTTTGGACTGTCTCCAGTGTAATCATATCCTTCCCGTGACCAGAATTGTACTTGCTCTGACTGCGGAATAACTAATGTATATAGTTCTAGATTAACCTCTGCGCTTTTATATTCTCCTCCTTGGCTAATAAAGGAAAACGTCACTTATGTATATCAATGACATTGAGCTGAGGAAGCAGGATATCTATAAACACTCACAGTATCCTATTGACATTGAACTGAAGAAACAGGATGTCTATAAATACTCAGATTGTATCACTGACATTTAACTGATGTAGAAGTATGTCTATAAATGCTCATTCTATATGACCGGTATTTAATTGAGCAACCATGATATCTATAATTGCTTAGATTATATCACTGACATTTAACTGATATAGAAGAGTTTCTATAAATGCTCATACTATAACATGAACTAAGGAACCTGGCTCATGCTAAGAACACTGACGTTTAATCACCAGAGGAATATCTATAAATATACCTTTATGACATGTCTGTGGTTTCTCATACTTGCTCACTCATCTCTAAATTAGGACTGAGTTCATGGGATTTAATGCAATAAAGGATTTTATAATTTTGAGGAGGATAAAGCATTTTCTGAAAGCAGGTCTCTGAACAGCTTTGTGGAAACTCCTTTTATTATACATTAATTCAAGAAACAGATCCACCACTGACATCTCCAACAAGAGATAGACGTTAAATACTAACCTTGTAACAGACATAGGAATGTTTTGTTTTTAATTTAAGAAGGGCCTGAGGAACAGCACCTGATGGTCTCCTCACTAATTTAATCTTTTCATTTTTTTTTGTATCTTCAAACACTTACCTTCTTGTTTTGGTCTTCCTAAGACCTTCATGACCTCTGAATTGGTGGGGTTCTGACCCAGGGCGCGCATGACATCACCACACTGGGCATAAGTAATCTTCATCTCTAAGTTGGGCGTTCTGTCAAACAGAGTGAATGCTTCCTTGAAATCTGAAAGAAAGAAACAGTCTGAGAAGGAGCAAAGGGAATAATTGGAATTTTTTCCATGTCATAATTAGGCTGATATGGAATACTGCCAATTCCAGGTTCTTTTTACCCTCTTTACAGTGATTATATAACATATTAGTGTCTAAAGTGTACCTTTTCCCAATTATCAGCTTCTTGTTGACTGACACATTCTAGTGACCCATTTTAATTATGAATTTACTTGTTTCAGAGTGTAATTTCAGGAATAATATATGGAAAAGTATTAAATACAAAGTGAGTGAATCTCACTGCAGATATATCAGTAGACAGGCCTCAGCTGTGTGCCTGGGTCTGCATACTGTATCATTAATCTCAGTGGGACAATTTGAAACATTGGTAAAGGGAGCAGAGGTAACGTGGCCTCCGTGCTGTAATTTCATAATTCCAGATGATTACCAGTGCCGAAAGGAGATGTGCATTTGTACCTGAAAGTTGCAGCTGGAGTCATACACACCCCACCATAAAAATTCCTCATGGTAGACTGGTCCATAGGTCTTGGTAAATTGGATGCAAAATTGGCTTGGCCATACAAGACAGAGAAGGTAGTGGTGGAAGGGATATTTCTCTGACTTGAGGTCCGTGACCCAGGGGCATTCTAAAGAATCAGCACTGGGACCTGTACTGTGTGTGATATATGTGTTAGTTATCTGGTTGAAAATATAAGTGGTCGAAGTAGTAAGTTTGCAAAAACACAAAAATTGGTGGAGCCGTGGACAGCAAGGAAAAATGCAAAAGGAACAGCCGGATATAGATCAATCAGAGATCATGGCAGAGGGAATTTAAGCTGGATAAATGTGAGGTGTTGCATTTTGGAAGATCAAATACAAAAGGAAAATATGCAGAAAATAGCAAAACCCTTTGGGCTTCTGATGTACAGAGTGGTCTTGGGGTGAAAGTTCATTGCTCCCTGAAAATGGTAAAGCAATAGGATAGGGTGGCAAGAAAGCATCGATGTTCTTGCCTTCATTGTTGGGACATTGATTATAAAAGTTGGGAAGTCATTTTGCTGCTGTATAAGACTTCAGTTTGGCACATTTAGAGTACTGTGTGAAGTCTTGTTTCCACAGTAATAGGAGGCTTTGGAGAGGATACTGAAGAAGTCAGGCAAACTTGGATTGTTTTCCCTGGAGAATTGAAGGCTAAGGGGTGACCTGATGGAAGTATACAAAATTATAAGAGGCACAGAAAGGGTTCATAGTGAGAGACTTTTTGTCATGGTGGAAATTTCAAAAATTAAAGGACATGTCTTTAAGGTGAGAGGAAGAAAGTTTAAAGATGTATGAGGCGCAAGGTTTTTTTTAAACACAGTGAGTGATAGTGCCTGGAACACACTGCCAGGAGAAATCGTGGATGCAGATGCAATAGAAACATTTAAGAGACATTTAAACTGATACATGACCAGGTGTGAAACAGAAAGATACGGGCCATGTGCAGGCAATTAAGATTAGTTTAGATTAGCACCAGACTTGCTGGGATGAAGAGCCTAGGTTTGTGCTGTACTCATATGTTAAAACTTCTTTTATTATATTGCCTCTAAGTCTGTCAACAGATATGTGACTATCAATTCATTCAGAAATAACTTTGCAAAGCATATTTAAGTATGAATGGTAGTTTTGATTGGAAGGTGCCACCTGAGAGGGTACTGAGACGTACATTCAATAGTAATTTTCAATATGTTATTGTTGTGGAGACTACGGTGAGTGTTGATAAAGAGGAAGTGAATGGAAACAATTGGAAAACTTTTTCAAATAGGTGGCACAGGTTTGATGGGTCAATGAGATCGATATTTGCTGTAATATTCTCTGATGGCATGAACAGCTTTTTATTAACCTCCCTCCTCTAACGATACTGAGCTCACACAATGTCCATGGTGCTGACGCACTCACCTTCAATCTGATCAGCAGTGAATTCAAGCTGAAAAGGAAGGAATACTTGTGTTAGGCAAAAGATTTAACTTTTTTAAAAAGTTACAAGAATTATTTATTTTAAATATGATTAAAAATACACAATCGTACAGAATCATTTGTGCCTCTTATTGGAAATAATTAATTTATATGGTGCTTCAAATGAAATAAGGTATTTTAAGGGACATTACAGGAGCAGCATCAAACAATATTTGTCGTACAGTGATATAGAGGGTGATAAGAACAGATGAAAAGTTTATTCAGAGAGATAGCTTCTTTTTGGGGGGAGCATCATAAAAGGGGAAAGACAGGAAAATGTAGGAAGGGAGAGGTTCAGACTCTGGTAGCTAAAAGACAAGAGTCACTGATACTAGAAAGACTAAAATTAGTAAGAAACAACTTGTGAAACATCAAGATTTCCTATACAGCCAAAAGTCTTAGAAATTTATTTCATATTGTAAGATCGGAAAGTATAGTAACCATTATGTATAGCTTCCCAAGAACCAGTAACTAACTGAGCAAACCATTTATGGTGATGGTTAAGGAATAGACATTTACTAGTACATGGTAAAAACCCCCTTCTTCTTTGCCAAATTTGTGGCATAATCCCCTTTTGCCTTTCTGATTACATTTTAGCAGTCTGACACTCAGACATCAAGATGGCAGAGTCGATCATGCTGCTGCATCACAGCTTCAGCAACTGTGGTTCAGTCCTGACCCCTGGTGCTATCATAGTGGAATTTACAAGTTTGCTCTATGAATACACATATTTTTGCCTGGGGCTCTGATTTCCTTCCACATCCCAAAGATGTGCAGGTTGATATGTTATTTAGCTACTTTCAATCACCCTAGAGTGGATAGGTGGTAGGAGAATTGGGGTGGCACTGATGGGCACATGAGAGAAGGAGGGAATGGAATTGATAGGATTGCTCTGAAAACTGGCACACACTTGATGGGCTGAATGGCCTCCCATCTGTGTACAGAGAAATTAAGAAAATAGTGAATATCCTCTGTATATATGACTCATTCTTCACAATTTGTTATGTATTATTTTGCTCTATGTTTTATTGATCTTTTGTGCTTTATGAATGCAGATTTAACAAGAAACAGAGTCACAATCAAACAGCACATAGAGAACCTACAGAGGTGACACCTAGTGTCAGGGTTAGAGTAGCAAAGAAAAACAGTACGAACTTGCCTTTGCAGCCTGGAATGAAGGCTTTACTATAGAAGTACGTATGAGAAATAGTCAAACAAATTGGTTGCTTTTCCATTTTAAATTCTGAGAGTAAGAAAGGAGTCATCAATTCAAATTTATAATAGATTATTCAGGAAGCACCAAGAAATGCTTCTTCACAGAAAGAATTCTCAGTGTCTAGAATGTGTCTGTTTCTTTCCTGTGTGCAGAACGGTTGTTTCATTTGTATTTAACTGCAGGACTGTTCTTCATTGAGGGAAGTGATTGGTTGTTCTTTCGCTATCAGGGTGTGAAATCAGTTTTAATAATAACTTCAACGTCATTCCTTTCTGTCAGCTTTGTAAAATTTAAATATCGTGATGCTGTAAATTTGAAATAAAACATTAAATGTAGGTAATATTAATAGATCAGGCAGCAGCTGTGTAGAGAGAAAAATGCAGGAACATTTCAGGTCAGTGATTTTTCAACAGATTAAAAAAATATAAAAGCATGAAAAGAGGGCAGGGAGGAAAATGCAAAGGTAAAGGAGGAGAAATCAGATGAGAAAAAACTATGTCTGTGCAAGATGAAAACATATGTAAATGAAACAAGCAAAGGAACAAAACAGGACAAACATTACTGGAAATCAGAAGAAAAAAATATATTACTGGAAATACTCAACAGATCAGATTACCTCTGGACATTGATGTCGTTAATGTGTAAGATCAATAACTTTTCAAATTCTTTAAATGTGATGTGAATGAGAATATTAGAATTACTATCTGAAATTGTTGAGTTAGTTCAGAAAACATCAGGTATCTAACAGATGAGATACTGTTCCTAAAGTTTACAAAGGCCTTATTGGAGTCATGTTGGTAATCCAGAACAGAGAGCTCAGAGTGGGGGTGGGTGGAGGGAAAGAGGAGGGGGTGGGGGGGTGAAAATCTATAGTTAGAGATGACTGGAAGCTTAAGGGTCAAGTGCACTGGTTGAAATTAAGCATTACAAAAAATTGTCAATTTGTGTTTTCAGGCCCTATATTGTGAGCTGTGAGAACAGTATATTACATTGAACTGGAGGAACTGTCCGATACCCTTGCTGTAGGGGAGGGAAAGAGAAGATTCAGGTGTTGCATTTCTTGTGATTTAAGGGTTTTGAGTGTTTAGGCTGGTAGGGTGGAAGACAGGAGGAACTCTGTCATGGTTCTCAGAAAGAGGGGAGCCATGAAGGTACAAGTAAGGAAATCTATTGGAGCTAGCAGGAAGCTTTGTAAATTACAGCAGAAGGAATTTGTAGTTGTAGAGAAAAGATTATGTATCAGAACAATTGATATGGAAAGTGGCTCTGGCAGAACAGATGCACTTGTAATTAGGGAAGTTATTCAGCTGAGCAGATCCTTAGCTCTGCAATCAACTCTTTAATCCTCTCTGGTGTTCTGTCTTTTGCCTTCCTTTCAGATAGCCGTAAAACAAGTGCTTTTGCCAAATGTTTTGTCACTTGCAGATGGCAGTAAAATAGATGGTGCCATTGTTAATATCAGGATGTACAGACGGATCTTAAACAGCTGAGTAAGTGGGCTAAGGAATGAGAAACGAAGTTTCATTCAGATACTTGTGAGAAGCTGCATTTTGGAAAAGCAAATGTGGATAGGATATTCACAGTGAAAGGTAGAGCCCTGGGGAACGTTGTAGAACAGAGGGATGTAGAAGCACAAGTACATGGTTCCCTGAAAGTTGCACCACAGGTAGACAGGTTGATGAAGAAGGCTTTTAGCATGCTGGTCTTCATTAGTCTGGGCACTGAGTATGGAAGCTGGGATGTTATTGCAGTGTACAAGATGTTGACGAGTCTGCTTTTGGGATATTGTGTTCTGTTTTGGCCGCCCTTCTCTAGGAAAGATACCATTAAGCTTGAAAGAGCGCAGAGGAAACCTACAAGGTGTTGCCAGGATTTGAGGGACTGAGTTACGGAAAGAAGGTGAGCAGTTTGGAGCTTTTTTTATTGGAGCATAGGAGGATGAGAGGCTTATAGAATCATGAAGGGCATAGATAGAGTCAATCCACAGTCTTTTCCCTGTGGTTCAGGAAATCAAAAGCTAGAAGGCATAGAGATAAGGTGAGGGGGAGATATTTAATAGTAACTTGAGGAGCAAAATTTTCACATGGAGGGTGGTCAGTATATGGAATAAGCTGCCAGAGGAATTAGTGGAGGCAGGTACATTGGTGGATAGGAAAGGATTTAGAGAGATGGCATCCAAACACAGGTAAATGAGACAAGCTTAGATGGGAATCTTGGTCAGTATGGACAAGTTGGTCTGTATGACTCTATGACTTGCACGAATATCTTTTATTGTGGCTTAATAAAAAGGATTGTTTGATAATGTTCCTCGGAAGTGAATTTGGCTGTTCAGCTACATAAAAGGCGCTATTTACAAGAATTGGGCAAATGTGACTCTTTCATTCTCTGCAGGAATTGGAGATGTTATTCTTGTACACAAGTCTAAACCTCATGGATAAAATAAAACCAGATCTCTCAGTTTTAGTGATTCCATGCTTTGCAAGCAGAAGACTGAACTTGTTATTTATCCACTTCAGATACATAGTGTGAACATCAAAGTGCCAGAGACAGTAAAACATGCAATAGGTGTAGAATTAACCCGACCCCCACTCTTTGATCATCTTCACTGACGGGGAGTTTTGTGATCAGTGATTGATCAAAATGGAGAAGGAACATCCAGGAAGGTACCAAGACCTTGAGACTATTTATAGGGAGTGCACAGCCCAGCAAACATTGTGAAAGGACTGCACCACCTCCAAAATTACCCAACCACCTCATTAATCACCTCCAGGAGTGAGGCAAGCTACCTCAGCGTCACCAACTACCCAAGTAAAGATGCTTCAGCATTATTTCTTTTGAATGTCTTGTCCAAGATTAACTTAGCCTCAACTCAAACCTCATATTTGAACCATCAGATTCACTATTTTCATATCAGCAATTTCTTTATCCATCTTGCAGCTGAATGACATATTGATACCTCCCATCATGAAGCACAGACACCCAATATTCTCTATTTTTGTTTCTAGCTTGATTATAATTTTCATAAGTTTCTTCCTAGTTATCAGGTGAACACAATGAAGTCATATTTATTCCTTGAGAAAGTTAAACTGGGCTTTCCTTTCAGATGGTAGCATTGGTTTTTGCAAATGGGTGGCTAAAAGGGCAGGTCAGTTGGAAGACAAAAGAGAGAAAATCTGCAGATGCTGGAAATCTGAGCAACACACACAAAATGCTGGAGGGCCAGGCAGCGTCTACGGAAAAAAGTACAGTCGACGTATCGGGCTGAAACACTTCGGCAGGACTGAATCGAGGTCAGTTAGAACCAAGGTTCAGCAAAATATTCTCAAAGTGGCCAAAATGAGCTGAAGTGGCAAAGTATCTTCCTTACACTAATAAAGTAGCTCTCCTTTCACAGCAATCCAAGAGCTTTTATAATTATTTTTCTGGGTGCTTCGGTTTCCTCCCACATTCAAGAGATGTACGGTTAGAGTTAGTGAGTTGTGGTCACACTATGCTGGTGCAAGTAGCATGGCGACATTTATAGGCTGCCCAGCACAATCCTCATTGACTTTATTTGGCACAAACAACTCATTTCACTGTATGCTTCAATGTATATGTGACAAATAAAGCTAATCTTTAACAATATATGTTTTTCTAAATGAGGAGAGTCCAAGTTCCAATTCACCTTTTACTATCTACCCTAGCAACCATATGACACAAACTTACCAGGCTTATTGAACACAATTACACACTTTGCCAGCATCTGAGCTTCCAGTTTTCCTGAAGTGCACCATAACCACTAGAAGGAACAAACTACAAAATGCCAAATCTCTGTTGTCTACAACCTGTTCTACTCGAAGCTCTGTTCACTTACTGCTCCTGACTCTGACATCGAAACCTGTGTACTCATTGACAAGCCACTGCTCACTCTCCCCCTCAACAACCTCTAAGTAAAACTTTTATAACTTCAGATGCTCAACATGGTGAACTCTTCCATTTTGTAGAGCATTTCCCATGCCAAAGTTTCTTTTATTTTCAGAATTAATTTAGAACCACACACTGAAAGGAAGTGATTAGATGCCCCTTGCTGATGGGGGAGATGTACTCACAGTTACTGACTTGGGGTCGAATTCAGGCTCCTTGGGAACCTCTGGCTCAGGACGCTTCACCTCCTTCTTCGGCTCCTCTTTTTTGGGCTCGGGTTTCTTGGGTGCCATGTTTAGGTGTCAGAAAGAAACGTCAGGACAACAAAGGGAAAGGACAGAGGCTGAGCAGAGAATGGGGACACGAAGTCTGGGACAGAGGCCTTTTATCTCTTGTCAGCTCTCTCAAACATGCCACAGCACCATTTCCCCTTGCATTCCAGGCCTGGCAATACAATCTTCACTATAAATGGAAGAAGCATCTGTTGCTATTTAAGAGCAGCTGAACTTACTATTGTTACCAACCAGTCTTAGGTAGAAGAGATTCTGAGTCGACAAATCACAAAGGTGACAAAGCCACTGTCTAGATTCTCTGTCACAGTAGCAACAACTTCAAAACTTTTATCAGCAGTTTTCTACAAAATGTAGTTTTATATGAATTGTTTATTTCATTCTGGTTTTTAGTGTCACGGTGTAATTCAGCCCACCATGTTCATACTGAATATTAAGCACCCATTTACATTAATCCTATGCATTTTCCATTTTATTCTCCCTGCATTCCTGTTTTATTTTCCCCACGTTGTCCTATTCTCTCCTCATGTTCTTTGCAAATGAGTTTAGAGAGTGAGTGTTAGTGTGATGATTTATTTAAACCCTCTGAATAAAAGATTGAAGACCCAGTCCAAGAATGGAGCATACCATCCAGTTCAGCGGTGCAACTCAAACTTGTTTCTTATTCTCGTACTTCTTTCTGACTGAAGGTTCCAAGGCAGTTTTGGAGACTAGAGAAGTTCCGCAAATGCACTGACCAATATTTCTTCTTTAAATTATACTGGAAAAACTGCAGTTCAATTTATAGGCTCTGCACGTGTGTGAACTGCTGCTGCTTTTACACAAAACTGTTACATCTTTAGTTCTATAAATGCCTTCCCTAGTTCTGTGGCATTAGGTGCTCCTTTAGCACAATTGTTGTCGGAGTCTATTCGCACTGTATACTTGGTGAAAAGCACGCTGGGGGGGGGGCGGCAGAAATACCTCCTTGTTATTTTATTTGGATATTTGAAGGTTTTGCAAGTGTATTTATTCAAAATTTAATGGTGGATTGAAGGAAAAGGAGATACGGTGAAATTTTGATTTGAACTGAAATTTACTTGGTTTTACAGTAAAAGGAAAAGGTCATGGTGCATCTGTTTCAGCGTCCACATCGTGCAAATAACTAGAAAACAATAATAATGGAGACACAAAATACCCTGCAGATGCTGGGATCAAAGCAACACTCACAACATGCTGGAGGAACTCAGCAGGTCGGGCAGCATCCGTGGAAACGATGAGTTGACATTTCGGGCCGGAACCCTTCGTCAGGACTGTAGGGGGAAGGGGCAGAGGCCCTATAAAGAAGGTGGGGGAGGTTGGGAAGGAGAAGGCTGGTAGGTTCCAGGAGAAAAACCAGTAAGGGGAAAGATAAAGAGGTGGGGGAGGGGAAGCAGGGAGCGGATAGGCAGGAAAAGTGAAGAAGGAATAGGGGAAAACACAATGGGTAGTAGAAGGAGGCAGAACCATGAGGGAGATGATAGGCCGCTGGGGGAGGGGGCAGAGGGGGAGGGAATTACCGGAAGTTGGAGAATTCTATGTTCATACCAAGGGGCTGGAGACTACCTAGACGGTATATGAGGTGTTGCTCCTCCAACCTGAGTTTAGCCTCATCATGGCAGTAGAGGAGGCCATGTATGGACATATCTGAATGGGAGTGGGAAGCAGAGTTGAAGTGGGTGGCTACCGGGAGATCCTGTCTGTTGTGGCGGACGGAGCGGAGGTGCTCGACGAAGCAGTCCCCCAATCTGCGTCGGGTTTCACCGATGTAGAGGAGGCCACACCGGGAGCACCGGATGCAATAGATGACCCCAACAGACTCACAA